>NC_080200.1:20095186-20835186 GCF_030028045.1 Hippopotamus amphibius kiboko
CAGGGAGACTTAGGTCTCCAAAGGAAACATGTCCTGACAGGGGGAACAGCAGAAGACAAGGTATTTATAGTTCACATATCCTCTCATTAGGCATTTTTATGTTGTAACTCCCACATCTATGCACATGATTTCCCTGTGGGGAACAGATCTGGACAGAAAGGAAAATTTTCTTGCTGATTCTCTGTTCCTAGGAGACCAGGTAACAAGGCAGGTGAATGTAGGTTTTTTTACCCCTTTTACAATAACTCTCCTGAGTCCAGATGTCCAAACCTCCCAGCACTTACCTCAGTTTGAGTTAAAGTTTTCTCAAAGTCTAAGACTGAGGATTCTCTCTTGATTAGATCTCTTGGGTCTACTAAATATTGGCTAGACAGTTCCTGATATTTCTAAAAAATTATTATTACCTTTTTTATAAGTTTGATAACATTGTCCTTTCATACAAGACCTTGAGCACTACACTGCTTGGCTTCTTGACACATTTGCCAAAACAATTAAGAATTTCATATTTATATCAGAAGTTAAAAACCATCATTTACTTCCTCATTATAAAATGTTTGTTTTACAGACATATTTAGATATTTTTATACACCATAACTTAACTTAGCACATTATAGGGATTCTCTGCTTTAATTTTTATAAAATTTTATTCCATTAGTCTCTTATGTACTTCATTCTCACTTATAGAAATGAGGCTCAGAGGAGTTTAATATTTGGCTCAAAGTTTTAAACCAAATAATAGATGGAGCCTTGATTGGAATCTCTCAGGATACTTCCAGTTCTCAAACTCTGGGGCAGTGATACTCAACCAATGTCTAAAGGGATACTACTGAACACAGTGCCACACTAAATAGGCCAGCATCCAGCACAGATCATTATACCGCCCCAAAAGTCGACAGTGAGAAGGTGTAAAAATTTTTTCTAGACCACCACTTCCCTAAAGTCACTGTTCCTACAAATTACCAAGGATTGTAGTTCAAATGCAACCATGATTCAGCAGGTCTGATCAGGGGCCCAGGGACTCTGCATTTCCAACAAGATAGGAAGTGTTATTGATGCTGCAGGTTCAGGTCTGTGGATTAAAGTTTGATTAGCAAGGCAGTAGTCCTGAGTTAGAACCAAGTGTAGGTAGTTTTAGATCTTCACCAAAAATATTCCATATATGTAATTTTGAAAGAAAAGGTTTTTCACTCGCTTTATAGGCAGTGATAAAGTGTTTTATTATTTTTAATATAAGGACTTGTGAGTGACATCAAATGATTTCTATCTGAAAAAGACATTGTAGTAGGCAGAATAAGATCCTCCAAAAGATTTTCACATCCTAATCCCGAGAACCTTTGAATATCCTAGCTTATATAGCAAGGGAAATTGCAATAATAGATGCAGTAAGATTACTACTAACTAATCTTGATATAAGAAGATTAGCACAGATTATCCAGGTTGGACTAAGGTAATCAGAAAGGTTCTCTAAGTATGGAAGAGAGAGGAAGAAGAATTAATAGTCAGATAGACATTTAAAAATGCTACGCACCTGGGTTTGAAGATGGAGGAAGGACCGTAAGCCAAGGAGGGCTGGTGGCCTCTGGAAGTAAAACAGGAAAGGGAATACATTGTCCTCTGGAGCATCCAGGAGGAGCACAGTCCTTCAGACTTCTTAATTGTAGACCAATGAGACCTGTTACAGACTGATCGCCTTCTAGAACTTTGTTATATATTTATTTTAAGCTACAAGAGTGATAATTTGTTACAAGAGCAGTACAATATATGTCTAATACAGATATATGTCCAATCAGATATTGTACTTCTGAGCTGAGCTTAAGCCTTTTGATGTAATCAGTGAGCTTTCCTTTAAAAAAGCCATTTTATGTTGAATTCTTACTTTAGGAGAAAATTAGAGTCGATTTAGAGAAAATTTGCCCCATTAGCTGCACAGCCAACCACATTGCCTAAATGTAAATATGGGTGTGACTTTGGGGCCTTTGAGGATTTACAATGGCAAAAGTAAAGCATTATCAAAATTAAGATCACACATTGTATTTGAAATCTTCCTGCCAATATTTCTACATTCTTTCTAGTTTACATTAATTCAAGCATTCTTTCTTTCACTTCTGTCCTTGCAAATTTCTCTCAAGTTTTCTTTTAGCACAATGGATGGGATTACAAATGAGATTGTGTGCATGTACATATATGTGTGAGTACGTTTATTTGAGATAAAGGTGTATACAAATACATCCACGTACTACTAAACTTGAACCTTGTTTGTGGACGCAGCAATGTATTTCTATACATTACATTCATTCCTCCCAATAGCCAAGTGAAGTTAGGATTTATCATCTCATTTTTCCTACTGAAATAAGTAAAACTTAGGCTCAGGGTAATTACATGATTAACAATAACATTACAAAGATATTAAAGCTTATTTTGCACCTTTTTTAAATTATGCACAAATGGAACAATGTAGTATACTGTTAACTTTTGAAATTCAGAAAATTGTATAGTTTAAAATTGTGAAGTTTATTATATGTATTTACACTATTAGTTAAGTTAAGAACTTTAAAAATTAGTTAATAATTAACATTTTCTGGTGGTGCATTGTGTAGAGTAATATGTTAAGCACATGTAGTTGAGTCACAGCAAAAAATTGGTGGGAGACAGCTCCTCTAACTAGGAAGAAAACAAAATGTCCTATATGGATATAGGAACAGTGAAATGTAAATAAAACAATGAACATTTGAGAGACAGTTGTTTTTTCTTGTCAACCAAAGACTAATCTACATATATAAAAGAAATTAACATAAATTGGTTCAAGAGAGAAGAGCACTACTACTGCATACAACATCATGGAGAAGACTTTAAAACACAAAATAGAGCCTGACAGCTGACAGCAGACCCACGAGGAGACATCAGATCAACTCCCCATCATAGAAACCCACTTGATAATAAATTCATTACATTAAAATATTCGCTTTTAGGAAGACTTGCTATGTAGCAACTAATGCAATAAATCAAGTGAGGGAAATAAATCAACTGAGGGAAATTACAATTATTAAAATAATATGTTACTTTTTTCTAGGCATTTGTTGTGACATTTGAATAGCATCCAAGTTTATTTCATACAACTATATTAAAATGTGATTCCATTGAGGTTTCCTTGTAAGTAAGCAAGAAAGATTAAAAGGATATGCCTGTTTGTGCAAAACTTGTGGCTGATTCACAGGACTGGACAGGAATTCAAGCTATCTAGTGATCCATACTTTGGATATATCATGTATATCATATAAATATGATCCTGTATATCATATAAATCTGATATTTATGTTACCTTCACTACTTTTTTAGTGGTTATGACAACTTAGAATGGGGAAAATATTTAGAGCAATGGAAGGAATCATATTTACAGGCAATAATGGAAGTTTTCAAGCAGAAGCAGAAAGATCTAATTATACCAAACAATCCTTCACCTCAACAGTAAACCACTTTACACATAGACACGGATCTTACATCCATAAATAAAGTACACCACAAAGTAGTTTGCACATTAATAATCTGGCATAAATATTTGCTATCCCATACTTAAGGTCATCTCTGACTTGAGGCCTTATAATGTCAAACTATTGAAATTCATGTTTCACATAGATGACAGTTGGAGACATGCATGTGATGCTCAGTTTTGCCAGTAAGACTTGTAGGCAATGTGGACACTGAGCTAAATAGAGAGCAGTAAAATATGAGGGAGGAAAACCAAATGACCTATTATGAAACACACTGTTAATGTCTACATTTTCAGAAAGAACAATTATGGTAGTGATGTTCCAAGGTATGCTGCACAAAAAAGTGATAAACTGTGGTTTCATATTTTATTCACCTATAAAATATGTAATTGGTTTGCTTGCTTAGTTAATTTTTTTTCCATAGAAGGAGCACAATTCATGATTATTATTTTAGTAAAATGAAAGAAAAAATACTCAGAATAAAGTATTTCATTTCAAAAGAATTTTTCTTAAGAAATGCAAGAGGTCTCATGAGATACATAGGAATTTATATATATATTTCATATAAGATTTTGAATCAATTTGAGAGAGTAGAAAAATGACAAAGGAAAAAGCTGACAGAGAGCAGAAAAGTTAATAAAGGGTGTTTTTATATTGTATAGAGAAGATGAAATCAAAGTAATGGATCTACTAGACAATAAATTGAAGAAGCAATTGCTGTTATCACAATCTTATCAAAGAATCACAATATCTGGCTCTGAGGCTTTGAGCCCTGATATCATGTGCATTTCTTCAGCCCCAGGACAAATGGCCTTTTTATAAAAGTTTCCATCCCAAAGAATCTTCTTAGAGCCCTCTTTATGGCTTTATTTCTCAGACTAAAAATGAAGGGGTTCAGCATGGGTGTGACCACAGTGTACATCACAGAGGCTGTTGTGCTTGAGTGTGAGCTATAGGTAGCTGCAGAGCTAAGGTACACTCCTAAGCCAGTAAAATAAAATAAGGAGACAACTAAGAGGTGAGATGCACAGGTGGAAAATGCTTTATACTTCCCCTGATCTGATGAGATTCCATATATGCAGGACATTATCTTAGAGTAAGAGTAAAGAATACCAGCCAGTGGACCACCAACTAGAAGCCCAGCTCCAAAATACAGCACCATATTATTGAGAAAGGTGTCAGAACAGGCAAGTTGGATCAGCTGTTTGATTTCACAGAAAAAGTGGGGGATTTCCAAGTTTGAGCAGAAGGATAATTGCAACAGCATTAAGCTGTGTAACAAGGAATTCAGGGCACTTGTGATCCAGGACACCAGAACAAGCAGTCCACAGAGCCGGGGGTTCATGATGACTATGTAGTGCAAAGGGTGACAGATGGCCACATACCGGTCATAGGCCATCACAGCCAGGAGAAAGTCATCTAATCCAATAAAGATTAAATACATATACAGCTGGATAATGCAGCCTTCATAGGTTATAACTTTGCTCTCAGTCTGCATGTTCCACAGCATCTTTGGGACAGTGGTGGAAGTGAAACAGATGTCTACAAAGGACAGGTTGGAGAGGAAGAAATACATAGCAGTGTGGAGCTGGAAGTCTGAAATGACGGCCAGGATGATGAGCAGGTTTCCAAACACAGTGATCAGGTACATGGAAAGAAAAAGCCCAAATATGAGGGGCTGTAGTTCTAGTTCCTCTGAAAGTCCCAGAAGAAGAAATTTTGATATTTGTGTATTGTTCCTTGGTTCCATGAGGTGGAGCTGACTATTGGCAAAAAAAGAAAGCAACATGACTAATTTTCACAAAAATGGCCATAACTCACTTAACTGAAATACTATAATTTCTGCTTTGCTGGCAAGAAATTGATATTAATATGTTGTGTATAGACAAATACTCCTTGAGGGTATACCCCATGTCACTTCTAACTAGAATTTTTTGTCCCATTTGCATCATATTTCCAAAGAGTTCATGTATTTACATTTTTAATGCAAAATTATTTCATGCATTTGAGAAGTATATATTGAGCCAACATGTTCCTAGCACATACAGGGAATAAGTAGAGAGTGCTGAAAAACAAATCTTCCACAATTCAAGGATGGTGAAAAATGATATACAAATAAATATATTATATAATATGTCAGAATGTAACAGATCCTATGAAGAAAACAAAGACAGGTATCAAACACGGAGTACCAGGAGACGTTATTTTGTGCTGAGTGTTCAGACAAGGCCTGCAAACAAGGTGTTATTTGAAGTGATTTCAAGAAATCGAGAGAAGGATCTAGTATATTAGAAGTGTGTGCCTGGAAGAGGGAATGGACACTGCAAAAGACCTGAGAAAGAGGCTTGTTTCAGGTATTCAAAACCAAACAAGGAAGCCAGGGCCTCAGAGGAATAAGCAAGAGGGGGAGTGATTAGAGCTGGTGTCAGAAGTGGAGGAACATGGTGGCCTCCGTGCTACAGCTATAACCTCAGTAAACAGAGAATCCCTTTTTCTAAGTTGTCACTTGTACTTTATGAATTAAGTTGCAGAGGAATCCTGTAAATTAAAGCAGATCCCCTACTTAGTACCTTCTCTGAGTTCTGGCCTCTGTCACATTATTTCACTTTAATTTATGAGTCCAGGTGTCTCTGTTGTAAGAACTGCTCTCGCTTCACAAGGCACAGGCACACACGCACACCATGGTCTCCTGGGATGTGTTACTATCATGAGTTTTTCACCCAGAACCACCCTCCTTAGGTCATGGGTGGTGACAACTCAAGTTAGTCAGATCAGATTAACTTTCTCCTAAAGAATGCTTAAATAGTACCCAGAAATTCCAGTTCATATGCTTCCAAGGGAAATATAAACTTGGGGTTCCATTTTGCTATGGCTAATTTCTGCCCCCTTTTTAAACAAATAAAAAATATGTGAGAGAGAGAGATAACATGATGGAAAAGGATCTAATAAGCTTAAATGTCCCATGAGACAACATGATGGAAAAAAATCTTCCCTGGCTGGACAACATTCCAACTTTAGCTTCATCTCCTTCATGCCCAGGAAGAGCCATAAAGAATAATACCTCTTTTTCCAAGGACAGAAAGAGTGATATCTATATGATAAGAGAAAACATAAGGATTTAATATCCTAAGAGAAAAATAAGCAAAAGGAGTAAACTAACAATTCAGAAATGGTAATATACAAAATACTACAAACGCTGGGTATGTGTTATAAGAAGCAGTAGAAGGCTTGTTTGTCCTGAGTCTTTTGCACATTATGGGACCAATTTTTTTGTGGACTGAAAGAGATTAAAGCAAGCCCTGCCTCTGTCTTATGGGGCATATTTTGTTTGTTATTCTTGGGCTTAATATTTTTGCTTTTTTATAGATCGAATGCACACACTTTAATTCTAGTTCTGGTCTTTAGCCAACATGCAAAGGCCTTTCCAAAATGTACTCTAAAAAGCCTGAACAGGTCTTGAAAATGTATCCTCTTATTCTGGATAGTTTTCTTTACATGATTTAAGCCTGAGGACACTGTATTTTATTTCACAACACTGTTTTATTTCACGGCACTGTGACTTTGCCATTGTAACGCAAGTTCCCCATCAACAGAGACTTCAACTACCAAGTTTACTTCTTATTTTTCCAAAGTTATGTGAGTATATGTGCATTTATTTAAAAACCAGACTTAAGAAAACAATACATTAGGAAATAAAAATTATGACAAAAAAAAAACCATGAAACCAGTTAAAAGGGTAATTTCATATAATTGCATTAAGCAAATCTAAATGGAACCTCAAAAATGGCGTGAAACATAATACACAATAGCAGTAATTGAACAATTACAACATGAATTAATAATTAATTTAGAGAAGACTTAACTCAAGATAATATAACATATAATGTAGCCAGAATTTTCTGGCACATAGCAGGTGTGTTATTAGTATTTGTTGAATGATTAGGAATTAGGTCCCCTTAGAGATGAAAACTACTCTATGGGAAGGTTGTATTTCAATTTGGTTGGAAAAGGCTAGATTATTGAATAAAAGATGGAATAAACTGCCATCTATCTGGAAGAAAATAAAGTGGTTCCTCATCTAACATATCTTTAAAAAAGTATAAAATTGAACTATTTTAGGTGAATATAAAAAACACATAAAATCTACAGGTGGGAAAAATATCACAATTAAGTTGAGAAAATCAGAAGTAAGAAGAGAGACAGTTTCAACTCTATAAAACTTAGAACTTTTTATGGTCAAAAATGCCCAACCAAAAGTCAATTGCAGAACAATAATTATAAAATCATTGGAAATACAGCTGTTGAGAAATAGATAATAAGAGGAAATGACATGCAGATCAAATATATGAATCTTTGCTCAAAGTGTATGGTAATAGTTTGAAAAAATGAAGAAATCTCAGTCACAATCCTCAGCCTGGGGAAACAATGTTGATTGGATTTGAAACTTTTAAACATGTATTAAAGGCATAAGGGTAACTCTCTAATTTGGCTGGCAGAAATGTGAAATCAGGAACATTGTGGAAACCACCTAAGACAGCTATTGAAGTTAGAAACACAGGGATTCTTTAAATCAGGGTACCTCCATCTCCACATTATTGGACATTCTCTGCCAGATCATTCTGTGTGGTGGGGTCTGCCTTGTACCTTGTATGATGTTCAGAATCATCCCGGCCCACCACCTACCCTTCATCAGTGTGACAGCGAAAAACACCTATGCTTAGTGTCTCCTGGAAGAGACTTGGTTGAGAAGCACAGTTTTAAACTAGCAATCCCAAACTATTTATGTAGCAGTGATATAATAGACATTTATTGGTAAATAATGTTATAGGCCACTGAATGTGTGAGTCACACAGGCACACCATGGAATATCATACAGACGTTTAAGTAATGAACCAGCATTAAACTAGTTGATTGGAAGCAAGTCCCTGAGGATTTTTTTGAGAAAGAAATAAAAGGGGATGAATGTAGAAAACATTAAACATAATGACCACTTATCACTAAAACATAAAGACCATTTAAGAGGTATTCAGGATTGTATTCATACATTTGTGGAAAAGTACATGAATAGGTATAAGTGCATAGTTTAGAAAGAGATTTTAAAGGAAACTGAGAACTTATGGAACAAAAAATATTAGTGTAGTGAGAGTGAAATTAGATTAAATATATTGTTTCCTGAACATCAGTAGGTAACAAAATTGAATGAAAATCTACAACTCACTGATAAAAAAAAAACATGAAAGAGTAAGAATTTAATGATACTAACATGGGTCACTAATTCAAGATTAAATTGCTAAAGACTTGGAAATATAATAATATAATAAAATAATATTTACAATGTGGGGAGGGAGCAGTATCTAAATTATAATTTCACTTCATATAGAGATAGATGGATTCAAATATGCTTATAGAATATAAAGGTGATGTTTATCCAAATGCTAAAGAATTATGGCCAAAGGTGATACAACTTTGAGAAATAGATTTACTATGAAGGCCGAAAGGAATGGTAAGGAATAACAGATGTGAAAGTAGAAGTAAATGCGTATAAAATGTTATTTATTACCACTAAGAATGCTAAAGAACTTTCACTTTCCTTTTCTGCTTACAGCAAGGATTGACACATTAAGATATTAAAGTGACAACTAAATTGTTTCGGTAAGAAAAATAACAATAAAAAAGCAATGAACGGGATGTAATGTACAGCATGGTGACTATAGTTCCTAATACTTTATAGCATATTTGAAAGTTGCAAAGACAGAGTGGATCCTAAAATTCCCATCACAAGAAATAAATTAGGACTGTGGTGACAGATGATAAGTTTACTGTGGTGATCAGTTAGCAATATAAACAAATATTGAATCATTATGTTTTACACCTGTAACTCATATATTGTTATATGACAATTATATCTCAAATTCTCTTTTAAGCAATGGAGAGAATGCTATATGACTGACTGATAGATTTGACTGGCAAAATTTATACATTCTTATACAATCCATACAAATAAATCTATACATATATAAAAGAACTAAATGGCAAAGAATCTGCCTTTTTGTAAAACAAAACAAAACAAAAAATTCTTTCTCTCAAAGAATTCAATAATAAAAAGGAATAACAACACCAAGATACTACTATACAAAACAAAAGCGTTGTAGACTGACGAACCCAGTGACAGGGCAAGAGTGGAGATACAGATGTAGAGAATGGAGTTGAGGACACGGGGCTGGGGTGGGGGGTCGAAGGGGAAGCTGGGAGGAAGTGAGAGAGTAGCATAGACATATTTACACTACCAACTGTAAAATAGATAGCTAGTGGGAAGTTGCTATATAACAAAAGGAGATCAACTGGATGATGGGTGATGCCTTAGAGGACCAGGACAGGGAGGGTGGGAGGGAGTCGTGGGAGGGAGGGGATATGGGGATATATGTGTAAATACAGCTGATTCACTTTGGTGTACCTCAAAAACTGGTACAAGAGTGTAAAGCAAATATATTCCAATAAAGAGTTTAAAAAAAAAAAAAAAGAGCGTTGTAGAGACATTCTTCAACAGAGAAACTAAATGGCTAACAAACCCACAAATATATTCAGCCTCACAGGTAATAAAACATATGCAAAGTAAACTTCACTAGCATACATCTTTTAACCTACGTAAGTTTTATTTCTTATGTGAGTATCCAGTGTGAGAGAAGGTACTGTGATATGTACGAGGGTGAGTCAAAAATTGTCCGCACTCTTGCTGCAGAATTTACAGAAGTTGTAATATGATCACAGTGTGGATAATTTTTGACTCACCCTCCTATGATTCATGCAGAGATATTGCAAGGATGTATTTGCAAACAGCTCTTAGTCTAGATATTTCTCGGGTCTATGGAAACATAGTCTAATATGCCCCATCTTAAAATAAAAAGAAATCCCACCACAGATAATACCTTATTCATCTACTCCTGTCAATTAACAAGATCCTTAGACTCATGGTTCACTTTTACTGGAAGCAGTTTATGCCTCTCATTCCTTCTTCTCTTGGGCTTCGACTAGCACCATTTAATTGCCAACACTGACACTTGCCTTTGCAAGTGGAATGTTCACTTTACAGCATCATGAGTAAATACATTATTAGGAAAGCCAGCAAAGAATCACAGTGATCCCTGGCATCTGGGCTATGCTGGATTGGTCCTCAGGTGACTTTTCAGGTACATGTTTTTGGCTTCCATCCATTCTGATCCTCTCCTGCAGTGTCTGTGGAGCTCTCAGACTCACCTGCTTGGGAACTCTGTGTGGGAGGTTTCCCTGTGAAACTCAAACTTCCTCCCTCAGTGATTGCTGCTGTAGACCAAACTCTGTCTCCAGACAGGAGAGTAGGAAGAGGTCAAGCGTTGGTATCGCAGCCAGATTTAGGACTGCGAAAGTAATAACCACATGCTGTCCAACCAAAAGTTGCACATGCTGAGGGACTGCAGCAGAGGAGATATTTAGAGCTTCCTTTGTAAGTTCATCAGTTATGTTTTCCTCTTGTTACTCCAGCCTCTAGGTACATGATTTCCCTTGGAGACACTGGTCTGAACCAATGGCGTTTTTTATGCTGATTCTCTGTTCCTAGGAGACTGCGTTTGAAGTTTGGTGATTTCAGTTGTTATAGCTTCTTCCCCTTTAACTTTCCTGCTTATAAAGCTCTAAGCCTCCCAGTACCTCTTTGCATCCCTGAGTTCAAATTTTCCCTAAAATATAATATTGAAGATTTATCTTGACTAGGTCATTTGGGTCCTCAAAGATTTGATTTGTAGTGGGAACACAACCCCTGAAATCTCTAAAAATGACTATTCCCCTGTTAAAAAAGGAGGATAATTTTGTTCTTTTAATATAAAACTTTGATTGTTAGACTTCTTGGTTTCATGATAGTTTTTCAAAGCCAATTAGAACTTACTACTTATATCAGCAGTTAAGAGCTGGCATTTACTCCTTCATTATAAAATATTTGTAACTATAAAAGATATATAGATATCATTATGCACCTCTAACTTAGCATATTACAGAGACTGTCAAGTGTAATTTTGCAACAGTGCATTCTAAGAGATGGAATTTTTATGAACTCCATTTTCCATTGTAGAAATGGGACTCAGAGGGATTAAAGTTCTGCTTAAAGATATAAACCAAATAAGGAATTGAATCTTGATTGGAATTTGTCAGGATGCCCCCAGTTCTCAAATTCTGGTCAGCAGTTCCCAAACAATGGTGATTTTAACCTATGTCTGAAGGTATGAGACTAATTTCTTATATACCACAGCACCCAATACAAGTAATTTTCCTGCCCCAAATGCCAACATTGAGATGGTAAGAAAATCTATTTTGTCCAGAATTTCTGTAAGTTCATTTTGTATGCAAATCACCAAGGTTTGTGGTTCAAATGCAAATTATGATTCTTCAGGTCTCTAGTGGACCCAGGGACTGCATTTCTAACAAGCTTTTAGGTGTTGTTGAAGCTGCAGGTCTGGGTCTGTGGATCACACTTTGGGTAGCAAGGTGGTGGTCCTGAGTTAGAGTCAAGTATACATATTTTTAGTCTTCCAAACAAGGATCTGTATGCATTTTGATAAAAATTTTTTCACTCACTTTATAGGTGGTGATATGTTTTCTGATCTTTCAAATATAATAGCTCTTGAGTGACATCAAATAACTATGTATTAAAATGACTTTGTAGCAGGCAGAATAAGGAGTTCCAAAAGATGGCATATCCTAATCCAAAGAACTATATTTGTTTACATAGCAGGGTAATTAAGATAGTAGATGAAATAGTTACTAGTCATGTACTTAAGAATATTAGCCCAAATTATCCAACCTGGACTAATATAATCACAATGACCCTCTAAAAGTGGGAGAGAGGAAGATGAATTGAAATCAGAAAGAGATTTGAAGATGCTATGCTGCTGGCACTGAAGATGGAGAAAGGACCATAACCGTGTGGCCCCTGGAAATTGGAATCAGAGAGGGAGTTCATTCTCACCTGGAACATCCTGAAAGATCCAAGCCCTGCAGATGTCTTTTTTTTTTTTAATAAATAAATTTACTTATTTATTTTATTGGCTGTGTTGGGTCTTCATTGCTGCACATGTGCTTTCTCTAGTTGCGGTGAGCAGGAGCTACTCTTCATTGTGTTGCACAGGCTTCTCATTGCGGTGGCCTCTCATTGCAGAGCACGGGCTCTAGGTGCGTGGGTTTTAGTAGTTGTGGCACATGGGCTCAATAGTTGTGGCACACGGGCTTAGTTGCTCTGCCGCATGTGGTATCTTCCTGGGGCAGGAATGGAACCCATGTCCTCTGCATTGGCAGGCAGATTCTTACCCACTGCGCCACCTTGGAAGTCTCCCTTCAGATGTCTTGATTTAAACACATTAATACCTAGTTCAGGCTTCCGACCTCTAGAAGTTCAAGACAGAATTTTTTTTTTAAACCACTAGTGTGTTAATTTCCTACAGCAGCAGTGGGAATCTAATACAGATATTTATCCAATAAAATATTGTTGCCAGAAACTCAGTTTAAGTTTCTCAAATCATTCAGTTAGCACTCTTGGTTAAGTCATTCTGTATTGAAATCCCTTTTTAAATAGAAGAAATTATAGTTATGTTGGATATATTTGACACCATGACCTGGTACTGAGAATTTCTCATTACATAACATAAATGAGGTTCTGATTGTAAAAGCTTTGAGAGTTAAAGTAGTGAAAGGAATCCCTTATTAAAATTAAAGACTACTCACTTTATTGTACAGCAGAAACTGGCACAACAGTGTAAAGCAATTAAACTCCAATAAAGAGCTTAAAAAATGAAAGATACCCATTCTAATTTAAATCTTGGTGTAAAAATTACTACAACTTTCCTATGTGATGTTTATTCAAATGTTCTCTTCATTTCTATCCCTCCCATCTTTTTCTTTCAACGTAGTAGAGGAGATGATAAATGAGTCCATGCATGTGTATATGCATATATGTGAGTGTGTTTATTGAAAGAAAGATGTGCACGAATGCACACAGACACACATATATATACATACACTAATTCTTGAAGGTTTTAATTTTTTTCAAAGCTCTTTATTGGAATATAATTGCTTTACAATGGTGTACCAGTTTTGAGGTACACCAAAGTAAATCAGCTGTATTTACACATATATCCCCATATCAACTCCCTCCCACAACTCCCTCTGACCCTCCCTGTGCTGGTCCTCTAAGACATCACCCATTATCAAGGTGATCTCCCTTTGTTATACACCAACTTCCCACTAGCTATCTATTTTACACTTGACAGCATATATATATATATATATATATGCTACTCTCTCACTGTGTCCCAGTTTCCCTTCGCACCCCCGCCCCGCCCCATGTCCTCCAGTCCATTCTCTGTGTCTGCATCCTTATTCTTGCCCTGTCATTGGCTTCATCAGTACCATTATTTAAGATTCCATATATACGAGGTAGCATATGGTATTTGTTTTTCTCTTTCCAGCTTACTTCACTGTGTATGACAGACTCTAGGTCTATCCACCTCATTACACATAGCTCCATTTCATTCCTTTTTATGGCTGAGTAATATTCCATTGTATATATGTGCCACATCTTCTTTATCCACTCGTCTGTTGATGGGCATTTAGGTTGCTTCCATGTGCTGACTATTGTAAACAGTGCTGCAATGACATTATGGTACAGGTTTCTTTTTGGATTATGGTTTTCTCTGGGTATATGCCCAGCAGTGGGATTGCTGCATCATAGATTAGTTCCATTTTTAGCTGTTTAAGGAAACTCCAAACTGTTTTCCATAGTGGCTGTACCAACTTACATTCCCACCAACAGTGCAGGAGGGTTCCCTTTTCTCCACACCCTCTCCAGCATTTATTGTTTCTAGATTTTTGATGATGGCCATTGTGACTGGTGTGAGGTGATAGCTCATTGAGGCTCTGACTTGTATTTCTCAAATGATTAGTGACATTGAGCATCTTTTCATGTGTTTGTTGGCCATCTGCATGTCTTCTTTGGAGAACTGTCTATTTACATCTTCCGCCCATTTGTGGATTGTGTTCTTAGCTTTTTTGGTATTAAGCTGCATGAGCTGCTTGTATATTTTGGTGATTAATCCTTTGTCAGTTTCTTCGTTGGCAAATATTTTCTCCCATTCTGAGGGTTGTCTTCTTGTCTTCTTTATGGTTTCTTTCACTGTGCAAAAGCTTCTAAGTTTCATTAAGCCCCATTTGTTTATTCTTGATTTTATTTCCATTATTGTAGGAGGTGGGTCAAAAAGGATCTTGCTTTGATATATGTCACAGAGTGTTCTGCCTATGTTTTCCTCTAGGAGTTTTATAGTGTCTGGCCTTACATTTAGGTCTTTAGTTCATTTTGAGTTTATTTTTGTGTATGGTGTTAGGAAGTGTTGTAGTTTCCTTCTTTTACAAGTTGCTATCCAATTTTCTCAGCACCATTTATTGAAGAGGCTGTCTTTTTCCCATTGTATATTCTTGCCTCCTTTATCAAAGATAAGGTGCCCATATGTGCATGGATTTATCTCTGGGCTCTCTATTCTGTTCCATTGATCTTCCTTTCTATTTTTGTGCCAGTACCATACTGTCTTGATCCCTGTGGCCTTGTAGTATACTTTGAAGTCAGGAAGCCTAATTCCACCAACTCCATTTTTCCTACTCAACATTGCTTTGGCTATTTGGGGGTCTTTTGCATTTCCATACAAATCATAAGATTTCCTGTTCTAGTTCTGTGAAAAATGCCATTGGTAATTTGATAGGGATTGCATTGACTCTGTAAATTGCTTTGGGTAGTACAGTCATTTACACAATGTTGATTCTTCCAATCCAAGAACATGGTATGTGTCTCCATCTCTTTGTATCATCTTTGATGCCTTTCATCAGTGTCTTATAGTTTTCTGCATACAGGTCTTTTGCCTCCTTAGGCAGGTTTATTCCTAGGTCTTTTATTCTTTTTGTTGTAATGGTGAATGGGAGTATTTCCTTAATTTCTCTTTCTGATCTTTCATTGTTAATGTACAGGAATGCAAGAGATTTCTGTGCATTAATTTTGTATCCTGCTACTTTACTAAATTCATTGATCAGTGCTAACAGTTTTCTGGTAGAATCTTTAGGGTTTTCTGTGTATAATATGTCATCTACAAAGGATGACAATTGTCCTTCTTTTCCAATTTGGATTCCTTTCATTTCATTTTCTTCTCTAATTGCTGTGACTAAATCTTCTAAAGCTATGTCGAATAATAATGGTGAGACTGGGCACTCTTGTCTTGTTCCTCTCCTTAGAGGGAATGCATTCAGTTTTTCAGCATTTAGAATGATGTTGCCTGTTGGTTTTTCATATATGGCTTTTATCATGTTGAGGTAACTTACTTCTATGCCCACTTTCTGGAGAGTTTTTATCATATGTGGATGTTGAACTTTGTCAAAGCTTTTTATGCATCTATTGAGATGATCATATAGTTTTTATCCTTCAATTTGTTGATATGATGTATCACATTGATTGATTTGTGTGTATTGAAGAATCCTTGCATTCCAGGGATAAATCCCACGTGATCATGGTGTATGATCTTTTTCACATGCTGTTGGATTCTGTTTGCTAGTATTTTGTTGAGGAATTTTGTGTCTATATGCATCAGAGATATTGGCCTGTAATTTTCTTTTTTGAGATATCTTTTTCTGGTTTTGGTATCAGGGTGATGGTGGCCTCATAGAATGAGTTTGGAAGTATTCCTCCTTCTGCTATATTTTGGAAGAGTTTGAGAAGGATAGGTGTTAGCTCTTCTCTAAATGTTTGATACTATTCACCTGTGAATTCATTTGGCTTTCGGCTTTTGTTTCTCGGGAAACTTTTAATCACAGTCTCAATTTCAGTGCTTGTAATTGGTCTGTTCATAGTTTCTATTTCTTCCTGGTTCAGTCTTGGAAGATTGTGTTTTTCTAGGAATGTATCCATTTCTTCCAGGTTATCCAATTTATTGGCATATAGTTGATTGTAGTAGTCTCTCATTAACTTTTGCATTTCTGCAGTGTTGGTTGTTACTTCTCCTTTTTCATTTCTAATTTTGTTGATTTGTGACTTCCCCCTTTTTTTCCTGATGAGTCTGGTAATGGTTTATCAATTTTGTTTATCTTCTCAAAGAACCAGCTTTTAGTTTTAATTATCTTTGCTATTGTTTCTTTCTTTTTCATTTATTTCTGATCTGACCTTCATGATTTCTTTCCTTCTGCTCACTTTGGGGTTGTTTTGTTCTTCTTTCTCTAATTGTTTTAGGTATAAGTTTAGGTTGTTTATTCGAAATTTTTCTTGTTTCTTGAGGTAGGACTGCATTGCTATAAACTTCCCTCTCAGAACTGCTTTTGCTGCATCCCATAGGTTTTGGGTCGTGTTTTCATTATGATTTGTTTCTAGGTATTTTTTGATTTCCTCTTTGATTTCTGCAGTGATTTCTTGGTTGTTTAATAATGTATTGTTTAGCCTGCATGTGTTTGCATTTTTTTCAGTTTTTTTTTTTTCATGTAATTGATATCTAGTCTCATGGCATTGTGGTCAGAGAAGATGCTTGATATGATTTCAATTTTCTTGAATTTACTGAAGCTTGATTTATGCCCCAAGATGTGATCTATCTTGGAGAATGTTCCGTGTGCACTTGAGAAGAAAGTGTATTCTGTCGTTTTGGGATGGAATGTCCTATAAATATCAGTTAAGTCAAGACTGTCTAATGTCTCATTTACAGCTTGTGTTTCTTTATTTTCTGTTTGCATGATCTGCGCATTGGTGAAAGTGGGGTGTTAAAGTCTCCTACTATTATTGTGTTACTATCGATTTCCCATTTTATGATTGTTAGCATTTGCCTCGTGTATTGAGGTGCTCCTATGTTGGGTGCATAGATATTTACAATTGTTATATATTCTTCTTGGATTGATCCCTTGATCATTATATAGTGTCCTTCCTTGTCTCTTGTAATAGTCTCTATTTAAGATCTAATTTGTCTGATATGAGTATTGCTACTCCAGCTTTCTTTTGATTTCCATTTGCATGACATATCTTTTTCCATCCCCTTACTTTCCATCTGTATGTGTCCCTATGTCTGAAGTGGGTTTCTTGTAGACAGCATATGTAAGGGTCTTGTTTTTGTAACCATTCAGCTAGTCTGTGTCTTTTGGTTGAAGTGTTTAATCCATTAACATTTAATGTAATTATTGACATGTTTGTTTCTATTACCGTTTTCTTAATTGTTTTGGTTGTGTTTGTGTATGTCTTTTTCTTATAGTGTCTTACTGCCTAGAAGAGTTCCTTTATCAGTTGTTGTAAAGCTGGTTTAGTGGTGCTGAATTCTCTTAACTTTTGCTTGTCTATGAAGCTTTTGATTTCTATGTCAAATCTGAATGAGATTCTTATTGCATAGAGTATTCTTGGCTATAGGTTTTTCTCTTTCAAGACTTTAATTATCTCCTGTCACTCCCTTCTGGCCTGCAGAGTTTCTGCAGAGAGGTCAGCTGTTATCCTTATGGGTTTTTCCCTCATATGTTATATTTTGCTTTTTTCTTGCTGCTTTTAATATTTTTTCTTTGTGTTTAATTTTCATTAGTTTGATTAATATGTGCCTTGTGTTTCTCCTTTAGTTTATTCTGTGTGGGACTCTCTGCAGTTCTTGGACTTGGTTAACTATTTCCTGTCCCATGTGGGGAAATTTTCCACCATAATCTCCTCAAATACTTTCTCAAACCCTTTCTTTTTTTCTTCTTTTGGGATGCCTATGATTGGAATGTTGGTATGCTTAATGTTATCCCTGAGGTCTCTGAGACTGTCTTCCATTCTTTTTATTCTTTTTTCTTTTTCCTGCTCTGTGGCAGTTATTTCCCCCATTCTATCATCCAACTCACTTACTCATTCTTCTGCCTCAGTTATTCTGCTGTTTTTACCATCTAGAATATTTTTAATCTCAGTTATTGTGTTGTTCATTAATGTTTGTTTGCTCCTTAGTTCTTCCAAGTCTTTATTAAATGTTTCTTGTATTTTCTCTAGTTTCTTTTCAAGATTTTGGATCATCTTTACTATCATTACTCTGAATTCTTTTTCAGGAAATTTTCCAATTTCTTCTTCATTTATTTGGTTTTGTGGATTTTTATCTTGCTCCTTTGCCTGCATGGTGTTTCTTTGTTTTCTCATTTTATCTAATTTATCATATTTGCTGTCTCCTTTCCCTATTCTGCTTAGTAGAAATTCCTCTTATCTCTGTTCAGTTTGGCTTGAGGTGTCAAACACTGGAGCTTGCTAGACTTTGATTGGGTTTGGAGCTTGTTGAGAATGAGAACTCTGAGGGAGCACTTGCTGATTAATATTCCATGGGGTCAGGAGTTCCCTGGTGGTCCAATGTCCTAGAATCCACTCTGCTGTCTCAGAGGTCCAGGTTTGGCCCCTGGCTGGGGCACCAAGACTCTGAAAGCTGCACGGCATGGAAAAAAAAGAGGTAGAAGCAGAGCAAAGAAAAAAAGGAAGAAAATAGGGAAGAAAAGGAAAGGGCAGACAGATCCTCAAGATTGGTGGTGAAAGCAACTCAAATCAGTCAAAATCACACAAGGAGATGTGCACACTTGCACTTGCAGAAAGAGAAGAGGGAAAGAAACCAATGAGAAGAGAAGACAGAAAAGCAAAGAAAAGAAAGGAGAGAGTACTCATACCACTTACAAGCAAATCTGCATGCACATATGTACAGTAAATATTTAACTAACAAAACCTAAAACCACAAACAAAATAAGCATACCAGAAAGTCCTCTAATATTTCTAGGTATGGCTCTACCACTGCTGTGGAGAGGACTGTGGAGGGCTCAGACTGTGATCCGTTATTTCTGTGTGTATCTGTCCCCACAGTCTCCAGTTGTCCCCTATGTCTGCAGTCTCTATTGCAGAAACACTCATCTAATCAGGTAATCCACAGATGCAGGTTCCTTTAATCCTATTATGGGCATTAAACCTGCTCCTCCTGCAGCTGTTTCTCTTTCCCTTCTTTGATTCCACAGACCTTGGGGATCAGTTTTGGTTTGGGTCCCTCCTTTGCATGTGGGTTGCTCTCAGGAGTCAGTTCCCTGCCCAGGCTGGGGGGCAGAGGGTGAAAGAGGGTGATTGGGGCTTACTTGCAACTTCAGGCCTGAGGTAGGGAGGGCAGTCTAACTGAAATCTTCCGGATTGCTTACAGCAGCAGAGATTAGTGTGAGCCTGAGATGTGCTCTGCATTCTCCCAGTGAAGCTGGTCTTGATTGCGGGACCCTTGGTGTTGGCAGACTTCCCCTGCTGCTGGGAGTGTGTAAGCCAATAACTTGCCTTACACACAGGACCCTTGGCAGCTGTGAGTGGACAGGCCATGGGCTGGCGGTGTGGCGGTGTGGGCGGGGGAATGGGGTGGAAGGCAGGTGAGCAGGCCTTTGACAGGACCCAGCAGCATGCAGAGCAGGCGGGGGCAAGGTGTCAGCTGATTTTTCAATCCAGCAGCCCCGGGGGCCGGCGGTGTGGTGGCAAGGGTGGGGCAATGGGGCAGGTGGTCAGGTGGGTGGGGGTTCAGCAGAACCCTTTGGCGTGAGGGGATGGTGGGGCCTCAAGAATGAGGGCTTTTTGAGCCAGCAGCTGCAAGCTGCGCTGCTTTGCCACCACTTTTGGGTTCACTGAGAGGGATTTTCCTCCCAAACACTCCGAAACAGAAGGCCCCTGCCTCTCCATATGTCCCAGGTTTTTCCCCAAACTACCTATCTTGCAGGTGAACCAGCCCACCAGGCTTTTCTCATGCAGCCATCGCCCTCTCTCTCCCTGGGGACTGTTCTCTGAAGCCCAAGCCTCAGTGCCCAGTCCCCACCTCCTCCACAGGTGAGCAGATTAGCTTCTCTAGCTGGGGAGAGCTGCCTGACTCCTCCATGAGGGGATCTCTCTGCTCTGCCCTCTGCAGATTTGCTGTTGTTCTCTCTTCTGGGGGCTTCTCGGCTTCCCGGTCCTTCCCCGCCAATGAGGGGGCTCCCCAGTGTGTGGGAGCCTTCCCCCCTCACAGTTCCCTCCCAGAGGGGCTGGTCTGTTCAGTATTCTTTATTTCTTTTTTTTTTTTTTCCCTCTTTGCTTTGCACTACCCTATTACATGGAATTTTTCTTGCCTTTTTGGCAGTCTGAGGTCTCCTGATGGCATTTGGGAGGTGCTCTCCAGGAGCCACACCCCAAGTTGCTGTGTTTTTGATGAATTTGCATGGAGGAAGGTGATCGCCCTATCTTACTCCTCTGCCATCTTTCTCCAAATCTACCAGTTTTAATTTGATTTAACAAAATATATTGAACATTTCATTTATTCCTCACAACATTCATCTGAAGTAGGTTTGTTATCCCACATTGCCTTCAGGCATAAAGATCTGATGCCCGTGCATTACATTTTAAGAACACAGTTCATACTTATTCTGCTCCTTCTCCAGCTACATACAAATGAGTCCATGAACTCCTTTCTCCATTGAGTATTCTTGGTGCCTTTTCAAACATTAGGTGACTGCATATGTATAGGTTTATTTCAGGGTTCTCAATTTTGTTCCTTTGGTGTTTGTGTCTGCTTTTTTGCCAGCACCATATTACTTTGATTACTATAGCTTTGTCATATAGCTTGAAATTAGGAAGCGTTACATCTCCATCTTTGTTTTTCTCTCTCAGAGTTTCTTAAATACTCAAAGTTTTTTGTAGTTCCATATGAAACTTATAATTTACTTTTCTTTTTCTGTGAAAAAGGCCATTGGAATTTTGATAAGAGTTACATTGAAACTATAGATACCTTAGAGTACTGTGAACATATTTTTTTTTGTGGGGGGAGGTACACCAGGTTCAATCATCTGTTTTTATACACATATCCCTGTATTCCCTCCCTTCCTTGACTCTCCCCGCTTGAGTACCCCCCACCCTCCCTGCCCCAGTCCTCTAAGGCATCTTCCATCCTCGAGTTGGACTCCCTTTGTTATACAACAACTTCCCACTGACTATTTTACAGTTGGTAGTATATATATGTCTGTGCTACTCTCTCGCTTCGTCTCAGTTTCCCCTTCACCCCCCGCCCCCCCATACCTCGAGTTCTCCAGTCCATTGTCTGTATCAGCATCCTTGTTCTTATCACTGAGTTCATCAGTACCATTTTTAGATTCCGTGTATGTGAGTTAGCATACAATATTTGTCCTTCTCTTTCTGACTTACTTCACTCTGTATGACAGATTGTAGTTCTATCCACCTCATTACACATAGCTCCATCTCATCCCTTTTTATAGCTGAGTAATATTCCATTGTATATATATGCCACATCTTCTGTATCCATTCATTTGTTGATGGGCATTTCAGTTGCTTCCATGTCCTGGCTATTGTAAATAGTGCTGCAATAAACATTATGGTACAAGTTTCTTTTGGGATTATGGTTTTCTTTGGGTATACGCCTAGCAGTGGGATTACTGGATCATATGGTAGTTCTATTTGTAGTTTTTGAAGGAACCTCCAAATTGTTTTCCATAGTGGCTGTACCAACTTACAGTCCCACCAACAGTGCAGGAGAGTTCCCTTTTCTCCACACCCTCTCCAACATTTGTGGTTTCCAGACTTTGTGATGATGGCCATTCTGCTTGGTGTGAGGTGATACCTCATTGTGGCTTTGACTTGCATTTCTCTGATGATTAGTGATGTTGAGCATCTTTTCATGTGTGTGTTGGCCATCTGTATGTCTTCTTTGGAGAAATGTCTATTTAGGTCTTCTGCCCATTTGTGGATTGGGTTATTTGCTTTTTTGGTATGAAGCTGCATGAGCTGCTTGTATATTTTGGAGGTTAATCCTTTGTCCGTTGTTTCATAGGCAATTATTTTTTCCCATTCTGAGGGTTGCCTTTTAGTCTTGTTTATGGTTTCTTTTGCTGTGCAAAAGCTTTTAAGTTTCATGAGGTCCCATTTGTTTATTCTTGATTTTATTTCCATGATTATAGGAGGTGGGTCAAAAGGGATCTTGCTTTGATGTATGTCTTAGAGTGTTCTGCCTATGTTTTCCTCTAGGAGTTTCATAGTGTCTGGCCTTACATGTAGGTCTTTGATCCATTTGGAGTTTATTTTTGTGTATGGTGTTAGGAAGTGTTCTAATTCCATTCTTTTACATGCTGCTGTCCAATTTTCCAAGCACCACTTATTGAAGAGGCTGTCTATTTCCATTGTATATTGACTCCTTTGTCAAAGATAAGCTGCCCATATGTGTTTGGGCTTACTTCTGAGTTCTCTATTCTATTCCATTGATCTTCCTTTCTATTTTTGTGCCAGTACCATACTGTCTTGATCACTATGGCCTTGTAGTATAGTTTGAAGTCAGGAAGCCTGATTCCACCAACTCCATTTTTCCTTCTCAACATTGCTTTGGCTATTCGGGGTCTTTTGCGTTTCCATACAAATCGTAAGATTTCTTGCTCTAGTTCTGTGAAAAATGCCATTGGTAATTTGATCGGGATTGCATTGAATCTGTAAATTGCTTTGGGTAGTAAAGACATTTTCACAATGTTGATTCTTCCAATCCAGAAACATTGTATGTCTCTCCATCTGTTTGTGTCATCTTTGATTTCTTTCATTAGTGTCTTATAGTTTTCTGCATACAGATCTTTTGCCTCCTTAGGCAGGTTTATTCCTAGGTATTTTATTCTTTTGGTTGCAGTGGTGAATGGGAGAGTTTCCTTCATTTCTCTTTCTGCTCTTCCGTTGTTAGTGTATAGGAATGCAAGAGAATGCTGCACAATAATTTTGTATCCTGCTACTTTACTAAACTCATCAATTAGTGCTAGCAGTTTTCTGGTAGAGTCTTTAGGGTTTTCTATATATAATATCATGTCATCTGCAAAGAGTGACAATTTTACTTCTTCTTTTCCAATTTGGATTCCTTTGATTTCTTTTTCTTCTCTGATTGCTGCGGCTAAAACTTCCAAAACTATGTTGAATAATAGTGGTGAGAGTGGACACCCTTGTCTTGGTCATGTTCTTAGAGGGAATTCTTCCAGTTTTTCCCCATTGAGAACGATATTGACATTTAGTTTTTCATATATGGCTTTTATTATGTTGAGGTAATTTCCTTCTATGCCCATTTTCTGGAGAGCTTTTATCATAAATGGATGTTGAACTTTGTCAAAAGCTTTTTCTGCATCTATTGAAATGATCATATGGTTTTTATCCTTCAATTTGTTGATATGATGTATCACGTTGATTGATTTGTGTATATTGAAGAATCCTTGCATCCCAGGGATAAATCCCACTTGATCATGGTGTATGATTTTTTTAATGAGCTGTTGGAGTCTGCTAGCTAGTATTTTGTTGAGGATTTTTGCATCTATATTCATCAGTGATATTGGTCTGTAGTTTTCTTTTTTTGTAACATCTTTGCCTGGTTTTGGTATCAGGGTGATGGTAGCCTCGTAGAATGAGTTTGGGAGTGCTCCGCCTTCTGCAATATTTTGGAAGAGTTTGAGAAGGATAGGTGTTAACTCTTCTCGAAATGTTTGATAGAATTTGCCCGTGAACCCATCTGGTCCAGGGCTTTTGTGTGTTGGGAGATTTTTAATCACTGACTCAATTTCTGTACCTGTGATTGGTGTGTTCATGATTTCTATTTCTTCCTGGTTCAGTCTTGGAAGATTGTATTTTTCTAAGAATGTATCCATTTCTTCCAGGTTATCCAATTTATTGGCTTATAGTTGCTTGTAGTAGTCTCTCATGATGTTTTGTATTTCTGAAGTGTCTGTTGTTACTTCTCCTTTTTCATTTCTAATTCTGTTGATTTGCATCTTCTCCCTTTTTTTCTTGATGAGTCTGGCTAATGGTTTATCAATTTTGTTCATCTTCTCAAAGAACAAGCTTTTAGTTTTATTTATTTTTCTTATGGTTTCTTTCCTTTCTATTTCATTTATTTCTGCTCTGATCTTTATAATTTCTTTCCTTCTGCTCACTTTGGCTTTTCTTTGTTCTTCTTTCTCTAGTTGTTTTAGGTGTAAGGTTAGGTTGTCTATTCGATCATTTTCTTGTTTCTTAAGGTAGGACTGTATTGCTATAAACTTCCCTCTTAGAACTGCTTTTGCTGCGTCCCATAGGTTTTGGGTTGTTGTGTTTTTGTTGTCGTTTGTTTCTAGATATTTTTTGATTTCCTCTTTGATTTCTTTAGTGATTCCTTGGTTGTTTAAAAGTGAATTGTTTAGCCTCCATGTGTTTGTATTTTTTGCATTTTTTTTTTCCTGTAATTGATATCTAGTCTCCTGGCGTTGTGGTCTGAGAAGATGCTTGATATGATTTCAGTTTTCTTGAATTTGCTGAGGTTTGATTTGTGACCCAAGATGTGATCTATCCTGGAAAATGTTTCGTGTGCACTTGAGAAGAAAGTGTAGTCTGTCGTTTTTGGATGGAATGTCCTATAAATATCAATTATGTCGAGATGGTCTAATGTATCATGTAAAGTTTGTGTGTCTTTATTTATTTTCTGTTTGGATGATCTGTCCATTGATGTAAGTGGGATGTTCAAGTCTCCCACTATTATTGTGTTACTGTCAATGTCCCCTTTTATGGCTGTTAGCATTTGCCTTATGTATTGAGGTGCTCCTATATTGGGGGCATAGATATTTACCAGTGTGATATGTTCTTCTTGAATGGATCCCTTGATCATTAGGTAGTGTCCTTCCTTGTCTCTTTTAATGGTCTTTACTTTCAAGTCTAATTTGTCTGATATGAGTATTGCTACTCCAGCTTTCTTTTGACTTCCATTTGCATGGAATATCTTTTCCCATCCCTTCACTTTCAGTCTATATGTATCCCTCGGTCTGAAGTGGGTTTCTTGAAGGCAGCATATAGAAGGGTCTTGTGTTTGTATCCATTCAGCCAGTCTGTGTCTTTTGGTTGGAGCATTTAATCCATTTACATTTAAAGTGATTATTGACATGTGTGTTCCAATTACCATTTTCTTCATTGTTTTGGGTTTGTATTTGTAGGTCTTTTCCTTTTCTTGTCTGTCCTACTTAGAGAAGTTCCTTTAGCACTTGTTGTAAGGCTGGTTGGTGGTGCTGAGTTCTCTTACCTTTTGCTTGTCTGGAAAGCTTTTGATTTCTCCCTCAAATCTGAATGAGATTCTTGCTGGGTAGAGGATTCTTGGCTGTAGGTTTCTCTCTTTCAGGATTTTCAGTATATCCTGCCATTCCCTTCTGGCCTGCAGAGTTTCTGTAGAGAGGTCAGCTGTTATCCTTATGGGTTTTCCCTTATATGTTGTTTGTTGCTTTTCTCTTGCTGATTTTAATATTTTTTCTTTGTGTTTAATTGTCATTAGTTTGATTAATATGTGTCTTGGTGTATTTCTCCTTGGGTTTATTCTGTATGGGACTCTCTGTGCTTCTTGGACTTGGTGAATTATTTCCTTTCCCATGTTGGGGAAGTTTTCCACTAGAACCTCTTCAAATATTTTCTCAGACCCTTTCTTGTTTTCTTCTTCTTCTGGGATGCCTATAACTCAAATGTTGGTACGTTTAAGGTTATCACTGAGGTCTCTGAGACTGTCTTCTAATCTTTTTATTCTTTTTTCTTTTTCCTGCTCTGTGGCAGTTATTTCCCCCATTCTATCTTCCAACTCACTTATTCGTTCTTCTGCCTCAGTCATTCTGCTGGTTATAGCATCTAGAGTATTTTTAATTTCAGTTATTTTGTTATCCGTTGCTGTTTGTTTTTCTGAGTTCTTATGAACTGTTTCTTGTACTTTCTCTATTTTGTTATTGAGATTTTGTATCATTTTTACTATCATTACTCTAAATTCTTTTTCAGGCATTTTTCCTATTTCCTCCTCATTTATTTGGTCTTGTGGGTTTTTTTCCTGCTCCTTTGCCTGCATGGTGTTTCTTTGTTTCCTCATGGTTGTCCAAACTTCGGGGGTTGCTTGTCCTGGTGATAGAGGTGTTTATAGAAGACTGTCCAAGCCTCAGACTAATGTCCAAGTATTGGATTAAATGAATATTAAGTCTAGGAAACACATACATGTATAAGACACACAATTACTGAATCCATTAGGACATAAGGCTCTAGAAAGACCTGACAGAACCCCAGTATGCTATCAGATATTCAAAGAGAAACCCAGCAGAAATTGACAACTGAGACAGAACAAATCAGAGACAAAAGCAAAAGCAAACAAACAAGAAATAACACCCTACACATACAAACATCAATCCAGGGAGATTTTGTAAGCTGGGATCAAATATAGAAAAGAGCCAGAGTACCACCAGAGAGAATGGAGATTCTCAGAATGTAATTAGACAACTGTACTAAGAACTAAGATAAAGACAAAAGCCTAATATTAAATACCAAGGCAGTGCATCATCTGAAGAATAGAGCAAGGAGTCTAAGCAGACCGATAGTGTTGCTTATAAGTATGTTAAGATAAAATAAACTTAAAATGGCTGGAAGAAAGGGGAACAGAAGAGTGTAATGTGGTTGGAAATATGCAAATAAAAAGAAAGGAATAGAAATGTATAAAAGATAGGGATGAAAGGAAAGTATGAGAGATATTTTGTCCGTACTACCAAAAACTTAGCTAGATATAGAAGTATATAAAAAGGCAAAAAAAAAAGAAGAAGAATAAAAAATATCATTAAAAAATTATGTTATAAAACTTGTAGATCCCTTAGGGCTAAGATCGTATTTAATAAAGAAAAAAAAAAAAAAAAAAGAGAGAGAGAGAGAGAAAGAAAAGAAAAAAAAAATCCAGAACTGATCCCCGAATGGACCAGTTCAATAGGTTTTGATACTACTATTTCTGTTTCCTTAGCATCTCAGATGTAAGTGTCCTTCTCCTTGCCTTGGGTTTTTTTTTTTTTTTTGCGTTATTCTGTGACCAGCAGAGGTTCCTTTATTGTTCATCTGTAAGCGTCGGTGTGTGAGGAGGGAAAGGGTACAATAGTGGCTCCTTCTCCTGGGAGTGAGTGAGCAGTGGCGCACTGTTGTTTCAGTCAGTCTTGGAGGTGCCTGTTGCAGAGGGTGCTGATGGCTCAGGCATAAACAGAAAGTCTTAGAGTTGGGCTTCTCTCGGGGTTTTTTTTCTTTTTGATGCTTTTTTTTTTTTTTTTTTCTCTTGGCAGCCTCCCTGCTGCTGGCGTTGCAAGGGGTTTTAATCTAGCCCCTCCCGAGCGCCTGAGGGTGCTTGTTATCCCTGAGCGCCTTAGGTGGCCCGCAGCTCTCAGGGACGGGCACTCCTCTCCGCGGACCTCCTCCCTCCTGTCCTCTTGGTCCGTCACCCTACCAGCAACAATGTTTCTCACCCTGAACCAGCTCTCTGGTTCCCACACTCCTGCTCCTGGATCCTCCGTTCAGCCGCGGATCGATGTCTCGGTCCGGGAACGCTGAGCTGCGCTGCGGACCCTCCGTATGTTTCTCACTCCTTCCCGTCTGCCACAGCTCCGCCGCTTCACCCTCTTTGAGCCTTCGTAGATGCCTCCCTACTGGCTATGTCGGGCTCCCCGCAGCCCTTTCTGGTGTCCGAGGCCGTCTGCTGGTGTTCAGCTGGTTCTCTGTGGGAATCACTGCGTCCTTCCGTGCATTCCCAGTGCATCTGTGGAGAGGGATACACTCCATGTCTCTCTACTTTGCCACCATCTTTTCTCTCCCCCTGTGAACATTTTAATAACATTAATTCTTCTGATCCATGAACATATAATATTGTTCCATTTATTTGTGCCTTCTTCAACTTCTTTCATGAATGTCTTAGATGGTTTAGTGTACAGATATTTGACTTCTTTGTAAAATTGATTCCTTTTTTTTCTTCCTTTTCAATGCTATTGTAACTGAGATAGCTTTCTTAATTTCTTTTCTGGATTGTTTATTGTTAGTGTATAGAAATATAACTGATTTTTACATATTGACTTTCTATCCTGAAAATGTAATGAATTTGTTTATGAGTTTTAATGTTTTTTGATGAAGAGTTTAGGCATCTATATATAATATGCATATAGATATACTTATATGAAGGTGAGTCAAAAATTATCCACACTCTGGCAGTAGCATTTATTTTAATTAACTTTTAGAAAACACAAAGACATCACTGTTTGACATAATCTCCCTGCTTTTCAATACACTTTGTCCATCTGTCAACAAGCTTTCCTATTTCCTAATTAAAAAATGTTTTAGGCCGAGCTGTGATGCACTACTGTCTTCACTTCTTCATCAGAAGTGAATGCACTACTGTCTTCACTTCTTCATCAGAAGTGAATCTGGCTCCTTCTTGATGGCTAAAAATTGGGTGACCTTCCTGGAACTTCTCTATCCATGCATACACACTTCTTTGTGACAAAAAACTTTCTCCATACTGTGCACAAAGTCTTCATTAAATAATGGCACCAGGTACACCCTCAGACCAGAAAAAATGAATCACTGCACACTGCTCTTCTTTCCTGCAAATCGCAAGCAGGGCATCCATTTTTGCTCACACCTGAGTTACAAATGAACTGATGTAACATGTTCACAGCTGCACAGCAGTAACTGGGGAGACAGTAGCCTTGAATGGAAAGCAGTAATAAGATAGTGTAGCCAATAGAAGTTTTAATATAACCGAAGTGAGGATAATTTTTGACTCACCCTCCTGTGTGTGTGTGTGCATGTGTGTGTATGTGTGTGTATCATCTGCAAACAAAGACAAATTTACTTCTCTCTCTCCAATTTGAGTGCCTTTATTTTTTGCCCAATTCCTCTGGCTAGGACTTGTAGTACTGTGTTGAATGGAAGTGGTGAGAGTGGGCACTCTTGTCTTCTTTCTGGGTCTTAAAGAAGAAGCTTTCAACTTTTCACAATTCAGTAAAGTGTTAGGTGTGGACTTGTCATATATGGTCTTTTTATGGTCGAGGTATATTCCTTCCATACTCACTTTGGCAGAGTTTTACCATGAAAGAATGTTGAATTTTGTCAAATGATTTTTCTGTATCTATGTTGATACTGTATGATATTTACATTTAATTCTATTAATGTGCTGTATTACGTTTATTGATTTGCTTCTGTTGAACTATCCTTGTATTGCAGAGATATATGCTATGTGATCATGGGGTATGATCCTTTAAAAGTGCTGTTGAATTTGGTTTGCCATTATTTTCTTTAGAGATTTTTCATGTATATTCATCAGGGATATTGGCCTGTAATTTTCTTTCTTCTTCTTTAAAATAAATAGACTTTTAAAAGCAGCTTTATTGAGATATAACTCACATGCCATACAATTTACTATTTTGAAATGTACAATTGTTTTTTAGTTTATTCACAGATATGTGCAATGATCAATTTAAAAGTTTTCCATCACCTCAAAAATAAATTTCACATCCTTTACAAAGGGAACCCTCCCGCACTGTTGGTTTGGATGTAAATTGGCATAGCCCCTATGGAAAACAGTATGGAGATTCCTTAAAAAACTAAAAATAGAACTACCATATGACACAGCAATCCCACTTCTGGACATAGGCCAGGAGAAAATCATAATTCAAAAAGACACATGTACCACAATGTTCACTGCAACATTATTTACAATAGCCAGGACATGGAAGCAACCTAAATGCTCATCAACAGATGATAAAGAAGATGTGGCACATATAAACAGTGGAATATTACTCAGCAATAAAAATGAATGAAATTGAGTTATTTGTAGTGAGTTGGATGGGCCTACAGTCTGTCATACAGAGCAAAGTAATCTAGAAAAAGGAAAACAATTACCATATGTTAACTCATGTATATGGAATCTGAAAAAATGGTACTGATGAACTCAGTGGCAGAGGAAGAATAAAGATGCAGATGTAGAGAACAGACCTAAGGGAAAGGGGAGGTGGGGAAGGAGAAGCTGGAACAAAGTGAGAGAGTAGTATTGACATTTATATACTATCAAATGTAAAATAGATAGCTAGTGGTGAGTAACTGCCTAACACAGGGAGATCAATTCGATGTTTGGTGGTGACCTGGAGGGGTGAGATAGGGAGGATGGCAGGGAGGCTCAAGAGGGAGGGCATATGGGGATATATGTATAAATACAGCTGACTTGCTTTGTTGTACAGTGGAAACTGGCACAACAGTGTAAAACTATTATACTCCAATAAAGATAAAAAATAAATAAATAAATAGATAAATAAATCAATAAATAAATTCCACATCCTTTGTGTATGTCTTCCCCATTCCCCCCAGCCCTTAGCAGCTAACTTGCATTTGTCTGTCAATTTCTTTATTCTGGACATTACAAATAAATGGAATCATATAACTTGTGGACTTCTGTACTGTCTTCTTTCACTCAGAATAATGTTTTCAAGATTCATGCATGTTGAAGCATGTATTATTAAACACTTCATTCCTTCTTATGGCCAAATGATATTCCATTCTACAGATACATCACATTTATTTATACATTCAATTAATGTAATTTTATGTCAATTACACATCAATAGTTTTTTAAAATGTACACATGATATTGAAAGGCATTTTCCCACAAAACATATACAAGTGTTCAATAAGCACATGAAAACTTCCTTGATGACATGAAGCAAATGCAAATTAAACTACAGAGAATTTCTCATTTTTTCTCTTGTAATATATTTATCTGACTTTAGTATCAGGGTAATGTTTGCCTCAAAAATGAATTGGAATGTGTTCACTTCTCTTGAAGTTTTTGGAAAAGTTTGAGAGGGATTGGCATTCATTTTATAAATGTTTGGTAGAATACACCAGTGAAACCATCTGATCCTGGACTTTTCTTTGTTGGGAGGCTTTGTTCATTGTCTGTTCACATGCCCAGGATTTTTATATGATCCTTTGAAATTTTCATTGCTCTACTCATATATGAGGAAGCAGTTACCTCCTCCAGTCTTTGCTGACTGCTCAGGAGATAAAGACTTTCCCCCAGCCCTGTTAGGAATTCTGATGCATTGTCAGAAGTTTTCTATGCATATGCCTGCTCCACACTTCTTTTTTCCTCTTATTTGGGTGGGGGGGGGGGGGTTCCTCATAAGTTTATACTTTCTCTGGTCCTGCAAAGTCGGTCAGGGTCTTGACACCCTCCTGTTTGCTTTACTGAGAATGGTGATAGAAGTTGAAATTTGTATGCTTTCTCCCATCCTATTAGAGTTTGGCTGGATTTATGCACGTGTTCACCAGCCTTCTGCAAAACCTCACCCAGGAGCATGCACAGAGAGCCTTCCATGGTGCGGAATACAGCTCTAGGTGAAGTGCATTGACTGTTCAGGATGCCTGTAGACCAGCTGCAGTGATCCAGAGGTGAGGGTTCCTAGTGGCTCACTGCAGGGCTTCCTGGTGGAGACTGTGATTCAGTCGTTAGAATCTGCTCAACTTTGATGCCCTCAGAGTCCTGGCTGCTGTTCTTCCAGTCTCTCCCCACACCGTTGTCATATAGTAAACTTCAGTTATCTGGATGGGCATAAAAGAACTGGGTCTTCAGCACAGCTGGGGAAGCTGGGCTGTCAATCATATGCTCTCACTTTTTTTTTTTTTTTTGTGGGAGAAATCCTAGGACAAAAAGTCTCTCTTGGCACTGAGTTGTTCCACCTCAGGGGAGGCGTGACGCCAGAGATGCCAACTAGTCTGAAACCTAAAGAAAGCCAGATGCCTCCAATGAGAGACATGGATGTGAGAAACAGCTTGCCTAGAAAAGACCACCATACAAGAAGACAATATTTTGTGTAAAATCTTAATGAATTTTTAGAGGTCTTGTGTCGGCTTGCTATATTAGAAGAAATACATTGCAGGGGGTGTTATTTCACTGCAACTATTAGATAGTCATGCAAATTGGCAGAGGTTGACCAGAAAATGCTGTTTTTCAGATAAAGCTCTTGGGCAAATAACTCCAGGAGCTGGCAGTTTGTAGTTTAGTTGAGAAATCTCATAAAATAAAAGAATCAAGATGATACACGTGGGACACAACCAGTATCTAACATAGATATAGATAGTGTGGTTCACCCGCTGGGGATTTGTTGTAAGTCTATTATTTTTGCATTCATTGATGTCAGGTGAACACCTTGATGTAGAGTGAGCACACTGCAGTGATAAGATCATATACAATGTACACAATGTAGAGACTCAAAGCTGTATGGACTCATGAGTATCTGAACAGTGATCAGAATGACTCCAACCATATAATTCCATTTGATAATAAAGACATTGCAATTTTTAGGACAGCTTGTTATGCAGCAATAGGTAACTGATATAACAATCAAAGCAAAGTACAATGAGAGCAGATATAATGATCTACTTTTTTTTTATTTTTGGCATGTGTTTTGATTTGGAGACAATATGCATGATTATTATTTATATTTATTTCAGATAGCTAGACTATCAATTGGCTACTCTAAGGTTCTCTTCCAGGGAACTTGGAGATGTTGGAAGGACATTCATGTTATGCAGAAATGCGTGATGATGTTGAATCACATGAATGAGGAGAAATTTACACTTTCTTGTGAGTCATCCTTTGATCATGAAGACTGAAGACTCCTGAGCAGGAAGGAGGTATGTAATGGTTTACCTTGATATTGTTCATTCACTGCCTCTGATTCTTCAGGGGTTATGACAAAATTTAGCAAAGAGGAGATCCTTTGTTCAGAGCAATGGGAGAGTCATAAGTGCAGGAAGCACAGGAATTTTTGAAGCCAGAAACAATGATCCCGGAAAACAAACAAACAAAAAACTTAAAACACACCAACCAATCATTCACTCCAGTGCACAAACCACCTTGCACATGGATACCAATCTTCCACACCTCAGTGAGTAGATGTACAGATGGAAATAAATTGTTTACACAGTAATGAAATGTGAGGTTTAGAATTTTGCTACCACATATTTAATGTCATCTCTGACAATTGGACCTTATTAGGTCAATTTATTTATTCACATTTGCCTTTCAACATAGATTCTACTGGGAGATACATATTTGATGATCATTTTTTTATAAGTATCTATGGTAGCTACACAGACTGAATAAGTATATAACACCAGGAGACCAGGTATAAAACTTAGCACCATTCACTTTGTTGTACAGCAGAAACTGGCACAACTGTGTAAAGAAATTATACTGCAACAAAGAGCTTAAAAAAAACTTACTAGCATGAATAAAGTCAACATTATCAGGAAGACCAGTTAAGGTAATGATATAGAAAAAAATTTAGAGTCAAAGTAAAAACATTGGTTTCAGATTTTACTCTGCAGCTGAATTATGTAAGTTATTTGAGCTATCAAGTGTAGTTTTTCCATGTGAGTAATGCAACCCATGATGATTCTTTATTGAAAATTTAAAAAAGAAGAAAGAAAGAAAAGAAAAGAAAAAAACTTACTTGGGAAGATAGATGCCATTTAAAAAAAATAAGAAATGAAAATCTTCCTGTGAAATAAATGGAAATTTCCAAATGTTTCTCAACCATGTTCATGAAAAAAATTAAGGAAATTAGAAAAATGGGAAGAAAATGGGAAAATGTCCATATATTGGAAAGAAGAGAAAGCTTAATCAAGTTACTTACATTGTATGGAAAAGTTTAAATCAAAGAAATGGAAAGACCAGGCAATAAATATAAGGAACAAGTGCTCTTTCCACAATCTGATCAAGAATCAAAACTTCTGCCTCTAATGATTTGGGACCTACAATAACCAACACTTCTTCAGCCTCATAACTATTGGTCTTTTTATATCTGCCATCCCAAAGAATCTTCGTAGAGCCCTCTTTATGTCTTTATTTCTCAGACTGTAGATGAAGGGGTTCAGCATGGGTGTGACCACAGTGTACATCACCGAGGCTGTCGCACTTGAATGTGATCTGTGAGTAGCAGCAGAGCTAATGTACACTCCAAAGCCTGTACCATAAAATAAGGAGACAATGGAGAGATGTGATGCACATGTAGAAAATGCTTTAAATTTCCCCTGAGCTGGTGAGATTCCTCGTATGGTAGAAACTATCTTGGAGTATGAGTAACATATCCCAATGAATGGACCACCACAAAAGAGCCCAATTGCAGAATACATCAGAGTGTTATTAAGAAAAGTGTCAGAACAGGCAAGCTGGATAACCTGACTGATTTCACAGAAAAAGTGGGGGATTTTCTTGCCTGGACAAAAGGTCAGCTGCACCACCGTAAAGCTTTGTAACAGGGAACACAGGAAACTCATAATATAAGATACCAGCACCAGCAGTCCACAGAGCCGGGGATTCATGATGACTGTGTAGTGCAGGGGGTGGCAGATGGCCACAAACCGGTCATAAGACATCACTGCCAGGAGGAAAGTGTCCAATGCTCCAAATAATAAGAAAAAATGCATCTGCGTGATGCAGCCTTCATAGGTGATAATGTTGCTTTTTTTCTGAATGTTCCACAGCATCTTTGGGATGGTGGTGGAGGTGAAACAGATGTCTACAAAGGACAGGTTGGAGAGGAATAAGTACATGGGTGTGTGGAGGTGGGAGTCTGAGATGACAGCCAGGATGATGAGCAGGTTTCCAAACACTGTGATCAGGTACATGGAGAGGAAAAGCCCAAATATGATGGGCTGCAGTTCTGGTTCCTCTGAAAATCCCAGCAGAATAAAGTGTGAAATTCCTGTATTATTGCCAGGTACCATGTGGTGGTGATCACTACCAGGAAAGTATATAATAACATGATTAATTTTTACACATGTGGACATTAACATAGTGGAATGCTATGAATTACAAAATTTAATCATCATTAAGAGATCTACTGTGACATATGTGATTAGAAATTTCTGTCTAACAGCCTTTTCCCCAAGAGGTCATGATTATACTGTTTTAAAGCAAAATTATTTCATGTATTTTAGGACTTCATGTTGAGTACAGACCATTTTCTAGGGTAAATGTGTGAGATGCTGAGAACAAAACTCCCTACAATCCAATGATGAAGAAAGAATATGATTTAGCAAATAGAAAAAAGTTATAATTCATCTCTTAAGGTGACAGGTGCTATGGAAAAAAACAAGAACTGCAGACAAGGAGAAATTGGCACAGAGACCTGAAGGAAGACACAGCAGAGACACCACGTTATCTAGGGGACAAGCGTGCCCTACTGGGGAAAAAGTCCATGCAGAGGCCCTGAGGATGGCACTTGTTTCAATCTTAAAGACTCAAAAGGAAGCCAAAGTTCAGAGGGGAACAAGCAAGAGGTAGAGTGAGAAGAGATGGTATCAGAGAGGGTTGAGGGAAGAGGGGGTTTCCCATCTACAGCTGAAACTCTCAGACACAGGGAGTCATTCATCCACATGTTGTTACTTTCACATTTAAATTTGTTTCAAATGATTCCTGTGAATTGAAATGGATTGACTCCATATTCCCATCTGCTGGTTAACATTGTTGTGTCTGTGTCTTAAGGGTCACATTTTGGAGTAGTTAAACTGAAGTACCACTGCCCAGAGAACTACTCACACACACACAGACCAAGTACAGCACATAATGACACTGGGCTTGTTACTCTCTGGATATTGTCACTTCTAGCCTCAATAATTACAAAAGGAGTAATGAAGAGAAGTTATCAACATCATATTATCTTTACCCCAGAGAATGTAGAAATAGTACCCAGATTCTAGTTGGCAAGTCTCCCAAGGACATGATACTTCATTTAACAGGACCATTTTGTGCCCTGTTTTCAAAGAAAAATTAAAACACGTTTCTAAAAACAAAAGGGAAGTCATGTGGGAGAAAGCAAGATATACCTGTGGGTCTCACCTCTTGGTGGTTTCCTTGTTCTAGAGCACAGGCCTCAGGGTATGCATACTTCAGTTCTGCAGGCATTTCGTCCTCTAGGACAATCTGATGACCTCAATGTTGTATAGCATGGTCACCCCCATGCTAAACCCATTCATCTACAAAATAAGATCTAATAAGCTCAGATGTTCCATGAGAGATTGCACTAAGTATAAAGCTTCCTTTGTTTTGGCAGCATTCCAACCCCAGTTATATCCCTTTGATGCCAGAATACCTAACAATGCAGCCTAAGCAATTTATCAAAGGAGAAAGGTATCGTATCTATAGGATGCCAAGGCATCTTATTGATTGAACATCCTACTAGAAAAATGAGCAAAAGGAATTAACCCACAATTCACAGCAGAAAACTGACAATGTGCAACAATAGATGAGATGAGGATTTTAAAACATAAATGGTAAATGAATTTTCTAGATGATTTTAAATGCAAAACTTTTGAATCAGAAAACTACTGCTTGAATCTCGAATTTACCACATGTTAGCTATTTGGACTTAGTGAGACTACAGATCCACTCTCATGTATGGGGATAATGGTATCCATCCTAAGCTGGTAGACAAATTTAGTCAATATATGTAAAAAGCTTAGCATCATTCTTTCATGCTTACAGAGTGAACGATTATCACTGGTGATGAGATTGGCTGATTTTTTTTTCTTCTACCTCTCAAATGTTTCATTGTTTTCCCACCTCTACCTAATAAAGAATTATAAAGTAAAACTTATTATCAAATCTATTTTGCACATTAAATACAATTTTTATGTGAATACACAAGGTGAGAGAAGATACTGTCAAATTTATGTCTCACGAACACTGTTGCAAGGTAGTATCTACTTCCATGAGTTTGCTTCTTTCCAATAAATACAGAAACTGCTCTAATGCATCTCATTTTAGGAAGCTGAGCACTGCATTTATTTCACTGCACAAATCTAGAAAGCTAGTACTTTATTTTCCTGCTCCCCTTAACTGCAAAACTCCCCTAATGTGTAACAACTTCACTCGAACCCTTGTATGCTCCCAATTCCTTCCTGAGTTTTATCCACTGGACTCCCATTCCCATCACTTAAATGTCACCATGACCCTTGTGTTGCTGAGTCCAACAGACATTTCTCTTTATAACATATTAAACAAATGAATCATAAGTTAATTAGTCAACCTAGCAAGGAAACGTGTCAAATATATTTGATCTGGAGAGAGTGATTAGGCTCAGAGGTGACCTCAGGTAGAAATTTTCATTTCCATTCTCATTGAACACTTCCTGAAGTACCTATTGAATTCTGAAACTCACCTGGATGAGGTCTATGAGAGGAAAGTATCTGTGTGGATATCCAAGTTCCTTCATGGATGATTGATGATGAAGACTGAAGCTCTGTTCTCAGGCAGGTCAGAAGAAAGGAGTGAAGGGGACATTGTTTGCCCAACCAGATGTATGCCTCCAAAAACAACCATGTCCTGTTCAGCTCAAGGTTGCACAGGCTGAGGGACTACAGCAGAAGAGATATTTAGAGCTATCTATGTCTGCTCATTGGGCACTGACTCTCACCTCTGAGCACATCACTTTCCTGTGGGACACTGGTCTGGAGAGACAGGAAATTGTTCCTGCTTATTTTCTGTTCCCAGAAGAGCTGGTTAAAATACAGTTTCTATTACTTCTCCTTATGAAATTGCTTGCCTCCCAGAGGTCTAACCTCCTTGCAATTTATCCTACACTTGAGTTAATATTTTCCCCTATCTGCAACTAGGTAACCTGTCCTGCTAGGTTACATGGACCTCCAAAGTATTGTCTTTTCTTAGGGATCAACATCTCCTGATATCTCTGAACATTGGTCAACCCACTTCAGCGAGAAAGACAGGTGTGTTTTGCCACAAAACCATATATGATCCTTGGTTTTATGTGACTTTTGACAAATCAAAAATCAGGAGGTTCTTGCTTATAACTCTAATTTGGAGCTGTCATTTATTCCTTATCTTTAAGTAAGTTCATTAATTATAAAATATATTTAAATCTTTTATATTTAGATTTTTATGCACCATGCAGTGAGATTAGAATTTTATTTGGAGTGTCTTATTTTATTTTTACAAAACTTCATTCTATGTTGTCAGTACTATTATGAACCTTAATTTACACTTGCAAAATTAGGGCTCAGAAGTGTTCAGTGATCTGCATAAGTTATAAACTGAGAAAAATGTTGGCTTTGATTGGAACTTCCTCAAGATGTTTCCAATTTGGCCAGTGTGTCTCAACTGGGGTGATTTTTCTCCAGAGAACACCTGACATTGTCTGGAGAAAAATTTGGTTGTCACAACCGGGGAGGTGCACCTGCCACCTAGCAGTTTGAAGACAGGGCTGCTCCTCAAAATCCTACAATGCACAAGATGAGCCCCACCACAGAATTATCTAGCACAAATGTAAACAGTTAGGAGAAGAGAAACACTATTCTAGACCAGAACTTCTCCACATCAGCGTGTATAGGAGTCACTTGGGGATCTTTTTCAGACAATTCTGATTTTCAGGTCTAAGATGGGCCCAGAGATTCTGCACTGGTAATTATCTCAAAGTTGTTATTGATTCTGCACTAAGCATAATACCCTCCAAGATCATCCATTTTGTTGTAAATGCAAAATAATTTTTATGGCAGAGAAGTATATCATACTATACATATATTTATATATGGTAAAGAAAATGTGATACTTATAAATAATCACATTTTATACATATATATATATCATATGTAAAATCACATTTTCTTTATCCATTAATCTGTTGATGGACACTTAAGTTGCTTATTTATCTTGGCTATTACAAATAATTCTGCTATGAATATTGGGGTGCATATATATTTTAAAATCAATGTTTTCATTTTCTTCATATATATATATATTTACACACACAAACACACACACACACACACACACACACGCATATACCCATTAGTAGAATTGTTGGATCAGATGGTAGTTCTATGTTTAGTTTCTTAAGGAAACACCATGCTGTAGTCCACAGTGTCTACACCAATTTACACTCCCACCAGCAGTGTACAAGGGGCTCCCTTTTTTCCAAATCCTTGACAATATTTGATATTTGTGGTCTTTTTGATGATAGCTATTCTGACAGGTGTGAGGTGATATCTCATTTTGAATTTGATTTGCATTTCTCTGATGATTAATGATGTTAGGCACCTTTTCATGTGTCTGTTTTTCATCTGTATGTATTCTTTGAGAAAATGTCTATTTAGATCGTCTTCCCATTTTTTAGTCTGACTACCTGTTTTTCTTTTTTTTTTCATTTTTTGCTTTTTTTTGTGTTTAATTGTATGAGCTGCTTATATATTTTGGGTGTTAACCCCTTATCCGTTATATCATTTGCAGATATTTTCTTCCACTCAGTAGGTTGTTGTTTTCATTTTGTTGATGGTTCCCCTTGCCCTGCAAAAGTGTTTAAATGTGATTAGGCCCTATTTGTTTATTTTTTCTTTTGTTTCTTTTGATTTAAAAGACAGATTGAGAAAAATGTATTGCTATAATTTATGTCAAAAGTGTTCTGCCTAGGTTTTCTCCTGGGAGATTTATGCTTTGCCATCTTATATTTAGGTCATTAAAGCATTTTGAGTTTATTTTTGTACGTGCTGTATGAAATGTTCTAATTTCATTGTTTCACAAACAGTTGTTCAGTTTTCCCAGAATCACTTATTGATGACATTGTTTTTTCTCTATTGTATATTTTTGATGTCTTTGGCATAGATTAATTGACTAAAATTGTGTGGATTGATTTCTAGGCTCTCTGTTCTGTTCCACTGATCAATGTTTTTGTTTTAGTGGAAGAACCATAATATTTTGATTACTGTACCTTTGTACTATAGTCATCTGAAGGCAAGGAAGGATTAGATACATCTAGTTCTGTTTGGAGAGCCAGAGTGAGAGGAAGAGAGAGGGAAAGAGGGAGAGAATGTGAGGATTTCTTTAATGTCTAATAGAAGATATAGTGCAAGTAACTCCTCAGTAACCAAATCTATTTGATTTCCTGAATTTTGGAAAGGAAATCAACAACAATTTGATTTCAGAAAAAAACAGTATACATATAGCTATTTTATTATCATTCTATGAATTAGTAGTCTAACCAGTGGAGAATAGATGAAAGTACCCAAGCTTATAATTTTAAGTATCTTAAAAGTCTCAGCATTTAATTTTTATTTTGGAGATTTTACTCCTATGTGCATATCACATGAGAATATGCACTTGACCAAATCTGTATTCTGCAGTGTATCCATGTAGCTGGATATATAAATATTAGTTAATACTAAGCATCATGTAAAAGAGTATAGTAGTCAGAGATGCAGTAGTAAGAAGCAACTTCCCAAATCACAGTACCTTACAATAAAAAAAATTTATTTATTATCATATTGGATGCATGTTGCAAGGTATCTATGTCTCTGACTTGACTGTGATATGCTACATGCATATTTCATTCTGGGAGCCATGGCAATGGACCACCTCTTACGTGGGAGGTGCCCATTCTCCTAAGAGAGGGGAATAGTAACAGAAAGGGTGGACTTTCACAAGGCCTTTTAAAAGTTCTCTATAGGCATTGAGCACATCATGTCTGCCCACATTCTATACAGCAAAGCATGTGACCTGCTTAAGTTCAGAGTTGAACAGTGGAGACATGCACACCTCCCACAAGACTCAAAGGAAAGGGTAGGGGATGTAAGATTTCTTATGAGAATGAGGGAGTGAAGCAAAAGTTGTGAAGAATAAGACAAATTCAACTTGGGGCAGAAACACACGAACAAACATTTCATACTCCGATTGACATCAAATGTTTATGAATTCTATTGTATAGCCTTACAACAAAGGAATAAAAGAACAGTTGGTGGTAACTATGGTTCACCAAGAAACAGCAGCTGCACACATATTTTGAGTAGATCATAGAAACAAAATAAAATACCTTAAAAGAGTCTAAAAATTCTTACTGAGGCTGTAAGGAGCCAGAGTGACGTAGGTCAGAGATTATGTCCCTGTAGACTGTTGCCCTCTCCAGCACTCTGTTCCCTGTGTGGGGCCATGGAAATAGATCAACAAGATCACAACTGACCATCTCCAAGGATCAGGTAATCCTGGGATCACTTCTTATCCCAAGAGATTTTCTGTGGTCCCAATAAGCTTCGTAAATGTGGAGCTCAGACATAGTCATTATAGCTGCTTGTGGATCTGCATTCACTTTGTGCCAGGTAATTTCCTGTGATCTTTACAATATTATCAACTTATAACAACTCCTTCTGTGGAAGTTCCCCAGTTTATAGATAAGAAAACAAAGGCTTAAAATTGTATTTCCTGTCAACAGGGAAATATTCAAGAAGCACATGTAAACATCTGTAAGCAGAAGCTGCGTGACTGACTCCAACATTTGACCACCTTATGTCAGATCTCAGGTGGGCAGGAAAATTCTTTTTTTTAGGAAATTTTATTGAGATGCAGGTAACATAAAATAAACTGCATATATAGAGAGTGTACAATTTGGTATGCCAATCTCCCAATTCATTGCCCCCAAACCCTCCCCACTTTCCCCACTTGGTGTCCATATGTTTGTTCTCTACATCTATGTCTCTATTACCGCCTTGCGAACTGGTTGATTTGTACCATTTTTCTATATTCCACATATATGTGTTAATATACAGTGTTTGTTTTTCTCTGACTCACCTCACTCTGTATGACATTCTCCAGGTCCATCCATGTCTCTACAAATGTCCCAGTTTCATTGTTTTTTTTTTTTAAGCTCTTTATTGGAATTAAATTGCTTTACACATTTATAACAGTTTTTGAGGTACACCAAAGTGAATCAGCTGTATACATATATCAACATATGCCCTCCCTCCTGTGACTCCCTCCCACCCTCTCTGTTCTGGCCCTCTAAGGCATCACCAATCATCAAGTTGATCTCCCTTTGTTATATAGCAACTACCCACTAGCTATCCATTTTACAGTTGGTAGTGTATATATGTTTATGCTACTCTGTCACTTTGTCCCAACTTCCCCTTCTCCACCTGCCCCCCAACGCTGTGTCCCTCAGTCCCTTCTCTGCATCTGCATCTTTATTCTTGTTTTGTCACTGGGTTCATAAGTACCTTTTTTTTTTCTTTTTTTTTAGATTCCGTAAATAGAACTACCGTATAATCCAGTAATCCCAGTACTGGGTATATACCCAGAGAAAACCTTAGTCCAAGAAGAAACATGTACCATAATGCCATAAAAAGGAATGAAACAGAGCTACATGTAATGAGGTGGATAGACCTAGAGTCTGTCATACAGAGTGAAGGAAGCAAGAAAGAGAAAAATAAATACCATATGCTAACTCATTGCTTTTTACAGCTGAGTAATATTCCATTGTATATATGTACCACATCTTCTTTATCCATTCATCTGTTGATGGACGTTTAGGTTGCTTCCATGTCCTGGATATTGTAAATAGTGCTGCAATGAACATTGGAGTGCATGTGCCTTTTTGAATTATGGTGTTCTCTGAGTATACGTCCAGCAGTGGGATTGCTGGGTGGGTCATATGGTAACTCTATTTTTAGTTTTGCAAGGAACCTCCATACTGTTCTCCATAGTGGCTGTATCAATTTACATTCCCAACAACAGTGCAAGAGTGTTCTCTTTTCTCCACACCCACTCCATCATTTACTGTTTGTAGATTTTCTGATGATGCCCATTCTAACCAGCGTGAGGTGATACCTCATTGTAGTTTTGATGTGCATTTCTCTAATAATTAGTGATGCTGAGCAGCTTTTCATGTGCCTCTTGCCCATCCATATGTCTTCTTTGGAGAAATGCTTATTTAGGTCTTCTGCCCATTTTTTGATTGGGTTGTTTGTGTGTGTTTTTTTTTTTTTTTTATATTGAGCTGGATGAACTGTTTATATATTATGGAGATCAATCCTTTGTCTCTTGATTCGTTTGCAAATATTTTCTCCCATTCTGAGGGTTGTCTTTTCATCTTGCTTATAGTTTCCTTTGCTGTGCAGAAGCTTTGAAGTTTCATTAGATCCCACTTACTTATTTTTGTTTTTATTTCCATTACTCTAAGCGGTGTGTCAAAAAAGATCTTGCTGTGATTTATGTTCCTATGTTTTCCTCTAGGAGATTTATAGTGTCTGGCCTTACATTTAAGTCTTTAATCCACTTTGAGTTTATTTTTGGGTATGGTGTTAAGGAGTGTTCTAATTTCATTCTTTTACATGTAGCGGTCCAGTTTTCGCAGCACCAGTTATTGAAAAGGCTGCATTTTCTCCATTGTATATCCTTGCTTCTTATGTCATAGTTTAGTTGACCATAGTTTAACTCTGGGTTTTTTATACTGTTCCATTCATTTATATTTCTATTTCTGTGAAAGTACCATACTGTCTGGATCACTGTAGCCTTGTAGTATAGTATGAAGTCAGGAAGCCTGATTCTACCAACTCCATCTTTCCTTCTCAAGACTGCTTTGGCTATTCAGGGTCTTTTGCATTTCCATACAAATCGTAAAATTTCTTGTTCTAGTTCTGTGAAAAATGCTATTGGTAATTTGATAGGGATTTCATTGAATCTGTAAATTGCTTTGGGTAGTATAGTCATTTTCACAATGTTGATTCTTCCAATCCAAGAATATGGTATATCTCTCCATCTGTTTGTATTGTCTTTGATTTCTTTCATTAGTGTCTTATAGTTTTCTGAGTACAGGTCTTTTACCTCCTTGGTTAGGTTTATTCGTAGGTATTTTATTCTTTTTGTTGCAATGGTGAATGGGATTGTTTCCTTAATTTCTCTTTCTGACTTTTCATCGTTAGTGTATAGGAATGCAAGAGATTTCTGTGTGTTAATTTTGTATCCTGCAACTTTACCGAATTAATTGATTAGCTCAAGTAGTTTTCTGGTGGCATCTTTAGGATTTTCTATGTATAGTACCATGTCATCTGCAAACCATGACAGTTTTATGTCTTCTTTTCCAATTTGAATTCCTTTTATTTCTTTTTTTTTTTTCTCTCTGGTTGCTATGGCAAGGACTTCCAAAACTATATTGAATAGTAGTGGTGAGAGTAGACATCCTTGTCTTGTTCCTGATCGTAGAGGGAGTGCTTGCAGTTTTTCCCCATTGAGAATGATGTTTGCTGTGGGTTTGTCCTATATGGCCTTTATTATGCTGAGGTAGGTTCCCTCTATGCCCACCTTCTGGAGAGTTTTTATCATAAATGGGTATTGAATTTTGTCAAAAGCTTTTTCTGCATCTATGGAGATGATCCTGTGGTTTTTATCTTTTAATTTGTTAATCTGGTGTATCCCATTGATTGCTTTGCATATATTGAAGAATCCTTGCATTCCAGGGATAAGCCCCACTTGACCATGGTGTATGATCCCTTCATGTGCTGTTGGATTCTGTTGGCTAGTATTTTGCTGAGGATTTTTGCATCTAAATTCATCAGTGATATTGGTCTGTAATTTTCTTTGTTTGTAGTATCTTTGTCTGGTTTTTGTATCAGGGTGATGGTGGCCTCATAAAATGAGTTTGGGAGTGTTCCTTCCTCTGCAATGGTTTGGAAGAGTTGGGGAAGGATGGGTGTTAGTTCGTCTCTAAATGTTTGATAAAATTCACCTGTGAATCCATCTGGTTCTGGACTTTTGTTTGTTGGGAGATTTTTAATCACAGGTTCAATTTCATTACTTGTGATTGGTCTATTCATGTTTTCTGTTTCTTCCTGATTTAGTCTTGGAAGTTTATACCTTTCTAAGAATCTGTCCATTTCATCCAGGTTGTCCATTTTATTGGCATATAGTTGCCTGTAGTAGTCTCTTATGGTGCTTTTTATGTCTGAGGTGTCCATTGTAACTTCTCCTGTTTCTAAATTTATTGATTTGAGACTTCTCCCTCTTTTTCTTGATAAGTCTTGCTAGAGGTTTATCAATTTTATTTACGTTTTCAAAGAATCAGCTTTTAGTTTTATTGATTTATGCCATTGTTTTCTTTGTTTTTGTTTCATTTATTTCTGCTCTGATCTTTATGATTTCTCTCTGTCTACTAACTTTGAGTTTTGTTTGCTCTTCTTCTTCTAGTTTCTTTAGGTGTAAGGTTAGATTGTTTATTTGGGATGTTTCTTGTTTCTTGAGGTAAGATTGTATTGCTCTAAGCTTCCCTCTTAGAACTTCTTTTGTTGCATCCCATAGGTTTTGGATCGTTGTGTTTTCATTGTCATTTGTCTCTAGGTATTTTTTGATTTCCTCTTTGATTTCTTCAGTGATCTCTTGGTTATTTAGTAGTGTATTGTTTAGCCTCCTTTATGTTTTTTTTCAAATTTTTTTCCTATAATTGATTTCTAATCTCATAGTGTTGTGGTCAGAAAAGATGCTTGATAAGATTTGAGTTTTCTTAAATTTAGCAAGGCTTGATTTGTGATCCAAAATGTGACCTATCCTGCAGAATGTTCCATGTGCACTTGAGAAGAATGTGTAACCTGCTGTTTTTGGATGTAGTGTTCTATGGATGTCTATTAAATCAAGCTGGTTTATTGTGTCATTTAAAGCTTGTTTCCCTTATTAATTTTTCATCTGTATGATCTGTCCATTAGTGTAAGTGGGGTGTTAAAGTCTTCCACTATGATTGTGTTACTGTTGAGTTCCTCTTTCATAATTGTTAGCATTTGCCTTATGCATTGAGGTGCTCCTATTTTGGGTGCATACATATTTATAATTGTTATCTCCTCTTCTTGCATTGGTCCCTTGATCTTTAAGTAGTGTCCTTTCTTGTCTCTTGTGACAATTTTTATTTTAAAGTCTCTTTTATCTGATATGAGTATTGCTACTCCAGCTTTCTTTTGATTTCCATTTGCATGGAATATCTTTTTCCATCCCCTCATTCTCAGTCTGTATGTGTCCATAGGTCTGAAGTGGGTGTCTTGGAGACAGCATGTATATATATGGATCTTGTTTTTGGATCCATTCAGCCAGTCTGTGTCTTTTGGTTGCTGCATTTAGTCCATTTACATTCAAGGTAACTAACAGTATGTATGTTCCTATTACCATTTTCTTAATTTTTTTTTAGGTCCTTTTCTTCTCTTATGTTTCCTGCTTAGAGAAGTTCCTTTAGCATTTATTGTAGGGCTGGTTTGGTGGTGCTGAATTCTCTTAGCTGTTGCTTGTCTGTAACTCTTTTGATTTCTCCATCAAATTTGAAGTATATCCTTGCTGGGTAGAGTATTTTTGGTTGTAGGTTCTTCCCTTTCATCATTTTAAATATATAGTGCCACTCTCTTCTGGCTTGCAGTGTCTGCTGAGAAATCAGCTGTTAACCTTATGGGAGTTCCCTTGTATGTTATTTGTCATCTTTCCCTTGTTGCTTTTATGAATTTTTCTTTGCTTTTAATTTTTGTCAATTTGACTACTATGTGTCCAGGCATGTTTCTTCTTGGGTTTATCCTGCCTGGGACTCTCTGTGTTTCCTGGACTTGGGTGGCTATTTTCTTTTCCATGTTAGGGAAGTTTTCCACTCTAATCTCTTCCAATATTTTCTTGGCTCCCTTCTCTATCCTCTCCTTCTGAGACCTCTATAATGTGAATGTTGGTGTGTTTAACATTGTCCCAGAGGTCTCTTAGACTGTCTTTAGTTCCTTCCATTCTTTTCTCTTTATTCTTTTCTTCATCAGTGATTTTTACCATTCTGTCTTCCAGGTCACTCATTTGCCCTTCTGCCTCAATCTGCTATTGTTTTCTTCTAGTGTGTTTTTCATTTCAGTTATTTTGTTGCATGTATCTGTTTGTTTCTTCTTTAATTCTTCTAGGTCTTTGGTACACTTTTCTCACATCTTTTCAATCTTTTTATCCAGTCTTTTTTCAAAGTCCTGGCTCATCTTCACCATAATTATTCTGAATTGTTTTTTCTGGAAGGGTGCCTACCTCCACATCATTTAGTTGTTTTTCTGGTGTTTCATCTTGTCCCTTCATCTGGTACAGAGTCCTCTGCCTTTTCATTTTCCCTATCTTTCTGTGGCTGTGGTTTTCAGTTCCACAGAATGAAATACTGCTGATACTGCTTGATACTGTGGTCTGCCCTGTTGTGGAGGAAGCTAACTAAGAGGCTTGTGCCTGCTTCCTGATGGGAGGGACTGACAGTGGGTAGGGCTTTGGTGGGTGGAGCTCAGTAAAACTTTAATCCAATTTGGTGGGTGGAGCTCAATAAGACTTTAATCAGATGGTCTGCCAATGGGTGGGGCCGTGTTTCCACCCTGTTTGTTGTTTGGCCTGAGGCTACCCAGCACTGGAGCTTACAGGCTTTTTGATGGGGCTAATGGTGGACTCTGGGAGGTCTCACACCAATGAGCACTTCCCAGAACCCCTGCCACCAGTGTGCCCTCAGTGAGCAACAGCTGCCCACCACCTCTGCAGGCAACCCTCCAACACCAGCAGGTAGGTCTGGTTCAGTCTCCCATGGGGTCACTGCTCCTTCCCCCTGGGTGCTGGTGAGCACAATATTTTTTGTGTGCCTTCCAAGAGTGGAGTTTCTGTTTCCCCCAGTCCTATGGAGGTCCTGCAATCAAATTCCACTGGCTTCCAAAGTCTGATTCTATGGGGATTCCAACTCTCATTGCAAGACTCCCAGGTTGGGAACCCTGACATAGGGCTCAGAACCCTCACTTTAGTGGGTGGACTTCTGTGGTATAACTGTTCTCCAGTTTGTGAGTCACCCACCCAGCTTTTATAGGATTTGATTTTAACATGAATGTGCTCCTCCTACTGTCTTGTGGCTTCCCCTTTGTCTCTGGATGTGGGGTGTCTTTTTTGGTGAGTTCCAGTGTCTTTCTGTTGATAATTGTTCAGCAGTTAGCTGTAATTCTGGTGCTCTTTCAAGAGTGAGTGCACATCCTTCTACTCTGCCACCTTGAACCATCTCTCCAGAAGTTCAAAATGAGTTTTGTTGGGCTAGTATCAAATGTTGGGGTGATGGCTTGAGGTGGTGGCATAGGAAGATCCTACACTCCACATGACGCATGGACACAGCAAACCTAAGCTGCATATGGATCAATTTCCTCCAAAAACTAGTTGAACATTTCCTCCACATAAAAGGGATAATAGAGCCTCATCAAGAGAGTAGGAGCAGAGAAGTTCTCTCTCTAAAAACCCTCACCTCTGTCATTGGTGACACACAAATGGGCAAGATGTCACACTTACAGAGATTTTCCCTGTGGAACAATAGGTTTGTATCTTACATCAGGCACACCTATCCTGGGACCTACACCAGAGAGAAAGTCACCAAAATGCATGGCTTTGAAAATCAGTGGGGTTAATTTCCAGGAGACCCTAAAGTCAGTGGGGAGGGGACAGTCCACACTTAAAGAGCTTGTGCACAGATTCACTCACCCCAGGACTCAACAAAAAAGCTGGAGTTTGTAAAGTGCCCATACCATACATAAAAGAGATTAATGAGTTAATAAAATCATCTTCTGTGGATACAGGAACTTATTGAGATGTTCTCTGGGAACAAAGGCCCTGGCAGGAATTATTTTTGTGCTCTCAATCCACAGTGTTAACACTGTCACTGGCAGGTGCCACTATTACTCTCCATCTACTTTGCTAGTGGTCATGGGAATGCCCTACCCTCATGCTTTCCCATTATCTTTTGAAGTCAGTAGGCTTTCCCTGATTTTGCAATCTCCTATGCCACAGAAAAACTGGAGAACTGGCCTTACACACACCCTGTTCCATGCCATGGCATGAATAGTGAGATTGCCCCACTCATGGGCTCTCCTACAACCCCGCTGTCACTTGAGGGATCAATTGCTGATGGGAATTCACAGGCCCACAGCAGCCAGTAAGCTTTGCCTGGCTCTAGACTTCATCACAGCCCCTCTGAAGTCAATAGGCTTCCTCCATTCTTATTCTAGTCCATGACCCTGCTACAGACGGGGTTTTCCCTGGTCCAGACAACCCTACAGCCCCTCTGAAGTCAATAACCTTGCCCTGCTCATGTGCCCATCCATGGACTTCCCCAGCCATGCTATGCTCCTGTCCCTTCCCCCAGCTGGGAGACATATCATATGTGAAACTATAAATCTCACTGATAAACATAAATATATAATAAAGTTGTGCATTAATTGCATACAAGTCAATACAAAGGTTAAAAGCTAAGGTAGTAGAAATCACTATAACTGCAGTAATTAAAGAATACACAAAATAAATGTATGAAGAATTTAAAAATCTATAATTTTAGAATGCATCCAGACTTTGGTTTTTAGCAACATAAACTAGACTGTTATAATTATAGACTGCTATGTGTAAGCCTCATGGTAACCCCAAGCAAAAACCTGCAGTAGGTATAGAAGAGATAATGAAAAAGGATTCTAAGCATTATAGTAAATAAAGTCACCAAACCACAATAGGAGAGAGCAAGAGAAGAAGAAAAGAGGAGAACTACAATGAAACAAGCAAAGAATGGCAGATTAGCACACACACATCAATAATTACTTTAAATAAAAATAAACTAAATTCTCCAAAGATGTAGACTGGGACTTCCTTGGTGGCGCAGTGGTTAAGAATCTGCCTGCCACTGCAGGGGTCACGGTTTCAATCACTGATGTGGGAAGATCCCACATGCCATGGAGCAACTAAGCTGAGCCCATGCACCACAACTACTGAAGCCTGCATGCCTAGAGCCCATGCTCCACGATGAGAGGCCACCTCAATGAGAAGCCTGCGCACCACAATGAAGAATAGCCCCTGCTCACCGCAACTAGAGAAAGCCCCATGTACAGCAATGAAAGGCCCCAGTGCAGCCAAATAAATAAATAAATATGTTTAAAAAAGATACAGACTGGCTGCATGAATTATTTTAAAAAATGACCTGTCTATATGCTAACTATAAAATACTCACTTTTTTTAAAATATATTTTGTCATTTTCTTTTTTTTTCTTTTTTCTTTTTTTAAGATCTTTATTGGAATATAATTGCTTAACACTGTTGTGCCAGTTTTTGCTGTACACCAAAGTGAATCAGCTGTATTTATACATTTATCCCCATATCCCCTCCCCACTGTGACTCCCTTCCACCCTCCTTATCCCTGCCGTCTAAGTCATCACCCATCATTGAGTTGATCTCCCTATGTTATGCAGCAACTTCCCACTAGCTATCTATTTTACTTTGATAGTGTATATATGTCAATGCTACTCTCTCACTTCTTCCCAGCTTCCCTTTTGCTCCCCCCAACTCCATCTCCTCAAGTCTGTTCTCTACATCTGCATATTTGTTCCTGCCCTGCCACTTTTAATGTAAGAGAACACAGACTGAAAGTGAAGAGATGGAAAAAATGTTCAATGCAAATGGAAACAAAAACAAAGCTGGAATAGGTGTATCAGAATAAGTAGCCTGAAAAGCAAAGACTGCAATAAAAGACCAAGAATTACTTTAAATAAAAGGTTGAATTTAAAAGCAGGATATAACTTTTCAAAATATTTATGTACCCTGTATAAAAGCTACTGAATACATAAACCAAATATTCACAGACTGAATGGTAGAAAGAGACAGCAATACAGCAATAGTAAGGGATTTTAATATCCCACTCATATCAATAGATAGATCATCCAGACAGAAAACCAATAAGAAAGATTGGTCTTAAGTGACACATGTAGATGAACTTAACAGAAATATAGAAAACATTCTGTCTAAAAGAAGCAGCATACACACTCTTCTCCAATGCACATAGTTCTCCAGGATAGGTTATATGTTATGCCACAAAACAAGTCTCAATACATTTGAGAAGACTAAAATTGTATTGACAATGTATCTCAACCACAATAGTACGAAACTTGAAGTAAATTTAAAACATAAAACTGGAAATATCATACATATGGAAAGAATAATGACAGGGTTCAATCAAGAAATCGAGAGGAATATCAAAAAAAAAACAACTTCCAACATAGGAAAATGGAAATACAACATTCCAAAATCTATGGGATGCAACAAAAGGGAAGAGCATAGCAATACAGGCCTTCTCTAAGAAACAAGATAAATAAAAAACAAAACAAAACAAAACAAAAACAATATAACGTTCTACTTCAAAGCAATAGAAAAAGAACAAATGAAGCCCAAAATTAGTAGAAGGAAACAAATAATAGAAATCAGAACTGTAATAAATAAAATAGAGACAAAAAGAAAATAGAGAAGATAAATAAAATTAATAGCTGCTTCTTTGTAAAGATGAACAAAATTCACACACTTTTAGCTAGACTTACAGAAAGAAAAGCAGAAAGGGCTCAAATAAATCAGAAATTAAAGAGCAGAAGTTACAATTGATACTATAGAAATACAAAGAAGCTGCTATTAGTTTTATTAATACAATGAGACTACCATGCATGATTACACACCAACAACCTGGACCACCTAGAAGAAATAGAAAAATTCCTAGAAACATACATTCTCCCAAGACTGAATCATGAAGAAAAAGAAAATCTGAATATACCAATTACTAGTAAAGAATTAACTGAATCATTTATCAAAAATCTTACAACAGACAAAAGTGCAGGACCAGATGGCTTCTCTGGTAAATTCCAACATTAAAAGAAGATTTAATACCTATCTTCCAAAAACTTTCAAAAAAATCAAAGAGGAAAAAATACTTCCAAACTTATTTTATGAGGCCAACATTCCCTTAATTGAAAACCACACAAGGAAAACACAAGAAAAAAAAATTACAGGCCAATATCCTCAGTGAACATACATGCAAAAATCCTCAAAAAATTTTAGCAAAAAATTCAAAAATATATCTATTGGACCATACATCATGATCAAGTGGGTTTCACTCCAGGGATGCAAGGATGGATAAACATCCTCAAATCAATCAAATGATACACCAGATTAACAAAATGAAGGATAAATAGCATATGATGATTTCAATAGATGCAGAAACAGCATTTGACAAAATTCAACATTCATTTATGATAGAAACTCTCAACAGAGTGGGAATAGACGAAACACATGCCACATTATAAGGGCTATATAGGCCAAGGCCACAGATTACATTATACTCAATGGTGAAAAGAGTAAAGCTTTTACTCTAAGATCAGAAGAAAGACAAGAAGGCCCACTTAGGCAACTTTTATTCAACATCGTATTGGAAGTCCTAGCCACAGCAATTAGGCAAGAAAAACAAATAACAAAGTCCAAATTAGAAAGGAAGAAATAAAACTGTTACTATTTACAGATAAAATGATAGTATATATTTTTAAAATCCTAAAGATTATTCCAAAGAACATCTTGAAGTAATAAATGAATTTCATAAAATTACAAGATAGAAAATAAACATACAGAAATCTCGTTTCTTCATTCTACTAATGAATTATCAGAAAGTGAAATATAAAAAGCAATTCCATTGTCAACTTCATAAAAAAATACAGACATAATTTACCAAAGAGAAGGAAGACTCATAAACTGAAAACTGTGACACTGATAAAAGAAATTGAAGACAGAAATAAATGGAAAGACACTTTGTGTTCTTGAATGGAAAGAATATTCTTAAAAGGACCTAAAGCAATTTGCAGATTCAAAGCATTCCCTATCAAAATTTCAAAGCCATGTTTTTACAGAATTAGAACAAATTATTCTAAAATTTATATGGAACCACAAAAGACTCTGAAAACCCAAAGCAATCTTAAGAAGAACAAAGCTGGAGGCATCACTCTCCCTTATTTCAAACTATTCTACAAAGCTATAATAATTAAAATAGTATGATATTGGCCTAAAAAGTGACACATAAATCAATGGAACAGAATAGAAGTCCCAGAAATAAATCCACACTTAAAAAAAGTTCAATTAGTCTACAACAAAAGAGGCAACAATATACAATGGGGAAAGGATAGTCTCTTCAGTAAATGGTTTTGGAAAAACTGGACAGACACATACAAAATAATGAAACTAGACCACTATCTTACACCAAATCAAAAACAAAAACAAAAAACTCAAAATGGAATAATTTAAACCTCAGACCTTAAGCCAAGAAAAAGAAAAGACTTTGAATAAAACATAGATGGTAAAATCAAGATCACTGACATTCATTTTGGCAGGGAGGTTTTGACCTGACCCCAAAAGCAAAGGCAACAAAATCAGAAGTAAATAAATGGGCCTATATCAAACTGAAAAGCTTCTTCACAACACATGAAACCATCAAGAAAATAAAAAGGCAACATACTGAATGATATAAAATATTTTCAAGTCATAAACCTGATAAAAGGTTAATATCAAAAATAACTCAAACAACTCTGTAACAAAACAAATATGCAGTTTAATTAAAAACAAATGGGCAAAGGAAGCAAATAGTAAATAGATATTTTTCCAAAAAGGCATTACAGATGGCCAACAGGCACATAAAAAATGTTGGAACACCATTAATTATTAGATAAATGTAAATCAAAACACAATATCACCTCACATTTGTTAGAATGACTGTTATAAAAATGATAAGAAATAACAGGTGTTGACAAGAGGATGTGGAGAAAAGGAAACCCTCATGCACTGTTGGTGGGAATGTAAATGGGTGCAGCCACTATGGAGAACAGTATAAATGCAACTACCATACGATCCAGCTATTCCACTTCTGGGTACTATCTGAATAAAATGAGAACACAAATTCAAAAAGATATATGCAACTCTATGTTCATTGCAGCATTATTTACATTGGCCAAGATATGAAGACTACTTACATGTCCACCAATGGGTGAATGGGGGGTGTGTGTGTGTATTTATATATATATATGTGTGTGTGTGTATATATATATATGTGTTTGTTTATATATATATATAAACAATGGATTACTATGCAGCCACACCAAAGAAGGAAATCCTGCAATTTGTGACAATATGGAGGGACTTTGTGGGTATTATGCCATATAAAATGTCAGACAGAGAAAGACAAATACAAGTATGATTTCACTTGTGTATGGAATCTGAAAAGCAAAACAAAGGAATTGGGAAAGCAAACCAAAACTCAGATACAGAGGACAGGTTGGTAGCTATCAGAGGAGGAGTGGATTGGGGTAGTTGGACAAAATGGGAGAAAGGGGTCAATTGCAACATACTAACTAGGCTTATTGTTGTGATTAGTTTTCAGTGTATACAATAATCAAATTATTATGTTTTACACCTGAAAGTAATATGTTATGAACCAATTTTACCTCAGTAAAAAAAAAAAAATTAAAAAATGTCTGCAGGGCTGTTTTCCTTCTATAGGCTCAGGGGAGCATCTGTTTCCTTTCCACTCCGGACTGTGCTGCTGGCCACTTGCATTCCTTGGATCATGGCCCCTTTTTTCCATCTTCAAAGCAAGCAGGTTAACACTTTCAAAATCTCAGTGACAGCAACCCTTCTGTCTCCCTCTTCAACGTTTAGAGGATCACTGTGATTACCTTAATCCCATATAGATAATCATGAATAACTTCTTTAGTCAACTGATTAGCTACACTATTCAATCTGGTATCTTAATTCTCACTTGCTGAAAAAAAATCAAACTCAAAGGTACTGAGGACTAGGATATGGACATATTTTGGAGGCCCTTATTCTGCCTACTACACAGTCTTTTTTGTAAGTGCATCATTTTTGTCATTAGAGAACCCTTCTATAAAAGAAACAGACACAGAATTTACCACACAGCCTCTGAAATGAGTGAATATATTATTCCTTCATAATTACATGCAAAGTCAGTTTTCAGTGCAGAAGAACCAAAAGTATCTACAACTCACTATATCACAGGATCACAGCCTTCCTACTCAAAGAGTGGTCCAGAGACCAAAACCTGCATCCTCAATATCACCCAGGGTCTTGTTAGAAATGCAGAATCTCTGGCCCCACAAGGACCTGCTGAATCAGATTCTGCATTCACAGTAGGATTGCTGTTGATGACAGATACATTGAAAGTAGGGAAGAATTGATTAGAATGTTTTACCCCTTTTTACTGTTGACAGGATGATACTATTCTGGGAGTGCTTTCCCAAGGATTTTTGATGTTTAGCAATATCTTTTCAGATGTTGTCAAATTTCCTCAGGGAAAACTCCTTTATGGTTGAGAACCACTGGTCTACAATTTGAAAAATAGAAGCATCCAGACAGATTTACAATCAAGTCCCACTACACACTCAGGTGTTAACTTTGGGCAGATCACTAAACCACTGCAGGCTCTGTTTCTGAAATTGAGAATGAAGTTCTTAAGTGTAAAGACATTTGTAAATATTAAATCCAACAATCCCTATAAGGTGCTAAGCTCATGCTTTAGTTAAAAAAATAGATCTAAATATATCTCCTTTTGTCAACAAATATTTTATAATAAAGGACTAAGTGACAGCTCTGAACTAGAGATATAAGTATGACTTTCCTAAATGTTATGGCAAAATTGTCATGAAGAAAAACATGTAGTGCCTACAGTTTATTATCAAAAGAGCTCAGTTCTCCTCTTGGTAAAAAGAACTTAAATTTTCTGGAGATTCAGGGGCTGTGTCCCCACCACAAGTCAATGCTTTGACCATACAGAAGACCTAATTCAGACAGGTTCCTCAGTCTCAGACTTGGAGAAAACTCTAACTCAGAGTTGAGATAAGATGCTAGGAGATTTAGAGATCTGAAAGGGAGGCAATTTCATGAAGCAGGAGTGAAGAAAAAGAAAGAAAACAAAATTGGATTCTCTTGCCTTCTACTCTGGTCCCTTGTGAATAGTTGATCATTAGGAAAAATTTCCTTCCTTCCAGAACAGATTTTCACAGGGGAATTATGTGCTTAGAAGTTGAAATAACAAGAAAGAAATGTGCCTAATGAGCAGATACAGGGATCTATAAGTATCCTCATATCTGTAGTCTCTCAGTGTGTGTAGATTTGGGCTGGAAGGGACTTTTTATTACTTTGCTTGGAAACCAAACTCTGGCTAGGGGTCTGTAGCTTCACTCCTTTCTGCTGTCTTGTCTGGGGACAGAGTTTTAGTCTCCATCACCAACCATCCAGGGAAGAATTCAGATTCCCCTTCAGAGAACTTCCTCCCAGAGTTCCCATCTAGGTAAGTCCAACAACCCAGTTGATGGTGCATGAGAAGTTCAGAGAGAAAGGAAGCTGATACAACTCAGCCCTGAGGCAAGAGATTGCTATGTTTGTTTGTTTCTTTCCCTGCTTGCTTGCTTAATTAAAGTATTTACATCAGTGGCTACATAATTGTTCACAGTGTGGCTGCAATACATTTTTGATGGTCTTTCACAGTATTTGTCATTAAACTGCTATTATATCAATGCTAGAAAAATATGCTACAATTTTAATTTCAAACTAAATGGTTTGAATCAGGGGGGAATTTCACCTCAGAAGACGCTGAGCAATGTCCAGGGACATTTTGACTGTCACACTGGGAAGAGGTGGGTGGACGTCAGTGATGCTCTAAACATCTTTCAATGTGCAGGATAGAGCATGAAGCAGAGAATAATCTGCCCCAGAATGTCATTAGTGCTGAGACTGGGGAGATTTGAGTTAAAGAATGTCTGTCTTTGTAACATTATAGCTGTCTTCAGGTTGTTTCCCAAACTTGTAAGACTTTACTTTTCTGGCAGCAAAATTAAGAACACCACTTTTGATACCAGTTTAAAAGTTCAAACCCTAAGCAGCATGACAGCTCTTTACACTTATTTCTCAGTTTGCTGAGGTGAAACATTTCCTGTTTTCTTAAACTATGGCTCAGTTTCAGCAAACTTTATATATTTGATCACCATTTTGATTTGCCTGTTATTATTATAAGCCCATCTATTAACTGCCAATTTTCTACCATTATCTGCATTTCAAATATTTCTACAGAGCATTGTTTCTCAGTCTTTTGAAGGATACTTTTACCATAAAATATTGATTTTATTTCAAAATATCTATCTTTCTACTTCTGGGTTTTTTGTTTAAGTAGCGATAGTTTTGCCACCGTAAAGTGTATACATAGTCTTCTAGATGTTCATCTAAAATGTGCTGGTTACTCTTACACTGACGTTGTAATACCTCGGATTTTTTTGTAAGATGTGTAGTCAAGGAGACCAGTTTCATATTCTTCCAGATAAATAGCCATTTATACCGGACTTTATTTAACAATCTAACCTTTTCCTGCTAAGTGGAAACACAACCTTGACATTTGGTAAATGTCCGTAAATACTGTGACCTAATTACTGATCATTCAAAAGTAATGATGGAACATCTGCTATGTGCCAGAAAGTCCTAGGCTCATTACATGTTATATTCTGTCAAGGTCTTTGCTGAATTAAATATTAACCCATGTTTATATGATTATTGTTGTTTTATATCATGTGTCAATTAGTCTTTGATTCTTCATTCAATTTTGCTCACTACAGTTGTTTTGAAACTACTAATTTTAACCGGGTTTAATTATCCCTCAGTCTTTCATTTTATAACTTCTCATACTCTTAGATATGTTTCTGGATAAGTGCACATATATCCACACACCTTTGTGAAAAGTACAAAAGTGAACAAAGGAGGTGAAGTCCCTGTCCTTTTGGATCATGCAGTATAACGGTGAGGGCAAATACAATGAAATAAATGGGCTAAGGCATAATGTTCTCAGGAATAACCATATGAGGAAAGTTATTCAGTGTAAAGATTCAGAATAGTGGTGGTGTGGGCAGAACTTACAGAACATGGCCCAGGGAGGCCTCTGCATGTTGGATGAAGTCCAGAACCAGGATTAGACTGTGCCCGTTCGGTTTCTCAAAAAAGAGATAAAAATCCAAAACCTGAGAACAGCAAAGGAAAGATGCCACATGAGAAAAGTGAGAAAGGCACTAACCTCATCCCCTGTTGGGCTACAAAAACTAATTGGTCAAATAATTATGGATTAGGCCCAGGGAAAGCAAGTCTTCTACTGCTTGGTACTAATAGTGACCAATTTTTTTCACGCTGTATATATTTTATCTTGTGAAGTGTTGGACTATCCCTTTGCTCATTTGCTCTTGGGTGTACAATATGTAAGGTGTTTGATACCAAGAAGATATCACTACTTTTATCTTTTCAGCAAGTTTATTTTTGTTATCTTATTATTTTTTTCTGGGCATCAAGGGAATGTAATTGGGGTTGGAATGCTGCCAGGACCAAGGAGGATTATTCTTCCTCACAGCCTCTCAATGACCAACTGAGCTTGTTAGATCATTTTCCTCCTCCTCATTTCCCTTTCTCTCTCTGCCACCACCCACTCTCTCTCTCCCTCTCCCTGTCTCTGTTATTGAACACATTTTTAATGTTTGTTTAGGTATACAAAATGGCCATCTCATTATGGAGCTCCTGGTATATTTGTCCATGGAAAGCTTAAGAACTGGAATTACTGGGAACCACTTCTACATTACACAGGGTGAAGTTCATTGAGCCTACTTGGGTTGTACGCATTCCTAGTGTACTCAGTGAGGCTGTGGCTGAGAAAGACATGGAGATGACACAGCACAGAAGGACGTAGTGTGCTCTGTGTGTGTTGTTACTTGTGGGGTATGAGTAGTTCTCAGAACAGGCATACCTGGTTTCATATATTCCAAGGGACCAGAACTCAATCAAGGGAGGTATTAAGGAGGGTGGCTGTTTCAATTTATGGGATCCAGCACATCTGAACACACAAATGCAAAAATAAACACATATGTACACACACAAACATACACACACATACACATGATTGAGTGAAGAAAACCATGAAATTAGTTTGCATATATCCCAGTATGTTGCATGTGGATATTTTCTTTTGTGCTTCATGTAGTCTAATTCTTGCAAACTGTAGTCCATTCATATAAAGGGTCCTTATCTTACAATATGGAAAACATTCCTCATGCATGTCTTGTACTCCTATTTTAGCATTTCTCTGCCTCTGTTGATTCTCTCATCATCTTGTATTATGGGCAAATTCTGTGGGGTAATACATTCAAGTTTATGCAATATATATTTATTTAGCTACTATTTGCAGCTAAATCTGGTGGGGGCAGGGGTAGGAAGACAGTGAGTATGCATAGCATTGTTTCATGTCTCAAGGCACTCACAGTCTATAAGGGACAAAAGACACGGAATTAAATAAATGTTACATGGATAGCTCATAAAACTAAAGTAAGTGCATGAGAAAGTTTTATTATACTGTGGAAATTTTAAGGAAAAAAATGTTTCATAAAAGAGTTGACTCCAGGCAGTGTGAAAGAAGAGATGAAGTTTTGAAGATGGAGAAGGGGTAAAAAATTCCAAACAGACCTGTGGGTGAGACTCCAAGCAGAGGGAAGCATGTGTATAAGGACACTGAGAATTGAGGCTGTGGCATCAAGGAAGTTGCAAGTCAAGTTCAATGCTTATGAGATCCCTATGGGCAAGAGCCGGGCAGTGTGAAGCTGGCAGTAGGAGCACACTAAAAGCCCCCTCTTTGAAGTTACAGAATTTTGGCTTCATTCTCCAGTGGGGAATTCACTAGGATTGAGTCTAAGTCTGGGAGTTCCAAGTTCAATTTTGTAATCTAGGAAAATCTCACTCGGTCAACGTGGGTATCTGCAAGAGGGGTACCTGCTGTGAAAGATAGGAGGGATGACAACGGACTGAAATAAGGCTGTAGAACTGGCTATCAAGAGGTGGGAAAAAATGGAAGTACTTGAAGGTAGAAGGAAAAAGTCAGAAATCTCATCCCCAGTGATTACCAGACACTTACCAACAGGAAGGAACTATGCTAATTTTTACATATTTCGACTAAATCTGTTGACCACCTTGGGAAAACGAATACCCCCACTATTCAGGGGAGGATATTAACATTTGGATTGTTTCAGTTGGCTCTGAATGTTCAAACAATTAATCTGTGGTAGATCAAAAATTTAAAGCCTGACTTCCTAGTACCAAAAGTTTTGCATTTTATTATATTTAGAATCCTTTTTACCATTCATCTTTAAAAATCCATCCTTTTTTGGTACTTTGTGTATTTTCTAAATTGTGAGATTATTCCCTTTGCTCATTTTTCTAGTGTGATGTTCAATCAGTAAGGTGTCTTGACACCATAAAGACATCACTACTTTATTTTTTTTTCCTATGTATTTGGGGCATCAAGTGGAATAAATGGGGTTGGAATGCTGCCAGAACCAAGAAAGCTTTGTCCTCATCACAATCTTTCAGGGACCACCTGAGCTTATAAGATCATTTATCTGACTCATTTATTTCCCATATAGATGTTTTTCTGAAATGCTTTTTCATGTTTCTTTAAATACAGAACAGAAAATAGTTAGATTAAAATGGTGGGCCGTGCTGATAAATGGAATTTGGGAATTATTATACATACCTTAAAGTATGGATGATTTGATGTTGACAGGTTGCCTTGTATCATTCCTTTCCTAATTAGTGTGGCAGGAGATGAGAAGAGTCTGGTAGTAACATGGCCCCAAGAGACAACAGTGCTCTGTGTGTGTGTGTGTGTGTGTGTGTGTGTTGTGTGTTGTGTGCTGTAGGAAATGAGAATCCTTAGAGCAGGAGGACCTAAGCTCATATACAACAAAATGTTCCCCTGGAAATGATGACAGAATGTTAATGGGATAAGAAAACAAAAAGTGGATCCATTTCTATGCTCAGAATTCCTTGGAAACAAAATGAATAAGGTGCAAGAAACACGTGAATTAGGGAATTCCTGTACCTTGAAGTTCAACAGTAGCAAGAAAGCCACTTCATCCCTTACATTCTCTGGCGCCATCTCTCATTGCCCTCCCCCTTGCTTATTCCCCTTGGGAAACTGGCTTCCTTTGGTGCCTGAATACCTGAAACAAGTGGCTTCTTCAGTGTTTTTGCACTGGCCATTCATCCTGCCAGGCGTGCGCTGTGTGAACCTCCTGATCTCTTTTCCTTGTTATCTCTGTTCAAATGTTACCTTCTTTGCCAGCCTGCCTGAATACCCAGTAAAGACTAACACCCCATCCACTATCCTTTTTATACCCTCTTCATTTTTCTTCATTTTATTTGTCACCATTTGACATGTTATACTATTTTGAATTTGGTAATATAATTTCTCCATTGCTGAACTGTAGGGACAAACTGTATTGTCTCCCAGAACATCCTACTCCCTGCCTTGAATATGGTATGTGCTCAATCAATAGGCCCCAAAGACTTGGCAGAAATTCTCATTAAAAGTATACAATGCCTGAGCTTTTGGGGAAAAGGCTGAGAGATTAACAGAAAATTTTAACAAGAGATTGCACAGAGTTCCCTGTGCTATACAGTAGGTCCTTGTTAGTTACCTATTTTAAAAATAGCAGTGCTTACACGTCAATACCAAACTCCCAATCTGTCACTCGCCCCCATCCTTCCCCTCTGGTAATCATAAATTCATTCTCTAAGCCTGTGGGTCTGTTTCTGTTTTGTAAATAAATTCATTTGTTTTTGTTTTTTAGATTCTGTTTATAAACAATATCATGTGATATTTGTCTTTCTCTGACTTATTTCACTTAGTATGATAATCTCCAGGTCCATCCATGTTGCTGCAAATGACATTATTTCATTTTTTAATGACTAATATTCCATTGTATATATGTACCACATCCTCTTTATCCATTCACCTGTTGATGGACATTTAGGTTGCTTCCATGTCTTGGCTATTGCAAATACTGCTGCAATGAATATTGGGGTGCATGTATCCTTTCAAACTATTTTTTATCTGTACATATGCCCAGGAGTGGGATTCCTGGATGATACCATAGCTATATTTTTAGTTTTTGAAGGAAACTCCATAGGAATCTCCATAGTGGTTGTACCAATTTACATCCCCCCAACAGTGTAGGAGGGTTCCCTTTTCTCCACACCCCCTCCAGCACATATTACTTATAGACTTTTTGATAATGGCCATTCTGACTGTTGTGAGGTGAAATCTCATTCTGGTACTGATTTGCATTTCTCTAGTAGTTAGCAATTTTGAGCATCTTTTCATGTGTCTATTGGCCATCTGTATGTCTTCTTTGGAGAAATATCTATTCGGGTGTTCTGCCTATTTTTTAATTGATTTTTTTTTTATATTGAGCTTCATGAGTTTGTACATTGTGGAGATTAATGCTTGCTGGTGGCATAGTTTGCAAATGTTTCCTGGCATTTTGTCAGTTGTCTTTCATTTTGTTAATGGCTCCGTTTGCTGTGCAAAAGCTTTTGAGTTAATTAGGTCCCATTTGTTTTTTATTTCTATTACTCTAAGAGATGGATTAAAAAATGTATTGCTGTGATTTATGTCAAACAGTGTTCTGCCTATATTTTCCTCTAAGTGGTTTATAATAGCTTGCATTATATTTAGGTCTTTAATCCATTTTGAGTTTATTTCCATGTACGGTGTTAAAGAATGTTCTAATTCCACTTTTTCTGCATGTAGCTGTCCAGTTTACCCAGCACCATTTATTGAAGAGACTATCTTTTATCCATTGTATTATCTGGCCTCTGTCTAAATAAGCTGACCATAGATGTGTGGGTTTATTGCTGGGTTTTCTATCCTATTCCACTGATCTATATTTCTGTTTTTGTGCCAGTACCATGCTGTCTTGATGACTGTAGCTTTGTAGCATAGTCTGAAGTCAGGGAATCTGATTCCCCCAGGCCCATTTTTGTTTCTCAAGATGGCTTTGGCTCTTTGGAATCTTTGTGTCTCTATACAAATTTTAAGATTTTTTTTTGTAGTTGTGTGAACAGTGGCATTGATATTTTGATATGTACTGCATTGACTCTGTAAATTTCCCTAGTATAGTCATTTTGGCAATATTGATCATCTCAATGCTAGAATATGGTGTATCTTTTCATCTCTTTTTGTCATCAACATCTCTCACTTTTTCTGTGAACTCAATCAGGAGGTCTGAAGTACCTGTTGTGACACCTTCCTTAATGATGTGATGGTGTATGTTGAACTGTGCTGCTGGGTGGTGTTCCATTTGCTGGAATACATTACTCTAATTCTAAGATGGTTTCTGCCATATGATGAATTGGTGCCATGAAATCTGTCTAGGGATGTGGATTCATGATCTCCAGAAGAAACGAATTTCTCCTTGGATCAATAACAAGCTGCTGCTCAGGTTTAAGTAGCAGAGTAACAGTTTATTAGGGAGAGAAAGTACAAAAGCTTCTGGCACAGACACCAGAAGTGGGTGGAGAGACCCATGATGGAGTTGTACATGTGACTTATATACCCTAAAAATAGAGGAGTTAATCATAACCCCCACCTAGTTACCTCTAACAATAAGAATTTACAACAGCAATGGATTGATTACCAAAAACAATGACTTTAGCCCGAGGATTAAGGATGATCATCCCTGGAAGGGTCATGATATTCAGCAGAATTTAAAATTACTTGACTCAGCCCTTAGCTTGCAATCAAGATTACAAAGGGGAGTTGCAAGAATCAATCTTAAAGGAAGAAGGAGTTTTAAGCTTTAAATCACATTCTCAAGTCTTCCACCCTTCCCCCGGCCAGTCAGGCCCGGGAGCTCTCACTGAAGCTCTCATAATTTCATCAGATCAAGGGAAGTAGAAAACATTTTCTACCTGTGCATCTCACCTCCCTGCTGTTTCTTATTTTATCGTACAGTCCTAGCAGTGTATCTTAGCCCTGTTGATACCCACAGCTCATATTCAAGCATAACATACTCAGTGATGTACTTTGTGGCCACACCCATGCTGAATCCTTTTATCTACAGTCTGTGGAATAAAAACATAAAGGGGGCTCTGAAAAGATTCACTGGGCTTTAAAGGGCCAGTTTTGGGGGTCAAAGAAGTACCCATCATTGCAGGGCTCAAAAAAATGGATCCAGAAATTGCTATTTTTTTATCAGACTGTGAATGTAGAATTTGCTCTTTCTATTATTTCATGAAGTTTCCCTTTCTTTGACATCAACTTCTTTCTACATTTATGAAACTCAAGTTTTCTGTTCTGATTATGTATAGATTTTTTCCATTTGTTCCATATTCCTACTTTCCCACATTTTCCCCCAAACTTACATCAGAAATATTAGCAAATTCCCATTCATTCCTTGGGTCAAGGTGGGTTTCTTAAGAATAACATCTTCTGAAATGACATATGTTGTTTTATTTATTTTATGAATACTCATAAACTCATCTTACTCACATGGAATAAACTCTATTTGGCCAGTTCTCTGTAAAACTTAAGTAACTCACTTTATTAGGCTTTTTCTTCTGTCTCATATACAGAGAGTTCTCCCACATTTCCCTAATCTCACAAAGTTTTTCCAAGTCCTGTGTAAGAAATCTTTGGAAATCCCCTTTTTTTTCACATAGGGCAACCTGCCTTTCTTAAGAATATATATATTTTTTTATTAAATGATATGTATTGTCCCAAGTTTGTTTGTTTGTTTTTGTTTGTTTTTTCCCTGAAAGTATACTTACAAGTTGTATGATTCGTAGGAATAAACATTAGGTTGACAACCCAGGCAATTTATAAAATTTCATAATAGAGAAAAATATGAGACCACAATTGCTCACATTTGTGGACATTTCTTTGTCTATCACTACCTTAACTGCTCTTCCTGAATGTGTAGACTTTAACAATAATACATTTAATCGATAGTCACTGAGTTTTGTTCTCACATTAGGATCTTGTCCTCTTATTTAGCTGTGTCTACAGTGTCTTCCATAAGACAGGTAAAATTATTATCAAATACATGTCTCCCTGTGAAGTCTACCCAGAAAAACAAATTGAACAAATAGATTGAATTAATGTGGTTATTCGAGTGTTATGGTGAAATAGTATTACCCAATAATATCAATGCTATGTTCTTATGGCAGCCAATCCACACGTGACTTTTACATAGGTCTTTAAGATTTTACCTGAAATCTTGCCTGATGGATATTGCCACTGCCTTCCTCCCATGATGTTCCTCTAGGAAAGCTCTTCCTCACATCCCTGGCTCCTATTGGATGCACCTGACTCACCTTAGATCTCAGCGTAGATGGTTGTTCTGTGACCTTAGCTCTCTGCTAGAGTCAAGAAAATATTGTAGATTATCTGCCTTTTTCCTGTTAGGGTGAGAGTGAAATGCTTTCTAGATTTCTACATTTTAAGCAAAAACTGAATATGCAGATCTCTCTAAAGTTGTTTGGAGAGAATGAGAATAAATGGGAATTTCTCTAATATCTAATGGAAGGTATAGTGCAAGTCACTCCAAAATTATAATTTTGCATACTGCTTCCTGAACTATTTTTTAATTATATTTTCTATTCTTTTTTTTAAGTTTTTGCCTATTTCATTTACATTTAGAACATGTGTTAATGTGACTATTGCTATTTTATATTTTTTCTTTCAATAGTTCATCTTACTATTTCATTCAATTTTGTTTAGTAAAGTTGTTTTGAATCCACTATATTTAAGCTGATTTTACTTCCCCTGCTATTTACTCTTTATAAATTCCATTTTCTAAACATGTTTTTCTATATAAATGCACATCTAAATGAAAGCTCACAGTGAATAAAGCAGGTGATGTCCTTCTCCATTTGGATCTAACATGTTAATGGAGGAAGAATATTACAATAAAATAAACCCATGTATGACAAAGTGTCCTCAGATATAAATAAAATTAAGGAAAGTGTAGGTTTTTGAGGTGTGTGTAGGATTTTATAGACTATATTGTATTGAGGGCTTCACATATGGGACAAGAATCAGAAAAAGAAGTAGAGCATGACCAATGGGTTTGTGGAAAAGAGGTGAAAACACAAAACCCAAGAACAAAGAAAGATGCCACATAAGAAAAGTGAGGAAAGGACTAGCCTTATCCACTAAATAATAACAATTCGATCAGTGGCCTGATGTGGATAAGGTAATGAGGCAAGTGGAGGAATAAAAGTGCAGTCTGTGTGTGGTCCCTTGAGTCTGAACATGCTACTGCCTGTCCTCTCTGCAACCTGCCTCTTCTGTTGGGGTCTTCACTTATATTGCTTCTCCCTCAGCAGGAACTGGTCTTCTTTTAAAACTATTCTTGCATTTACTGAAGGGAAAAGAAACATTTTGGACTGTGTCCAAGAGCAAAGCATGCCTTTTACATGTGATCCAGCATATGTGCACAGGCAGGCAAGAAATGCATGTGTATGCACACATTCACACACACACACACACACACATGCACATCTGAACTAAGAGAACAGGGAAACCCTACTGCACAGGATGCACCCTGATAGTTTCTATTGTGTTTTATTTATTCTATACTATTTTATTCTTACAAACCACATAGTCTGACCCCCTAATAGTCCTGATCCTCTAATAGAATATGGAAAACATTCCTTCAGCATGTCTTCTATACCTGTGTTAATATTTCCCTGACTCACTTTGTTCTCTCATCATCAGCAATTTCTACGAGAGCACATTATTTCATTCCTGTATGCACATACATTTATTCAGCTACTGTTCCCAACTAAACTAAGTCTAGGGGGTTGAGGAATATGTGTGATATCAATGCATGGCTCAAGTCACTCATAGTCTAGCAGAGAATAAGCAATATTGATTTTTTTAATTACACAATGATAAGCCTATATCTAAATTGTTGAAAGAGAAAGTGTTCTTTTTCTGTGGGAATTTTTTTAAGATTCAAGAAGATGATCTAGGCAATTTGGAAAAGGAGGTGGAGTTGTGAAGATAGAGATGAGTAAAAAATTCCAGATAGACCAGTGACTGACTCTCCAAGCAGAGGGAAGCAGATGAGTGTAGCCTCTGAGTCTTAAGCCTGTGGCATTAAGTGAAGCTGTGACTAAAGTTCAATATGTTTGAAATCATTGTGGGTGGGGGCAGCATGAGGGTGAATTTGGTGGTTTAGTCAGGAAGACTCAAGCTTAGGGTCTGAAGCTATGGGACTTGGGGTTTCCTCCAGTGGGGAGTCACCGGGAGAGAGTTAAGTTGGGGAGTTGGACAATCTACTTTGTAATATAGAAAGATTTATCTGGGTCAATGTGAATATTGGCTAGAGGGGTGCCAGGCATCATAGATGGGAAAGATGACAGGAAACTGAAATAAGGATGTGGGAATGGAGGAAGTGGTGGGAAAGTAGCAGAGACATTTAAGAGGAAGAAGAAAAAATCAGTCAAATCTCATTGCCAGAGATAACCATTCACGTACTAACAGAAGGAATTATGCTAAGCTTTTGACATATATTGACTAAATCTGGCAATGACCTTAGGAGAAAAGATGCCACTATCCCTACTATTTGGGTGAAGATATTAACATTTAAACTGTTTCTGGTGGCTCTCCAAGTTCAAAGAGCATACTTGCAGGTTCAAAATTCAAAACTAGAGTTTCGAATTACAAAAGATTTGCATTTGGTATCATTTAGAAATATCTTACCAAATCATTTTAAATGTTCAACTTCCATTGTATTTTGTATACTTCCCTTTGTTATTTTCCTATTTATTCCCCTTGCCCATTTTTTCTAGCGGAATGTTCAATCAGTCAGATATCTTGTCCTGTAAATTTATCATCCCTTTCTCTTTTGGATAAAATTAGTTGTGATGCTTTAATATTCTGGGCATCAGGGGCTATATCTGGGGTTGAAATGTTGCCAGAACCAAGCAAGCTTTACCCTCATCACAAACTCTAGGGATCACCTGAGCTCCCACCTCCCAACATGGTCTTTTTTTTCCCCACTTTCAGTTTTTTTGTTTGTTTGTTTTGTTTTGTTTTGTTTTACTATTTTCTTTTGTTTCTTTAAATGCCAGATACAATGTGGTCATTTTAAAGTGAAACCCCATGTTTACATGTACATGAGAGACTTAACTGGAATTTATTTGCTATTTCTACATTTTTAGGGGAAAAATAATCTAATGTTGAAATATGCTGTGTGTCCTTTTCTTCCTAAGTACTGTGGATTAAGGTGAGACTAGCCTGATAGTAGCATCACCAGAGGATGCCGTTGTGTGTGTTTGTGTGTGTGTGTGTGAGTGAGAGAGAGAGAGTGTGTTTTGTGGGGCATGAGCAGTTCTCAAGTCAGGGAAGGGGTACCTTAGCCTATATCCTCCAATATGAAACCATTAAAATACAGCTACCCAGATATTAACCAACATAAAACAATAAGGATGGGACACATTTCTATTCACAGGATTTCTTAGAAACCAAATTAATGAAGTACAAGTAACAACATGTGAACTAGGGACTCCCTGTGATCTGGTGTTTCAGCTTTAGCAGGGAAGCCACCTCGTTCCTCCACGCTCTCTGTCATCATGTCTCATCCCTCTTCCACTTGCACTTTCACCTGAACGCAACAGCTTCCTTCTGAGCTGGATTTTCTGAAACAAACACCTTCCCAGTGTCTTTTCCCTTGCAATTCTCTCTGTCCAGCACAACTTTCCTCAGATAACTTCCCATCTCCTGACCTCTCTTCCTCGAGGTCCCTGTTCAACTGTTTTCCAGTCTACCTGAATATACAGTAAAAAAAAAAAAAAAAAAAAAAAAAAAAGACTCGCTTCTTTAACTCTCTTCTTTATACTTGATTTCTTTCTTCATAACATCTGTCACCATCCTATAATTTATATGATATTTTATTTGCTCATATTCTTTCTCCATCATTGAACTGTAGGAACTATTATCTCTCAGTACCTTAAGCTTTCTGTGTTGAAGCTGGAGTCAGTCCTCAGTTTATATTTCTCAAAAGCATGACAGAATTCCTCATTAGAAGCGTAGAATACATGACCATTTAGGGATAAAGCTGAATGTGGGATAGGAGTTCCTATTCAGAGAAGGTTCATGGGATCAACTAAGGGGGAGATTTTCATAGAAAAATAATAGATATTAATTTTGAATAAAAATATAAATACTAGAATTTCAACAATGTTTGTCAATCCCAAACTCCTTGCTATATGTAAGATAGAAAACTAAGAAGGGCCCACTGTAATTAAAAAAAGAGAGAGAAGGAAGGAAGGAAAGAAAGAAAGGAAGGAAGGAAGGAAGGAAAAGGGAGGGATGGATGGTGGAAGGAAGGAAGGAAGGGAGGGAGGGAGGGAAAGAAAGAAAGGAAAAAAACAAACAATGTTTGCAAGGACAATTTTTGAGAAACTCTGCATATTATCTTTTGTATCCTGGTAGTCACATGGAACCAGGGAATGACACACGGATTTCAGAATTTCTTCTTCTGGGATTATTAAAGGAAAAAGAATTTCAGCCTCTCATATTTGGGCTTTTCCTCTCCATGTACCTGATCACTGTGCTTGGAAACCTGCTCATCGTCCTGGCTGTCAGCCTAGACTCCCACCTCCACACGCCCATGTACTTCTTCCTCTCCAACCTGTCTTTTGTAGACATCTGTCTCACCTCCACCACCATCCCAAAGATGCTGCTGAATATACAGACACAGAGGAAAATTATAACCTATGAAGACTGCATCATCCAGATGTATTTTTTCATACTATTTGCAGGGTTAGACAACTTCCTCCTGAGTGTGATGGCTTATGACCGGTTTGTGGCCATCTGCTGCCCCCTGAACTACACAGTCATCATGAACCCCCGGGATCTGTGGACTGCTGGTTCTGGTGTCCTGGATGATAAGTGCCCTACATTCCTTGTTACACAGCTTAATGGTGCTTTGGCTGTCCTTCGGTACAGACTTGGAAATCCCCCACTTTTTCTGTGAAATTAATCAGGTTCTCCGACTTGCCTGTTCTGATACATTACTTAATTACATAGTAATGTATTTTGCATCTGGGATTTTGGGTGGCATTTCCCTCACTGGGATTCTTTACTCATATTCTAAGATAGTTTCCCCTATACGAGGAATCTCATCATCTCAAGGAAAGTATAAAGCATTTTCCACATGTGCATCCCACCTCTCAGTTGTCTCCTTATTTTATTGTACATTCTTAGGGGTGTACCTTAGCTCTGCTGTTACTCACAGCTCACACTCAAGTGCAGTCACTTCGGTGATGTACACAATTGTCACACCCATGCTGAACCCCTTCATCTACAGTCTGAAGAACAAAGACATAAAGAGGGCTCTGAAAAGATTCATTGGGATATCAGTTATATAAGAATCAATTGTCCTGGGGCTGAATAGTTGCCTGTGATTTTAGAGGTCAAATCCTCAGAGCCAAATTCTTTGATTACATTATTGAAGTAGAACTTGCCCCTTCTATTTATTTCCTGGAAATTCTGTTTTTTTTAGAATTCAACTCTCCAAGCCAGTTTAGCTCACTTTATTAAGCTTCTGCTCGGATATATAGACATTTTCCCCTTTGTTTGTATTCATACATTCCCAAAGCTTTTCCCAAGCATGAATCAGAAATATTTGAACATTTCCATATCTTACATGGGTCAACTTGGATTTCTTAAAAATAATTTTGTTCTCAAATGACATGTGTCATGCCAGGTCATTTTCCCTGGTTTTCATGAAGGAATAATTATGAGTTGTCTTACTCACATGGGAGGAAAAATAACTATCCTAGGCAACTAAGGCGATTTATATAATTTCATTGTAGAAGAAAATATGAAGTTACAGATTTTACTTTAGTCCAGCACTTTCTTCATTACCAACTTAACTTCTGTTCCTCACAGTGTAGACTTTAACTTTGCTACATTTAGGTCTCAGCCTATTCAAAGTGATGCTATTGGCTAAAAATGTCTGAGGGCTTTGCCTGGGCCTGCGTTACTTGTGGCAAAACCTCACAGAAATTTTCTTGACCAAGTCTATGCTGTGGTTAGATTGGCACTTGTGGTTCTTATTATGATAACAAGATGAAACCAGCAATATCTATCAGGGAACTCAAAAAAATAAAATAAAGAAAAAAAAAACTTGGTATTCATAAGTCCGGAAGATACACAGCATGCCCAAGGGCCATGCATGAAAGTCTTGGAGAGAGAGAGAGAGCCCCAACCTGGGGCTCTGCAATTACTGGGTTCTGGAGCTGTGCATATGTTGGGGTCTGGGGGCAGGGCAGCTAAGATTCTGCTAGTACACTCTTTGTTGGTGAATTTAAAATATAAGAATGCTATCATGGCATGACAAGGGAAAAACAAGTTCTCTCCTGTGGTCAATTATCTCTTTACCCACAAGGTATATCTAAAAGGTGGACGCCATGGCTGGGGTTGGGCTGGGTGTTTGTTTAGTAGCTGCGCTGTACAGCTGACAATATGTTTATTCCACATAACTGTCTTTGAAATGAATGTCTCACAATTCAAATTTTAATTTCTGACACCAACATTACAAATATGCTACTGTGTTTTATAATTGCTCTCCCAGTTTTATTTGACTATTTACTTTGGTGTTCAGAATTCCTCTCATAGCCATTGGCAAAAAATGTTTATCAAATATACGTCTCCCAATGAAATCTACATGGAAAGACAAATTGGAATAAATCAACCTAATATGATCTTAGTGTCAGATATGACCATAAATATAAGGAAACAAAATGTCAAATTGCACATTTTGTTACTATGTACAATATTTCATTTTCATGATGTACATCTGTTTATTAAAGCATGGAAGATTGGTGCCCACAAATGAGGGATTTATTCATTGGAGTGAAGGATTAGTTACTGTATTTTATGTTTTCTTACTTTATTATCACCCTGTATCTGCTTGTAAACTTCTAATGCTACCTACTAACATGACTCTATTGTTCTATGAAATATCTCTTTTTCCCTAACATTTGTCAAAAATAAGACAGGGATGGTGAATGAACAATATCAGCTCATCCATTTCCCATGTCCTTCACACTCAGAAGTCTCTTAATTATTCATGATCAGAGGATGATTCACAGAGAACTTGATATCCTGTCCAGTCATGTGATTCAGAGTCACCTGTTTTTCTGCACAAACATGCATGTCTGCCCACCTCTCCTAGTTACCTAAAAGGGAAGTGTGAGGTAGTCACTTGTTACTGCAGTTATCTGAAATAAGCTTGAGTGATAGAATGACCATGGATGTTCTCTTTAAATATCAGAACATATGCCAAAAATAAAAAGCTGCAGATTATTATAATTGCCCTCAGTTCTGTTCATTTGGATTATGGTGTCAGTTTCTGTTGGTGAAAAACCAGACATACTATGTCAAATGGGATACAATAATACCATTATTATCAGATGAAATTATATGCTGGGGCATTGTACTGACTTCTATTGTGCTCCTCATGAGTGTGTAGTCAGCTGTCCATCTGTGCACTGTTTGTAAGGCTCATCCATGATGTTAGTAATGCTGTTGTTCTCTTCTGTCTTGAGTCAATTTATGGTCAGTTTACTACATTTCTATATCTAGGTTAAGCTACTATTTACAGAAATAAAGTGAGTTTATCATGTGAATTACTTAAATTTAATAACACTCTTTCTGCATCACAAATGAGACTTTGCCTTCTTCCCAGTTAGAAGACATATCTCCTACTACCCATGTTAAGTGAGAACCTACTGCCTATGCTCTAGACTCAACCCTTATCCATGCACCATCAGATTTTTTCCACTTCATTAAATTATTATAGTATAATTACACACAATAAACTGCATATTTGAAGTATTACAATTTGGTGAATTAAAGAAGCTATAAAAAATAAGAGAGCATACTGCATATTTCCATTCATGTATAATTTGACAGTGCACATAGCTGTGGATGCTTTGTTATGCAATTGTGAAAAATGTAAGCTCCTTGAACCTCCCTCTCTTTACTTCTAAAGGTAATGTGGGACACTAAACATGATTTATTCACATGGATGCTGTGAGAAATATTAATAAATGAAATGTTTGAAAATTCATTTTTCAGTCCAAATAAAAAATACTGAAGGGCAAAAGTTACGTCTATTTCTATGTATGAGTGTTTATCTACATTTCCCCTTAAGTAAGCACAAATACACATTTATACACACAGACACAATTATGGTTTCATCTTTTCTGGTAAAAGGAAACTTGAGAGAAGGTTGGAGAGAATAAAAACAAAAAAAAAAGTGAACAATTGAATTAACAGAAAATAAAAGAATGTAGAAATATAGACAAAAATTTCAAGTACACTGGGTGATCTCAATTTTCAGGATGGATTACTTCTCCTATATTAATGTCACAATATATCATAATCAAGAAACATTTAAAATTTATGCAAAGAGGGATTCACTACCAGCAAATTTGAAGACAGAATAACTTCAAATTTATTTAAAAGGTTTTTTGTTTTCTACCTAATGTCAATTTTCAACAAGTGTCCTTACCCAAGTTAAGCTAATGAATGAATTGGGAGATTCAAACTCAATTTTAGCAAACAAATTTTATTAAATTAATGTCTATATTAGATTCCTATTGCTGTTGTAAAATACTCCCATACTAGTTGCTTAAAATAAACAAATATTAATATATGCTCCTACTGTTCTGGATGTCAGAAGCTTTAAATGAGTCCCTTTAGGCTAATATCAAATGTCTGGGGTGGCGGTTCAAGGTGGCAGCATAGGAAGGTCCTACACTCACCTCAACCCATAGACACACCAAATCTACAGCTACATGTGGATCAATTTATTCTGAAAAATACCTGACAACTAGGTAAATATCTCCTTCACATTAAAGGTTAATAGGGCCACATCAAGAAGGGAAGAGAGGCAGAGAATTGGTCTCCCCAAAATCTCCACCCCTGGCATTGGTGACCCACAAGTGGGCAGGGTCTCACACTTACTGAGATTTTCCCTAAGGGACAATAATTGTGTGCTTTACATCAGGCACACCAACCCTTGGGACCTGTACAAGAAAGACAAGCTACCAAAATGAAAATCAATGGAGCTCATATCCAGGAGACCCCAAAGGCAATGGGGAAGAGAACATCTGTTCTTAAAGGGTTTGTGTACAGATTCACTCACCTCGGGACCCAGCACAAAAACAGCAAATTGAAAAACACCTAGAACATACACAAAGGAGATTCATCAGCTAATTAAAGGATTTGCTGGAAGTTCAGGGGTTGCTTGAGATTTTCTCTGGGAACAGAGGCACTGGCAGACATCATTTGGTGCTCTCCATCCACCTTGCTAGCACTGTCACTGGCAGGTGCCACTCCTGCACTCCGTCTCCCTTGCTAGTGCCCACAGGAATGCCCTACACCCATGCTTCCTCTTTGTCTTGTGAAGCCACTGGGCCTTCCCAGGACTTGCACTTACTCATGTCACAGTAAAAATGGAGAACTTGCCCCACATACATGCTATTCTACTGGTATGACCAGTGTGCTTGCTCCCCCATGAGTTCTCCCACAGCCCTCCTAGTCCTGGAGGGCTCAGTTGCACATGGCTAAACACAGATCTCCTGAAGCCAGCAGGTCTGACCTGGCTCTGGACTCCCCTGCAGCCCAACTGTAGCCAGAAGCTTCCCGCCTCGCATGCTCTTCCAAGGCTCTGATGCACTTATCAGCCCTGCCCTAGTCCAGACACCCTGCAGCCTTGTTGGAAACAGTGAGCTTTCCCAGTTCACGTGCTCAGCCATGGCCCTGCTTCAGGTGGGCTTGTTACATCCCCTATGCTCCTGTTCTTCCCCCACCTACAGCTTGAACCAAACCTGGACTCTCCTGCAACCCCACTGCTCCAACTACAACACACAGTATACACAGGGGACCGCCCTTGAGCACATGGCCAGGGAGAGTGTGTTTCTGGGCCCACAGGTCTGAAATACTCAGAGGAACAGTTATTTGCAGGCTGCCATCCCCAAAACACAATATAGTAGGCTAAACCACTTCCCCAAGTCTTCCTGTGAAAAATGCCCATTCACTTGTCCTGGAGCTTCAGACTGAGGGGCAAGCTTCATGTACATCACACAACTAGAGACTATGGAGGAGCTTGTAGGGAATATGGCTGGCGGATGTCATCTTTATGCTCTCCCTTGGCCTCAATATACTTCACAGGTATTCTCCAAAAAAGGAGTTTATACATTCATCTGAATCCCCAATTTTTTCAATTATCCAGGAGGACATCTCCTATGCCTGATCCTCACTAACAATTATTTCTTGTCTCTGATAATAGCCATTCTGACTGGCATATCATATCTCCTTGCCTTTTAACTTCCATTTCTCTGATCATTTGTGATATTGAACATATTTTTGTATGTGTGTTTGCCATCAATATGTCTTTGGAAAAATATCTATTCATTCCTCTACCCATTTTATAATTGGGTTGTTTGGTTTTTGTTTGTTTTGTATTTGTTTTTTGTATGTGTTTTTGTATATTTTGGATAATAACCCCCTGTTGGATATATCATTTGCAATTATCTCCTTTCATTCAGTAGGCTGCCTTTTCAGTTTGTTGATAGTTTATTTCACTGTGCAGAAGCATTTGAATTAGATGTAGGACCAGTTGCTTGCTTTTACTTTTGTTTATTTTGCCTGAGAAGACACATCCAAAAAATATATATTGCTAAGACCAATGAAAAAGCATATATGACTGTTTTCTTCTAAGAGTTTTATGGTCTCAGGTCTTAAATAATTTGTTAATCCATTTTGAACTTATTTTTGTCGATGGTATGAGAAAGTATTACAGTTTGATTCTTTTGCAGGTATCTGTGCAGTTTTCCCAACACCAATTATTGAAGACACTGTCTTTGCTCCTTTGAATATCATTGCCTCCTATCTCATAGGTTAATTGAGCACAGAAGCGTTGATATATTTTGGGGCTCTCTATTCTATTCCATAGAACTGTGTCTGATTTTGAGCTAGTAGCATGCTGTTTTTATTATGGTATCTTTGTAATATATTTTGATTTCAGAGATCATTATACCTCCAGCTGTGTTCTTTTTACTCAGGATTGCTTTGGCTATTTGGGGACTTTTGAATGCCTATACAAATTTTAGAATTATTTGTTCTAGTTCTATAAAAAATGCCTTTGGTACTTTGAGAGGGATTACATTGAATCTGTAGATTGCCTTGGGTAGTATGATTATTTTCACAATATTGATTCTTTCATTCCATGAACATGGTATATATTTTCATTTGTTTGAGTCATTTTCAATTTCTTTCATCATAGTGTTATAATTTTCAAAGTACATGGCTTTTCCCTCTTTGGTTAGACTTGTTAGATATTTTATACATTTTGATGTGACTGTAAATTGGATTTTTTTCTCAAGTTCTTTTCTTATACTTTGAGAATCATATAGAAACACAACAGATTTCTGTATATTAACCTGTATTCTACAACTTTACTGAATTCATGCATTAGTTCTGATAGGTTTTTTTTTGTGGTGATTTAGAATTTTCTATATATAGTGTGATGTCATCTTCAAACAATGACAGTTTACTTTTTTAATTTCCAGTTGGAGTATTTTTATTTATCTTTCATATCTGATTGATATGGCTAGGACTTCCACTATTTTATTGAATGGAAGATGCACGTGTGGGTATCTGTCTTGCTCCTGATTTTAAAAGAAATGCTTTTAGCTTTCCACCATTAAAGTAATGTTGGTTGTGTTCTTGTCATATATGGCCTTTATCATGTTCAGGTATTTTCCTTTTTACCCAATTTTTGTGAATTTTTATTATAAAAAGATGTTGAATTTTATGAAGTTTTTCTGCATCTACTCAGATGATCCTATGATTTTTATTCTTCCATTTGTTAATGTGTTGTATCACTTTGATTGATTTGTGTATCTTTAACCATCCCAGCATTCATGGGAAAAATCTCACTGGATTGTGTAGTATGATTCTTTTAACATATTGTTAAGTTTGGTTTGCTATATTTTGTTAAGGATTTTTGCATCTATGTTCATCAGTGGTATCAGCCTGTCATTTTCTTTTTTGTGGTGTCTTATCTGGTTGAACAATAAACTGATAACAACCTCTGGAATGAGTGAATATGCTGTTTATTCAAAATGACATGAAAATATGATTTTTTCTCAGAAGATCTAAAACTACCTATACCTGACCAGCATAGGCCCACGACCTTGCTACTCAGAGTGGTCCACAGACTAAAACCTGTAGCATCAACATCACCCTGATGATTGTTTTGATTTTCAGAATATCTAGACCCTTTAAGACATGATGAATCAGAATCTACAGTGGAACTGCAGGCATGGGTGATTTCTATGAACATTGAAGTTTGGAAAATGCTGGTCTAGAATAGGTTTTCTCACCTCCTTATGGTGACAGCTGGGGCTGGAGAATTATTTGTATTAGGTACTGTAGATGTTTAGCAGCGTTCCTTCAGACATTGACAATTATCCTCATGGGCAAAATGGTCTATGGCTGAGAACCAAATACCTACAGTTCAAAAACTGGAAGCTTCCTGACAAAATTCCAACTAAGGTCATTTACTCACTCAGTTTAAATCTTTGGGCAGATTATTAAATTCCTTCAAGCACATTTCTGCAGTGTGGAATGGTGCTCATAATAATATTACCTCATAGCATAAACTTTTCTAAAAGTTAAATCAGACAATACCTAAAAGACACTAACCTCGGGTTAAACAGCATTAAAATATCTAAATGTATCTTTTACATCTAAGAAATATCACGTAGTAAGGGACTAAATAATAACTCAACTTGTCATAAAGTACAACATCCTGGCATCCAGGTTTTTGTGTGTGTGTGTGTTTGTTTCTTACAAATGTGTTAGAAATACAGAAAGTGTGGTAATCAAGATTACATATTAAAGAAACACAGTCCTCTCTCTTGTTGAAGAGAGGAAGAGCAAGCATCTGAGGACAAGGCTGGGTAAGCTCCACAAATTACCCTTTTTAAAGATCAAAGTGACCTAGTCCTGACAGATTCCTTAGTCTCAGCCTTTGTAGAAAATATTAGTTCTGCCTTGGATAATGTGGTTGAGGTTAGACCTCTGAAAAAGAGGTAAGATCAAGGACAAAGAGTAATAAACACTGGATTCACTTGACTTCTAACCTGATCTCTTGAGGTCAGAGAATCATTAGGAAAGATTTCCTTTCATTTGATTCCAGAGGCCCAGAGAGCAATCACATACACAAATTTAGGAACAACTGGAGGGATATGTGCCTAATGAGCAGGTATAGAGAGCTACAGATGTCTCCTGTGCTGCAGTGCCTCAGAGTTTGCATCCCCAAACTGGACAGGGCACAGAGTTGCTTTTGGAGTCATGAGTCTGGATGAGGGGCCAATGCTTTTCTACTCTCTGCTGTCTTGCCTAGTGACAGAGCTTCAGTCCTCATCGTCAACAATTCAAGGAGTAGTTCGGACTTCCACAAGAAACTTCCTTCTCAGATATCCCTTCTACATAAGTCTGAGAGCTCAGGAGGTACTCTAGAAAAGATTCAGAGAAAATGGAAGCTGAGAACTTTTACCTGAGTTCAGCTGAAAACTCAATCAACCTATCTCAGAGATGAGTGATCACTGCATTAGTACTCTTGGTTAACTAATAATGTATAATTGATTTATTGAATATATTAATAAGGACTATTTGTTTGGATCTGCAATGCAAGTTGAAAATTAAGTGACGGGAATGGATATTCAGTTTGATGACACTGTAAAATAAGTGAGATAAATAAAATGGTTACAGTAAAATTAATTGATTATATGTGAGTTTTGCTGTTCAGAGAAGTTGGAAAGTGTCGTATTATGTGTAGAGGACTATGTAGCAAATTAAGGATACTTTTAAATTTCTAATTTGGGGTATATTTGAGCATGTTCTGTATTCATTAAAAAGATCCAGATCAAAGAATGTAGATATTACTGTAACAGCAGTTTATGAAACATCTATTTCACAGTATCTTCTCTCATGTTATGTGTTCACATGAAAAAAATGCATTTGGTAAATCTGAAGAGGAATACTAAATACTTTTTCTTTGCAGTTACTTCATTACTGCTGATTCTGCATATATGTTGGGGTTTGTTACACATTTATCTTTCTATTACAAATTGAATGTGAAAGTTCTTTGCACAGTTTATATACAGGGGTCTGAGTTTTAAATATTGTTTTTTTCCCCCACATTTTCAGAAAATAATTGCTTTTTTCCCCACTATATGTATATATATATGAACATGTATATTATGTACTGGGGGAATGTGTGAAAGTGTATACATTTTGTGTGGTCAGTTCTATTAGTTAATCATGTCATGTCCCCCTGTATTATATTTTATACATAGAAGTTTTTCTATATCTTTGGTAGTAATAACAGCCTTTTATGTGTATTGTGTTTTTATTTCACATCCATATTTCCTTACTGGTAGCTTTTTGCCTTTTGTTTTAAAAATAGCAGTCATCTTCTCTCCTCTTGTGGAGGACATTCTTTTGCATTCAACTATTATCTCTTTTTCATAAGCATATTGGAATCTGTTAATGCTTATATTGATAGAAAGTATAATTTTAGATACTTTCTTCTCCTTTTCAAATATTTTATCTTTAAAATTTTAATTTACAGGTCTTTTCCATTATATACTTTGAGACCCATGTTAATGTGTTTAAAATTTTATTTTTTATGTCTTATTTCATGTCAGTCAGATTTTTTATTAAATATCATTTAATACAATTGTTTGAATCCACTAGTCTTCACCTGGTTTTGTTTACCTTACCATTGTTTTTATTTTATGACATCATTTCCTTAATATTTTTCCTATATAAATGCACACATTTTGAAAACACAAAACTGAATAAAATATGAGGTCTCTGTTCATTTGGATCTTAAATCATAATAAAAAGGCCTATTACAGTAATATAAATGCATGAATGTGATATACTGTCTTCAGAGATAAATCATATGTTTAACATTTTCATGGGCTCTGTCGGATTTTATGGAATATGGTGTGGAGAAACCTCTGCATGTTGGGCAAGGAGCAGAACCAGGTCTAGAGAGTACCCATCGGATGTCAAAAATGAGATCAAAGCCAATATTCAATAATAACACAGAAAAAGAGTGCCGCATAGAAAAATGAGACATGGGCCAGCACATCCACTATTTCACAATATTTTTAAAATTGTGGTCAGATAAAAATGGGTAGCTACAAAAAGGGCAGTTAGATCTGGAACGTGAGGTGGATACCACAGTGGGGCAAGTGGAGCAATAAAGGCTCAGTCAGGGTGTGGACCCTCGAGATGGAGGTGGCTTCAGCATCCCCAGGGCTGCTTGTTCTCTCTGCAACCTGGCTCCTCTGCTGTGCTCTTTGTTTGTATTGTTCTTCCCTCATTAGCAAGAAATGTCTTTTTCAAAAAAACTTGCCGTACCGCAGTGAATTCCAGATTTCTGAATATTTCCAGAGTAAGACATGCTTTTTACATTGTTTCAGCATGTCTGCACACACAAAGACAGCAATAAACATACACACACATGCACAGACACAGACACACACACACACACACACACACACACAGAGGACCGAACAAAGAGAACCCTGAAATGATTTTTTGTATCCTTAATATGTAAGATACTCTGTGATATTTTCTTCTGTGCTTCATTTAATGCACTATATTTAATTTTCAGAAACCATAGTCTGATTCCCTAATGGACCCTCATCTCAGAATATGGAAAATATTCCTCTAGTGTGTCCCCCACACCTATTTTAGCATTTCCCTGCCTCTGTTCTTTCTGTCATCATCTGCAAACATTGGCAATTTTGTGGGACCATATTCTTTCAAGTCCATGTAATATATATTCATCTACTATTCCGAGGTCTGTTGGGGGTGGGGGTAAGATAACAATAAGTAAGTATAGCATTGTTACATGTCTCAAGATGTTCACAGCATAGTAGGAAAGAAAAACAAGGAATTAAATAAAAAGTACACATTGATTCCTCATACAACTAAATTAAGTGTATGAGGAAATGTCATTTTCCTTTAGAATTGTTAAGAAAAAGAATGGCTCATGAAATAGATGCCTCCAGGTAATGTGAAAGAGGAGATGGAGTTTTTGAATACAAAGGAAGCATGAAAATTTCCAAGTAAATAACTGGATGAGACTCGAAAAAGGGGAGCAGGTATATGACTCTGAGTATTAAAGCTTTGGCATCTAGTGAAACTGCAAGTCAAGTCCGAAGGTTAGTAGGTCCATGTGGGGAAGAGCAGAGCAGTGTGAGTGTGAAGTTTATAGAAAGAACACAGAGTGAGCATCCTTTTACACCTCAGAATTTTGATTTCATTCTCCACTGGGGATTCCCTGGGATTGAGTTTAAGCCTGGGTGTTCCACGATCAATTATTTAATGCAGCGATACTGCACTGGGTCAATGTGGGTATCTGCTAGAGGGGTGCCAAGCAGTGATAGGAGAGATGACATGGAACTGAAATAAGGCTGTGGAATTAGGTACCAAGAGGTGGAAAAACAATAGAGGCACTTGAAAATTCAGAAGACAAAAATTGGTCAAATCCGATCACCAGTGATAACCATGTACTTACCAACAGGAAGGAACCATGCTAATATTTTTATATATATTGACTAAATCTGTTGACAGCCTTAGGAATATGAATACTACTATCCCTAATATTCAGATGAGGATATTGAAACTTAAAATGTTTCAGTTATCTCTTCAAATTTTAACAACAAATAGGTGGTAGATCTGAAACCAAAACCCAATTGTCTGGTACCAAAAGTTGTGCATTTTAAAATATTTAAAACAGTTTTTATCCTTTCAGCTTTAAAAATCCATCTTTTGTTACACTTCTTAAATTTTCTATTCTGAATTATGTGTTTATTCTTTTTGCTCATTTTTAGTGGCATGTTCAATCAGTAAAATGTTTTCACATCATAAGGATGTTACTCCTTTTTCTCTGGGATAAATTGGTGTTTGCTGCTTTATTGGTTATTCTGAGAATCATGGGACTATGCCTGGAATTGGGATACTCCCAGAACTAATGCAGCTTTCTCCTCATCTCATTTTCTCAGGGACTACCTGAGCTTATCATGTTACTTTTCTCCCTCATATCTATTTCCTATGTCTATGTGTTTGCATTTTTTTTAATTTTTGTTGGAGTAGAATGTTGTATTAGAATGATTTAGAATGTCAATGTTAGTTGATTTAGAATGTTGTGTTAGTTTCAGGTGTACAATGTGAATCAGTTATACATATACATATATCTACTGTATTTTTTAGATTATTTTCCCATATAGGCCATTACAGAGTATGGGGTAGAGTTCCCTGGGCTATACAGCAGGTTTTTATTAGTTATCTATTTATATACAGTAGTGTGTATATGGCAATCCCAATCTTCCAATTTATTCCCTCTGCCCCTCCTATCCCATGGTGGCCATAGGTTTGTTTTCTACATCTGTGGCTCTGATTCTGTTTTGTAAATAAGTTCCACTGTATCCTTTTTTTAGGATCCCACATATAAGCAATATTATATGATGTTGCTCTTTCTGTGTCTGACTTAACTTCACTCAGTATGATAATCTAGTCTAGGTCCATCCATGTTGCTGCAAATGGCATTATTTTGTTCTTTTTTATAACTGAGTAATATCTGATTATATATATGTACCACATCTTCTTTATCCATTCCTCTATTGATGACATTTCTGTTGCTTCCATGTCCTGGCTGTTGTAAATAGTGCACTGTTTGTTTGTTTGTTTGTTTTAAAGTGTCATCAAATGCAAGAGAGAAAACGGTCATGTTAAAATGTTGGGCCATGTTTAAGGGCCCAGAGAAAGCTGAACAGCTAAAATTTGGGTACTATTTCTACATATTTTAGGGTATAAATAATCTGGTTTTGACCGCTAGCCTTGTATTATTTTTGTCATAATTTTATAACTGGGGATGATAAAATGCTGGATGTGTGTGTGTGTGTGTGTGGCAAAAGAGTCCTTAAAGCAGGAATTCCTGAGTTCATATAGGCAACTTATTGTCCCTAAAATACAGACACCAAAATGTTAACACAATATGTAACTAAAAAGTAGAGCATTCCTCTGCGCAGCTTTCCTTGGGAGCAAAATTAATAAAGTGCAAGAACAACACATGAATGAGGGACTCCCTGTATCTCCTTCATTCCAGAGCACTCTCTGGCCCATCTCGCATCACTCTACCTCTTTGTCATTCCCCTTGACACACTGACTTCCTTTTGAGAATTGAATATCAGAAACAATTGCCTTTTTCAGGGTATTTGCCCTGGCCATTTCCCCTGACAGGCACATATTTCTCGAGATAAGCTAGACCTCCCAACCTCTCTTCCTTGAGGTCTCTGTTCAAATGTTACCTTGTCTGCCAGCCTAGCTGAACACCCAGTAAAGAGGAACACCCAATTCACTACCTCCTTTAATGTCTTCTCTCTTTTCTTCATTTATTTATCACCATTTGACATGTTGCAAGATTTATATTTGTTTATATTCTTTCTCCATTATTGAGTTGCAGAGACATTTGTTGCTCAGCAGACTCTACTTCTTGTCTAGAAGATGGTCAATACTCAATTTATAGGGTCCAAAGTTTTGCCAGAATTTCTCATTAAAAGTATACAATACATGGCCTCTTGGAGGAAAGGCTGAGAGATGAGTAGGAATTTTGTAATCAGACGTGGCACAGAAAATGTCCTGAGGGTACAAATTCCATACCAAAACTACATGTATTCATTTCATGACTGGAAAATACAAATTGGAGAATTTCAACGAAGCCAGTAATTCCCATTTTCTGACATCAGTCATAATATTTTTTTCTATTTCTAGGTAGTCCCCTACACCACATGGAATTATGAAATGATACACAAATTTTGGAGTTTCTTCTTCTGGGATTATCAAAGGAACCAGAAGAGCAACCCCTCATATTTAGCGTCTGCCTCTCCATATGCCTGACCACTGTATCTGGGAACCTGCTCATCATCCGGGCTGTCTTCTCAGACCCCCACCTCCAAGCCCCCATGTACTTCTTCATCTCCAGCCTGTCTTTTGTAGACCTGTTTCACCTCTACCACCATCCCAAAGATGCTGGTGAATATACAGACACAGTGCAAAGTCATAACCTATGCAGGTTGCACCACCCAGATGTATTTTTCCATACTCTTTTCAGGTTGGGGCAACTGCCTCCAAGCTGTGATGGCCTATGACCACTTTCTGGCCATCTGCCACCCCCTGCACTACAATCATTAACCCCTGGCTTCGTGGACTGCTGGTGCTGGTATCCTGGATCATGAGTGTCCTGAATCCTTGTTACACACCTAATGTTCTTGTAACTGTCCTTCTGTACAGATTTAGAAATCCCCCACTTTTTCTGTGATCTCAATCAGATGGTCAAAGTTGCCTGTTTTGGCAGTTTTCTTAATGACATCGTATTGTATTTTTCAACCGGGCTGCTGGCTGGTGGTCCCCTGGCTTGTACTCTTTACTCTTACCCTAAAAGAGTTTCCTCCATATGTAGTATCTCATCAGCTCAGGGAAATTGTAAAGCAATTTCCACCTGTGTATCTCAGCTTTCAGTTGTCTCCCTGTTTTATTGTTCAGTCCTAGAAGAGTACCTTATCTCTGCTGCTACTCACATTCAAGTGAAACAGCCTCAGTGATGTAGACTCAGTGGTCACACCCATGCTGAACCTCTTCATTTACAGTCTGAGAAATAAAGGTATAAAAGTGGTTCTGAAAAGATGATATGGGATGGCAATTATAAAGTGGACAATTATCCTAGAGATGAAGAAGTGCCCTTGATTATAGGACTCAAAGCCTTGGAAGATGAAAATGTGAATTTTTAAAAATAATTATGGAAGATAATTTGCGTCCATTTATTTCCTGGGATTTCTATTTCTTTAAATTCAGTGTTTCTTTACAATTACAGTAACTCACTTTATTAAGCATTTTGCTCTGTTTGACATATAGGCAATTTTTCTTTCAGTTCATTTTCATACATTCACAAAATTTTTCTCAACCTTGGATCAGAAATATTTGGAAATTTCCATATCTTTCATGGGACTTGGATTTCTTAATAATAATTTCTTCTAAAATAACATGTATCATGCCACACAATTTTCTTAGTTTTTTCTGAAAATTTTACTCATATGAGTAAAATCATTCTTGGCATCTAAGACCATTTATGTAGCTTCATTGCAGAGGAAAATAAGAAGCCACAGTTTTCACTCTGGGTTTGTCATTCTTTTTTCACATCACTACTTTGACCACTGTGAAAACCTGATCATCAAATATAGGTCTCCAGGAAAAGTCCTCATTTAAAGATTGATTTTAGTAAATAAAGTGTCCTAATATGGCTTTAGAGTAGAGGTGACCTTAAATATGATGGAGCAAGATTTTAAATCATACTTGTATTGTTATGTAAAATATTGTTACATGCTGTACACATGGAATGATGTCCATGTGTAAGGAGGTTTCTACTTATGGTGAAGGATGGATTGGTGAATCTTAAAATAATTTTTATTGAATTATCTCCCTGTTTCTGCTGGAAAACTGAAAACTGCCACCATTGTTGATTATACAACTCCTCGTATTTCTCTAAATGGAATACCTCCCGGATTCAAAATGCTGTCATAACCACTTAAGCAGTGGTGATTGATCCTTATCTATATCTTCCTTTGCATATTTTCTTTAAGCACAGGAATCTTTATGGTCAAAAATGTCTCAAGAGAGAGCTTGATTCCTATCCAGTCATGTGAATCAGGGTTACCAGTTTTCCTACACAAAAATGCATGTCCTTCCAACCTCTCCTGGTTACCTGGAAAGGAACCGCAATAAGATATATTTTAGCACAGTTATCTGAAATAAACTTCAGTAGTGGAGTAACCATGAATGTTGTCTTCATATATGATAACTTGCCAAAAATAAGCAGTGGCAGATTATTACAACTGCCCTAAATTCTGTTCACTTTGATTAAGTATCAGTTAGTTAATGCTGAATAGAAAGCCATCCCAAAAACAAATGATTAGATTGTATTGTGAAGAGTTATCATGAGCTTTAATGCTATCCTCCTAAGTCTAGAGTAAGCTGTAGGTGTCTACCTTGTGCTTCTATATCTCATCAATGATGTAGTATGTGGACATGGTGCTCTTCTCTCTTGATCCAATATATGATGTTTCCATGATTTCTTTATTCTTATCTTCTGTTTTACAGAAAATAATGTAAGTGTACTATATGTTAATTGCTGTCATTTACTACTAATATTCCTCTATCCGTATAGGAAATTTTTCTTTCTTCCCTGGTAGAGGAGTTATCTCACTGTTCAGCTTCTCATGCTCTGAATTCCTCTTTGGTACATGCACTGCTAAATATTTACCTTCTAAGTAATTTATTGGCATTATTTACATACTAAAAGCTGCACATATTTAAAATGTATTATTTAACAAATTAGAGAAGCCATGCAGAAATAACAGGATATACTGCATTGTTCTCTTTACGTATCATTCAAGAAAGTGCACAATGAACTTTAATGGCTTTTCCAGCATTGACATATATACACTACCAAATGTAAAATAGACAGCTAGTGGGAAGCTGCTGCATAACACAGGGAGATCAACTCAGTGATGGGTGATGACTTAGAGGGCTGGGATAGGGAAGGTGGGAAGGAGTCGTGGGAGGGAGGGGTTATGGGCATATATGTATAAATACAGCTGATTCACTTTGTTGTACAGCAAAAACTGGCACAACAGTGTAAAGCAATTTTATTCCAATAAAGAGCTTAAAAAATTTAATCTCCCTGAGCCTTATCTTCCTTGTTTCTGAAGGAAATGTGCGATAGTACAAGGAACTTCAGAAGAACGTTGCAAGAAATAAATGAAAGGGGTGGATATGTTTTGTGGTTTCCTAAGAAAATATTTAAAAGTGAAGATTATGTGTATATATGTGTGTTCATTTGCATAAATTTTTATTTCAAATAAACATATGCACACACATATTTGTACACAAGCTAATATGTTATGTTGAAAGGAAATGTGGGAGAAAATTAGAGAGGATAAATCCGACAAGAATGAATGTTTGAATTAATATGAAATTATATAATGTGGAAATTTAGATACAAAAATGTAATGCAAATGGAGGATATAAATTTAAATGACTATTTTTCCTACTTTAGTGCCTCAGGGACATCACTATCTGAAACACATTTACATTTATGCAATAAGAAAATCTTTGCCAGCTAAAGAGGCGGAATAGCTCCAAATTGAATTTAAATTTATTCTTCGATTTAAGAAGGGATTACAACACAAAATGTTGTAGTTGTTTAGCTTCCCAGAGGACGCTAAATGAATGAACTGAGAAGTATAATGTCAATTTCTTCGACAAAATTTTATTGGATGAATATCTGTATTCAAATCCTAATGCTAATGTAAAATTACCACACTAGTGATTTAAATGAATATATTTATGCTTTTCCAATTCTGGAAGTCTGAGACCTGAAATAGATCTCACTGGGCTAAAATCAAGACGTTGTCAGGGCTGGATTTCTTCTGGAAGCTACAGGGAAATTTTTATTTACTTTCTTATTCCAAGCTAAGATTAGAGTACAAAAAAATCTGAATATATTCTCTGCAATTAACAAACATTTCAATATGAGGGACTAAATGACAGCTCTTAATTTGTGATACAACTATGAAATTAGGAAATGATTTTGGCAAATGTGGCATCAAGCTGCAGTGTGCATTGCTCAAAGTTTATATCAAAGGAACTCTGTTCTCTCCCTTGTCCTTGTTGAACAGGAGAATAGCAATTTTCTGCAGATATTAGGGGCTGTGTCTCCACCACAACTCATTGCTTCAAAGATTCAAGGGATCTAATCCAGACAGGGATGTAATCTAGTCTTAAATTTGAATAAAATGTAAAATCAGGTTTGGGATAAGGAGCTGGAAGGTTATCCTCGAGAAGCCAGCAGAGTTCACAAGGAAGAACTAATAAGCACTGGATTCACTTGATTCTAACCTAGTCCCTTGGGAACACAGAATTTCCGGGAAATCTCCTTTCTGTTCAGACCAGTGTCCCAGAGGGAAATCATGTACTTAGAGCTTGGAGTAAAAAGCGGGAAATGTGCTAATGAACAGATATGGGGAGCTTGTAAATATCTCCTGTGCTGCAGTCCCTCAGTCTGTGCAACCTTGGCCTGGATGGGGCATGCTTGTTGGTTTTGGAGTCCTACGTTTGGCTGGGAGACTCATGCCAGCCTCCTTCCCACTGTCTTTTGTGGGGCCAGAGCCTCAGTCTCCATCATCAACAATGCAGGGGGAGTTTGGACTTCCACCCATTGACCTTCCTCTCAGAGTTCCCAACCAGGTGAGTTGGAGAGTCCAGGAGGTACTATAGGAAAGAGTCAGAGAAAATCAAATCCATGCACGTATGTCTGAGGTCACCTGAGAGCCACCTGCTAGTTGCAAAGTTAAGAGATCGCTAGTTGTTTGCTTGTCTGATGAACTAACTAATCAATGCATTTATTTATCATGCTAAAAAGGGAAGTGAACAGGAACTCAGCAACACAGGGGTGATGGTGGAATGGGTGGCATACTGTACTTCCAATAAAAGTAGAACATATCCAAGGAATTTTGCAATAAAAGACAGTTTAAAAAAAGTGTTACATATGGAGGTATGTCCAGGGAATTGAGGGTATTTTTTTTTTAATTTTGAGATGGGGCACACTTGACAATGTTTCCATATTCATGAGGAAGATCCAGACCAATGCATTGCTTGCAACCATTACCCTGAGACAACAATTCACAAGCATTAATTTCACATTATCTTCTATCACCCTGGGGATTCACACAAAAATACATTTGATAAGTAAAAGGGAATATGACAAATATCTTTATTTTATAATTTTATTACCTGTGAAGCTGAATATATCTGTGAGTTAGTTATTCATTTGTTTTCTCTATTGTAAATTGTAGTACAAGTTCTTTACATTTGTAGAGTGGAGCTAAATTTGCTTGTTTGTTTGTTTTTAATGACATTCTTTCAAGCAAGGAAGTGGAGTATTTTTTCACCAACTTTGCTGTTTGACACTGAATTACGTTACATATGCATGGATGTATATGTAGGGGGTTGTGAGTGTTTATTAACAGTGTGTGATCAAATCTATCACTCAGTCTTATTATGTTTTCTCCATTTTTTCCTAACTGAAAAATTGAGCTCTCACTTTAGTATTCTTTACTTGCAAATTGTTGGTATAAACAAAAATGAAAGTGAATGTCCTTCTCTTTACTTAGTGCTAATAGATCACCTTTTATATATATTACAATCTGTCTTAACTCTTTATTTTCATATTGTTTCCTTTTGCCTTTTGTGATTAGATTGCTACCTAAAAGTTGCATAATCTTCAATTATCATATGTAAGACATTCTTATTATATTGGACTAAATATCATTTTTACCTTCCATAAGCATGTATGAATGCATATATCTTTATTCAAGATGAAATTATAATTTAGATACTGCTTCTTCCACAATTCCCTTATATTCTTTCATTTCCAAGTGTTTGAAACTTTAACTGGAGTTAGAGACCCACATTCATATTATCAAAATTTTACTATCTTATGTCTTTTTAAAATTAACTTTAGGTTCTCATTCAATTTTGTTTTGTACAATTGTTTTGATACTACTAATTTTAATCTAATTTCACTCTTACTGGCATTCCTTATTCTATAAGTTCTTAGTCTTTTAAAGCTTCTCTTCCTATATGTTCACACATACATAGTCACACACTTATACAAATGCAGGAATATAATCCTATGCACATCAAGAATTCTCATTATGCTATAGTGCAGTCTTTGTTTTTCTACCTGATTCCACTTTTCCTTCTTACTCAGTAATACCTCATGGACTTGCCTCCAATCCACTAGAGTAAGGCTCATTCATTATTTCAAGGTCTGAATAAACTTTCATGGTGTGTCTGTGCTACTCATGCTTTGAAAGCTTTACATATTTTTTCTCAATACATTGCTATTACAACAATTACACAAAAATCTTTTGAGATTGTTATGTTCAAATTCTAGTTCCACGCAGAGACAACATTTCTCCCCAGGGAACTATGAGCAATGTCCAGAGACATTTTTAGATGTCATATCTGGAACCTGTCAGTAGAGAGCAGGGCTGCACCAAATATCCTACAATGTCCAGGAATCACACCACCACAAACAAAATTTAAAATTTCCAAACTAATCATTGTGACCACATTTTTAGTGTTTTCTCAGCCTAATAGATGTGAAAGTGATTTCTGGTTGATTTCATAAACTATTACTGAGTTTGATCAAAGATTTACATATTTGACTATATTTTTCACTTGCCTGTTATTATCACACTCTCATGTGTCATATGCCCGGTTTTCTACATTCATAAACATTTCAAATTAGTTTTAAAATTATTCTTTTCCAATAGACATTTTTTAATGTATTTATTTATTGGCTGTGTTGTGTCTTCACTGCTGCACCCAGACTTTCTCTAGTTGCAGTGAGCAGGGGCTACTCTTTGTTGTGGTGTGCCGACTTCTCATTGCAGTGGCTTCTCTTGTTGGGGAGCACAGGCCCTGGGCATGTGCGCTTCAGTAGTTGCAGCACACGGGCTCAATAGTTGTGGCTCATGGGATCTAAAACACAAGCTAAATAGTTGTGGTGCATGAGCTTTGTTGTTTTGCGTCATGTGGGATCTTCCTGGAGAAGGGATCGAACTCATGTTCCCTGCATTGACAGGTGGATTCTTAATCACTGCACCACCTAGGAAGCCCCCAATAGATGTTTTGTTGCATATCTTAGGCCAAAAAAATCTTTTAAGATTTTGCAAATATGTCTATCTTCTCACTTCTGTCATTCTCACCTTACATAAGATCACTTTCTCCATCTTGCAATTTTATATATAGATTTTTAGATGTTAATCTAAAACATATCAGTTACTCATATGCTGAGTTTTTTGTTTATCTGATTATTTGGAGGAGTTGTTGGGTGGGAATAAAATTCATTTTCTTCCAATTAGATGATTACCACTTTGTGTATTGTTTCAGTGTGTTTGCTTCTCCATTCAAGTAACCAAATTTGTTTTGAAACCACTCTATTGAACTTGTTTTCATTCTCCCTTCATTCTTCTTATTTTATAAATTTTCATACTCAAATCTGTTTCAAATAAGTGCACATAGTCACATACTTATGTGAAAATACAAAGGTGAACACAGCAGGTGAAGTTCTTGCTTTTTTGGATTATGAAGTATAGAAATGAAGCTTGTACAATGAAATATGTGTTATGATATAGTGTCCTCAGGCAAAATCATATAAAGAAGTTGCTCATGTTAAAACAAACAAACAAACAACAACAACAAAAACAATTGTCATGCTGTGGCAAGATTTTTAGAGCATGTTCTGGGGAAGACTTTGCATATTGGAGAAAATCCACAAAAAAAGAAACCAAGAATAGAGTACACAGTACACCTATTTATTTGTAAAAATAATAATAATAAAAAAGAGAGAGAGAGATCAAAACCCGAAGACCAAGCTAACAACGAGAAAAAGGGAAAAGGAGCTTACCTCATACCCTATCAAACCATATAAAACAGAATTGGCCAAATAAATATGGAATTGACACAGGAAAATAAGACATACTTTTGATATTAAAAATAACCAACTTTGTTGTACTTCATAGATTTTCTTTTGTGACATTTTGTTTGTTGTTTTTGCTCATTTTTCTCTTGAGAAGTTTATATTATAAGGTGTTTGACATGATAAAAATATCACTACTTTGGATTATGGACAATTTTATTTTTGCTTTTTTAATACTTCCTGGGTATCAAGGGGATGTAATAAGGGCTGGAATGCCCCCAGAACAAAGGAAGAGTTTTCTTCCTCACTGCCTCAAGGGACCACCTGAACTTAGGAATTTTTTTCCTCTCTTCAAGGTAATTTCTGTATCTTTCTATGTCTCTGTTTATAGAATAGACGTTTAATTGTTTATTTAAACGCAGTGCAGTAAATGGTCGTACCAATACAGTGCTCCAAGTTTATATTTCAATGGGAAGCTTACAATTTGGAATTTCTGGGTGCCATTTCTAAACACTTTAGAGGAAAGATAATTGATCTGGCCAGCTTGTATCAATTTCATTCCTAGCCTGATCAGTGTGGATCAGGGTAAGAAAGTCATGGTAGTCCCACAGCCTAGGAGGTCATGGTGTGAGTGTGTGTGTGTGTGTGCTTGCTCGCATGCATTCACACTTGTGTTTGCGCCTTGTGGAAAGAGTGCTCCTCAGGGCAGGTGTTACCTGAGCTTATATTTCAAGTGACCCTTATGATACAAAGTCCAGAACTTTATAGACAAAAGTTACTAAGGAGGGGATTCATTACTATTCATGGGGCACTTTTACAATGAGATTAATAAAGTGCAAAATGTATATAGTGTGGACTGAAAGATGGACTGTTTGTATCCTGAAGTTTAAGCAGCACTGGGAAGCCACTTCACCCCTGGGCATCCTCTCACACCTTCCTCTATCCCTCTCTCTCTTGCTCATTCATGTTTGCAACATCAACTTCACTTTGTATAACTTGAACATCTGAAGAAAGCAACTTCCTCAGAGCACTGGCCACCCACAGGGCTGAACAAGGACAATCATTACCACTGAAGCCATTCTTTTACTCACAGGAAGAAATGGTGCTAATCTTTTTTCATAAATTGCCAACCATCTCAGGAGATAAATACCCATATTCCCACTATTTGTGTAAAGATATAAACATTTATAATGTTTCAATTGCCTCTTGAAGTTAAAGCAGGGGTAGATCCAAGATGCAATACCAGTTTTCTGATTGTAAAAGTTGCTTTTAGTAAAATTTAGAAATGTCTTTTACCATTTTAACTTAAAAGTCTCCACTATTATTGTTTATTCTGAATTTAGTTTTCTATGTTTTGGGTTTATTCCTTTTGCTCATTTTACTAGTGGGATGTTTTATCGATAAGATGATGATATCATAATGATATTGCTTCCTTTTATGGATTTTTTTCTGCTTTAATAGTTATGCTGGGCATCAGAGGGATTTACAGAGTGCAAAGAACACATGGATGAGGGATTCCTCATGTCTTGAAGTTTTAGCAATAGTAGGAAAGGCACTGTATTCCTCAGCATCCTCTGAAACAAGCCTTCATCACTCTCCCTCTTACATTTTCCCAAACATTGGCTTAAGTTTGAGATTTGGATATCTGGGGGAAAAAAAAAGGACCTTCAGGATTTTTCACTGTTTCATTTCCCTACAGTACACCCCCCCCCCCGAAAACCTCTTGTCACTTGCTGCGTCTTACTTGAGGTATCTTTTAAAATGTCACATTATTAGCAGGATTCATGAATTCCCAATAAAAAATAATACCCATCCTCTCTTTTGTACCTGCCTTTTTTGTCTTCATAGAACCTGACACCACCTGACATGGAATATATTTGCTTATATTCTTTCTCCATGATTGGATTGTAGGACCTTTGTAGGAAAAAGCCTGAGACAAGAACTTACAGAAGTCACAAAGACCCCTTTAAAGGGATGGTATCCAGAAATATATATATATAATATGTGTGTATATATGTATATGTATTTATATATACATATATATTGCTTAATTTCAAAATAGTCATTGTAACATTTCACCTATGTTAGTAACATACTACCATATGTATGATACTTAGTCATATTTTTTTTTTATATTCTAGTTGTCACATCTACCTTATGGAACAAGTAATTACACACAAATTTCAGAATTTCTTCTTCTGGGATTACCAAATGAACCTGAACTGCAGCCCCTAATATTTGGGATTTTCCTCTCCATGTACGTGATGACAGTGTTTGGGAACCTGCTCATCATCCTGGCTGTCAGCTCAGACTCCCACCTCCACACACCCATGTACTTCTTCCTCTCCAACCTGTCCTTTGTAGATATCTGTTTCACTTCCACCATCATCCCAAAGATGCTGTGGAACATCCAGACTCAAAGAAAAGCCATAACCTATGAAGGCTGCATCATCCAGATGTATTTTTACTTATTATTTGGGGTATTGGACGTCTTCCTCCTGTCTGTGATGGCCTATGACCGGTTTATGGCCATCTGCCACCCCCTACACTACATGGTCATCATGAATCCCTGGCTCTGTGGTCTCCTGGTTCTTTCATCTTATATTATGAGCTTCCTGTACTCCTTGCTACAAAGCTTTATGGTGGTGCAGCTGTCCTTCTGCACAAACAAGAAAATCCCCCACTTTTTCTGTGAAACCAGTCAAATTGTCCAACTTGCCTGTTCTGACACCTTCATCTGTGACACGGTGATGTATTTTGCAGCAGTGCTGCTGGGTGGTGGTTCCCTTGCTGCTATCCTTTACTCATACTCTAAGATAATTTCCGCCATAGATGGAATCTCATCAACTCAGGGAAAATATAAAGCATTTTCCACCTGTGCATCTCACCTCTCCATTGTCTCCTTATTTTATTTTTCAGTCCTGGGAGTGTACTTAAGCTCTGCTGAGACCCACAGCTCACTCTCGGCTACAACAGCCTCTGTGATGTACACTGTGGTCACACCCATGCTGAACCCCTTCATCTACAGTCTGAGGAATAAAGACATAAAAAAGGCTCTGAAAATATTATTTGGGAAGGAAACTATAATAGGGATAATTATCCTGGGGCTGAAAAATTGCCATTGATTGCAGGGCTCAAAACCTCAGAGTCATAAATTGTGATTTTTTTAAAATCATATTTTGAAGTTAGAACTTGCTCTTTTTACCTATTTTTGGAATTGTTATTTCTTTGACTTCCATTTATCTATGCAATTTAACTACTTTTATTAAGCTTTCTTCTCTCTCATATCAATTTTTTCCCTTTTTGTCTTCCTAGTATTCCACTTTGATTTCCAATCTTAAATATTCAATATTTGGAGATTCCCATTTATCTCATGGGACTATAAGAATTTCTGAATAATTTTTTTCTTAAATGACAAATATCATCCCAGGTAACATTTCCTTGGGTTTCATAAGAGCATAGTCTTAGGGTGTACTAACCCTATGGGAAAAAAAGAAAAAACATATTCGGCAACCAAGACCATTTATATAAGTTTAGAGAAGAGGGACATCTGAGGCCACCATTTTTCATGGTATGTGCACCAATGTCTGTGTATCAATAATGTAGCTGCTGTTCATAATAATGTAGGTTTAACATATACTGTGTTTTATAGCTGATAATTGTGTTCATTCTCCTCACTAGGATCCTGTTCTCTTATGCACCTCTGTGTGCACAGTACCAACACTAGCTCCTGACTGAAAATGCTTATCTAATACATATCTCCTAGTGATGTCTGCATGAAAACAGATATTGGAATAAATCATTGAATTATGACCTTGAATATGATGAAGCACATTTTAACTCATACGTTGTATTACTCTGCAAAATATTTTTTTCAAAATGTACATTTACTCTTTGGAATATGAAATATGTCCCTTGTGTAAGGGGGTTTATTCTTTGATGTTAAGATTTGTATTGCATGTTTTAAGATTTTTTCATTGAATTATCTCACTGTTTCTCCTTAAAAACTTCCAGCGATGCCTACAATTATGACTCTTTGCATTGCTCTAAATAAAATATCTCATTGATTTCTAATTTCATCATAAACACTAAATGGGCAGTGAATGAAAAATATCATGTAGTGTATATTTCCTATATTCAAGGACATTTCTTCTATCTTAATTGTCATAAATGAGTCCTAAGACAGCTTGAATCATCCTAGTCATATGATTCATGGTCAGCAGTGTTTCTGCACCACAGTGCTCGTGCTTCCAAGCTCTCCTGGGTACCTGGAAGGGATGTAGATGTAGTCACTTTTAAATACTGTTATCTGAAATAAACATAAATAATGATACAATCAGAAATGCTGTCTTCAAATATCAGAACAAATGCAAAAAACTAAGGAGAATCAGATTGTTTTAATTGCCCTCAGTTCTGTTCATTTCAGTTATTGAATCAACTGTTGTGTCTGTTGTTGCAGCATAACAAGCCAACCTAAAATAAAACGACTTATCATAACGTCTTTATTATTGAATGAGACAATATGGTGGGGAGTTGATCTGAGTCCTGCCTGGCACCTGAGGAGTCTGTATTCAGCTGTGAGTCTCTACATTGTGTTTCTAAGGCTCATCCATGAATTTGTGTGTGGTTCTTGTGCTCTTTACTCTTGAACACATTTATGGTCATTTCACTCCATGTCTATACATAGGTTATCCATTTACAGAACAAAAATGAGCTTATCAAATGTGAAATGCCTTAATTTTATGTCATTGTTACTGTATCCATATATAACAATTTATTTCTTCCTAGTTAGAACACCTGTCTCTGAGACCTGTGCTCTAGATGTTACCTGATTCATGCATCATTAGATATTTTTCCTTTTGAATAATTTATTACAGCATAATTACATACATTACTTTTTTAAATTTTATTGGAGTGTAGTTGTTTTATAAAGTTGTATTAATTTCTGCTATTCAGCAAAGTGAATCAGTCATAGGTAAACGTGTATCCACTCTTTTTTTTTCAAGCTCTTTATTGGAATATAATTGCTTTACACTCTTGTGCCAGCTTTTGAGGTACACCAAAGTGAATCAGCTGTATTTACACATATATCCCCATATCCCCTCCCTCCCATGACTCCCTCCCACCTCCCTATCCTGGACCTCTAAGTCATCACCTATCATCAAGTTTATCTCCCTATGTAATATGGCAACTTCCCACTAGCTATCTATTTTACATTTGGTAGTGTATATATGTCAATGCTACTCTCTCACTTTGTCCCAGCTTCCCCTTCACCCCCTCCCAAACCTGTGTCCTCAAGTCCATTCTCTACATCTGCATCTTTATTCTTGCCCTGTCACTGGGTTCATCAGTACCATTTTTTTAGATTGCATATATATGTGTTAGCTTACGCTATTTGTTTTTCTCTTTCTGGATTACTTTGCTCTGTGTGACAGTCTCTAGGTCTATCCACCTCATTACAAATAACTCAGTTTCATTCCTTTTTTGTGGCTGAGTAATATTCCATTGTATATATGTGCCACATCTTCTTGATCCATTCATCTGTTGATGGGCATTTAGGTTGCTTCCATGTCCTGGCTATTGTAAATAGTGCTGTGATGAATATTGGAGTGTGTGTGTCTTTTTCAATTATGGTTTTCTCCGGTTATATGACCAGTAGTGGGATTACTGGGTTATATGATAGTTCTATTTTTTAGTTTTTTAAGGAACCTCCAAACTGTTTTCCATAGTGGCTGTACCAACTTACATTCCCACCAGCAGTGCAGGAGGGTTCCCTTTCCTCTAGCATTTATTGTTTCTAGATCCACTCTTTTTCAGATTTCCTTCCCAATTAGGTCATCACCGATCATTGAGCAGAGTTCTCTCTGCTAAGCAGTAGGTCCTCATTAGTTATCTATTTCATACATAGTAGTGTAAATATGTCAATTCTAATATTCCAACTCAGCCCCTTCATTCTCACCTTGGTAACCATAAGTGTGTCCTCTACATTGGTGACTCTATTTCTGGTTTGCCAATAAATTCATCCATACCATTTTTCTAGATTCCATATATAAGCAATATTATAGAATATTTGTTTTTCTCTTTCTGACTCACTTCACTCTATATGATTGTTTCTAGGTCCATCTACATCTGTGCAAATGGCAGTGTTTTTTTTTTTTTCCTTTTTATGGCTGAGTAATATTCCATTGCATATATGTACCACATATGCTTTATCAATTCTTCTATCTATGGACATTTGGGTTGATTCCAGGTCCTGACTATTGTAAAAAGTGCTGCAGCGAATATCGGGGTACATGCTTCCTTTCAAATTGTGGTTTATGCAGGTATGTGCTTAGGAGTGGGATTGCTGGGTCATATGGTAGCTCTGTTTATAGTTTTTAAGGAACCTCCATACTGTTCTCCCTAGTGGCTGTACCAATTTACATTCCGACCAACAGTGCAGGAGTGTTCCATTTTCTCCATACCCTCTCCAGCATTTATTATTTGTAGGTTTTTTGATGATGGTCATTCTGACTGGGGTGAGGTGATACCTCACTATAGCTTTGATTTACATTCTTCTAATAATTAGCACAGTCGAACATCTTTTCATGTGCCTCTTGTCAACCTGTGTGTCTTCTTTAGAGAAATGTCTGTTTAGGTCTTCTGACCATTTTTTGATTGGGTTGTTTGTTTTGATGATATTAAGCTGCATGAGCTTTTTGCAGATTTTGGAGACTAATACCCAAGACATGGAAGCAACCCAAATGTCCATTGACAGAGGAATGGATAAAGAAGATGTGGTATATAGATACACACACACACACACACACACACTAGACTATTACTCAGCCATTAAAAATAATGAAATAATGCCATTTGCAGCACCATGGATGGACCTGGACATTGCCATACTGAGTGCAGTAAGTCAGAGAGAGAAAGAGGAATATCTTATGGTATCACTTATATGTGGAATCTAAAAAAATGATACAAATGAACTTATTTACAAAACAGAAACAGACCCACAGACTTAGAGAACAAACTGCACAGGGAGAAAGTGGTGGGGGGATAGTTAGGGAGTTTGGGATTGACATGTACACAATGCTATATTTTAAATAGATAACCAACAAGGACCTAGTGCATAGCACAGAGATCTCTGCCCAATATTATGTAACAACCTAAATGGGAAAAGAATTTGAAAAAGATTAGATACATGTATATGTATAAGGCAATAACTTAGCTGTATACCTGAAACTAACACAACATTATTAACCAAGTGTACTCCACTATAAAACAAAAAGTTAAAAAAAAAAACCAAAAAATGTTGCCCACCATCCAATTCTACAAAGATTAAATCTTTAGCCGCTGCAGTCACTGACTGACAGTACAGTTGAAAGGAATTAAGAATGAGAAAGAGAATAAGACATTCTGTGCTTTGCAAAACAGGCCCCTTAGATAGTTATATACATCTCTAGAAAAATTTTAATGAAACCGTACTCTTGTGTCTTCCTATACATAGGCAAAGCACAGAAATCATTAACTGAAATATCTTTTCCTCATGACTACCAGTGATATTTTACTGAGATGCTTGCTTGTGTGCACGTATTCCCTGGTCAATGTCAAATATATACTTGCTTCGCCCTCTACCTCTTCAGAGCAGTCCCCTCTACTACTGAGAGGCTGTTTCTAGGCTAAAGTTCTCCTTAATGTTCCCGCCAAAAAACTGAAACTCACAACTCTTACATTGTATGTTTTTCTTTCAGTCTACAGATCCAATACTGGGAAGATGTGCCCAGTTAGCTGGTGTGAAAACCAGTGGGGCTCACTGTAGGGCTGTAAGAAAACAAGCCTGCATTCTTTTTTTTTAAGCTCTTTATTAGAATATAATTGCTTTATACTCTTGTACCAGCTTATATGGTACACCAAAGTGAATCATCTGTATTTATACACATATCCCCATATTCCCTTCCTCCCACGACTCCCCCCAACCCTCCCTGTCCCGGCCCTCTAAGGCATCACCCATCATTGAGTTGATCTCTCTGTGTTATACAGCAACTTCCCACTGGCTATCTATTTTACAGTTGGTAGTATATATATATATATGCCTGTGCTACTCTCTCACGTTGTCCCAGCTTCCCCTTCGCCTCCTGCCCTCCCAACCCTGTGTCCTCCAGTCCATTCTCTGCATCTGCATCCTTATTCTTGTCCTGTCACTGGGTTCATCAGCACCTTTTTTTTTTAATTCCGTATATATGAGTTAGCATACAACATTTGCTTTTCTCTTTCTGGCTTATTTCACTCTGTATGACAGACTCAAGTTCTATCCACCTCATTACATATATCTCCATTTCATTCATTTTTATAGCTGAGTAATATTCCATGCCACATCATCTTTATCCATTCATTTGTTGATGGGCATTTAGGTTGCTTTCATGTCCTGGCTATTGTAAATAGTGCTGCAATAAACATTAAAGCCTGCATTCTTGAAGAGCAGCACCCAGACTTCATTGCTCTCAGTCCAACATGGGGACAAGAAATTGAAAGCAGCCTGTTTCTCTGGCTGGTCTGCCTGGACCATCCCATTATCTAACCCCCACGATACAGGCTGCACCAGGCTCCTGTTCCAGGTCCTCCTGCTCCAGTGCTGGCTGCTCCCTTCCTAGGCAGAGGCTGACTTTTCCAGCATGCACTTGTACACAAGGGGAGCAGTGGAACCAGCTCAGGTACCGGTCCTGACTCTAGCCGGGTAGGGACTGTCATTGCCAGCACACTTGGGAGGGAGACCAGAGCCAGCTCAGGCTGGATTGGCCTCTAGGCAGGGAGGAGATCCCCATTGTTGCTGTGCGTGCACCTCAGAACAAGGGAAGGAAAGAAGCCAGTTCAGTAGTGCTACGCCAACCCCTTCAGCCATGACCTCACCTCTAACCAAGGCACACACACTGAGGAAAATTGGAACCAGCTGAGAGGTGAAGCCCCAAAACTCAAGTGATGGTCCAGCCTCCAGTAGGGCTGCAACCACCACTGAGCCTGCAAGAAAACCTAGATTCCAGCTGCCTCTAGCACTATCCCCTCTGAATTAGGGCTACTTCCTACCAAGGTAGCAACCCCATCAGCACAATGTGGGACAAGATGTAACACATGCTCACTTTGGATCCAGCTCTTCCACCAAATCCACTGGTCACATGCAGACTGCATAGGGATGCTCCCACACAAGGACACACATTCAAGAACAGGTCAGGTAACTGTTTCACCTCATTTCATAAAGACAAAGTTAAAAAAAGGAGAAAACATACGAACAGTTTTCAAATGAAACAAGATAAAGCCTCATTTAAAAAAAAGCACACACAAAAAATCTAATGACACAGCGTAGAACAATACCACTGATCAAAGAGCTCAAAGCAATTTTCAGTTAGCAAAATACTAATGGAACTCAGGAAAAAATATTAGAACACAGTGTGAATTTCAACAAAGAACTAGAAAATATAGAAAACAATCAGTTGGAGCTGAAGAATAGAGTAACTGAAATGAATGATTCAATACAAAGATTAACATCAGCTTAAGTGATACAGAATAACACATAAGTGATCTGGAAGATAGGATAGGAGAAATCACTCAGAACAGCAAAAAGAAGAACAATGTTTTAAAAAGGGAGATAGTTTAAGGAATCTATAGGACAATATCAAGTCTACTAACATTTGCAGTATAGGGATTCCATAAGGAGAAGGAATGGATAGAAACTGTATCTGATGAAATTGTGGCTGAAAACTTTCCTAACCTGAAGAAGGAAACACATATCCAAATACAGGAACAAAAAAGGGTCCCAAATAAGATGAACCAAAACAGACCCACACAAAGACATATCATAATTATAATGGCAAAATTTAAAGACAAAGAGAGATTTCTAAAGGAAACAAGAGAAAACCAAAGAATCACATATAGACAATTCCCAAAATTCCATTAGCTGATTTATTTGCAGAAACATCATAGGCCAGAAGGGAGTGGGATAATCTATTCAAGATGTGAAAGGGAAAACCTGAAATCTAAAATACTCTACCCAGCAAGATTATCATACAGAGTAAAAGGAGAGATAAAGTACTTCTCAGACAAACAAAAACCAAGAGTTCATCAATACTAAACCTATCTTAAAAGACTTGTTGTAGGATCTTCTCTAAAAGGAAAATAAGTAAAATCTAGAAGAAAGAGAAATCCACTAGTAAAGGGAAATATATAGTGAGGATTGAGGGTGAACCATCAATAAGCTGGTGTGTGGATCAAAAGATTAAAAATTTATACAAGCAACTATAGCCAGAATAAATATTTAAAGGATAAGCAGGAAGGTGTAAAATAAAACATGAAGAATGCAACCTGTGGAGGAGGGAGAAAAATGTAGAGCACTTAGAATGTATTTGAACTTTAGTGACTAACAGCTTAAAACAAGTAGATAGAATTATAGGCCAAGATATATGAACCCCATGGTGACCACAGATTAATATATGAACCCCATGATAACCACAAATCCATGACTTAAAATAGATATACAACAACTAAAAGGAAAGGAACCTAATCATATTAATCAAGAATATCATCAAACAGCAAGGGGAGATACACAAAGAAGGAGAAATGAAGAGAGAAGAACTATAAAACAACCAGAAAACAAGAAATAAGATGGAATTACATACATACCTGTTGATAATTACCTTAAAGTTCAATGGACTAAATGCCCCAATCTACAGACACAAGGTGGCTGATTGCATTAAAAAAAAAAAAAAAAAAAAAAAAAAGATCCTTCAATAAGCTGCCTACAAGAGACTCACTTCAGGGCATAAAACACACACACAGACTGAAAGTGAGAGGATGGGAAAGCATAATTCATGCACACGGAAAGAGCAAGAAAGAGGGGGTGCAGAAAAACTTACCCTTGTGCATTATGGGTGTTAATGCAATTGATTTTATAGACACCATGGGAAACAATATGAAAATTAATGTGAAGAAATGAAAATAGAACTGGAATATGGTCCACCGATTCCGCTTCTGGGCATATATCAAAAAATGGAAATCTCTAAAAGAGATAAATGCATCTGGGTCACTATAGCATTACTCATAATGTACAGGCATGATGCAATCTAAGTGTCTGTGCACATGAAAGGATTTGTACATATACTGGAATATGTTTGGCCATAAAGAAGAAAATCCTGCCATTTTTGACAACATGAATGGACCTTGAGAATACTATGCTAAGTGAAATAATTTAGATAGTAAAATATGAATACAGTATTGCCTCACATGTATGTGGAATCTAAAAAAGCCAAAATTATAGAAATAGAGAGAAAAATGATGATTTCCAGGAGCTGGGGTGTAGATAATTTAGGGAGATGTTGGTCAAAGTTTTCAAACTTCCAGTTATAAGATGGATAAGTTTTAAGGATCTAAAAGAAAACTTGGCAACAATAGTTAACAATATTGCATTATATCCTTCAACATTATTAAGAGAGTAAATCTTTTAATTGTTCTCACCACAAAAAAAAATGGTAATTTTCTGAGATGATGAAAGTGTTACTAACTTTGTTGAGGTAATTATTTTGGAATACATAAATATATCATATCATTACACTGTACACCTGAAATTTACACAATGTTATAGGTCAATTACATCTCAATAGAGCTAGAAAAAATAAAATGTGCAATTTGTAGAAATGAAGGAGCGATATAAAAAATGAGTACATACTGTCTGATTCTATTTGTACATAATTCAAGAGTGCAAAATAATCTGTTTTGGATGTAATTGTGAAAAGTTAAACCCCCTCAGCCGCAGTAACCTTATTTCTAAATGTAATGTAGGACACAAAACAGAATTTCTTATGGATGTGTAGAGGAATAAATGAAGTATGTGTAAATATTCTTTTGTGTCCAATGAAAAGGGTCAAGAGTAAGGAGTGCGTGTGGGTATTTGTATGACTATGTTGTGTATAATTTCTTTTAAATAACCACACTGACACATATACTGACTTGCAATCCTGTCTTTTATGTTTGTTAGAAACTTCATACAAAGTTGGATGGCTGAAAAAAGGAAAGAATGAACATTTAAATTTATATGAAATGAAGGAATGTAGAAATTCAGACACAATGATTTAAGGTGAAATGGATGAACTTAATAACTAATTATACTATCTTAATGTCTCAAAGTCCTCAAAGCCAGAACCACATTTCAATTTATATAATGGAAAATTCTCTGCATCATCAAATGGACCCAAATAGCCCCAAATTGACTTTGTTCTACATCTAATTCAGATGGGATATCAATACAAAATGACTATATCCAAGGAAAGATAAATAAATCAATTGAGGTTGAAATTCAGTTTTCTCAAACAAAATTTCATTGGATAAATATGTGTGTTAAATTCGTATTGATGCTCGAACAAATTACCACAGTAGCAATTTAAAACAAATTTATGATATTACATTTCTGAATGTCAGAAGACTGAAATTGTTTTATTGAGCTAAAACAATGAGGTCAGCATTGCTGGGTTCCTCCTGGAGGATGGAGGGAAGGATTTGTTTCCAGTCCTATTCCAGTTTCTAGAAGCTATCTGCATTCCTTGGCTAGTGGCCACATCTTCAAAGTCAGCAGCCTAACTTTTTCAAATTTCTCCAGGACTCCAACTCTTCTGCCTCTCTCATCCACATTTAGAGGGCCATTGTGATTAAGTTACTTCCACCTAGATAATCATGGCTAATCTAGTTAAGATCAGCTTATTAGAAATTTTATTCGACTTAGTACTTTAAACGTCCTCTGCTGTGTAGAATAACGTATTCAAGTGTTATAGAGATTGAGATGTGGACATATTTTGGAGGCCCTTATTCTGCCTACTACAAAGATTATTTGCTGTGATCCAAGGGCTCTTTTATAAAATAATTGGACACAAAATTTACAATAACCTCTGGAATGAATGAACATACTTTTAAAATTTCACGCAAAGTTTACTTGGGGTAGAAAAAAAGCAAAACTATGTACACATAATACTAAAACATAACAGCAGCCTTGCCTACACAAATACTTGGCCACAGTTCAGTACCTTCACCAAAAGCACCATCCTGGTGCCTCATTGCTCACCAGGCAGGATGCCCTGTATGAGAAAGTGCATTTGAACTAGCATCTGGGTGACTGGTACACACAGAGAACTGGGGAAAGTGCTGGTCTAGAATAGGTTTGCTATTATTCTCACTTTTGATATTTGGGGCAAGATCATTACTTGTGTTTGGTGCTGTCCTGGGTATTGTAAGTGTTTAGCAGCATCCCTCCAACATGACCAAATACCACCTATGGCAAAGGCAACTCTGACTGAGGACCACTGGTCCAGAGTTTAAAAAGTGGGAAAAAAAATGACAGAATTCCTAAAAATGCTCCATGCCTTATTCAGATTATAACTGTCAGGTCACTAATCCCCATGAATCCCATTTCTGCATGGAAAATAGAGCTCATAATATTACTGTCTCATAGGATGAAGTTTTCTAAAAATTATCATATAATCCCCATAAGGCATCTAGATCTAAAATATGTCTTTTATAGTTAACAAACAGTTTCTAATGAGGGACTAACTGACAGCTCTTAACTGGTGCTAGAAGTATAAAATTGCTAGTTGCTTTGGCACAATTGTCATAAATCTAAGCAGTGTACTACCCAAAATTTTATATTAAAAAAAATAAGTTAACCCACTTGTTGAAGATGGGAATAGTAATTTTCTGGAGACATCAGAGACTGTGATCCACCAAAGTCAAAGCATTGATTAGGGACCTAATTGAGAAGGGATCCTCAATCTTAGACTCTGGAGAAAACTTGAACTCAGGGTTGGGATGAGGTGCTGGGACCTTAACTTTTGTTCCTCTGGAAGACAGGGGAGATGCTAAAAGGAGTAATAAACCCTGAATTCCTCTGGCTTGTTACATTGTGTCCTGGCCACAGAGAATGAGCAGGAACATTTTTGTATCTGTCCAGACCAGAGTCCCTCAGGGAGCTCACTTATTAGAGGTGGTGGTAACAAGAGGGAAATGAGCAGAGATGGGGAGTAATAAATATCTCCTCTGCTGCAATCCCTTAGCCTATGTGTCCTTAGAATGGACAGGAAATTGTTTTTTTTTTTTACTTTTGGAATCATATGTCTGACTAGGGGACCAATGTTTGAGACTATTCTGCTGTCTTGTTGGGGAACAGAGCCTCTATAACCACCATCAACCATCCGAGATGAATTTGGAATCTATGTTGAGACCTTCCTTTCCACCCAGGTGAGTTTAAGAGCCCAGTAAATACTGCAGGAGAAGGTCAAAGGGAATGGCAGCCAAGAATGTTTACCTGAGTCCACCTAAGAGCCAATCCAGACTAGCCCAGAGCCAGGATCACGGAAGTTGTTTGTTGGCTTCATTAATTAAGTAATGTATTAATTTATGATGACAAAAGTATAAGTAATATTGAACTCAGCAATGCAAGTGTCAACATTGACCTTTAAATGATGAAAATCTAAGTTCAATTTGAAAAGAGAATAGGAGGTATAAAGTGCTTCCACTAAAAATAGAACCTAAGTCCAAGGAACTTTGAGATTAACTGGAGTAAAGAAATAGAGTATTAGCTATGGAGGGTTGTACAGTGATATAAGGACTTTTTTGAAAATATGGTTTCTTTGACAATGATGAGAAGTGTCCAGACCAAGGAATGCTGGCAAACATTTTCTTGCAACAACAGTTCAGGAGACAAACATTTCACAGCATCCCCCCTCTGTTAGTATTCAAATGAAAATGTACTTATTATAAGAAAAGGGGTGTGCTAATGAGCTAACTGTGCAATTATTTCATTTCCTGTAAGACAATATATTTCTAGATTGGTTAAGCAGTTATTTTCTCTGTTGAAAACTGTTCAATCCTTTACTTTTGTATTTCTGATTTTCTTCTTTCAAGCAAAGACTTGTAACTTTTCATCATTGCTAACTGCCATTTATTTATTTTATGCATATACACAACAATTTGTTCAGAATATCTGAGTGTATAAATTTTGCGTTGTAAAATCTGTCAGTCATATTATGTTCTCTCCACTGCTTTAAATGTTTTTTTAATTAATTTATTTATTTATTTTATTGGCTGTGTTGGGTCATTTTTGCTGTGCACGGGCTTTCTTTTTACTTGAGGTGAGTGGGGGCTACTCTTGGTTGTGGTGCTCCTCATTGCCGTGGCTTCTCTTGTTGCGGAGCATGGGCTCTAGGTGCGTGGGCTTCAGTAGTTGCAGCACATTGGCTCAATAGTTGTGGCTCACAGGCTCTAAAGTGCAGGCTCAATAGTTGTGGTGCACGGGCTTAGTTGCTCCTCGGCATGTGGGATCTTCCTGGAGCAGGGATCAAACCCGTGTCCCCTGCAATGGCAGGCGGATTCTCAAACACTGCGCCACCTAGGACGCCCTGCTTTAAATGTTTTTAACTGAAGAAATAGAGCTTCACTTAAACATTCTTTACTTGCAAACCTTTGCTTTAAACACAAATGAAATTGAATGTTCCACTGCGTATTTCCTGCTAACATATCATGTATTGATATTTCCAACTACTTTCCACATACCTTATTTCTTACTGCTTAATTTATTCTAGTGTTAATAGATAAATTTATAAATGTTGCATTATGTTCAGAAACCATTTCGGAGGCAATCTTTACATTTAGCTAAAAATCAGCTTTATCTTCCATATGCATTCTTGAATCCATATATTTCTGCATAAGAGGATATTACAATTTAGATACTGCTTACTCCCACATTTTAAAAGATTGTCATATTCTTTCCCTTCCTAGTCGTTGGTAATCTAAAAGTGAGTTACTGACCCACACTGATATCATTAATTTGTACCTATTGTATATCTTTTTAGAAATTAATTTTGGATTTTCTTTCAATTTTATTTCAAATATTTTATATTGAATTACATTTTTATATTGAATAGACAGATTACACTAGAAAGAATCATCACACCCACAAGATATCATCATGAAGATTAAATCCATTTACCCTTCATGTCCTTTAAATTCCTCTCTCTCTCTCTGTTTATTGAACAAAATTTTTTGGTATTTCTGTATATGCAGAACAGAAAGTGGCCATACCAAACTGGAGCCCCAAGATTAGTTGTCCACGGGAGGCTTAAAGGTAGGAATTTCTAGATACTATTCCTGCAGAATTAATGAGAAAGTTAATATGATCTGGCCACCATGTGTTGTATGCATTCATACTCTAAAGAGTGGGAGGGATGAGAAGAACATGGAAGTAACACATACCAGGAGGCCATTTTGTGCTATGTTGTGTGTGTGTGTGTGTGTGTGTGTGTGAGAGAGAGAGAGAGAGAGAGAGAGAGAGAGAGAGAGAGAGATGGGAGGATGGGATGGAGGGAGACAGCATCTTGTGGAGTGAGATCAGTTCTCAGACAGGGGTACAAGGGATCATATATTCCAGGGGGACCCTTATAATACAGAGGCCAGAACACAATTGACATTTGGGGCTAAGGAGGCTATCTGTTTCAATTTACAAATGCCTTTGCAACCAAGTTAATAAAGTGCAAGAAGTACATAGTGTGAATGATAGACTCTCTGTGTCTTGAAATTTCAGCAGCAGTGACCACACCTGGTTCTTCAAAATTCACTGACATTGTAACTCATCACTCTCCCTCTTGCCTATTATTATCCCTAAACTGGCCTCCATGTTTCCATTTAAATATCTGAAAGAAGCATCTTCCGAGGGCCCTCGCAGGGGTTGTTCCCTCTGCCAGGTACATACCTCCCCAGATCTGCTCTGACTCCTGGCTTCTCTGCCTTGAGGTCTCTGTTTAAACATCACTTTCTTTGACTTCCTTGACACAACACCCAGTAAAATATAACACCTCATATCTACTCCCTGCTTTGTAACTGCGTTGTTTTCATCATAGCTCTGGTCACCATCCAATTATATATATAGATATATAGAGAGAGATAGATAGATATAGATATAGAGATAGAGATAGAGATAGAGATAGAGATAGAGATAGGTGTGTATTTACTTACATACTTTCTCCATCATTAGATAGTAGCAGTTTTGTATTTCAGCATCTTGAGCTTTTGACTTGAAAATGTCTAAGAAATAGTCTACCCAGAATATACAAGGGTGAGTCAAAAATTATCAGCACTCTGGCTGTAGAATTTATAGAGGTTTTACTATAAATGCAGTGCAGATAATTTTTGTCTCACCCTTGTATATTCTTAAATGAATGAGAGAAATTCTCATTTAAATTGTAGAATATATAACTTCTTGAGGAAAATTCTGATTTGGGGGTGAAAATTCCTATTCAGAGGTGAAATGGGGATTCCCTTCAAGGGACCAGATCCATACGCAAAAAATACTGAAATTATTTCTTGACTACAAAATATAAATTGTAATATTTCAAGTTGTGAGTAATGCTCACTTCTGTAAAATTAATGATGTTCTTTTCCTCTTTGCTGGAAGTTACCTCCACCACATGGACCTAGAGAATGATACACAAATTTCGGAAATTCTTCTTCTGGGATTTTCAGAAGAACCAGAATTGCAGTCTGTCATATTTGGACTTTTCCTCTCCATGTACCTGATCACTTTGTTTGAAAACCTGCTCATCATCTGGGCTGTCATCTCAGACTCCCATCTCCACACACCCATGTACTTCTTCCTCTCCAACCTGTCCTTTGTAGACATCTGTTTCACCTCCACCACCATCCCCAAAATGCTGGTGAATGTATGGACACAGAGAAAAATTATAACATATGCAGGTTGTGTTGCTCAGATGGCATTTTCCTTACTATTTGTAGGTTTGGATAACTTTCTTCTGACTGTGATGGCCTATGACCGGTTTGTGGCCATCTGCCACCCCCTGCACTACACGGTCATCATGAATACCCGGCTCTGTGGACTGCTGGTGCTGGTGTCCTGGATCTTGAGTATCCTGCATGCCTTGTTGCAAGGCTTCATGGTATTGAGATTGTCCTTCTGCACAGAGTTGGAAATTCCTCACTTTTTTTGTGATCTCAAGCAGATTGTCCAATTTGCCTGTTCTGACAGTTTTGTTAATAATATGGTGATATATTTTGCAGCTGTCCCGCTGGGTGGTGGTCCCCTGTTTGGTATCCTTTACTCTTACTCAAAGATAGTTTCCTCTCTATGTGGAATCTCAGCTCAGGGGAAGTATAAAGCATTTTCCACCTGTGCATCTCATCTCACAGTTGTCTCCTTGTTTTATTGTACAGGCTTTGGAGTGTACTTTACCCCTGTTGCTACCCACAGCTCACACTCAAGTGCAACAGCCTCAGTGCTGTACACTGTGGTCATGCCCATGCTGAACCCCTTCATCTACAGTCTGAGGAACAAAGACATAAAGAGGTCTCTGGAAAGACTATTTGGGAAGAGTACTATAAAAGGGCCATTTTTCCTAAGGTGAAGAACTGCCACGATTGTGGTGATCAAAGCTTCATATAGAGAATTTGTAATTCTTTGATAAGACTGTGGAAATAGAGCTAAATCCTTCAACATATTTCATGATATTATTTCAACCTCTCTTATTATTTCAAATTTAGTAACACTGAGTTCCTCTGCCACTGAGTTTAGCTAGTCGGAAGCAACTGCATAACAGAGGGAGATCAAACAGAAAATTGGTGATGACCTAGAGGGGTGGGATAGGGAAGGTGGGAGGGAGGCTCAGAAGGGAGGGGATATGGGGATATATGTATAAATACATCTGATTCACTTTGTTGTACAGTGGAAACTGGCACAACAGTGTAAAACTATCATACTCCAGTAAAGATCGAAAGACAAAATAAAACAAATTAAGTAACTCACTTTATTAAGTTTCTGATCTCATGATATCCTACTCCTTCCCTTTCTTGTTTTCCTACTTTCTGAAATTTATTCCTAACTTTCAATTAGAAATATTTGGAAATTCCCATTTATTTATTGGACAAAGCAGATTTTTTAAAGAATAATTTCTTCTCAAATAACAAATATCATACTGCATAAATTTTCTTTTGTTTTTTTCAAAAAGAAGATTAAGGAGTTGTTCTACTGCTGTGAAAAAAATAAAGTACACTTGACAACTAAGGCCATTTATAGAATTTATAGTAAAAGAAAATCTAAGTCCCTGTATTTTTACTTGTGTGAAAACATATATCGATCCTTTGTTTATCACTAACTTAACTGCTCTTCAAGAAATATAGACTTTATAATATAGTGTGTTTAATAGATGGCCATTGGTTTTATTCTCCTCATTGGGATCCTGTCCTTTATTCACCTCTGTGCCCACAGCGTGAACCACAGTCGCTGTGAAAAACTGATCATCAAATACATGATCACAAAAGGATTTTTCATTGAAAGAAAAAATTTAATAAATAGATGAACCTAGTATGATAGTAGAGCCAGAGATGATCTTACCTTTAATGAAGTAAAAATTTTAAATGTACAATGTATTGCTATGTAACAATACTCCTTTTTCAAGTTGTACATCTACTCATTGGAGTAGGAAGGACTGTTTTGTATGCAAAGGAAACTTACAGATATGGGTGAACAAGTGATTAGCTTTTTAAAATATCATCATTGTCCTCATTTCTATTAGCTTTGATTATTGTATTGCATACACCTTTCCTGCATAAGTCACACTAACAGCAAATGATTTAACATAATTCCCTTGTTATCCAATGTGAATATATGGTGTGGCATTGCTCTGAACTCTGCTGGTCTCCTCATGAATCTCTAGTCAACTGTGAGTCTCTACATTGTGTTTCTAAGGCTCACCCATGATGTTGTGTGTGGCTATGATGAGCTCTCTCTCTCTCTCCATCTGTCTTTTTTATGTAACTTCCTTTGGTTCCTCACTCCTTTTTTAAAATTGAGGCATGATTGACATGCAGAGATGACCTTAAAATATATACACTTGAACATAACACAAAATCACAGAATCTTTCCTCAAAATATAGTCCTCAGACCTGTACCTGCATTATCAACATCACCAGGAGCTTGTTAGAAATGTAGAATCTCTGGTCCCACCAGGGCCTGATTAATCTGAATCTGCATTTGATCTCACATTCTGGGTAAAAAGTATGCACATTGCAGCTGGAGAAATACTGGTCCAGAATAGGTTTTCTCACCTTCTCACTGTTCACATTTTGGGGTTAGATAATTCTTTGTGTTGAGTGCTGTCCTGTGCATTGTAGGTGTTTAATGGCATCACTTCAGAATTTGCCAAATACCTCCAAGGGACACAATCATCTCTGGTTGAAAAATTCTGTACAGAGTTTGAGAATTGGAAGCATTCTGACAGTGAGACCCATCTTTACTCAGAATATAATTTTGAGCTAATCACCAAGCCCCCCTCCAAGCCCCACTTCTGCATTGGAGAATGTAGTTGATAATAATACTATATCATAGAATGGATTCTAAAAATTAATGTAGAAAATCTATATTTGGTGCTAATATTAGGTGATAGTGCATAAAAATACATTAATATATCATTTGCAACTTACAAATGTGTTACAATGAAGGATTAAATGCTAGCTCTTAACTTGAGATATACAGAAGAATTTACTAGTTGTTTAGGCAAATGCGTCATGAGACAAGGAGCTCATTATATAAGGTTTTATATGAAGGGAACAGAGTTTTCTTTTTGAAAAGGAGAATATAAATTTTGTGGAGATAACAGTGGCTTTTGCTACTGTAAAATATTATTAGATAGAAAACAAAAAGGGTCAGAAGATCAGAAGGTGAAGCCCTCAGGCTCTAAGATAATAGCAGAGCCCAGCAGGAAGAGGAAAATTCCTCTTTTTTTCCTAATAAGAACTCAGCCAATGAAAAGTCACAGACTTTTTTCTTACTATAGCCCTCTTAAGTTCCTTCCCCATCTATAGAACTGTTCTCCTTCCCTTGCTGTGCAGAGACTTGCATGTGGTTTGCCATGGTTGCAGACCCCCAGTCACAATTGACTGCTGATCACTTATAAACTCATCTTTGCTTGAGAAATAACTTGAAGTCTACTTGTTTTAGGTCAACACGATGGGAAGTCAAAGTTTTTTGGGTAATAGCCCTAAACTAATCTGGTTCCTCAGTTTTATGGTTTGGAGATAACTTGAACTCAGAGGTGTAATAAGGTTCTGGGAGGTCAGATCTCCTAAAGCATGAGAATTCAGGGTTAAGAAATTAAAATTTTAAAAAAATCACTTGGCTTCTAACCTAGCTCATTCCATGATGCAGCACAGCACTGGATCTGGGGAAGCCACGATCAAGCAAAAGACTCAGCTGTGGAAGGCAGAAGTGACCCGGTCCCTGGTCAGAGCCCAAGTAGGGTAGTGGATGCAATAGATTGTTCTTACTCAAGCAGCACCCCAAAGATACCCAAAACTCTGATGGCCATCACTCCACCACAGCTCACCCCTGATACTTGGAGAGAGACCATGAAGGACCAGACTGCCCTGCAAAGCATGCCTCCAACAAGATGGGAGCAGGGGATGCTGGGGACAGTGATCAGTCATGAGAGACAAAAGGCACTTGCTCATAAGGCTTCATCAGAGCACAGGCATGGATGCCTGCACAGGCGGGACACTGGACCTACTACTAAGCACAGGCCCCACTTGCTGCAGCACTGCCTCCTCTGGATGCAAGATTCCAGTACAGAGAGGGGGGAAAACACACTTAAAGGGAACAAAGCTAGCTTGGTCCTAATCCTCAGGACTTCTGCTCCAGCAAATTTGGATCAGACTCCAACACTGACAGGGCAGTGATGTCCGCTGAGCAGAGAGGCAGTGCCATCTCACACCCAAAACCAAATCCAGCCCTTCCATCTCCAGCCTCACCCCCTACCAAGGTGACAGCTGCAAGCACACCCTGAGGAAGGATGTGTCTGGCATCTGCACCAATTCCTGCTCTCCCACCAAAGGCACTGAGCACACACAGATATACAAATGCTCCCACATAAGAATTCCTCTCAAGACCACAACAGGTAAGTGTTTTACCTAAATTCATAGAGGCAGAGAAAGTTGACAAAATGCAGAGAATATCCTCTCAATGAGCAAGAGAAAATGCCTGAGACAAAAAATAATGAAGTAGAAATAAACATTTTACCAGATAAAGAAATCAAAACATTGGTAATAAAAACATTAACTGAATTAGGGAAAGGAATACATCTAAACTGAACATTGTAAAAAGAGCTAACAAACATAGAAAAAGACCCAATCAAAAATGAATAACTCAATATGCAAAATATGAACACAGTAGAAGAAATTAATAGCAGATAAAGTGATACAGAAGAATACATAAGTAATCTGGATGATAGAATAATGGAAATCATCCAAACAGAACAAGAGAAAGAAAAAAAAATAAAATTAAACCAATTTAAGAGGGCAGACAGCAGTATCAAGCAGTATCAGCAGTATTTCGTCTTGTGGAACTGAAAACCACAGCCACAGAAAGAGAAAATGAAAAAGCAGAGGACTTTGTACCAGATGAAGGGACAGGATAAAACCCCAGAAAAACAACTAAATGAAGAGGAGATAGGCACCCTTCCAGAAAAAGAATTCAGAATAATGATAGTGAAGATGATCCAGGACTTTGAAAAAAGACTGGATGCAAAGATCGAAAAGTTTACCAAAGACCTAGAAGAATTAAAGAGCAAACAAACAGAGATATGCAACACAATAACTGAAATGAAGAATACACTAGAAGGAACCAATAGCAGGTTAACTGAGGCAGAAGGGTGAATAAGTGACCTGGAAGACAGAATGGTGATAATCACTGATGCAGAAAAGAATAAGGAGAAAAGAATGAAAAGAACTGAAGACAGCCTAAGATACCTCTGGGACAATGTTAAATGCACCCACATTCACATTATAGGGGTCCCAGAAGGAGACGAGAAAAAGAAAGGACCTGAGAAAATATTGGAAGAGATTATAGTTGAAAACTTCCCTAACATGGGAAAGGAAATAGCTACCCAAGTCCAGGAAGTGCAGAGAGTCCCAGGCAGGATAAATCCAAGGAGAAACATGCCAAGACACATAGTAGTCAAACTGATGAAAATTAAAGACAGAGAAATATTATTAAAAGCAAGAAGGGAAAAACGACAAATAATATACAAGGGAACTCCCATCAGGTTAACAGCTGATTTCTCAGCAGAAACTCTGCAAGCCAGAAGGGAGTGGCATGATATATTTCAAATGATGAAAGGGAAGAACTACAACCAAGAATACTCTACCCAGCAAGGATCTCATTCAGATTTGACAGAGAAATCAAAAGTTTTACAGACAAGCAACAGCTAAGAGAATTCAGCACCACCAAACCAGCCCTACAACAAATGCTAAAGGAATTTCTCTAAGCAGGAAACATAAGAGAAGAAAAAGATCTACAAAAATAAAAACAAAACAATTAAGAAAATGGTAATCAGAACATACATATCGATAATTACCTTGAATGTAAATGCACTAAATGCACCAACCAGAAGACACAGACTGGCTGAAAGGATACAAAAACATGTATATGCTGTCTCCAAGACACCCACTTCAGACCTAAGGACACATACAGACAGAAAGTGGGGGGATGGAAAAAGATATTCCATGCAAATGAAAACCAAAAGAAAGCTGGAGTAGCAATACTCATATCAGATAAAAGAGACTTTAAAATAAAAAATGTTACAAGGGACAAGAAAGGACATTACATAAAGATCAAGGGATCCATCCAAGAAGAGGAGATAACAATTATAAATATACATGCACCCAATATAGGAGCACCTCAATACATAAGGCAAATGCTAACAACTTTGAAAGAGGAAATGCAAGGCAGTAATAGAGACACAGGTGTAGAGAACAAACACATGGACACCAAGTGGGGAAAGCGAGGATGGTTGGGCGGGAGTGAATTGGGAGGTTGGGATACCAAATTGTACACTCTAAATATATGCTGTTTATTGTCCATTAACTGTATCTCAATAAATGTTCTTTAAAAAAATTAAAGCAATTTAAGAGACCTCTGTGATAAAAAGAAGAATCCCATCATTAACATCATAATCATGAAAGCAGCATGTTATAGTCACAAAAAAACAGATACACAGGTAAAGGGATAAGAATAGTGAGCCCCAAAATAAACCCATGCACCTATAGTCATTGAATCTACAATAAAGGAAGCAAGGATATACAGCAGAGAAGAGACAGTATCTTCACCAAATGGTGCTGGGAAAAATGCACAGCTGTATGTGAAACAATGAATTAGAACATCCTAGCACCATACACAAAAATAAACTCACAATAGTTTAAAGACCTAAATGTAAGACCTAAATGTAAGGGATAACACATGATCCAGCAATTCTACTTCTGAGTATTTATCCAAGCAAATGAAAACACTAATTCACATGTACCACTATGTTCATTACTGCATATTTACAATAGGCAAGATATGGATACAACCTAAGTACTCATCAACAGAAGAACGGATAAAGGTGATTTGTTTTATATAAATATATATAATATATTTCATGTAAATATATTATATATATGCAATGGAATACTACTTAGGTATAAAAACAGTGAAATCTTGAAATATGGAAAGACCTTGAGTGTATTATCTTAACTGAATGAAATAAGATGTGAAAAGACAAATACCATATAATTTCACTTACACGTGTAATATATGAAATAAAAATAAGTGCACAAACAACAAAATGAACACATAGATACAGAGAACAAAGCAGGGGTTACCTGAGAGAAAGCTTGTTAGCAGGAAGGAAAAATGGATAAAGAGGCTTTACTGTATAGTAACAGATAAAAACTAAATTTTTTGTGGTGAGCACACCACTGTAATATAATGTTGCACACATTAAATTTATACAATGCTATAAAACAATGTTGCCTCAAAAAAAAAAAATAACTGAGAATACTAGTGATGTGGATGTGCAGAAAATTGAACTCTGGTGCACTATTGGTATTAATCTAACTTATGGTACAGTCACAATGGGGAAAAAAATGTATGAAAGTTACTCAAAAAGTGAAAAAGAACTGGGATATTATCTAGCAATTCTACTTCTGGGCATATATCCAAAGAATAGGAATCACTCTTTGAAGAGATGTGTGCACCCCCATATTCACTGAAATGTTACCTACAATATGCAAGATATGGATATAACCAAAATGTCCATTGTTGCATGAACGTGTTTTAAAATGTTATATACATTAGAATATTTTAGCAATAAAAAGAAGGAAATTTCTGCCATTAAAGACAAACAGTGAGAGCATCATGCTGTGTGAAATAATTTAGACAGTGAAAAACAAATTCTGTGTTATCTAACATGTATGTGGAATCTCAAAAGGACAACATTATAGAAACAGTGAGTAGAATGGTGATTTTCAGAACCTGGAAAGTTGGGAATTGGGAAGATGTTGGTCAAAGAGTCCAAACTTCCACTTGTAAGACAAATACATTTTGAGGATCAAAGAGTGAGTCTGGTGACAATAGTTAACACACTGTATTATATACTTGAAGTCTGCTAAGAGTGTAAATTAATATTATTTTTTATTATTAAGTATTTACAGTTCTTTACAAATTATTCTCCCCAATTTCTTTTTTATAATTCTTGAAGAAAAACATTACCTTCCAGTCAGTCCACTTTGGCCACCTTCTATACCAATCAAATTTTTTGTTGTTCCCTTGATTTCTACTATTACTGCTGTTCATTTTTGATTATTTTTTATTTGTATTGGGCTATAGTTGATTTACAATGTTGTGTTACTTTCAAGTGTACAGCAAAGTGATTCAGTTATACATATACATATACATATACCTATTCTTTCAAATAATTTTGCCATCAAGGTATTACACAACATTGAACAGAGTTCCCTGTGCTATAAAATAGCTCCCTGTTGGTTATCTATTTTATTTTATTTTATTAATTTATTTATTTATTATTTTGGGGGGTACACCAAGTTCAATCATTTGTTTTTATACAAATATCCCCGTATTCCCTCCCTCCCTCGACTCCCCCCCACCCTCCCTGGCCCAGTCCGCTAAGGCATCATACATCCTCGAGTTGAACTCCTTTTGTTACACAGCAACTTCCCACTGGCTATCTATTTTACAGTTGGTAGTATATATATGTCGAAGCTATTCTCTCACTTCATCTCAGCTTCCCCTTCACCACCCGTGCCCCCCAAACCTCGAGTTCTCCAGTCCATTCTCTGCATCTGCGTCCTTGTTCTTGTCTTCTCACTGAGTTCATCAGCACCATTTTTAGATTCTGTATATGTGAGTTAGCATACAATATTTGTCTTTCTCTTTCTGACTTACTTCACTCTCTATGACACACTCTAGGTCTATCCACTTCATTACATATAGCTCCATCTCATCCCTTTTTATAGCTGAGTAATATTCCATTGTATATATATGCCACATCTTCTGTATCCATTCATTTGTTGATGGGCACTTCGGTTGCTTCCATGTCCTGGCTATTGTAAATAGTGCTGCAGTAAACATATGGTACATGTTTCTTTTCAGATTATGGTTTTCTTTGGGTATATGCCCAGTAGTGGGATTACTGGATCATATGGTAGTTTTATTTGTAGTTTTTTAAGGAACCTCCAAACTGTTTTCCATAGTGGCTATACCAACTTACATTCCCACCAACAGTGCAGGAGAGTTCCCTTTTCTCCACACCCTCTCCAACATTTGTGGTTTCCAGATTTTCTGATGATGGCCATTCTGATCGGTGTGAGGTGATACCTCATTGTGGCTTTGACTTGCATTTCTCTGATGATGACTGATGTAGAGCATCTTTTCATGTGTTTGTTGGCCATTTGTAGGTCTACTTTGAAGAAATGTCTATTTTGGTGTTCTGCTCATTTGTGGATTGGGTTATTTGCTTTTTTGGTATTAAGCTGCATGAGCTGCTTGTATATTTTGGAGGTTAATCCTTTGTCCATTGTTTCGTAGGCAACTATTTTTTCCCATTCTGAGGGTTGCCTCCTAGCCTTGTTTATGGTTTCTTTCACTGTGCAAAAGCTTTTAAGGTTCATGAGGTCCCATTTGTTTATTCTTGATTTTATTTCCATGATTCTAGGAGGTGGGTCAAAAAGGATGTTGCATTGATGTGTATCATAGAGTGTTCTGCCTATGTTTCCCTCTAGGAGTTTGATAGTGCCTGGCCTTACATGTAGGTCCTTAATCCATTTGGAGTTTATTTTTGCATATGGTGTTAGGAAGTGTTCTAATTTCATTCTTTTACATGTTGCTGTCCAATTTTCCCAGCACCACTTATTGAAGAGGCTGTCTTTTTTCCGTTGTATATTCGTGCCTCCTTTGTCAAAGATAAGGTGCCCATATGTGTTTGGGCTTACTTCTGAGTTCTCTATTCTATTCCATTGATCATCCTTTCTATTTTTGTGCCAGTACCATACTGTCTTGATCACTATGGCCTTGTAGTATAGTGTGAAGTCAGGAAGCCTGATTCCACCAACTCCATTTTTCCTTCTCAAGATTGCTTTGGCTATTTGGAATCTTTTGCGTTTCCATACAAATCGTAAGATTTCTTGTTCTAGTTCTGTGAAAAATACCATTGGTAATTTGATGGGGATTGCATTGAATCTGTAACTTGCTTTGGGTAGTACAGTCATTTTCACTATGTTGATTCTTCCAATCCAAGAACATGGTATGTCCCTCCATCTGTTTGTGTCATATTTGATTTCTTTCATCAGTGTCTTAAAGTTTTCTGCATACAGATATTTTGCCTCCTTAGGCAGGTTTATTCTTAGGTATTTTATTCTTTTGGTTGCAATGGTGAATGGGAGAGTTTCCTTAATTTCTCTTTCTGCTCTTCCGTTGTTAGTGTATAGGAATGCAAGAGATTTCTGTGCATTAATTTTGTATCCTGCTGCTTTACTGAACTCATCAATTAGTGCAAGCAGTTTTCTGGTAGTCTTTAGGGTTTTCTAGATATAATATCATGTCATCTGCAATGAGTGACAATTTTACTTCTTCTTTTCCAATTTGTATACATTTTATTTCTTTTTCTTCTCTGATTGCTGTGGCTAAAACTTCCAAAACTATGTTGAATAACAATGGTGAGAGTGGACACCCTTGTATTATTCCTGTTCTTAGAAGGGATTCTTTCAGGTTTTCCCCATTGAGAATGATGTTGGCTTTTGGTTTCTCATATATGGCTTTTATTATGTTGAGGTAATTTCTTTCTATGCCCATTTTCTGGAGAGCTTTTATCATAAATGGATGTTGAACTTTGTCAAAAGCTTTTTCTGCATATATTGAGATCATCATATGATTTTTATCCTTCAATTTGTTGATATGATATATCACATTGATTGATTTGCATATATTGAAGAAGCCTTGCATCCCAGGGATAAACCCCACTTGATCATGGTTTATGATTTTTTTAATGTGCTGTTGGATTCTGTTAGCTAGTATTTTGTTAAGGATTTTTGCATCTATATTCATCAGTGATATTGGTCTGTAATTTTCTTTTTTGTGTGACATCTATGCCTGGTTTTGGTATCAGGGTGATGGTGACCTCATAGAATGAGTTTGGGAGTGTTCCTCCTTGTGCAATATTTTGAAAGAATTTGAGAAGGATAGGTGTTAGCTCTTCTCTAAATGTTTGATAGAATTCACCCGTGAATCCATCTGGTCCTGGGCTTTTGTGTGTTGGGAGATTTTTAATCACTGCCTCAATTTCCGTACTTGTGATTGGTCTGTTCATAGTTTCTATTTCTTCCTGGTTCAGTCTTGGAAGATTGTATTTTTCTAAGAATGTATCCATTTCTTCCAGGTTATCCAATTTATTGGCATACAGTTGCTTGTAGTAGTCTCTCATGATCTTTTGTATTTCTGTCGTGTCCATTGTTACTTCCAGTTTTTCATTTCTAATTCTGTTGATTTGCATCTTCTCCCTTTTTTTCTTGATGAGTCTGACTAATGGTTTATCAATTTTGTTAATCTTCTCAAAGAACCAGCTTTTAGTTTTATTAAATTTTGCTATGGCTTCCTTCCTTTCTTTTTCATTTATTTCTGCTCTGATCTTTATGATTTCTTTCCTTCTGCTCACTTTGGTGTTTCTGTGTTCTTCTTTTTTCTAATTGTTTTAGGTATTAGGTTAGGTTATTTATTCAATAATGTTCTTGTTTCTTAAGGTAGGACTGTATTGCTATAAACTTCCCTCTTAGAACTGCTTTTGCTGCATCCCCTAGGTTTTGACTTCCTGTGTTTTCATTGTCATTTGTTTGTAGATATTTTTATGTTTCCTCTTTGATTTCTTTAGTGATTTCTTGATTGTATAATAGTGAATTGTTTAGCCTCCATGTGTTTGTATGTGTTGTAGTTTTTTCGTGTAATTGATATCTAGTCTCATGGCGTTGTGGTCTGAGAAGATGCTTGATATGATTTCAATTTTCTTGAATTTGCTGAGGTTTGATTTGTGACCCAAGATGTGATCTATCCTGGAAAATGTTCCATGTACACTTGAGAAGAAAGTGCATTCTGTCGTTTTTGGATGCAATGTCCTCTAAATATCAATTAAGTTGAGGTGGTCTAATGTGTCATTTAAAGCTTGTGTGCCTTTATTGATTTTCTGTTTGGATGATCTGTCCATTGATGTAAGTGGGGTGTTCAAGTCTCCTACTATTATTGTGTTGCTGTTGATGTCCCCTTTTATGGCTGTTAGCATTTGCCTTATGTATTGAAGTGCTCCTGTGTTGGGGGCATTGATATTTACCATTGTGATATGTTCTTCTTGGATGGATCCCTTGATCATTATGTAGTGTCCTTCCTTGTCTCTTTTAACAGTCTTTACTTTAAAGTCTAATTTGTCTGATATGAGTATTGCTACTCCAGTTTTCTTTTGACTTCCATTTGCATGGAATATCTTTTTTCATCCCTTTCCTTTCAGTCTATATGTATGCCTTGGTCTGAAGTGGGTTTCTTTTAGGCAACATATAGAAGGGTCTTGTCTTTTTATCCATTCAGCCAGTCTGTGTCTTTTGGTTGGAGTGTTTAATCCATTTACATTGAAGGTGATTATTGATATGTGTGTTCCTATTATCATTTTATTAATTGTTTTGGTTTTGTATTTGTAGGTGTTTTCCTTTTCTTGTGTGTCCTACTTAGAGAAGTTCCTTTAGCACTTGTTGTAAGGTTGGTTTGGTGGTGCTGAATTCTCTTAACTTTTGCTTACCAGGAAAGCTTTTGATTTCTCCCTCAAATCTGAATGAGATTCTTGCTGGGTAGAGTATTCTTGGCTGTAGGTTTCTCTCTTTCAGGACTTTCAGTATATCCTGCCATTCCCTTCTGGCTTGCAGAGTTTCTGTAAAGAGGTCAGCTGTTATCCTTATGGGTTTTCCCTCATATGTTATTTGTTGCTTTTCTCTTGCTGCTTTTAATATTTTTTTCTTTGTGTTTAATTGTCATTAGTTTGATTAATATGTGCCTTGGTGTATTTCTCCTTGGGTTTATTCTGTATGGGACTCTCTGTGCTTCTTGGACTTGGTGAATTATTTCCTTTCCCATGTTGGGGAAGTTTTCCACTAGAACCTCTTCAAATATTTTCTCAGACCCTTTCTTGTTTTCTTCTTCTTCTGGGATGCCTATAATTTGAATGTTGGTATGCTTAATGTTATCACTGAGGTCTCTGAGACTGTCTTCTATTCTTTTTATTCTTTTTTCTTTTTTGTGCTCTGTGGAAGTTATTTCCCCCATTCTATATTCCAACTCACTTATTCGTTCTTCTGCCTCAGTCATTCTGCTGGTTATGGCATCAAGAGTATTTTTAATTTAAGTTATTTTGTTATCCTTTGCTGTTCGTTTTTCTGAGTTCTTATGAACTGTTTCTTGTACTTTATTTTGTTATTGAGATTTTGCATCATTTTTACTATCATTACTCTGAATTCTTTTTCAGGCATTTTTCCTATTTCCTCCTCATTTATTTGGTCTTGTGGGTTTTTTTCCTGCTCCTTTACCTGCATGGTGTTTCTTTGTTTCCTCATGGTTGTCCAAGCTTTTGGGGTTGCTTGTCCCATTTATAGAGATGTTTATAGAAGACTGACCAAGCCTCAGATTAATGTCAGAATGTTGGATTAAACAAATACTAAGTCTAGGAAACACATACATGTATAAGACACACAATTACTGAATTCATTAGGACATAAGGCTCTGGAAAGACCTGACAGAAGAACCCCAGTATGCTATCAGATATTCAAAGAGAAACCCAACAGAAATTGACAACAGAAACAAAACAAATCAGTAACAAAAGCAAAAACAAACAAACAAGAAACACCTTACACATACAAACATTAATCCAGGGAGATTTTGTAAGCTCGGATCAAATATAAAAGAGAGCTAGAGTACCACCAGATAGAATGGAGATTCTCAGAATGAAATTAGACAATTGTACTAAGAACTAAGATAAAGACAAAAACCTAATATTAAATACCAAGTTGGTGCATCATCTGGAGAATAGAGCAAGGAATCTGAGCAGATCAATAGTGTTGCTTATAAATATCTTAAGATAAAATAAACTAAAAATGGATGGAAGACAGGGGAACAGAAGAGCATAATGTAACTGGAAATATACAAATAAAAAGAAAAGAATAGAAAGGTATAAAAGATAGGGATGAAAGTAAGGTATGAGAGGTATATTGTCTGTACTACCAAAAACTTAGAAATAGAAGTATATAAAAAGGCAAAAAAATAAAAATAGAATTAAAAATAGAATTAAAAAATATGTATGAAACTTGTAGATCCCTTAGGACTAAGATCATAATTAATAAAGGGAAAAAAAATCCAGAACTGACCCCAGAATGGACCAGTTCAATAGGATTGATACTAATATTTCTGTTTCCTTAGAGTCTCAGCTGTAAGTGTCCTTCTACTCACCTTGGGTTTTTTTTGTATTATTCTGTGACCAGCAGAATTTCCTTTATTGTTGGTTTGTAAACATTGGTGTGTGGGGAGGGAGAGGGTACAATAATGGCTCCTTCCCCTGGGAGTGAGTGAGCAGTGGCGCACTGTTGTTTCCGTTGGGCTTGAAGGTGCCTGTTGCAGAGGGACACTGGTGGCTCCAGTGTAAACAGAAAGTCTCAGAGTTGGGCCTCTCTCGGATTTTTTTTTTTTTTCTCAGCAGCCTCACTGCTGCGGGAGTTCCAAGGCTTTTTATGCTAGCTCCACCCGAGGGCCTGAGGGTAGTTGTTATCTCTGAGCCCCTTAGGTGGCCCACAGGGCGTATCTCCACTGCCTGCTGCAGGCACCGAAAGAGAGAGAGGCTATGCCTGTGGCTCCTCCCTGCTGCCCGTGAGCCTGCAGCATCCAGCTGCCATCATGGCCGGGCAGCTCTCAGGGGCAGGCGCTCCTCTCCGTGGACCTCTTCCCTCCCGTCCTCTTGGTCCCTCACCTGACTGGCAACAATTTTTCTCACCCTGATCCAGCTCTCCAGTTCCCATGCTCCTGCTCCCAGACCCTCTGTTCAGCTGTGAATGGACGTCTCAGTCTGGGAATGCTGAGCTGTGATGCGGACCCTCCATGTGTTTCTCACTCCCTCCCGTCTGCCACAGCTCAGCTGCTTCACCCTCTTTGAGCCACAGTAGATGCCTCCCTACCAGTTATGTTGGGATCCTTGTGTTCCTTTCTGGTGTCCAAGGTCATCTTCTGGTGTTCAGTTGGTTATCTGTGGGAATTATTGGGTCTTTTGGTGCATTCCCAATGCATCTGTGGAGAGAGATGCATTCCATGTCCCTCTACTTCACCGCCATCTTTTTCTCTCAGTTATGTATTTTAAATACAGTAGTGTGTATATATCAATACCAATCTCCCAATATATCCCTCCACCCATCTCCCTCCAGTAACCATAAGTGTGTTTTCTAAGTCTGTGAATCTGTTTCTGTTTTGTAAATAAGTTCATATGTATCATTTTTTTTAGATTCCCCATATAAGCAGGTTCATGTGATGTTTGCCTTCTCTATCTGACCTACTTCACTTAGTATGATAATCTCCAAGTCCATACATACAAATGGCACTATTGTATTCTTTTTAAAGGCTAAATAATATTCCATTGTATATATTCACCATATCTTAATGAGATATCACCTCACACCAGTCAGAATGGTCATCATAAAAGTCTACAAATAATAAGCGCTGGGGAGAGTGTGGAGAAAAAGGAACCTTCCTACACTGTTGGTGGGAATGTAAAGTGGTACAACCACTATGCAGAACAATATGGAGGTTAATTAAAAAACTAAAAATAGAGCTAATATATGATCCTGCAGTTTCACTCCTGGGGATATATCCAGAGATAATCATGGTTTGAAAGATTACATGCACCCCAATATTCACTGCAGTGCTGTTTACAATAGCCAGGACATGGAAGCAACCTACATGTCCATCAACACCTAAAAGAGTAAATCTTAACTGTTCTCACATCAGGGAAAACATGATAATATTCTGAATTGATAAGGGTGTTAACGAAATTTATTGGGTAATCATTTTGGACTACATAAATATATCAGGTCTTCACATTGTACACCTTCAGTTATAGGTCAATTACTTGTCAATAGAATTGGAAAATAAAATGAAATGTGTGTTACAAATGAAAGAACCATTTGAAAACTGAGTGCATACTGTCTGATTCCATTTGTACATAATTCAAGAGAGTGCAAAATGTAATGTCTTTGTTTTAAATGTCATTGAGAAAAAAATAATCTCAAGCCTAAATAATTCAAAATTTCATGTGAAAATGATTCTTAGTGGAAATGTAAAACTAATGTACACATGAGTCTAAAACATAACCACAGCCTGGCTTACTCACAGAGTGGCCACAGTCCAGTACCTGCTTCATCAGCATCACTCAGGAAATTGTTAGAAATGCAAAGTCTCTTGGCTCCCCAGGCAGGACCTCCCCAGTCAGAAACTGCATTTGAACTGGCATCTGGGTGATTGTTTTGCACAATGAAGTTGGAAAAGTGCTGGCCCAGAATAGATTTACTCATTTTCTCTGCATTGAATATTTTGAGGCAGGATCATTACTTGTATTGGGTGCTGTCCTGTGCATTGTAGATGTTTAGGGGCATCCCTTGAACATGACCAAATAACATCCATGGCAAAGGCATCTCTGGTTGAGAACCCCTGGCTCAGAGTTTGAAAACCTGAAACAACCTGAAAGAATTTCAACAAATGTCCCATGCCTTACTCAGATTTTAACTGTCAGATCACTAATCCCTGTGAACCCAATTCCTGCAATGGAAAATGCAGTTTCTAATAGTATTACTTCACGGAATGAAGTTTTCTAAAAGTTAAATCATATAGTTCCTATAAGATGCTAAGATCTAAATGTGTTTCTTATAATAAACAAAGACTTTCTAATGAGGACTAAATGACAGGCCTTAACTTATGCTAGAAGTATGAAATTTCCAACAGTTGTAGCAAAAGTGACAGAAAGCCAGGGAGTGCACTGCCCAATGTTTTACATTAAAGAAACAAAGTTGTCCCTCTTATAAAGAGGGCAATAATAGTTTTTTGTTTGTTTGTTTTTTTAAGAGACATCAGGGGTTGTGACCCAGCATAAGTCAAAACTTTGATTAGGTACCTAACCAAGACAAAACACTCAAGCTTAGACTCTGGAGAAAAGTTGAACTCAGAGTTGGGATGAGGTCTGGGACCTTAAGGTTTATTCCTCTGAAAGACAGGTGATATCATGAAGAATGAATAATAAACACTGAATTCATCTGGCTTGTAACATTGTCACCTAGATACAGAGAATTAGCAGGAAAATATTCCTATCTGCCCCGCTGGGAAATCAATTACTTAGAGGTGGTGGTAACAAGGGAAATGCACCTAATGAGCAGACACAGGGAGCTGTAAATATCTCCTCTGCTGCATCCCTCAGCCTGGGCAACTTGTGCTTGACAGGACATGGTTGTTTCTTCTGGAGTCATAACTCTGACTCTGGGACCAATGTTTGACTCCATCCCATTGCCTTATCTGGAAACACAACTTCTATCTTCATTATCATTTAACCAAGTGGAATTTCAGCATCTATGTTGAGACCTTCCTCTCAGAGACTCCACCCAGGTGAGTCCAAGAGCCCAGTAAATACTGCAGGAGAAGGTCAAGGGAATGGCAGCCAAGAACCTTTACCTGAGTTCACCTGAGAGCCAACCCAGACTAAACCAGGGCTGAGATTGCTGTGGGTGTTTGTTTGCTTGATTAACTAATTAATGTATTATTTTATGATCTTAAAAATAGAGGTGAGTATTGAACTTAGCAAAGCAATGGTCAATGTTGACCATTAAATTATAGACATGAAAGCACAAATAGAAGAGTGAATGGAAGGTGTAAAGTGCTTCCAGTAAAAGTAGAACCTAAGTCCAAAGACTTTGTAGTTATCTGGAGTAGAGTAACAAGGTATTAAATGTGGAGGGATGCGCAATGATGTAAACATATTTTCTTAAGGTGGCAAATATTTGACTGTAATGAGAAAGATTAATTCCAAGGAATGCTGGTAAACATCGCATTGCAATAGCAGTTCATGAAACATGCATTTCACACTATCTCCTCTTAATATTCAAATTAAAAAATATTATATGAAAACGATATTCTAATGGGCTTAGTTTGCAGTCATTTCCTGACCTATGAGTCTGAATATATTTGTAGATTAGTTTTCCAGTTACAGTCTCTATTTGACTTTTTCTCTACTTGTTTAAGGGCTTTGTTTTAGCAGTGAATTCAGAAATTGTTTTATTACTATTTTTATTGTATTCTTTCAAACAACTGGAATTTAATTTTTTAAGCTCTTTATTGGAATAGAATTGCTTTACACACTTGTACCAGTTTTTGAGGTACACCAAAGTGAATCAGCTGTATTTATATAGATATATCCCCATAGCCCCTCCCTTCCGTGACTCCCTCCCACCCTCCCCTGTCCTAGCCCTCTAAAGCATCACCCATCATCGTGTTGATTTCCCTTTGTTATAAAGCAACTTCCCACTAGCTATCTATTTAACATTTGGTAGTGTATATATATATTTATTTATTTATTTATTTACTTTATTGACTGCATTGGGTCATCCTTGCTGCCTGCGGGCTTTCTGTGGTTGCTGCGAGCGGGGGCTACTCTTCATTGCAGTGTGCAGGTTTCTTATTGCAGTAGCTTCTCTTGTTGTGGAGCCTGGGCTCTAGGCACTCAGGCTTCAGTAGTTGTGGCAGTTGTGGTGCCTGGGTTCAGTAGTTGTGGTTCTCGGGCTCTAGAGTGTAGGCTGAGTAGCTGTGGTGCATGGGCTTAGTTACTCTGTGGCATGTAGGATCTTCCCCGACCAGGGCTCGAACCCGTGTCCCTCCCATTGGCAGGCAGATTCTTAACCACTGCACCACAAAGGAAGCCCCAAAATTGGAATTTTTAAATCAAATTTGTTCTTTACCATTTAGGTATTTTATGCATGGATACAAGTATGTAAAGAATGTTTGAGAGTTTATAAACTTTGTAAAATCTATGTCAGTCATAAGTTCACTCTGTTGTCATTAAAAAATACTGAAACCATAGAGCTGTCACTTAAATATTCTTCACTTGAGAATTCTTGCTTATATAAAAATAAAATTTAATGTTCTGCATACTTGGTAGAAATAAATCACACTTTATATATATTTCCAACTACCTTCCACATCTCTTATTCTTCATTGATCCTTTCCTTCTTTTGTGATTAGATCAGTTTCTAAAATTTGCACCTTGGTCAACCACTATTTGTAAGGCAACCTTTTTTACATTAGACTAAAATCATTTTTGTCTTCTGTATGCATATTTAAATCCATATATCTCCATGTAAAAGGAAATGATTACTTATATACTGCTTCTCCAGATTTTAAAAGACTTTCTGTCATATTATTTTATTTCCAAAACTTTGGTAATCTAAAACTGAATTGGTGACACCACTGATATTAGGAGGGTGAGTCAAAAATTATCCACATTCTGGCTGTAGAATTTACAAAAGTTTTAATATAACCAGAGTGAGGATAATTTTTAACTCAACTTCGTATTAAGTTATAACTATTTTATATATTTTCTTTTAGAATGTGGCTTTGGATGTTCCTTCAGTTTTATTTCATATAGTTTTTTTTAAATATTGAATTTCATAAAGTGTCAAAAATACATCATGTAGACGAGGACTCCACCTCCTTCCTCAACATCCTCTGACATCATTACTCCTCACTCACCTCCTGCTCATTTCCCTCATGAAAGTGGCTTCCTTTTTTGGGCTGGATCACCTTAAACAAGCACATTTTTCAGGCCATTGCACTGGCTCTTCCTTTGCCAGACACACACTTTTCCAGGTGTGCTCATGGCACTGGCTCTCTCTTCCTTGAGGCCAGTTCAAATATTACCTTGTTCGAAGTTCTTTCTCAAACATGCAAAAAATATATATATATAGCATCTTTACTCTCTCTATTATACCAGCTTGGTCTTCATAGCACCTCTAACCATTGGACACACTTCATAATCTTTTATTTGATTGTATTCTCCATAACTGGATTTTGGAATTTTTGTTTTTTCAGAACCTTGCTTTTCCTGCATGGAGAATACCTGGGCTTTGTCTCAATTCAGTTTATATTCCTCAAATGCATGAAAGAATTTCTCATTAAACTCTGAATACATGACATCTTGTGGAAAAACCTGATAATTAGAGATGGCACAGGAAATTCCCTAAAGGGATTCAAATCCATGAACAAAACACTGCAATTAATTTCTTCATGGCAGAATATATATGGTCCCATTTTTAAAAATGTGAGTAATGCCACTTTGTGTAAAAATAGTCATGTTAGTTTTCCCTTTCTTGGTAATCACATCCACCATCCAGCAGCAAGGAACTTAACAGGAGTTTCCAAATTTCTTCTAATGGGATTTTCAGAGGCACCTGAACTGCAGCCCCTCATATTTGGGCTTTTCCTCTCCATGTACCTCATCACTGTACTTGGAAACCTGCTCATCATCCTGGCCACCATCTCTGACTCCCACCTCCACACACCCATGTATTTCTTCCTCTCCAACCTGTCCTTTGTAGACATCTGTTTCACCTCCACCACCATCCCAAAGATGTTGTGGAACATACAGACACAGAGCAAAGTCATAACCTATGAAGGCTGCATCATCCAGATGCATTTTTTCACACTGTTTATAGCGCTGGACATCTTCCTCCTGACTGTGATGGCCTATGACCGGTTTGTGGCCATTTGCCACCCCCTGCACTACATGGTCATCATGAACCCCCGGCTCTGTGGACTGCTGGTTCTGGTGTCCTGGATCATCAGCGTCCTGCATTCTGTGTTAGAAAGCTTAATGATGTTGCAACTGTCCTTCTGCAAAGTCTTAGAAATCCCCCACTTTTTCTGTGAACTCAAACAGCTGATACAACTTGCCTGTTCTGACACCTTTCTCAATAACATGGTGATGTATTTTGTAGCGATGTTGCTGGCCGGTGGCTCCCTTATATGTATCCTTTACTCTTACTCTAGGATAGTTTTCTCCATACGTGGAATCTCATCAGCTCAGGGGAAGTATAAAGCATTTTCCACCTGTACATCTCACCTCTCAGTTGTCTCCTTATTTTATTGTACAGGCTTAGGAGTGTACCTTAGCTCTGCTGCTACCCACAGCTCACAGTCAAGTGCAACAGCTTCAGTGATGTACACCGTGGTCACACCCATGCTGAACCCCTTCATCTACAGTCTGAGAAATAAAGACTTAAGGAGGGTTCTGAAAATACTGAAATACTAAAGTAAGCTATAAAATGTCCATTTTTCCTAAGGGCATAAGAAGTACCCATGATAGCAGAGCTCAAAACGTGATCCAAATGTCGCCAGCCTTTGATCTAATTGTGGAAGTAGAATATGCCTCTGCTATTTTCTAGGAATTTTTACCTTTATTTTGACTTTATACAACTTATTTAATTCACTTTTAAGCTGTGATATCTACGATGACCAACGCTTTTTTTTTTTTTCTTTTTGATTTTTCTACTCTCCCAATTGTAATCCCAATCTCGAATGTGAAGGATTTGGAAATTCCCATTTATCCCAAGGGACTACATGGATCTTGTAAGAATAGTTTCTTCTCAAATGAAATATATCACACTGACTATTTTTTCTTTCATTTCACTAAAAGAAGAGTCAATGTTGTACTACTCCTATGTGTGAGGAAAAAAAAAAACTCCTCTTGTCAAGAATAGCTGTTAATAACTTTATAACAGATAAAAATCTGAGACCACAGTTTTTACCTTTTGTGAATGTCAATTCCTACATATGTATCACTACCTTAATTGCTCTTCCTGATAATGCAAACTTTAACATACTGGTTATCATTGGTCATGGGGTGTTTTTCTACTTATTAGGACCTTGTTCTGCTACACAGCCTGTGTCCACTGTGTCTACAATAGTTACTGGCAAATATCGATAATAAACTGTGTGTCTCCAAGTGAAATTACACTGAAAAGAAATGAAAAAAAATGGACTGATATCATATGGCCTCAGAGTTCACCTTAAGTAAGATCAAGAGAAATATTAAATCAACCATTTGTTACTGTGCAAAACATGTCTTTTTCAGGCAGTTTATCAACTCATTGAAATATGGACTGTCAGTGTCCATTTATAAGGTGTATTCACTGAGCTGAAGGACTGGTGGTATGTTTTGGTTTTTATTAAATTATTTTCTTATTTCTGACTAAAAATTTCCAGTGCTTTCAGAAATTATTATGTCTTTCTGTTTCTCTTAATGAGATATCTCCATCTATTTATAGTTTTTCAGACTACTAAAAGGCTGAGAACACACAGCATCAATATCATCCATTGTCTCATCCTCATCATCAAAGGATGACTCACTAGAGAGCTTGGATTCCTGTTCAGGTGTGTAATGCGAGGTCACAGATGTTGTGCAAACATCCATGTGCTTCTAACCTCTCCATGTAGCCTCAAAGGGACCTCACAGGAATCATTTTTTCATAGAGTTACATGAAATATACATGCATAACAAAGTGATCCTGAATGTTATCTTCAACTATCAGAACACATGCCTAGAATATGTAGAACCAGTTTCTTTTGATTGCCCTCAGTTCCATCCAATTTGGTTATTTCATCAGTTAGTTATTGGTGTATGCAAAGTTTCCCAAAATAAAATCTTTTTATACAGTATCTTTATTTTCAAATGGGATGGTATGGTGAGGTTCTGATATCTGCAAGGCTTCTCATGAGTCTATAGTCAGACATGAACCTTTACTTTGTGTTTCAAAGGCTCATCCATGATATTGTATGTCATTGTACTGCTCTTCTGTATTGAGTCAATTTGCCATTGTACTACTTTTTATATGTAGGCTAACCTAATATGCAATGGGAAATGAATTTATTAAATGTGAATTACCTTAATTTCACTACCTTAATATACACATATGACACTTTGCTTTTTCCCAGTTAGAAGAGAGATCTCCCACCTCCATTAGGTGTGACACAACTATCTTTGCCCCAGAACCTACCCTGGCATGCATATTACAATTTTTAATTCTAATAAATTCATTAAAGCATAATTATGTATAGTAATCTGTACTGATTTCAACTGAAGAATTTTTTTAAAAGTCATTTAACAGTTAAGAGTATGTATTGTCTGGTACCATTTCCATACAACTTGAGCAGGTATACAATAATTTAACTGCTTTGTCATTTACTTATTAGAAGTGTAATCCCTCCAGCTTCCCCTTACTTACTTCTAATGGTAATGTGGAGAAATAAACATAACTTCTGAAGGATGCTGTGAGACAAAATGGAATCTGTAAATATACTTGTGTAGTCAAAAGAATATATTTAAAGTCATGAAGCATGTGCATGTGTGCATTATTTACGTATTTTTCTCTCAAATAAGCACACTTGCTAGGGATAGAGTAGGATGATTAGCTAGTTTAGAAATACCACTCGGGGAATAAAGACAGAGAGGGAATTTTAAGGGCGATGCAGAGACTGTTGTAAGCTAATGACCACTCAAGAAAAAAATCAGTAACCAAGCAACAGCCTACATATGTAATTAAAGTACAAGACACCAGGTATGGGGTCTACATCTTGCTACACAAAATCAGAGAAATAATGGTCCTTGAAGAGTAGCTTTTCTGCATGCAGCCAAGACGGGAATATAGGTGAAAGGGGAAAGAAAATAGGTGAAAGGAGACATTACACCAAAAACTGAGATGAATTTTAATATATGTCACCACCCTTTTGTTGACATACATATGGTTTCAACAGCACCTTGACCATCCTGGTTAGACCATAAAGGGTCAAAAGAGGAACTAATGATGTGAGCCTTGACATCTACCCAAGAATGAGGAAGAAGGTGGTCTTCTCCTTTCACCTCATTTTCTTTGATTATAAAAATGTAGCCCTTTTGTTCTCAGGTGCTCCCTTGCCAGCCTGCTTAGATCTCTCATAAGCATCCAATGCTAACAAACTCACTCTGCCTATCAGTTTGCCTCACACTAAATTCTTTCTGCGCTCAGACAAATAAACCTGAGTTTCAATGAGTCCTGACACCAGGTGAGGGGTTTTAATTAAAAGTCAGATTTCGAGTCATAGCCCATGGGTTCAAGTCTCAGTCTGAGGTTTGCCTGAGTTCATGTCGCATCCAAAGGAGTGTGGCTTCACACTCACACACACATATGTACATGCACATACATTCATTTATAATCCCATGTTGACAGAATCCTTTCCTGACAGTTGAAAAGTAAAGAAATGAAAATAATGACATTAGAGTTAAGATGGAATTCAAGGAATGTAGAATTTTTTGGCAAACAGATTTCAAGTATTGTAGAATGTGAGTCCTTACTTTTGATATGAATTAATTTTCTTATCTTAATGCCTCAAAGTCAGAACCACATTCGTGCTTATGAAATGGGGAATTCAGTGCACCATCTAAGGGGGCAAATATCTCTGAATTGACCCAAATTTTCTTCTTTAATTAAAGTGGATTTCAATGCAAAATACCTTTATGCAAAGGAAACTAAATGGCTGAATTGAGAAGCTTAGAAGTATTTCTTTCTAACTTTAAAAATGGAGCATATTTGACCATGTTTCCATAATGATGAGAAAGTTCCACACAAAGGAGTGCTTGCAAATACATCCTTCCAACAGCAGTTGCAAGAGACACATTTTTCACAATATCTTCTGTGGAAAAAAAAAGAAAAAAAGAAAAAATTAAGATGTGAAAAGGGGGAAACAAATGAGCTTACCTTGGAGTTATTTTCTGTGAGGCTGAATATTAATGTGGATTTATTAGTCACTTACTTTCTCTATCTCAAATTACCTGTGTGAATTTTTTGCTTTAATATAGCTGGATCAGAGAAATTTTATTCTTGTTTTTGATTGTAATCTTTCAAATGAAGAATTTTGCTTGTTTGTTTTCACAGAAACTGGCTGTTTGCTATTAGTTCTTTGTCTATGTATAGATGTATTTGAGGAAAATTGTGAGTGCATATAAATTTCATGTGATGAAATCTATCAATCAGTCACAAGGGTTCTCTCTATTGCTTTTCTATTTTTTATTTTTTTCCTGAAAGAATTTAGCTCTCAGGTTACTATTCTTCACTTGCAAATCATTGTTTTATGACAGTGAAATATCCACATCTTTAGTGCTAATAAATCACCCTATAGAGAATTATACTATCTAATTTCTCCAAGTTTTTACACCTCTGTTTTCCTTGTTTTGTTTTTTGTTGTTGTTGTTTTGTTCTGCCTTTTGGGATTAGATCTATTTCTAAAAGTTGCATCACACTGGGCCATCATGTGGAAGTCATTCTTTACCATATGATTAAAGATTCCCTGTGTCTTCCTTACGTACATTGAAATCCACACATCTCCATGTAAGATGAAATAACATAGATAATGATTTCTTCCCGCATTTTAAAATTCATTCTGTCATACTCTTTTATTTCCAAGTCATTGGCAATTTAATTTTATATTATTGGCCCATGTTGATGTTCTTAAAGTATTACTATTTTATATTTTTATATAACTTACTTGTAGATTTTCATTACATTTCATTACTCAATTTTGTTACATACAGTTATTTTGAAACCACTCGACTTAACCCAATTTCATTCTCACTGACATTTTGTTCCATAAGTTCTTAATTTATTGTAAAACTTCTTTTGTATAATATGTACACACACATGCTCATACACTTTTATACAAATGCATGAATAGGATCCTTTGCACATTGTAAACGCTCTTCATGTTTTAGTGCCGTCATGTTTTTGTCCTACTTTGTGTCCCATTGTCCTTCTTATTAATTTCTCACAGACTTGCCTCCAATTACTAGTATAATTATTTATTATTTATATGATTGTATAACATGTCATTGTGTGCCTGTACTATTCTCACTTTGATGGTCCCTTATATCCTTTAAAATTAAGTTGCTAGTATGTCAATGCTACAAAAATACAAGATAGTGAAGTTCAAACTCTGGCTCTAACTGTGGATGACTCTTTCCCCCAGGGTACATCTACGAATGTCCAGAGACTTGTATGGCTGTCACACAAGGGAGGGTCAGTAGATGTCAGAGATGCTCTAAACATCTTACAATGCACAGGCAGACCCCACCACAAACAATCATCTGGATCAGAATGTCAGTCGTGCCAACACTAGAGAACCCTGAGTTAAAGAATATCTGAATTTTGAATATTTATAGCTGTCTTCAGATTTTTCCCTAAAAGGTTGTAAAAAACTTAAAATTTCTGCCAGAAAAATCAAAGAACACACTTTTGCTACTAGTTCAAAAGTTCTTAGCCCAAATTTGACAAATCTTTAAGTTTTTTCCCATGATGATATGTAAGTTTCTTTGTTGTTCTCTTAAACTATATACTGAGTTAGAGCAAAATTAATATATTTGATCACCATTTTGATTTGCCATTTGCTATTATATACTCATATGTTATATGCCCATTTTTCTACACTAAACAGACTTCCAAGTAATTTTTACAAATGACTGTTTTTCAATTCACTTTTGAGGCATATTTTTGGGCATGATATTTAAAAATTTTATTTATTTATACATGTCTATTGTCTTATTTCTGAGCTTCTTGCCTTACTTACAATGGTTTTACCCACCCACGTATCTTATATGTGGATTTCAAGATATTAATCTAAAATGTTTTGGGTTCTCTTACACTGGGATCATAATTTCTCTTATTTTTTTCTTTTTCTTAAATATTTCCTTCCAGTTTTTATTTATGTTTAGAACAGAAGTATAAATATTTACACTAGTATTTATATATATTTATATCATTATTAATGTACACATATGTATAATATGACATAGCAATGGCTATGTTATGGAACATTAGTCACAGTTATAAGTCACATTATAGTCATAGTTTATAAGGTAGCCACAGTTATGTTATATTATAGATACAATATATAATAGAATTACAAATTATTTTATATTGTCATAGAAATATGCTTACATGTATACATGTAAATCCAATGTAGATTTACATCACTAAATATATTACTATAAAATTAATACCAATTTTCATTCTTTTAAATAAGTAAATCATATATATTGTTCAAAAATCAGCAGTAACAAAACAAAGACTTCTGCATCTCTACCATTTTTCCTCCAAAAAACAATAGCTCTTCTCACTCATAAGTGGTACATACTGGGCATCCCATTTCAGCAGATATATAGGTTTGCTACTTTCTTTTTTTTTTTTAAGCTCTCTTATTTTTTGTAAGATGTTTGAGGGAGGGGAGTAGCTTCATTTTTTTGCTAGATAGATGGTTATGCCAACTTTTATCAATAATTCTGTCTTTCCAAATAAATTTAAATAAAAACAACATACATTAAATGTCCGTATATAATGAGATCTAAGTCCCAATTCATTCAACAATAATAACTGAGCATGTGCTACATGCCAGGTCATTCTACAAAGAGTATATAGTATATTATTTTTCCTCTAGGCCATTTTCAATTTAACTAATCCATATGGATATCATAAGTTATTGCTATCATATATCTTCTTCAGTTTTCAATACTTCATTTATTCTGTTTAGTAGACTTGTTTCAGAATTGTAATATTCAACCTGGTTCCATTCTCTTTGTCATTCTTTTTATTTCCTTACTTTTCATTTTTCTAAATTTATTTTTGTAAGTGCACATATATCCACATAGTTGGTTAATACACAAATGTAAACAAAACGGGAAGTCTCTGCCTTTTCAGATCTAGAATCAATTGAGAAGACAGAATACAAAGAAAGAACTGTGTGTGTAATACAATGTCCTCAGATAACTAATATGAAGAAAATAATTCAGTGACTAAATTGGAATTGTCACAACATGTGCAGGTTTCTGTGAATGAACTGCAGACGTTATTGACGGTAGGGCAGAGATCAGACTTAGGACCACAGTGTGCTCATAGCACTAATCAAAAAAGCAAGCAAAACCTAAGAATAACAAAGAAAGGATGCCAGATATGAACATGGAGACAGAGGCTTGCCGTGTCCACCATTGGACCATATAAAACCAAGTAGTCAAACATATGAAACAGGCAAGGGAAAAACAGTTTTGTTACTTGATATTTAAAATGCCCAAAATTCAGTTAATATTCCTTATACTTTATATTCAACCTTTGCTGAAGTGTTGGTTTATTGTTTTTGTTACTATATCTCATGGGCTGTACAATTGGTAATTGCCTCATACCATAAAGATACTGTGACTTTTTCTTTCGGGTGAATTTATTTTTGCTTTTTTCATTATTTTTCTTGGGCATGAAGGAAGTATAACAACACATGAAATGTCACCAGAACCAAAGAAGCTTTTCTTTGCCACAGTCTCCAGGACAATTGGAGTTTATTAGGTCTTTTTTTATATACATAAGCTTTTTATTGGAGTATGATTGATTTACACTGTTGTGCCAGTTTTTGCTGTACACCAAAGTGAATCAGCTGTATTTATACATATATCCCTATATCCCCTCCCTCTTATGACTCCTCCCTACCCTCCCTATCCCACCCCTCTAAGTCATCATCAGTCATCAAGTTGATCTCCCTGTGTTATGCAGCAGCTTCACATTAGCTATCTATTTTACATTTGATAGGCTTATTAGGTCTTTATTTCTCTCTTGTCCATTTTATTTCTCTAGCTCATATTCTCTCTCTCTCTCCCTGCCTCCCTCCCCCATCTCTCTCTCTCTCTGTATATATAAGAGTGGTGGCGTGTTTATATATATAAGAATCTGTGGTGGGTTACTTCATTTTGTGCTTTTAAAGCATCCTCCCTATAGTCCTGATCTTGCTCCGTAGGACTTTCACCTGTTCGGTCCCCAAAAGCAGCCCTTTAAGGATGAAGATTCACTTCTGATGAAGAAGTGAAGACAGTGGTGATTCATGGCTCGCAGCTCAGCCTAAAACATTTTTTAATGATGAAATATGAAAGCTTGTTGACAGATGGATGAAGCATATTGAAAAGCAAGGAGAATATGTAAAAAAAATATGTATTTGTTTTTTCTAAAAGTTAATGAAAATAAATTCTACAGCCAGAGTGTGGATAATTTTTGACTCACCCTCGAATATTTGTATATTTATTCAACATATACACATATGTCTTAAAATCCAGGTTTTAAGAAAGGATGTAGATATATAAATATACAGACATATGTGTTCAATGAACATATACTTATATATCTTTAATACAGGAATAAAATGGCCATACCGAAGTTGAGCACCAAGTTTATTGGTACCTGGGAATTTTACACATTGAAATTTCTGGATGTCATTTGCATATAATCTAATCTGGTCAACTTGAGCTGTATCAACCTATAAGTTAATTAGAGTAGTTACGGTGAAAAAGACATGCAAGTAACACAGCCTAGGAAGCCAGGGTCTACTGTGTGTGTGTGTGTGTGTGTGTGTTCATGCCTTGTGGAGTGTGAGATGTCATCAGAGCAGGAGTACTGAGCTCATATATTCCAAAGTAACTCTCATATACAGAAGCCAGAAATCAATCAATAGAAGTGATCCTTTTAAGCTTATAGGACACAAGAGGGCAGACAGCAGTATCAAGCAGCATCAGCAGTATTTCGTCTTGTGGAACTGAAAACCACAGCCACAGAAAGATAGAGAAAATGAAAAAGCAGAGGACTTTGTACCAGATGAAGGGACAGGATAAAACCCCAGAAAAACAACTAAATGAAGAGGAGATAGGCACCCTTACAGAAAAATAATTCAGAATAATGATAGTGAAGATGATCCAGGACTTTGAAAAAAGACTGGATGCAAAGATTGAAAAGTTTGTCAAAGACCTAGAAGAATTAAAGAGCAAACATACAGAGATATGCAACACAATAAGTGAAATGAAAAATACACTAGAAGGAACCAATAGCAGATTAACTGAAGCAGAAGGGCGAATAAGTGACCTGGAAGACAGAATGGTGAGAAACACTGACACGGAAAAGAATAAGGAGAAAAGAATGAAAAGAACTGAAGACAGCTTAAGAGACCTCTGAGACAATGTTAAACACACCAACATTCGTATCGTAGGGGTCCCAGAAGGAGACGAGAGAGAGAAAGGACTTGAGAAAATATTGGAAGAGATTATAGTTGAAAACTTCCCTAACATGGGAAAGGAAATAGCTACCCAAGTCCAGGAAGCACAGAGAGTCCCAGGCAAGATAAATCCACAGGGAAACACTCCAAGACACATAGTAGTCAAACTGATGAAAATTAAAGACAGAGAAATATTATTAAAAGCAAGAAGGGAAAAACGACAAATAACATACAAGGGAACTCCCATCAGGTTAACAGCTGATTTCTCAGCAGAAACTCTGAAAGCCAGAAGGGAGTGGCATGATATATTTCAAATGATGAAAGGGAAGAACCTACAACTAAGAATACTCTACCCAGCAAGGATCTCATTCAGATTTGACAGAGAAATCAAAAGTTTTACAGACAAGCAACAGCTAAGAGAATTCAGCACCACCAAACCAGCCCTACAACAAATGCTAAAGGAACTTCTCTAAGCAGGAAACAGAAGAAAAGGACCTACAAAAACAAAAACAAAACAATGAAGAAAATGGTAATAAGAACATACATATCGATAATTATCTTGAATGTAAATGGACTAAATGCAGCAACCAAAAGACACAGAGTGGCTGAATGTATACAAAAATAAAGACCCATATATATGCTGTCTCCAAGAGACCCACTTCAGACCTAGGGACACATACAGACCGAAAGTGAGGGGATGGAAAAAGATATTCCATGCAAACGAAAATCAGAAGAAAGCTGGAGTAGCAATACTCATATCAGATAAAAGAGACTTTAAAATAAAAAATGTTACAAGAGACAAGAAAGGATATTACATAAAGATCAAGGGATCAATGCAAGAAGAGGAGATAACAATTATAAATATACATGCACCCAATATAGGAGCACCTCAATACATAAGGCAAATGCTAACAACTTTGAAAGAGGAAATGCAAGGCAGAAACAGAGAGACAGGGGTAGAGAACAAACACATGGACACCAAGTGGGGGAAGCAGGGAGGGTTGGGGGGGAATGAATTGGGAGGTTGGGATATCAAATTGTACACTCTAAATATATGCTGTTATTGTCTGTTAACTGTATCTCAATAAAAGTTCTAAAAAATGAAAAATAAAAAAATAAACATACAGGACACCTTTGCAACAATTTCAAAAAGTGCTAGAGGTACAGAGTGTGGATGAGGGACTATTTGTGACTTGAAGTTTCGGCAGCAGCAGGGAGGCCACCTTGTTCCTCAACATCCTCTGACAGCATCTTTCCTCACTCTCCCTCTTTCCCATCACCCTTCCCACATTGGTCTCCTTTTTTGTAAACTTGAACATGGTAAATAAGAACCTTTCCCAGGGCCATTGCACTGGCTGTTTTCCCTGCCTGGAATGCACTTCTTTTGATATATTCATGCTTCCTGTTTTCTGTTCCTCGAAGTCTTTGTTCAAATGTTACCTTTTTGCATGGCTTGCCTTAAAAGAATAGCAGTCCCTCTTTACTCTTTCCCTTATACCTGCTTCCAAATTTCTTCATAGCACCATCACCATCTCACAAGCCATGTGTATGTATATATATATATCCACACATATATGTGTGTGTGTGTATATATACATATATATATATATATATATCCACTTATAATTTTTCCTCCATGAATGGATTTTAGGAGCTTTTATTTCTCAGCACCCCATACACACTGCCTAGACAGCACCTGGAACATTGTTGACACTCAATTTATGTTCCCTGAATGAATTAATTTCTCATTAAATACGTGGATTACATGACATCTTGGGGAAAATGCTAAAAGTGGAACAAGTTTGACAAGCAGAGATGATGCAGGGAATTCCCTTAAGGGGACCAAGTCCATAAAAATATTGAAATTAATATAATTAAATATAATTAAATATAATTGAGCATAATACAAATGGTAGTTTTTCAACAATGTGATGTCCATTTTTATGAAAATTAATTATGTTATTTCCCCCTCTCCTAGTACCACATGAAACCAAGGAACCTAACAAATGTTTCAGAATTTCTTCTTCTGGGATTTTCAGAGGAATCAGAACTGCAGCCCCTCACATTTGGTCTTTATTTCTCCATGTACCTGATCACTGTGTTTGGAAACCTGCTCATCATCCTGGCTGTCAACTCAGACTCCCTCCTCCATACACCCATGTACTTCATCCTCTCCAACCTGTCCTTTGTAGACATCTGTTTCATCTCCACCACCATCCCAAAGATGCTGTGGAACATCCAGATTCAAAGCAAAGTCATCACCTATGAAGGCTGCTTCACCCAGATGTCTTTTTTCATAGTGTTTACAGGGCTGGACAACTGGTCTGTGGCCATCTGCCACCCCCTGTGCTACATGGTCATCATGAACCCACAACGCTGTGGGATGTTGATTCTGAGTAGCTGGAACATCAGTGTCTTGCATTCCTTGTTACAAACCTTAATGGTGTCAAGGCTGTCCTTCTGTAGAGAGGTGATAATCCCTCACTATTTCTGTGAACTCAAACAATAGATCCTACTTGCCTGTTCTGACACTTTTCTTAATGAAATGGTTATATATTTTGCAGCTGGGTTACTAGGCAGTGCTCCCTTCACAGGTGTATCTTACTCTTACTGTAAAATAGTTTCCTCCATACTTGGAATCTATTTATTGTAAGATCCTAGAAGGGTACCTTAGCTCTGTAGCTACTCCTAGTTCACATTCAAGCACAACAGCCTCAGTGATATACACTGTGGTCCCACCCATGCTGAACCCCTTCATCTACAGTCTCAGAAATAAAGACATAAAGGGGGCTCTGCAAACATTCTTCAGAATGGCAGATATAAAAAAGGCCAATTGTTGTGGACTAAAGGAAGGCACATGATTGAAGAGTTCAAAGCCTCAAAGACAGAAATTAAAAACCTTTGATGAGATTTTGGAATTAGACTTCACTCCTCTATCTATTTCTTTGAATTTTCATTTCTTTGACTTTAGCCCCTTCATACAATTTCTGTAACTCACATGATTAGGCTTAGTGATTTCTCATATATCCACTAGTTTTTCCCCATTATGGTTTCTCACCCTCCCAAATTTGTTCTCAAACTTGGATCTGAGCAATTGTGGATTTATCATTTGTCATATGATCAGGTGGATTTCTTAAGAACAGTTTATTTTCAAATAAAGTGAATAGTACCAAGTGCTTTTTCTTTGTTTGTTTTACTAAAACAATAGTCATGAGTTGTACAGCTTCTGTGGAAAAAAAAAAGAGCCTACTCTGGACATCCATGGCTATTTATATGTTTATAGAAAGGAAAATCTGAGACCACAGAATTCACTTTTGTGTGCCTCATATCTGTGTATATCATCACTTTTTCTGCTCCTTCTATAACATGCAGTGTGTTTTGCAGGTGTCATTGAATTGTATTCTCCTCATCTGGATTCTATTCCCTTATTCAGCTCTGTGTCCACCATACCTACCAGAGTCACTGGCAAAAATAGATTATCAAACACATGTCCCCATGTGGAGTCTGCAAGGTAACACACATTTGAATTAAACTTTGACATGATAAATATGTGAAATATGATGAAGGAAAATGTATAATATATTTCTATTACTGTGCAAAATGTTTCATTTCTACTCTGTACATCTAGTCCTTGAATCATGGAAGATCAATATTCATGTGAAGGGGATGTTTAAGTTGTAGTGAAAGAGTTGATGGCTTTTTTTTTTTTTCATTTTTTAAATCAGATTATCTTCTTGTTTCTGCTTGAAAACCTCCAGTGCTGCCTATGGGTGAATCCTTCCACTGCCTGAAGAAATATCTCCCTCTTTTCTAAATTTAATCATGGTAATAAAAAGGGCAATGGATGTATATTATAAATATCATCCATTATATGTCCTCTTTATGGTCAGGATTCTCTTCAATCATTAGGATCAAAGGATGACTCACAGGAGAGGGTGAATTCATACCTAGTCCTGTGACACAGGATCACAAATTATTTTCTACCAGCATTCATTTCCTTCTAAACTCCCCTGGTTACCTGGAAGGGAACCACATGGAGTCACATTACAATATTTTTTTCTGAAATAAACTGGAATTACAGATTGACCATTTTTGTGTCAATATAAAAGCAAATGTCAAAAATGAGAAATGGCAAATTATTATTAGTGCCTTCATCTGTATTAATTTTGATTGTTTTCTCAGTAAGCTATTGCTGCATAACAAGCCATCTTGAAAGCAAATTATGTGACATTGGTTTATTAGAATGGAATTGTATGTTGTGAATTGTTCTGATCTCTGCTCGGAACCTCATGTGTCTTTATTCACCTGTAAGTCAGCTGTGGAGGCTCTGTTGACATTGGCTGAGAGTTCCAACATCCTGGTGGCTCAGCTAGCTGTGGGCTGATCTATCCTGTCCTTGGCTAGGACAGTCGGGCTCTGCTCCACATGTCCTCTCGTCCTCCGGGTGGTCCTCTGGATTTGTTCACATTTCTGAACCAGCCCCAGAGAACCTGGTAGCAGGAGGGGAGGTGGCACACACACCTCTGCTCTGTGTAGCAGCCACAGGGGTGCCTGCAGCCATGGGTAACAGAGCAGAGGGGGCAGTGGGGTGTGGGACCCTGTCCCCCGGCCACCTAGGTGTCCGTGACTCTGCCCCGGAGCTCCACACCTGCAGTGACAGAGGTGGTGGACCTTACCACGCTGGACATGGCACAGCCACCCCTACAACCCCTGCTCCCCCACCCACCATCACCCTACCCCATATGGCAGCAGGGCCTGTGACTCAGGCATCCCAGAGGCATCAGAAAACCCCCCCAATCCAGTGCCCCAGGCAGCATTCCAGCCACACTGGCAGCTGCCAGTTACCAACAAACCCAGAGGCACAAGAAGCAATAGCTAGGGCTCTGGGTGACAGCTCTGTCAGAGGCCGTGGAGTTTGGAGAGTGCAGACCGATAACCAGAGGCAGCTCAGCTAGAACATTTGAATTGCTCTATCGCCATCTACTGGACAATGAAAGAAAAGCATCAAATTTCTAACCCATTGAATCCTTTGAATCAGGGAAAGGTGTTCCCTATTTCAAATGCACCGGTAGAGAAATAAGTAAAGACTAGAAAATACCACTCTAACACTACCACAAAAAGAAAATAACAATTCTCCTGAAACAAAACTTCAAAGCACAGAATATTGCAATCTGATAGAGAATTCAAAATAGCAGTCATGAAGAAACAATGAGAAAATTCAGAAAGGCAATTCAATGATTCGAGAATAAAATTAATGAACAGAAGTCAAGATTTACCTAAAAAATTAAAACTTTAAGATAGACCCAAACAGAAATTCTAAACTGAAAAACTAAAACAAAACAAACAAACAAACAAAAAACAGATGAAGAAAGCGTTAGAAATCATTAGAAATAAAGCAGAGAGAATTGGCAAGCTTGAAAGTAGAAATCTGAAAATGATACAAGGAGAACAGGAGAGATAAATGAGGTATTTTAAAATGAGGAAATTTAACAATAGTTATTTGAGGTATTCCCCGGTGGCGCAGTGGTTAAGAATCTGCCCGCCAATGCAGGGGACACAGGTTTGAGCTCTGGTCCAGGAAGATCCCACATGCGGCGGAGCAGCTAAGCCCGTGTGCCACAACTATTGAGCTCATGAGCCTACAGCCCATGCTCTGCAACAAGAGCAGCCACCTCAATGAGAAGCCCGCGCACTGCAATGAAGAGTAGTGCCCATTCTCCGCAACTATAGAAAGCCTGCGCGCATCAAGGAAGACCAAATATAGCCGATAAGAATAAAAAACAAAAAAAAATAGTTATTTGATATTTTACAAAGGGCAACATTAGAGTAATGGATATCCCAACAAGAGAAGAGAGGGCCAAGGAACAGAGAGTTTATTTAAACAAATAATAACTGAGACCTTCCCAAACCTAGGGAAGGAACAGGATATACAATTCCATGAAGCTAGACATTATCTAATTATTGATACTTAAATGCACAAAGATCTTCTCCAAGACAATTTGTATTAAAATTGTTAAAAGCCAATAACAAAAAATAATTTATAAGCAGACAGGGAAAAAGGATGGGAACCAACACGAAACCCTCATTAGGCTACTAGCAGATTTCTCAGCAAAAAGCCTACAGGCCAGGAGGGAGTGAAATGCCATTCTCAAAATACTGCAAGTCAAAAACTGTCACCCAAGAATACTCTACCCAGGAAAGTTATCATTCAGATATGAAGGAGAAATAAAGACTTTCCAAGCAAAGAAATTCTGAGTTAATGAACACTAGACCTTACAAGACATGTTGAAAGGAGCTCTTCTATCAGAAACAAAAAGGCAAAGGACACAACACTTTGAGTAAGTTGATAAATAGACAGACAGAATCAGAGAATTGTAAAACACTATCATGATAGGTTATTAAATGCTTTTATAGCATATAGTGTAAAGGAGAGAAAAAGCAGAAAAAATTATTATGGCTACTTTAATTAGGTAAAAAAAAAAAACTAACATAAAAAGGGATAATGGAGGCAACTAAAACACAAACAGGGTAAAGGACTATGACAAATGAAAATGAGATGCCGTCAGTGGAAAAAGGACTATTACATCTATGATACATTTTACACTAATCCATGGTAACCATAGATACAGAGTAGAGACATAAACCATCAAGAAAGAGGAAACTGAAAAGCACATCATAGAAATCCACCAACTTGAAATGTCAGACAGAAACACAAGGAAAAAGAAACGGAGAAATAGAATGACCATAATACAAGCGAAAAAATGGCAGTAAAGTCCTTATCTACCAATAATCACCCCAAATATAAATGGATTCAACACACCAAGCAAAAGTCACAGAGTACCTGGATGGGTTTAAAAGACAGACTGAAATGCATTCTTTCTCAAGGAGACTCACCTCAGCTGTAAAGATAATACAACTTTACTGACTGGAAATTTACTCTTGTATTAGGCTATTTGTAGACATGGCTGTGATTCTCCACCTTTATCTGTATCCATGTATTTTGCAATGTGACAATGAAACAGCTTGCATCAGGTCATGGAGTTTGTTTCTCTGCAATTGTATCTATTCTGGATTCAAGATATATTTTTAATTTTTTTTTTTTTTTTTGCTTATGGAATATGGAGAAAATGATGATGTGCTTTAAGAGGACTTTATGCATTTCTGCTGTTCTCTTCAGGAAATACACCTCAGAAATGTAAACAAATCTGGGGGGGGAGATCATCCAGGGTACAAGAGCACATGTGGAGCAGAGCCTAAATGTCCCAGCCAAGGCCATGATAAGATTAGGCTACAGCCAGCTGAGCCCTCAGAATGTTAGAACTCTCATCCAAGAAGATCAACAGAGCTTCCCCAGCTGACTTACAGGTGAATAGAGACATATAAGAATCGCAGAAGAAATATGAACAATTTGTTACCATATAATATAATTTTAGTAAAACAGTGTCAAATAATTTGCTTTCAGGATGGCTTGTTATGCAGCAACAGCTTATTGATACAACAACCAAAATGTAGAGAAGTGAAGGCAATTATAAAAATTTGCTGATTCTTGTTTTTGCCATTTACTTTGATAGAGACACAGTAATGATCATTCTGTAATTCAAGTTTGTTTTTGTTTTTGCTTTTTTTTTTTTCCAGAAACCTGTATTAAAATGTGATTTCATTGAAGTTCCCTTCCAGGTAAGCATGGGAGTTTGGAAGCAAATGAATGGGGGAAAAAATGTGACTCTCATTCACAGGACTAGGAAGGTATTGAACCTCTCTTTTCAGTCACCCTTTCCTCATAATGATTGAAGCGATTTGTGATCATAAAGGGACATATGAAGGATGATATTTATAATGTACATTCATTGCTTCTTAAATTGCTAAGTCTCTTTAGAAAAGAGAGAGATATTGCATATAGAGAAATGGAAGGATTCATGTGTAGGCAGCACCGTAGGTTTTCAAGCAGAAACAAGAACATAATTCAATTAAAAACATGTAAAACAAGCCATCAACTCCTTAACTCCAAAATAAACCCCCTTCACGTGAATATTGATCATCTTCCATAAATCAAAAAATAGATGCACAGCATGAAATTGAAACCTTTTGCAAAGTAATATGAAGCATATTTTAACATTTTTCTTCATCATATTTCACATATTTATTATGTCAAACAATTCATTCAAATTCATGTTACCTTGGAAACTCTATGTGGAGACATGTATGTGATAATCTGTTTTTGCCAGTGACTGTGGTAGGTACTGTGGGAACAAAGCTGAATAAGGGAATAGAATCCTAAAGAGGAGAATAAAATTCAGTGACAACTTACAAATTACGCTGTGAGTTAAAGTCCAGAATATCAGGAAGGGCAGCTAAGGTGATGATATACAAAAGAATCACATACACAAACATGAAATCAATGATCTGAGATTTTCCTTGTTATGAACATAGAAATAGCCATAGGTGCCTAGGGTAGTTTCTTCCATAGGAGAAGTACAACTCATGACTATTCTTTATTAAAATAAAGGAAAATATTATTTGAGAATAAATTGTTCTTAAGAATTTTAAGGACTCATAGGATAAACAGTAATTCCCAGATCCAAGTATGAGAACAAATTTGAGAGAATAGGAAACCATAAAAGGAACAACTCTTGGATGAGAGAAATCATGGAGATAATCAGATGAGTTACATAAATTGTGTGAAGGAAGTGTAAAGTAGTAAAAGAAATGAAAATTCCAAAAAATACATGGAAGGAGTGAGTTCTACAGTACTTCCACAATCTGATCAAAAATTGCAATTTCTGGCTGTGAAGCTTTAAATTTTCAATTATGCTCCCTTCTCCAGCTCAGAACAATTGGCCTTTTTATGGCCACCATCCTAAAGAATGCCTTCAGAACCCTCTTTATGTCCTTGTTCCTCAGACTGTAGATGAAGGGGTTCAGCATGGGTGGGACCACAGTGTACATCACAGAGGCTGTTGCACTTGTGTGTGTGCTGGGGGTAGCAGCAGAGCTAAGGTACACTCCTAAGCACGTACAATAAAACAAGGAGACAACAGAGAGGTGAGAGGCACAGGTGGAAAATGCTTTATACTTCCCTTGAGCTGATGAGATTCCACGTATGGAGGAAACTATCCTAAAATAAGAGTAAAGGATACCAGCCAGGGGTCCACCACCCAGCAGGACAACTGCAAAATAGATCACCATGTCACTAAGAAAGCTGTCAGAACAGGCAAGTTGTATCAGCTGTTTGAGTTCACAGAAATAGTGAGGGATTATCACCTTTCCACAGAAGGACAGCCTCAACACCATTAAGGTTTGTAAGAAGGAGTCCAAGACACTAACGATCCAGCTAACCAAAACCAGAGTTCCACAGAGCCAGAGATTCATGAGGACTGTGTAGTGCAGGGGGTGACAGATGGCCACAAAGCGGTCATGTGCCATCACGGTCAGAAGGAAGTCATCCAACCCTATACACAGTGTGAAAAAATATACCTGGGTGATGCAGCCTTCATAGGTGATGACTTTGCTCTGAATCTGGATGTTCCACGGCATCTTTGGGATGGTGGTGGAGGTGAAACAGATGTCTACAAAGGACAGGTTGGAGAGGAAGAAGTACATGGGTGTGTGGAGGTGGGAGTCTGAGCTGATGGCCAGGATGATGAGCAGGTTTCCAAACACAGTGATCAGGTACAAGGAGAGGAAAAGGGCAAATATGAGGGGCTGCAGTGCTGGTTCCTCTAAAAATTGAAGAAGAAGAAATTCTGAAGCATTTGATAGGTTCCTTGGTCCCATGTCGTGGAGGTGACTACAAGGAAAGGGGAAAATAACATGACTATTTTCACCAAAACAGACACTGCTCACATTGTTGAAAAAGCATTATTTATATTTTGCTTCATTGCATTATTTTTATTTGCTTAACTAAGTTCAATATTGTGTTTATGGGTTTGGTCCCTTTCAGGGAATTCATTGTGTCATCTCTAGTTTGCAAAGTTGTCCCACTTGTAGCTTTTCCCCCAAGATGTCATGTATTCCACATATTTAATGAGAAATACTTTCATTTGGGGAATATAACTTGAATACTGACCATGTTGCAGGTGCTGTCTGGGCGATGACTATAGGATTCTAAAAAACAAAAGCTCCTAGAACCCAGTCACAAAGAAAATATAAGCAAATAAAATACACGTGTGTGTGTGTGTGTGTGTCACTTGTCAGATGGTGACTGCTGCTATGAAAAAATTTGAAAGAAGGTATGAGGGAAAGAGTATCGAGGGGGTGCTATTTTTCATAGGTTTTCATGTAAGACACGCAAATAAGGTGACATTTGAACAGAGACCTCAAGGAAGAGACAACAGGAGCCATGAACATTAGAAGTGTGTGCAGGGAGGACAAAGGCCTTGGGGAAGGTGCTTTTTAGTATGTTCACGTTTTTTTACAAAAGGAAGCCCGTGTGGTGAGGGTGATGAGCAGAAGGCAGAGTGAGGAGAGATGGTGTCAGGAGATGTTGAGGAATAACCTGGCCTCCCTGCTGCTGCTGAAACTTCAAGTCAGAAGCAGAGTTTCATTCACACTATGTTCCTCTCGCACTTTATGAAATTGTTGCAAATGTGTCCTGTGTGTTTAAATGTACCTTCTGTTAATTGTGTTCTGGTCTCTGTATATGAGAGTCATCTTGGGCTATCAGCTCAGTACCCCTGCTCTGAGGGCTCTGAGGCTTCTCCACTCAGAAATGCATGGACAGAAGCACACACACATACACAAACACACACACACACACGCACATACACACACAGAATATTCCCAAGCTTCCTAAATTGTGTTATTTCCTTGTATTTTGCACCCCCAACTACCCTGATTAAGTTAGAGTTTGATACAACTCAAGTCGATCAATCAGGTTACGTAAAAATGGCATCCAGAACTTCCAGTCTGTAATCTGCCCAGGTAGCAATAAACTTGGAGTTCGATTTTGTAATGGGCATATTATTAAAATATACAAAAATTAAAGATACATAAATGATAATTTCCATGAACAAGTGTAACATATAGCTGTATACCTATATTCTTTCTATAAACCTGGATTTTAAGATATATGTGTTTATTGAGAGACAGAGAGATAGAGAAAGCTACAGAAATAAAATGGACACGAGAAGGAATAAAGACCTAATAAGCGCAAATGGTCCCTGCAAGAATGTTGTAAAGACAAGCTTCTTTGGTTCTGGTGACATTTCATATGCTATTATAAGCCCTTGATGCCCGGGAAAAATAAGAAAATATCAAAAATAAACTTATCCAAGAGATAAAGTAGCTATATCTTCATTATTTGAAAAATTTGCAGATTGTACAGCCCAAGGGAAAAATGAGCAAAGGGACTAAGCCAACACATTGCAAAAGGGTGTATATAAAAATACAATGAATATGAATTAAATGTTGACCATTTTTAATATCAGGCAGCAAAACTTGTTCTTCCTGTGTCTGTTTCATATTTATTTTACTTATTGGTTTTATATGATCTGAAAGCAGACAAGGCAAGCCTCTTTATCCCTTTTCATATATCTCTTTGTTATTCTTGGGTTTTGATTGCTTTTCTGATAAGTCCCATGTGCTCACTCTAGTCCTAGTTCTCATCTTTGCCCAACCATCAATGATCTGATGGTCCATACACATAAAACCTACCCACATTGTGATAAGTCAGTCCTTATCACTGAGTAACTTCCTTCATATTGGTTATCTGAGGAGACTGTATTATACACACTTTCCTTTCATTGTACTCTGTCTTCCTAACCGTAGCGCTAGACACCAACAGGGAACTTTACCTGTTTCGCTCACATTTGTATTTTAACCAAGTATGTGAATATATGTGCACTTGTACAAACATAAATTTAGAGAAGTGAAAATTTAGGAAGTAAAAATACAACACAGAGAATGAAACCAGTTTACATAGTATGATTGTGAAACAAGTGTAACAAACAGAATTAAATGAAGTATTGAAAACTAACTGAAGATATAGTAGCAATAATTTATGACATCAATATGGATTAATTAAATTGACAATGACCTAGAGATACAATAATATAATATATTATGTTCACAGAATGTTCTGCCATGTAGCACATGCTCAGTTCTTACTGTCGAATGAATCAGGAGTAGGTCTCGTTATACATGGAGGTTTAAAATATGGCAAGTTTGTATTTCAATTTTTGGAAAGATGGAATTGTTGATAAAACCTGGCTTAAATGTTAGTCTATCTTACCAAAATATGAAGTTCTTACTCCTTCAAACGTCTTAAGAAAAATTAGATTATGACCTCAGTGTAAGAATAGTGGACACATTAAGAATGAACACATTGAAATCTGCATATAAAATGTCTGAGTGGGCAAAACCATCTTAAATAAGGCAAGAAGCACAGGGGTAAAAAAATAGTCATATTTAACTAAAATATTTTTAAAATGTGTGGCCAAAAATATGCCCCAAATGTCAATTGAAAAGCAATCATTTATAAATATTATTTGAAAGTCTGTTTACTGTAGAAAAATGGACATATACTTGTATATAATAATAATAGATAAATCAAAATGATGACCAAATATATAAAGTTTTGCTTAATTCAGTATATACTTTAAGAAAGTAACATAGAATCTTTTTCAGACCATTCTCCTGTGGGGGGGTGGTGATATCTGTCAAATTTGGGCCAAGAACTTTTGAACTAGCAGCACAGGAGTACTTTCTGATTTTTCTGACAAATGTTAAGTGCTACAACATTTTAAGGAAAAATTTGAAGACAGCTATAAACATTCAAAATACAGTTATTCTTTAGTTCAGCATTCTTCAGCACTGACACAATTGACATTCTGGTCCAGATCATTGTTAGTGGTGGGCTCTGTCCTGTGCATTTTAGGATGTTTGGAGCATCCTTGACCTCTATTAAGCCCTCAAAGTGTCACAGCCCTAAAAAGCTCTGGACACTGCTAGATGTACCCTGGGGGACAAAGTCATCCACAGTTAAAGCCAGAGTTTGAACTTCATTTTTGTAGCTTTGGTATAATAGTAACTAAATGATAAAGAATATGGTAGACCATCAACAGGAGAGTAGCACAGGCACACCATGGAGTTTTATACATAAAGTCATAAAAATAATGAATCATTATTCCAGTAATGAGAGAAATGCATGTGAGGAATTATTAAGTAAGAAGGACATTAAGACAAAAGGCAGGAAAAATGAATATGTTAAAATGTAAAGAGCATTTTTATGTGTACAGGATCGTATTCATATATTTGAATAAAATTGTATGAGTATGTATATGTGCCTAGTATAGAAAGAGAAGTCTTAAACTAAGAACATACAGGCACAATGTCTGTTAGAATGAAATTAGGTAAGTAGAGTGGTTTCAAATTGACTATATGTAACAATATTGAATGACAATCTACAAGTAAGTTATATAAAAATATGAAATAGTAATAATTCAACAATATCAGCATAGGTCACTAATACAAAATTAAGTTGCCAAAGACTTGTAAGGAAAAAAAAATATTAAAACATAGGGAGGAAACAGTCTCTAAGTTATAATTTAATCTTAAATGAAGAATTGTGGATTTCAATGTGCTTAAAGAAGATATAAGTGATCTTTAATCAAATGGTAAAAGAGAATGCCTTTTGAATAATGGCCAATTGTGTTGCAACTGTTAGAAAAATATCTAATCACAAAAGGAAAAAAAAAGTACCGGAGGGGTAAAAATTTGTTGGAGAAAGAATACAGGGTGATTTATAGTTACAAAAGATGCAGAACATTAATCATAATTTTTGTTTAAAACAATGAATTGCAAAATAAGAATACTAATGTGAGAGCTCATTTCTTTCAGAAAATAATAAAGAATAGAAAAGCAATGGAGAAAATACAATATGACTGATTGCTAGATTTGACCACACAAAATTTACACAGACTCACAATTCCCCTCCAATACATCTATACATAATAAAAGAACTAAATGGCAAATAGCCAGCTGGTAAAAAAAAAAAAAAAAAAACACCAAATCTCTGTTTGAAAGATTGCAATAAAAAATAGGAATAAACATTCTCCAATGCTCCCACAGGAAAGCAAAGGACTCACACAGGTCAATTTGAGATAGAGAAAGTAAATGGCAAAAAAAAATCCACATACATATTCAGCCTCACAGATAATGAAATAATTGCAAAGTCAGCTCATCAAAATACACATTTTCACATCTAAATTATCTTTCATTTTTTCCACAGAAGGTATTGTGAAAAAATATTCCTTCTGCAAATGCTGTTTGAAGGACATATTTGAATATATTCTTTGGTTTCGATCTTTCTCATCAACATAGATATATGGTCAAATATTCTCTGTCTTAAAAGTTAGAAACAAATGTGTTCACATCATTTTATATTCCTCCATAGCTAATACCTGATTTATTTACTCCAGTTAATTAAGAAGATACTTGGACATATGTTCTACTTTTACTGGAAGCACTTTATGTCTCTATTAAATGAACTTCCATTTCTATTATTTACTTGGCATCACTGAACATTGCCTTACCGAATTGAATGTTCACTCTCTTTTTAGTATCATAAAATACATTGATATTTTAATCAAGCAAACAACCACAATGGTCTCTGGGCTCACAGATTGTGCTGGTTCTCAGGTGATGTCATGTAAACATTTTTTGATTTCATTTCATCTGACCTTTCTCTGAACTGTCTTTTGGGCTCTCAGACTCACCTGCATGGGAACTCTGAGAGGAAAGTCTACCTGTGGAAGTCTGAATCCCTTCCTGGATGGTTGATGATGGAGACTGAAGCTCTGTCCCAAGACAAGACAGCAGGAAGGTGTCAAGCATTGGTCCTTTACTCAGACTTAGGACTCCAAAAGCAACAATTTGTCTCATCCATGCCCAGGTTATACAAGTGCAGAGATGCAGCAGAGGAGATATTTACTGCTCTCTATGTCTGTTCATTAGGTCCATTTCCCTTTGATTACAATGACTTATAAGCACATGATTTCCCTGTAGGACCTGGTGAGGACAAAATGATGTTTTTCCTGCTGATTCCCAGGAGACCAGGTATAAGTCAAGTGAATTCAGTTTTTATTAGTCCTTCTCCATTAAGTCTCCTGCCTGCCAGGGGTCTAAACCTCCATAAACTTATTCCAACCCCAACTTTAAGTTTTCTCCAACATGTGAGACTGAGGCAACTATCTTGAATGGGTCCATTGAGTGGTCAATGCATTGACTACTTGTAGGTACACAACCCATGATACTCTTAGACAATGTTTAATCCCCTCTTTATAACAGGGACAAATTTGTTTCTTTAATGTAATATATTGGGCAATACAGTCCTTGGTTTCCTGAGTTCTGCTAAAACCATTAGGAATTTCATACTTATATCCGAAGTTAATAGCTGTCGTTTATCCCCTCATTACACAATGTCTGTAAATTATGAGACATATTTGATATTTTAAGCACCGTAACTTAACTTAACACATTATAGGGATTATCTGTTTAAATTTAGAGAAGTTTATTTTGTGAAGTAGTATAGTATGTCCTCCATTCTGATTTTAGAAATGGGGCTTAGAGGTATTTAATGATCTGCTGAAAATTTGAAACTTTTGAATATGCAAGTTACATAAAAAAGAATAAAGACAGCAGATAAAATAAATTAGCTAATCATTATTATTAAAATGGGAAGATTAACCTGGATTACCCAGGTTGGTAAAAGTAATGGCAATGGTTCTCTAAATGTGGAAGAGAGAGGACAAAGAACTGGAGTCAGAAATAGATTTGAAGATGCTATGCTGCTGGCTTAGAAGATGGAGGAAGCACTATGAGATAAGGAATGCAGGTGCCCCTAGAAAGTGATCTAGGAAGTCAATGAATTCTTCCAGATGTCCAGATGGGTCACTTTGCAGCTTTTGCGGACATCTTGTATTCAGCCAATGAGAGGAATATCAACTTCTAAATGGTGTAACTAATTTTTTAAAAGCTATTAGTGTAGTTGTGTGTTATAGCAGCAATAATAGTGTAACACACCTATTTATCAATAAAATATCATTCACTGGAACTGAGTTTAAGCTTCTCAATTCAGCTTTTTGTTTTCCCCTGGATAAAGACTTTTGTATGTGTGTGTTGGAACCCCCCTTTAACTGAAGAAAAAAATTGAGTCAGTTTGGAGATATTTACCTCCTTTGTAGCTGCATTGAATTCTTCGTTGCATAAATATAAATGTGGATCTATTTTGAGAACTTAAGTTAGGAAAGGTAATTTGTATCAAAAGTAAGGTCTCACATTCTATTTTAAATATTATTGTCTAAATTTCTACATTCCTTAAATTTCATGTTCATACATTCACTATTTTCATTTCTTTACCCTCCAATTTTCTGCAAAGGTTTCCTTCAACATAATAGATGAGATTATAAATGTCTGTGAGCATATATGCATATATGTGTTTTTAAGTTAAAATACATACAAACAATGCACACACACACGCACATACACACATCCACTCTCACACACACATTACCCTTGAATGTGTTCTTTGGACTACACAAGTATTTTTACAGTTTTCATTTTTTCTCACAACATTCCTCAGAAGTCACATTTATTTTTCCTCATTGCCTTCAGAAGTAAAGAAACAGAATCTATGGAAATTGTATTTATAAGAATTACATAACAAAGAAGAAAAAAATTATTTTATACCTTCTTGGGTTACATATAAATGGAAACAGGCAGTCTGTACTCTAAATTTTTGTAACTTCTAAAATTATTCAATTTATACACTTTTATGGGCACTGTTTACTGTTTTCAACTATGTTTTAATACTTTATTAGAATTCGACAATTCTGTTGTGCACGCCTGGGTATGGAATGGAGCACAGGCAGCTGAGTCACACCTTACAGCCGTGGGAGAGATCTCTTCTAGCTGGGAAAAAGCAAAGTTTTATATATGGATATTAAAGTAATCAAATTAAAACAAGTCACATTTAATAAACTTATTTTCCCCTGAAAACTGGGAGATTAGCCTACATATATAAAAGGAGTAAAATGACTTTAGTTGGTGCAAGACTGAAGAGAAGTAAGGCCACACAACTTCATGGGTAAGCCTTTGAAACATGATAGAGACATTCATGCCTGACTAAGACTCATGAGAAGCCCTGCAGAGATCAGAATAACCCCCTCATCATACCATCCAATTTGATAATAAAGAGATTATATTAAATAATTTTATCTCACAAACAAATGATAAAAGAATCTAATTGGAAAAAACTGAGGATAATTGTAATAATCTGATTCTACTTATTCTAAGCATTTGTTGTGCTATTAGAAGATAACATTCATGACTACTCTGTTAGTCAAGATTATTTAATGTAAGTGTATAAAAAAGTGACTACACTGCAGTCCATCCCTTTGAGGTCACATGGAGGGGTTGGACATGGTTGTTTGTGCAATATCTGTGACCCTGAATTACATACCTGAACCAGAATCAGAGCTTTCTATTGGGTCATCCTTTGATTATGAGGATGACATATAATGACATATAATGATGTTGATATTGTTCATTCTCTGCCCCTTAGGGGTTGTGACAAAATTATGAATAATTAGAGATATTTCATTTAGAGAAATGGAAAGATTAAGATTTTCTGGAAGCATTGGAAATTTTCAAACAGAAGCAAGAAAATAATTTAATAAAAAAAAAAAAACTGAAACATGCCACTAGTCCTTCAGCTCAATGAACACACCTTAAGAATGGAAACTAATTGCCCATATTTCAATGAGTATATGAACTTCCTGAAAAAGAAATATTTTGCACAACAAATGCATGATCTAATACTTTGCCTCATCTTACTTAAGGCCAATTCTATTCTAAACCCACATTATATCCATCTATTCTTTTATATTTGAGTTCCCTGTAGATTCCGCTTAGAGAGATGTACTTTATTATTCATGTTTTCCAGTAACAATGGCAGACACAGCGGACACAGGCTGTATAGAGGAATAAGTTCCTACTGAATAGAAAAATACCTTATAATCAGTGAAAACAACTTATATGCTAAAGTCTGGATTATCAGGAAGAGCAATTAAGATAGTGATATGCAAAATAGTGATGTTACAAAAGTGAAAAACAGAGGACTCAGATTTTCTTCTTTGATAACGTTATATAAAGAGCTGCGGTGACCAAAAGGAGTTTTTGTTTGTTTATTTGTTTGTTTTGTTTTGTTTTTTGTTTTTATTCCCCATAGGAGTAGTACAACTCATAACTATTCTTTTAGGCAAACAAAATAAAAAATGCTCAGTATGATATACCTCATATAAGAAGAAATTATTCATAAGTGAGCCATGTAGTCCCTTGAGATAAATGGGAGTTTCGAATACTTTACACCTAAGATTGGGATTACAATTGGGAGAGTAGGGAAACTAAAAAGGGAAAAAATATTAGACCTCACAGAATACCACAAAACTTAAGAGTGAGTTGTATAAATTGTATAGAGAAATCAAAATCAAAAAGTAAATTCTGGTTGTTCTGCCAACATGGCGGTGCCCATGGTGACTGGCCCGGCAGTGTTTGTCTAAGGTGGGAAGCAAGGAGTAAGGAGCTGCAGGCCAGAGCCTGTGAGCAGTTCTTTAAAATACCCAGATCTGGTGGAGAAAAAGATGGCGGCGAAGTAGAGGGATGTGGAATGCATCCCTCTCCACAGATGCATTGGGAATGCACTGAAGGATGCAATAATTCCCACAGAGAACCAACTGAACACCAGCAGACGACCTCAGACACCAGAAAGGACCATTAGGATCCTGACATAACTGGTAAGGAGTCATCTACGACAGCTCAAAGAGGATGAAACTGTGGAGCTGTGGCTGACAGGAGGGAGTGAGAAACATGTGGAGGGTCTGCACCACAGCCCAGAGTTCCCGGATTGAGATGTCGATTCACAGCTGAACAGAGGGTCTGGGAATGGGAGCGTGGGAACCGGAGAGCTGGTTCAGGGTGAGAAAAATTGTTACCAGAAAGGTGACGGACCGAGAGGACAGGAGGGAAGAGGTCCACTGCGAGGAGTGCCTGCCCCTGAGAGCTGCCCAGCCATGATGGCAGCTGGATGCTGCAGGCTCACGGGTGGGGAGGAGGAGCTGTGAGCATAGCCTCTCTCTCTCTTTCCCCACCTGTAGTGGGCAGTGGAGTCACCTAAGTTGTTCAGGGATAATAGGGACCCTCAGGCCCTCGGGCGGGGCTCGATTAAAACCCCTTGGAATGCCAGCAGCAGGGAGGCTGCTGAGAAGAAAAAAAAAATACCTGAGAGAGGCATAACTCTGAGACTTTCTGTTTACACCTGAGTCAATGGAGTCCCTCTGCAACAGGCACCTCCAAGCCTGACTGAAACAACACTGCGCCCAGGTTCACTCACTCCCAGGGGAAGGAGCCACTGTTGTACCCTCTCCCTCCCCACACACCCACTTTTACAGATGAACAATAAAGGAAACTCTGCTGGTCACAGAATAATACATAAAAACCCAAGGTGAGTAGAAGGACACTTGCAGCTGAGACTCTAAGGGAACAGAAATATTAGTATCAATTCTATTGAACTGGTCCATTCTGGGATCAGTTCTGGATTTTTTTTTCCTTTATTAATTACGATCTTAGTCCTAAGGGATCTACAAGTTTTATAACATATATTTTTAAATCTATTTTTTATTCTATTTTTATTTTTTTGCCTTTTTATATACTTCTATTTCTAGCTAATTTTTTGGCAGTATGGGCAATATATCTCTCATACCTTACTTTCATTCCTATCTTTTATACATTTCTATTCCTTTCTTTTTATTTGCATATTTCCAATCACACTATGATCTTCTGTTCCCCTCTCTTCCATCCATTTTTAGTTTATTTTATCTTAACATACTTATAAGCAACACTCTCAATCTGCTCAGACTCCTTGCTCTATTCTCCAGATGATGCACCTCCTTGGTACTTAATATTAGATTTTTGTCTTTATCTTATTTCTTAGTACAGTTGTCTAATTTCATTCTGAGAATCTCCATTCTGTCTGGTGGTACTCTAGCTCTCTTTTATATTTGATCCAAGCTTACAAAATCTCCCTGGATTAGTGTTTGTATGTGTAAGGTGTTAGTTGTTTGTTTGTTTGTTTGTTTTTGCTTTTGTTTCTGTTTTGTTCTCTTTTGGCTGTCAATTTCTGTTGAGTTTCTCTTTGAATATCTGATAGCATAGTGGGGTTCTTCTGCCAGGTCTTTCCAGAGCCTTACATCCTAATGGATTCAGTAATTGTGTATCTTATACATGTATGTGTTTCCTAGATTTAGTATTTGTTTAACCCAACATTCAGACATTGGCTTGAGGCTTGGACAGTCTTCTATAAACCCCTCTATCACGGGAAAAGCAACCCCAAAAATTTCGACTACCATGAGGAAACGAAGAAACACCATGCAGGCAAAGGAGCAGGAAAAAAACCCAGAAGACCAAATAAATGAGGAGGAAATTGGAAAAATGCCTGAAAAAGAATTCAGAGTAATGATAGTAAAAATGATACAAAATCTCAATAACAAAATAGAGAAAGTACAAGAAACTGTTCATAAGAACTCAGAAAAACAAACAGCAATGGGTAACAACATAACAGAAATTAAAAATACTCCAGATGCTGCAACCAGTAGAATGACTGAAGCAGAAGAATGAATAAGTGAGTTGGAAAATAGAATGGGGTAAATAAATGCCACAGAGCAGGAAAAAGAAAAAAGAATAAAAAGAATGGAAGACAGTCACGGAGACTTCAGTAATAACATTAAGCATACCAACATTCGAATTATAGGCATCCCAGAAGAAAAAGAAAACAAGAAAGGGTCTGAGAAAATATTTGAAGAGGTTCTAGTGGAAAACTACCCCAACATGGGAAAGGAAATAATGAACCAAGTCCAAGAAGCACAGAGAGTCCCATACAGAATAAACCCAAGGAGAAATACACCAAGACACATATTAATCAAACTAATGACAATTAAACACAAAGAAAAAAACATTAAAAGCAGCAAGAGAAAAGCAGCAAATAACATACGAGGGAAAACCCATAAAGATAACAGCTGACCTCTCTACAGAAACTCTGCAGGCCAGAAGGGAATGGCAGGATATACTGAAAATCCTGAAAGAGAGAAACCTACAACCAAGAATACTCTACCCAGCAAGAATCTCATTCAGATTTGACAGAGAAATCAGAAGCTTTCCAGACAAGCAAAAGTTAAGAGAACTCAGCACCACCAAACCAGCCTTACAACAAGTGCTAAAGGAACTTCTCTAAGTAGGAAACACAAGAAAAGGAAAACACCTACAAATACAAACCCAAAACAATGAAGAAAATGGTAATAGAACATGTCAATAATCACCTTAAATGTAAATGGATTAAATGCTCCAACCAAAAGACACAGACTGGTTGAATGGATACAAAGACAAAACCCTTCTATATGCTGCCTACAAGAAATCCACTTCAGACCAAGGGATACATATAGACTGAAAGGAAAGGGATGGAAAAAGATATTCCATGCAAATGGAAGTCAAAAGAAAGCTGGAGTAGCAATACTCATATCAGACAAATTTGACTTTAAAGTTAAGGCTGTTAAAAGAGACAAGGAAGGACACTACCTAATGATCAAGGGATCCATCCAAGAAGAACATATCACAATGGTAAATATCTATGCCCCCAACATAGGAGCACCTCAATACATAAGGCAAATGTTAACAGCCATAAAAGGGGACATCGACAGTAACATAATAATAGTAGGAGACTTGAACACCCCACTTACATCAATGGAAAGATCCTCCAAACAGAAAATAAAGACACACAAGCTTTAAATGACATGTTAGACCATCTCGACTTGATTGATATTTAGAGGACATTCCATCCAAAAACGACAGAATACACTTTCTTCTCAGGTGCACATGGAACATTTTCCAGGATAGATCATATCTTGGGTCACAAATCAAACCTCAGCAAATTCAAGAAAATTGAAATCATATCAAGCATCTTCTCAGACCATAATGCCATGAGACTAGATATCAATTACAGGGAAAAAACTGCAAAAAAATACAAACATATGGAGGCTAAACAATTCACTGTTAAACAACCAAGAAATCACTAAAGAAATCAAAGAGGAAATCAAAAAATATCTAGAAACAAATGACAATGAAAACACAACAACCCAAAATCTATGGGATGCAGCAAAAGCAGTTCTAAGAGGGAAGATTACAGCAATGCAGTCCTACCTTAAGAAACAAGAAAATTATCGAATAAAGGACCTAACCTCACAACTGAAACAATTAGAAAAATAAGAACAAAGAAACCCCAAAGTGAGTAGAAGGAAAGAAATCATAAAGATCAGATCAGAAAAAAATGAAAAAGAAAGGAAGGAAGCCATAGCAAAATTTAATAATACTAAAACTGGTTCTTTGAGAAGATTAACAAAATTGATAAACCATTAGCCAGACTCATCAAGAAAAAAAGGGAGAAGATGCAAATCAACAGAATTAGAAATGAAAAAGGAGAAGTAACAACGGACACCTCAGAAATACAAAAGATCATGAGAGAATACTACAAGCAACTATATGCCAATAAATTGGATAACCTGGAAGAAATGGATCAATTCTTAGAAAAATACAATCTTCTAAGACAGAACCAGGAAGAAATAGAAACTATGAACAGACCAATCACAAGTACGGAAATTGAGGCAGTCATTAAAAATCTCCCATCACACAAAATCCCAGATGGATTCACAGGTGAATTCTATCAAACATTTAGAGAAGAGCTAACACCTATCCTTCTCAAAATCTTTCAAACTATTGCACAAGGAGGAACACTCCCAAACTCATTATATGAGGCCACCATCACCCTGATACCAAAACCAGGCATAGATGTCACAATAAAAGAAAATAACAGACCAATATCACTGATGAATATAGATGCACAAATCCTCAACAAAATACTAGCAAACAGACTCCAACAGCACATGAAAAGAATCATATACCATGATCAAGTGGAGTTTATCCCTGGGATGCAAGGATTCTTCAATATACACAAATCAATCAATGTGATACATCATATCAACAAATTGAAGGATAAAAACCATATGATAATCTCAATAGATGCAGAAAAAGCTTTTGATAAAATTCAACATTCATTTATGATAAAAGCTCTCCAGAAAATGGGCATAGAAGGAAATTACCTCAACATAATAAGAGCCATATATGAGAAACTACAAGCCAACATCGTTCTCAATGGGGAAAAACTGGAAGAATTCCCTCTAAGAACAGGAACAAGACAAGGGTGTCCACTCTCACCACTATTATTCAACATAGTTTTGGAAGTTTTAGCCACAGCAATCAGAGAAGAAAAAGAAATAAAAGGAATCCAAATTGGAAAAGAAGAAGTAAAATTGTCACTCTTTGCAGATGACATGATATTATATATAGAAAACCCTAAAGACTCTACCAGAAAACTGCTAGCACTAATTGAAGAGTTTAGTAAAGTAGCAGGATACAAAATTAATGCACAGAAATCTCTTGCATTCCTATACACTAACAACAGAAGAGCAGAAAGAGAAATGAAGGAAACTCTCCCATTCACCACTGCAACAAAAATAATAAAATACCTAGGAATAAACCTGCCTAAGGAGGCAAATACCTGTATGTAAAAAACTTTAAGACACTGATGAAAGAAATCAAAGAAGACACAAACAGATGGAGGGACATACCATGATCCTGGATTGGAAGAATCAACATTGTGAAAATGACTGTACTACCCAAAGCAAGTTACAGATTCAATGCAATCCCGATCAAATTGCCAATGGCATTTTTCACAGAACTAGAACAAGAGATCTTATGATTTGTATGGAAACGCAAAAGACCCCAAATAGCCAAAGCAATCTTGAGAAGGAAAAATGGAGTTGGTGGAATCAGGCTTCCTGACTTCAAACTATACTACAGGGCCATAGTGATCAAGACACTATGGTACTGGCACAAAAATAGAAAGGAAGCTCAATGGAATAGAATAGAGAACTCAGAGGCAAGCCCAAACACATATGGGCACCTTATCTTTGACAAAGGAGGCACGAGTATACAATGGAAAAAAGACAGCCTCTTCAATAAGTGGTGCTGGGAAAATTGGACAGCAACATGGAAAAGAATGAAATTCGAACACTTCCTTACACCATACACAAAAATAAACTTCAAATGGATTAAAGACCTAAATGTAAGGCCAGACACTATGGAACTCCTAGAGGAAAACATAGGCAGAACACTCTATGACATCCATCAAAGCAAGATCCTTTTGGACCCACCTCCTAGAATCATGGAAATAAAATCAAGAATAAACAAATGGGACCTCATGAAACTTAAAAGCTTTTGCACAAGGACAGAAACCATAAACAAGACTAAAAGGCAACCCTCAGAATGGGAAAAAATAATTGCCTGTGAAACAATGGACAAAGGATTAACCTCCAAAATATACAAGCAGCTCATGAAGCTTAATACCAAAAAAGCAAATAACCCAATCCACAAATGGGCAGAAGACCTAAATAGACATTTCTCCAAAGAAGACATACAGATGGCCAACAAACACATGAAAAGATGTTCAACATCACTCATCATCAGAGAAATGCAAGTCAAAGCCACAATGAGGTAACACCTCACACCAATCAGAATGGCCATCATCACAAAATCTGGAAACAACAAATGTTGGAGAGGGTGTGGAGAAAAGGGAACTCTCCTGCACTGTTGGTGGGAATGTATGTTGGTCCAGCTACTATGGAAAACAATTTGGAGGTTCCTTAAAAAACTACAAATAGAACTACCATATGATCCAGTAATCCCACTCCTGGGCATATACCCAAAGAAAACCATAGTCCCAAAAGAAACTTGTACCATAATGTTTATTGCAGCACTATTTACAATAGCCAGGACATGGAAGCAACCTAAATGCCCATCAACAAATGAATGGATAAAGAAGATGTGGCATATATACACAATGGAATATTAGTCAGCTATAAAAAGGGATGAGATGGATCTATATGTCACGAGGTGGATAGACCTAGAGTCTGTGATACAGAGTGAAGTAAGTCAGAATGAGAAGGACAAATATTGTATGCTAACTCACATATACGGAATCTAAAAATGGTACTGATGAACTCAGTGACAAGAACAAGGATGCAGATACAGAGAATGGACTGGAGAACTCGAGGTATGGGAGGGGGCGGGGGGTGAAGGGGAAACTGAGATGAAACAAGAGAGTAGCACAGACATATATATACTACCAACTGTAAAATAGATAGTCAGTGGGAAGTTGTTGTATAACAAAGGGAGTCCAACTCGAGGATGGAAGATGCCTTAGAGCAATGGGGCGGGGAGGGTGGGGGGGACTCGAGGGGGGGGAGTCAAGGAAGGGAGGGAATATGGGGATATGTGTATAAAAACAAATGATTGAACTTGGTGTACCCCCAAAAAATAATAAAAATAAAATAAAATAATAATAATAATAATTAATAATCATTTAATAGCTGAATTGACACTGCAGGATACAGATTTGTTCAAGTATGTATTCCCAGGTGGTATGAGTATGGAAAAAGAAATTCCAAAATAAAAATCACATCCTGAGACTTTTCAAATATTTTAAAATATATACAAGTGTACTCTCATCTATTCTCCACTGGTTTGATTACTAATTCATAGAATGCTATTAAAATAATTATATAGATACCTTGTTTCTGAACTCAAGTTACTCTTGATTTACTTTCTGATATTCCATAATCAAATAGATTTGGATCATGATGAATTACTTGCACTATATCTAATATTAGACATTAGAGAATTTCCCATTCATTCTCCCTTTCTCTCTCCACACAACTTTAGAGAAAGCTGCATATTCAGTTTCTACCTAGAATGTAGAACACTGGAAAGCAATTATTTCCCACCCTATCAGGAAATCTTCAAAACAGATAATTTATGAAATCAAAACTTTTCTTTAACCTATCAGAGAGCTGAGGTCACAGAGCAACCCTCAACTCTGAAATCTAAGGTAGGTCAGATACATCCAATAAAAGTCATGGATGTGAGGAAAAGCTTGCCAGGGGTAAGATCATGTCACTTTCAGGGCATTCCCTTTGTCATCTCTAATCACAAATTCCTGTGCAGCTCTCAGTTTTTTCCCCAAGAGCTCAGGTATTGTATAATTTTAATGAGAATTTATGCCAAACCTTTGGGTCCTATAAATTGAGTACTTACCATCTTCAAGGCAAGGAGTATAGTATGCTGGGAAACACAGTTCATTTGTGGATATATAATATTAGCAAATCAAAATTATGTAATGTCAAATGATGACAGGTAAAATGAAGTAAAAGAAAGGAGGTATAAAAGAGAGAGTGCCTGAGGTGTTATTCTTTACTGGGTGTTCAGGTAGGCTTTCAAACAAGGAAATATTTGAACAGAGACCTCAAGGAAGTGAGGTCAGGAGGATAAGATATTGCGGAGGAATGGCAAGTACAAATAACCTGAAGAAGCCACTTGTTTCATATATTCAGCCTTAAAAGAAATTCAGTCTCCCAAGGGAAATAAGCAAGAGGGAGGGTGATGAGAAATGGGTCCAGAAAATTTTAAGGAATGAAGTGGCCTTTATGCTGCTGTTGAACTTCAAGGTACAGGGAGTTCCTAATTCACAAATTGTTCCTTGTACCTTAGTAATTTGTTTCCAAGAATCCTGAACATAGAAATGGATCCAGCTTTTGTTTTCATGTTCGTTTAACATTCTGTCATCTCTATTTCCAGGGGAATATTTTGGTGTGTGTGAGCTCAGGTTCCCCTGTTCTAAGGATTCTCATGCCCCACAGTATACACATAAACACACACACAAAAAAAAAAAACCACATGTTCGCATGCACACACACACACACACACACAACACTGTGTTCTCTTGAGGCCATGTGAACATCAGGCTCCTCCCCATGTAACTTATATTTAATTCCATGTCTTTTTTCCCCTACTAGAATGTGAGTGCCTTAACACATGCAGCAATGTTACACACTCACACCTTTCTCCCCCCACCCCACTCCAAGCAAATTTAGTTGGGAACAGTAGCTAGATAAGTATATGTTGCATGACCTCAAAAAAATATGGTCTCACAAAAATTCCTGTTGATAACAGATGGTGAGAGATAGAACAGAGAGAGTTAAATGCTAAAATAGATGTGGAGAACATGCAAGAGGAATGTTTTCATATTCTCAGATTAGGTTCCGTTAGGGTTTCAGACAATGGTTTGCAAGAATAAAATAGAATAGAATAAAAGCACACAAAAAATAGAGTGCATCATACTAATAAGGATACATACAAAATCAATTATTGGCTCTCTTTGCTCAGTTGTGTGTATATGTATGTACTTGTCTGTGTGTTTATTTCTGTATTTGTGGGTTCAGACATGCTAGATCATGATGTAAAAGGCATGTCTCACACTGGAACACAGTCAAAATGTCTGGAATCCATTGCAGTAAAGGCAAGAATAATCTTTATTATTTAAGCTCTTTATTAGAATATAATTGCTTTACACTCTTGTGCCAATTTTTGAGGTACACCAAAGTGAATCAGCTGTATTTATACATATATCCCCACATCCCATCCCTCCTGTGACTCCCTCCCACTTAAAGGACCTATCCTGGCCCTCTAAGTTGTCACCCATCATCGAGTTTACCTCCCTAAGTTATGCAGCAACTTCCCACTAGCTATCTATTTTACATTTGGTAGTGTATATATGTCAATGCTACTCTCTCACTTCCTCCCAGCTTCCCCTTCGCCCCCGCCCAACCCTATGTCCTCAAGTCCATTCTCTACAGCTGCATCTTTACTCTTGCCCTGTCATGGGGTTCATCAGTACCATTTTTTAGATTCAATATATATGACATAGCATACAGTACTTGTGTTTCTCTTTCTGGCTTACTTCACTCTGTAAGACAGTCTCTAGGTCTATCCACCTCATTACAAATAACTCAATTTCATTCCTTTTTACGGCTGAGTAATATTCCATTGTGTATATGTGCCACATCTTCTTTATCCATTCATCTGTTGATGGGCGTTTAGGTTGCTTCCATGTCCTGGCTATTGTAAACAGTGCTGCAATGAACATTGTGGTACATGTTTCTTTTTGGATTATGGTTTTCTCTGGATATATGCCCAGTAGTGGGATTACTGGGTCATATGGTAGTTCTATTTTTAGTTTTTTGAGGAAACTCCATACTGTTTTCCATAGTGGTTCTACAAACTTACATTCCCACCAACAGTGCAGGAGGGTTCCATTCTATCCCCACCCTCTCTAGCAGTTATTGTTTCTAGATATTTCAATGATGGCCACTCTGAAGGGTGTGAGGTGATACCCCATTGTGGCTTTGACTTGCATTTCTCTAATGTTAGTGATGTTGAGCATCTTTTCATGTGTTTGTTGGCCATCTGCATATCTTCTTTGGAGAAATGTCTATTTAGGTTTTCCACCCATTTGTGGAGTGGGTTATTTGCCTTTTTGGTATTAAGCTTCATGAGCTGCTTGTATATTTTGGAGGTTAATCCTTTGTCCTTTGCTTTGTTGGCAAGTATTTTCTCCTATTCTGAGGATTGTCTCCTTGTATTGTTTGTGGTTTCATTTGCTGTGCAAAAGCTTTTAAGTTGCATAAGGTCCCATTTGTTTATTTTTTATTTTATTTCCATTATTCTAGGAGGTGGGTCCAAAAGGATCCTGCTTTGATTTATGTCATTGAGTGTCCTGCCTATGTTTTCCTCTAAGAGTTTGATAGTGTCTGGTCTTACATTTAGGTATTTAATCCATTCTGAGTTTATTTTTGTGTACGGTGTTAGGAAGTGCTCTGATTTCATTCTTTTATATGTTGCTGCCCAATTTAGCCAGCAACACTTTTTTTTTGTTGTTGTACAAAATCTTACTTCTGTTATTCATTAAATAAGTATACATTGACTATATGTAAATATGCAGGCTTTGTTTTAGGTGCTTGGGATGTATTATGAGCAGAGGAGACAAAGATTCCTGAATTTATGGAAACTTAGCCAGCACCACTTATTGAAGAGGCTGTCCTTTTTCCATTGTATATTCTTGCCTCCTTTGTCAAAGATAAGGTGCCCATATGTGCGTGGGTTTACCTCTGGGCTCTCTATTGTGTTCCCTTAATCTATATTTTTGTTTTTGTGCCAGTACCATACTGTCTTGAGCACTGTGGCCTTGTAGTATAGTTTGAAGTCAGGAAGCCTAATTGGACCAACTCCGTCTTTCCTTCTCAAGATTGCTTTAGCTATTCGGAGTCTTTTGCATTTGCATACAAATCATGAGATTTCTTGTTCTAGTTCTGTGACAAATGCCATTGGTAATTTGATAGGGATTGTGTTGAATCTGTAAATTGCTTTGGGTAGTATAGTCATTTTCACAATGTTGATTCTTCCAATCCAGGATCATGGTATGGCTCTCCATCTGTTTGTATTGTCCTTAATTTCTTTCATCAGTGTCTTATAGTTTTCTGCACACAGGTCTTTTGCCTTCTTAGGCAGGTTTATTCCTATGTATTTTAGTATTTTTGTTGTAATGGTAAATGGGAGTGTTTCTTTAATTTCTCTTTCTACTCTTTCGTTGTTAGTGTATAGGAATGCAAAAGATTTCTGCGCATTAATTTTGTATCCTCCTGCTACTTTACTAAATTCATTGATTAGTGCTAGCAGTTTTCTGGTAGAATCTTTAGGGTTTTCTGTGTATAATATCCTGTCATCTGCAGAGTGACAATTTTACTTCTTCTTTTCCAGTTTGTATTCCTTGTATTTCATTTTCTTCTCTGATTGCTGTGGCTAAAACTTCTCTAAATTATGTTGAATAATGATGGTGAGAGTGGGCACCCTTGTCTTGTTCCTGTTCTTAAAGGGAGTTCTTTCAGGTTTTCACCATTGAGGATTATATTGTCTTTGGGTTTGTTATATACGGCTTTTATTATGCTGAGGTAATATCTTTCTATGCCCACTTTCTGGAGAGTTTTTTTTTATCATAAATGGATATTTAATTCTGTCAAAAGCTTTTTTTGCATCTATTGAGATGATCATATGGTTTTTATCCTTCAGTTTGTTAATATGATGTATCACATTGATTGATTTGCATATATTGAATAATCCTTGCATTCCAGGGATAAACACCCTTAATCATGGTGTATGATCATTTTAATGTGCTGTTGGATTCTGTTAGCTACTATTTTGTTGAGGATTTTTGCATCTATATTCATCAGTGATATTGGCCTGTAATTGTCTTTTATTGTGACATATTTGACTGGTTTTGGTATCAGGGTGATGGTGGCCTCATAGAATGAGTTTGGGAGTATTCCTCCTTCTGCTATATTTTGCAAGAGTTTGAGAAGAGCAGGTGTTAGCTCTTCTGTAAATGTTTGATAGAATTCGCCTGTGAAGCCATCTGGGCCTGGGCTTCTGTTAGTTGGCGGATTTTTAATCACTGCCTCAATTTCCATACTTGTGATTTGTCTGTTCATATTTTCTATTTCTTCCTGGTTCAGTCTTGGAAGATTGCACTTTTCTAAGAATTTTTGCATTTCTTGAAGTTTATCCGATTTATCGGCATATAGTTGCTTGTAGTAGTCTCTCATGATCTTATGTATTTCTGTGGTGTCCATTGTTACTTCTTTTTCATTTCTAATTCTGTTGATCTGCATCTTCTCCCTTTTTCTCCTGATGAGTCTGGCTAATGGTTTATCAATTTTGTTTATCTTCTAAAAGAATCAGCTTTTAGTTTCATTGATGTTTGCTATTGTTTCCTTTGGTTTATTTTTGTTTTTTTGTTTTTCATTTATGTCTGATCTGATCTTTATGTTTTCTTTCCTTCTGCTCACTTTGGGGTTTTTTTTTTTGTTCTTATTTCTCTAATTGTTGTAGATGTAAGAGTAGGTTGTTTATTCGATATTTTTTTTATTTCTTGAGGTAGGACTGTATTGCTATAAACTTCCCTCTTAGAACTGATTTGCTGCGTCTCATAGGTTTTAGGTTGCTGTGTTTTAATTGTCATTTGTTGCTAGATATTTTTTGATTTCCTCTTTGATTTCTTCAGTGATATCTTGGTTGTTTAATAGCGTATTGTTTAGCTTCCATGTGTTTGTATTTTACTTTTTTTTTTTTCCTGTAATTGATATCTAGTCTCATGGCATTGTGGTCGGAGAAGATGTTTGATACGATTTCAATTTTTTTGAATTTACCGAGGCTTGATTTGTGCCCCCAAGATGTGATCTATCCTGGAGAATGTTCCGTGTGCACTTGAGAAGAAAGTGTATTCTGTAGTTTTTGGATGGAATGTCCTATAAATATGAATTAAGCCCAAATGGTCTAATGTGTCATTTAAATCTTGTGTGTCTTTATTTATTTTCTGTTTGGATTATCTTTCCTTAGGTGTAATTGGGTGTTAAAGTCTTCTACTATTATTGTGTTACTCTCCATTTCCCCTTTTATGGCTGTTAGCATTTGCCTTATGTATTGAGGTGTTCCTATGTTGGATGTACAGATATTTACAATTGTTATATGTTCTTCTTGGATGGATCCGTTGATCATTATGTAGTGTCCTTCCTTGTCTATTGTAATAGTCTTTACTTTAAAGTCTAATTTGTCTGATATGAGTATTGCTACTCCAACTTTCTTTTGACTTCCATTTGCATGGAATATCTCTTTCTATCACCTTATTTTTAGTCTGTATGTGTCTCTTGGTCTGAAGTGGCTTTCTTGTAGGCAGCATAGAGATGGGTCTTGTTTTTGTATCCATTCAGCCAGTCTGTGTCTTTTGGCTGGAGCATTTATTCCGTTTACATTTAAGGTAATTATTGACATGTATGTTCCTATTACAATTTTCTTAATTGTTTTGGGTTTATTTTTGTATGTCTTCTCCTTCTCTTGTATTTCCTGCTTCAAAAAGTTTCTTTAGCAATTTTTGTAAGGCTGGTTTGGTGATGCTGAATTCTCTTAACTTGTGCTTTTCTGTAAAGCTTTTGATTTCTCCATCAAATCTGAATGAGATTCTTGCTGGGTAGAGTATTTTTGGCTGTGAGTTTTTCTCTTTCAGGACTTTCAGTATATCTTGCCACTCCTTATGGCCTGCAGAGTTTCTGCAGAAAGATTAGCTGTTATCCTTATGGGTTTTTCCTTATATGTTATTTGTTGCTTTTCTCTTGCTGCTTTTAATGTTTTTTCTTTGTGTTAAATTTTTGTTAGTTTGATTAATATGTGCCTCATTGTTTTTCTCTTTGGGTTTATTTTGCATGGGACTCTCTGCGCTTCTTGGACTTGATTAATTATTTCCTTTCCCATGTTGGGGAAGTTTTTTACTACGACCTCTTCAAATATTTTCTCAGACCCTTTTTTTTCTTTCTTCTTCTTCTTCTGGGATGCCTATGATTCGAAGGTTGGTGCATTTAATGTTGTCACCAAGGTGTCTGAGACTGTCTTCCATTGTTTTTATTTTTATCCTTCTGCTTCTCTGTAGCAGTTATTTCCACCATTCTCTCTTCCAACTCACTTCCTCATTCTTCTGCCTCAGTTATTCTGCTGTTTATAACATCTAGAGTATTTTTAATTTCAGTCATTGTTTTGTTCATTACTGTTTGTCTGCTCTTTAGTTTTTCTAGGTCTTCATTAAATATTTCTTTTATTTTCTCCATTTTGTTTTTGAGATTTTGGTCCATCCTTACTATCATTACTCTGAATTCTTTTTCAGGTAATTTGCCTATTTCCTCTTCATTTATTTGGCCGTGTAGGTTTTTATAAGGCAAGAATAATCTTAAAAAGACAGTTCCTGCTAATGAGAGAAAATCAATATGAATGAAGAGCCCAACAGAGCAGCCAGGCTGCAGATAGAACAGGCAGCAGTGTGCATGCTGAAGGTACCTTAGTTCCAAGGGAGCACCGACCACTGGACATTTGTTGCTCCACTTGCCTCTTCATGTTATCAACGTCAGGTCACTGATCTAATTGTTATTCCTGTACCTATTACTGTGTATTTTACCACACTAGTTTTTATATCCTCCAATGGTAGATGAGCTTGACCCTGACATATCTTTTTTGACACTAGTTCTGGTTCCATTCCTTATACATCATGCAAAAGCCTCTCCAGGTCATACTATATAATATCCTACATTTGCCACAACTACCTATCTCTGTTCTTCAGATGAATTACCTCTGAGGACATTATGTCACACATGCATTTATTTCATTGTACTCTGCCTTCTCTATTATAATGTAAGATCCAAATGAGCAAGAATCTCCTCTGCTTGGTTCACATTTTGGTTTTCATAAATATGTACTTTTGTACAGAAAAAAATTAAATGGAAATGAGAACTCATAAGTAAGATGGCAGAAAAATAAAACTAAGTTAAGTATAGCAGTATCAAAACATAATTGTTAAGTGAAATTTAATTAAGGTCTAAGGATATCTTCTGAAAAAAGAGTTATAAGATAACAAGATAATAATCATATCTACATACATCTCTAAATAACAAATACATTGGTAAATAATGGGTAATGAAAATATAAAAGTACACTTTTAAAAGGCAGTGAAGGATGCGGTCATAAAAGATATAATTTTCTATCTACATAAATATAAATTCAAATAAGGTTAAGAAAAAAATAGATGCAATTGCCCATTGAAGGCAAAATAATGTGTTCCACAAAATGGGAAATGATAATTGATAATTTTAAAAACCAGTTGCTTTTTCATTTTGTTGACTGTTTTTTTTGTTGTTGTGCTGAAGCCTTTTAGTTTAATACATAAACAAGATGATTTTGCTTTTGTTGCTTGTGCCTTGTTGTCACATTCAAAAAAAAGGAAAAGAAATAACAGCAACAACAAAGAAAACATTGCCACGACCATGTCAAGGAGCTTCTAAATATACATTTTTCAAAGAAATCATCCAAATTGTCAATAGTAACATCATTAATGGTCAGGGAAGTGCAAAACAAAGCCACAGTGAGCTATTTTTTCACAGCTGTTAGAGTGTCTCTCACCAAGAAGTCATGAGATAGAAAGCATTGTCAAGGGTGTGGAGAACAGGGAACACTCCTGTACTGTTGTTTCAGCTGCTATGGAAAACAGCATAGAAGTTACTCAAAAAAATAAAAAATAGAACTGAGACATTATCCAGCAGTTCCAGTTCTGGATATATACCCAAAAGAAATGAATATAGGATATGGAAAAGACATCTGTGTTTCCACATTTATTGCAGCATTATTCACAATAGTCAAGATATGGAAACAAGTGTTCATTAATGGATGAATGGAAAAATATATGATATGTATATATGTGCATATATAATGTATATATAACAGTATAAATAATGGGATATTACTCATTCATGAGAAAAAACGAAATCCAACTACTTGTGACATCATGGAAAGGACCTTGATGCAGAGGGAGATAAGTCAGACAGAGAAAAACAAATACTGTCTGATTTTACTTATGTTTGGGAACAAAAAAACAGGGTAGAATAGTGATTTCTGGAGAATGGGCCTGGGGAAACAGGGAGGTGTTGTATAAGGGTACAAAGTTGCAATTAGTAGATAAATAAGTCTTGGATATCGTAATGCCCACCACAGTGATGACAGTCAACAGTGTGGCTTTATAAAGTTCAAGGTTGCTAAGGGACTAGCTCTTAATTGTTTTTGCCACACAAAAGAAATATTAATTATGTGACATGATGGGGTGTTAACTAATGCTACGTTGGTAATTTTATTGTAATATATAAATGTGTGAAATCAACATGATGTCCTCCTCAAACTTGTACAACAAATAGGACCCAATGAAACTTCAAAGCTTTTGCACTGCAAAGGAAACCATAAACGAGATGAAAAGACAACCCTCAAAATGGGAGAAATACTTACCAAGGAAGCAACTGATAAAGGATTAATCTCCAAAATATACAGGCAGCTCATGCAGCTCAATATCAAAACAAACAAACAAACAAGGAAACATATAACCCAATCCAAAAGTGGGTGGAAGCCCTAAATAGGCATTTCTCCAAAGAAAGCATACAGAAGGCCAGGAAGCATATGAAAAGATGCTTTTCTAATTCTCACTAATTATTAGATAAATGCAAATCAAAACCACAATGAGGTATCACCTCACACTGGTCAGAATGGCCATCATAAAAAAATCTAGAAACAATAAGTGCTGGAGATGGTGTGGAGGAAAGGGGACCCTCCCACACTGTTGCTGGCAATGTTAATTGATAGAGCCACTATGGAAAACAGTATGGAGATTCCTTTAAAAACTAAAAATAGAGCTACTATATGACCCAGCAAACCCACTACTGGGCATATACCCAGAGAAAACCATAATTCAAAAATACATATGTACCACAATGTTATTGCAGCACTATTTATGATAGCCAGGATATAGAATCAACCTAAATGTCCATTAACAGATGAATGGATAAAGGAGTTGTGGCACATATATACAATGGAATATTGCTCAGCTGTAAAAAGGAATGAAATTAAGTTATTTGTAGTGAGGTGGATGGACCTAAAGCCTGTTTTACGGAGTGAAGTAAGTCAGAAGAGAAAAACAAATACCGTATGCTAACACATACATATGGAATCTAGAAAAAGGGTACTGATGAACCTAGCGACAGGGTAGAAATAAAGAGGCAGAAGTAGAGAGCACACTTGAGGACACCAGGGGGGAATGGAAGGCTGGGATGAAGTGAGGAAATAGCATTGACATATATACACTACCAAATGTAAAATAGATAGCTAGTAAGAAGCTGCTGCATAGCACAGGGAGATCAGCTTGGTGCTTTGTGATGACCTAGAGGGGTGAGATGGGGAAGGTGGGAGGTAGACTCAAGAGGGAGGGGATATGAGGATATATGTATAAATATAGTCGATTCACTTTGTTTTACAGCAGAAACTAACACAACATTGTAAAGCAATTATACTACAATAAATATGTATTAAAAAGAAAAGTTATACATCAATTTTATCTCAATTTGAAAATAATCAGATCTAATCTTAAAAGGCAAAAATGTAGCATTAAGCAAAAAAAACAAAAAAAACAAAAAAACACAGATGTTAAATACGAAGACAACACATAAGAGGAGATTATTGCTGCTAAGGATGCCGGAAAACTTTCCATGTCTAAAAACTTATAGGGGACTCAATTAGACTGACTGATAGATTTGACCAAACAAAATTTCTAAACTTTCAAACATTCCCCCCAATGCATCTATACATATATAAAAGAATTAAATGTAATGGAGAAAAGTTGGTGGAAAATACTAAACTTTTTGGTTGAAAGTATACAATCATAAACAGTGATAAAAACCGAGGACCCAATATATAAACTGTGCAAAGAACTTTCACTGTCAGTTAAAAGAAATTAAAATGCTAGCAAGCCCCCAAATATATGAAACCTCGCTAGTAATAAAATAATGGCAAAATAAGTTCTTTAGCACTCTCCTTTCACCTATTCAACAAAACCTGTTTTATATGTGAATACTTAATATGAGAGAAGTTGCTGTGATATGCATGTCTCCTGGACTGCTATTGTAAGGTAATATCCACCTCCATGAGTCTCTATCTTTCTAGTGAACAGAAAACATGCTCAAATATACACTATATTAATCTTTTAAAATGCCCTCAGTTCCCTACACTTGCCCTAGAACCTATTACTCAATTTTCCTACTCCCTTAACTGCAAAACTCCTCTATGTTCTAATTTTATTGGAACACATTTATGCTTTCAATTTCTTCCTCAGGTACTGGAATTTTATCCTCATCACTTAATTGTCAACCATTATTTCTGTAATGCTAAGTCAAACAGACACTTCTCTTTCTAACATACTAATAAAGTACTTACAAATTAATTAGTCAACCAACAAACAAACATGTCCAATTATTGGCTCTGAGCTATACTCATTAGGATCTCTTGTGAGCTCAGCTAAAATTTCTCAGCTTCAATTCTCTCTGAATCTTTTCTGAAGTAGCTGTGGGTTCCTGGACTCACCTCGATAGATACTCTGAAAGGAAAATCTAGTGTGGAAGTTAGAATTCTTTATGGATGTTTGATGATGGAGTCTGATGCTCTGTTCACAGAAGAGACAGAAGGAAGGAGTGAAGTGTCAGTCCCTCAGACAGATGCACAACTCCAAAAGCAACACACTTCTCCTCCACCTCAAGGATGTAGAAGTTGTGGGACTGCAACATAGGAGATATTTATGGACCCCTATGTCTGGTCATCAGGCACATTTCCCTCTTGTTATTCCAACCTCAAGCGCATGATTTCTCCCTGTAGACTGGTAGAAAGAAGTTCCTCCTAATGATTTTATCTTCCCAAGACACAAGTTTAGAAGTCAGGTGAATTCTCTTTATGTTAATCCTTCTCCATGAACTCTTCTGCCTTCTAGAGGTCAAAACTTCTAGTACTTTATCCCAACCATGATTCCAAATTTCCCCTTCCTCACTGAGTCTGGGGACTCCTGGACATAAGCCCCACTAGTTTTCAAAGCCATGTATTTTGGTAATTTGTCTTTCTGGTTCAGGTCCCAGGTTTGTATGCCTGATGTAAGGCATAAGCCTATTGTCTTTTAGGGAAAATCTCTGTAAATTTGAAATCCTCCCCACTTATGAGTTACCATTTCCACGGGTGGGGTTTTTGAAGAGAGCACTTGTCTGTCTCTCCTACTAACTTGATGTGGCTCTATTATCCTTTGATCTGGAGGAAGTGTTCAGCTAGTTTTCAGAGGAAATTGATCTATATGTAGCTGTAGACTGGGTGTGTCCATAGGTCTTAGTGAGATTAAGACCTCCCTATGCTGCCACCTGAACCACCATGCCAACATTTGATAGTAGCCCAACATGACTCATTTTAAGCTTCGGATATCCAGAACTATAAGAGCATATATTTGTTTATTTTAAGCAACTTATGTGGGAGTATTTTACAACAGCAATAGGAATATAATGCAGACATATTCAACAAAATTTCTTTGCAAAATTGAGTTTAAACTTCTCAGTTGATTCATTAGCTGACCTCGGGTAAGGATATTTTATGTTGAAAACCCACATTAAGTAAAAATAAACAAACAAAAAAAATCTTTTAAATCAACTTGAGGATATTATATCCCATTAGTTTTTACGGTGAACTCCTCATTACATAATTGTAAATGTTGCCTGACTGTGATGTCTTGTGATATTATGATAGAAAAGAAATCCATTGTGAAAATTAAGGTCACTCATTGTACATTTTTTTTTCTTTCTGTCTTTATTGGAATATAATAGCTTTACACTGTTGTGTCAGTTTCCACTGTACAACAAAGGTAATAAGCTGTATTTATACATATATCTCCCTAACCCCTCCCTCTTGAGCCTCCCTCCAACCACCCCTATGAAAGAGTAGCACTGACATTTATACACTACCAAATGTAAAATATATAGCTAGTGGGAAGCAACTGCATAACTAGTACTTTAAAATTTTGTGTCTGTATTTCTATATTCTTTTATTTTATGTTAATTTTTATGTTCATTCCTTTTATTTCTATTCTTGCTAACTTTCTATCAGGTTTCCTTTTAACATAAAAGATGAAATCATAACTGTGTCAGTGTGTGTGTGTGTATATGTCTGTATTATTATGCTTATTTGAAGGAAAAATGTATACAAACACAGATAATTAGATACAGCATTTACCATTCATTGTTTTCTTTCGACTGAAGAATGAACTTCCACACGTTTCATTTATTTCTCAAAATATCCATGTGAAGTTTTGTTTAGTATCTCACAATACCTTCAGAAATATGAAAATTGAGGCTCAGGAAGTGTAAATTTCCCATAATTACATAACAAAGCATTTAAAGCTATGTGAACTGTCAAATTGTACACAAATGGAAATACGTAGTATGCTCTTTTAAGTTTTGTATAGCTCCATTAATTCACCAAATTGTGTACTCTATACAGTATATTCTATGTTATTATACTCTGATAATTTAATTAAATTTAAAAAAATCTAATGGTGCATGGGTAAGGGCAGGATCTAGAGCATAGGCAGCTGATTCTTAACAAGCATGGGAGCTATATCATCTAACAGGGAAGAAAGCTGAGTCTTATTTATGGATGTAGAGTGTTATTAAATTTAAGTAATTCACATGATAAACATATTTTTTCTGTAAATATAAGATTAATCTCAACAGAACTATAGTAAACTGAGCATAAATTTGTTCAAGACATAAAAGCACTACAGGCTTACAAACATCATGGATGAAACTTAAAAGCAGTGTAGAGACTGACAGCTGACTACCCACTCATGAGGAGCACAAAGAAATCAGCACAACTCCACAGCATATAATTTCATTTTATACTAAATGTATTACTGTAACCAAATTGACGTAGAATGGCTTCTTATGCAGCAAAAAGGCTAACTGACACAACAATCCAACTGAGCAGAACTGAGTGCAATTATACTAATCTGCAGCTTTTTATTTTTGGCATATGTTCTGATATATGAAGAGAACATCCATGATCATTCTGTGACTCAAGCTTATTTCAGATACCTGTAGTAACAAGTGACTGCCTTGACGTACCCTTCTAGGTAACTAAGAGAGGTGGACAGACATGCACGCTTGTGCAGAAAAAATCGTGATCCTGAATCACAAGACCGGACAGGGTATCAAGCTCTCTCGTGGATCATCCTCTGATGATGGTTATAAAGAGATTCCTGCACGTGAAAGAGACGGGAAATGGATGAACTGACAATATTCATTCAGCATCCGTTTCTTACTCATAAGTGTTAGGGAAGATGAGGTATTTAATAAAACTATAGAAAAAGTCATATTAGTAGATAGCGTTAGAAGATTACAAGCAGAAACAGGATGGTAATAAAGTAAGAAAACATAAAATACAGTAATTAATCCTTCACTTCAATGAATAAACACCCTCATTTGTGGGCACCGATCTTACATACTTTAATAAATAGATGTACAGCATGAAAAAGAAATATTGTGCATAATAACAAAATATGCAATTTGACATTTTGCTTCCTCATATTTATGGTCATCTCTGACACTAAGATCATATTAGGTTAATTTATTCCAATTTGTAGTTCCATGTAGATTTCACTGGGAGACATATATTCGATAATTTTTGCCAGCAACTATGGTACGAATTCTGGACACCAAAGTGAGTGATCGAATTAAATCAGGAGAGAAATTAGAAAACACAGTAGCATGTTTGTATTGTTGGTGTCAGAAATTAACTTTGAATTCTGAGACATCAATTTCAAAGACAGTCATGTCAAATAAACATATTGCCAGCTGTATGACACCATTACTAGACTAGCATGCAGGCCACCCCCACCCATGAAGTCCACCTTTTATATACAGCCCCTGGGTAAAGAGATGTGACCACAGGAGAGAATTTGCTTTTCCCTTGCCATACCCAAATTCCATTCTTGTGTTTTAAATTCACCAATAGAGAGTGAATTTGCAAAACCCTAGCCACCCTGCCCCCGGAAGCCAATAAAGGCAGAGCCCCCAGTTGATGCTCTCTCTCTCTATCCAAAATTTATGTACATGGCTCTTAGGCATTCTGTTTATCCTATAGGACTTGTGAATAGTAATTTTTTTAAGTTCCATAATAGATATTGGTGAGGTGCACCATGCTATCATAATAAGAACCACAAGTGCCAATCTAACCACAGCATAGACTTGGTAAGCAAAATGTCTGTGAGGTTTTGCCATAAGTAACACAGGACCAGGTGAGTGCCTCTGACAGTTTTAGCCAACAGCATCACTATGAATAGGCTGAGACTTAAATGTAGCAAAGTTAGTCTACATTGTGAGGAACAGTTGGTAATGAAGTAAGTGATAGACTAAAGTAAAATCTGTAACTTCTTATTTTCTTCTACAATGAAATTACATACATAGGCTTAGTTGCCTAGGGTAGTTTTTCCTCCCATATGAGTAAACAAAGTCATGATTATTCCTCCAGATAAAGAAAATAACAACAACAGAAAAATGGGGAACAATTACTTGGCATGATATATGTCATTTTAGAACAAAATTATTTTTAAGAAATCCAAGTTGACCCTTGAAAGATGTGGAAATATTCAAATATTTTTGATCCAAGCTTAGGAAAAACTTTGGGAATATATGGATATGAACAGAGGAGAAAAAAATGTTTATATATCAGAGCAGAAGCGTAATAAAGTGAGTTACTTAAGTTGTGTAGAAGAAATGAATTCAAATAAATGGAAATTTAAGGAAATAAATTGAAGGAGCAAGTACTACTTCATCATTCTGATCAAAGAATTTGTCTCTGAGGACCTGCCTGGTGGTACGGTGGTTAAGAATCCACCTGCTAATGCAGGGGACATGGGTTCAAGCCCTGCTCCAGGAAGATTCCACATGCCATGGAGCAACTAAGCCCATGCACCACAATTATTGATCCCGTGTGCTACAACTACTGAGGCCCGCATGCCTAGAGTCTGTGCTCCATAACAAGAGAAACCACAAAAATGAGGAACCTGAGCACCACAGTGAAGAGTAGCCCCCACTCACTGCAACTAGAGAAATCCCATGTGCAGCAACGAAGACCCAATGGAGCCAAAAAATAATAAATAAAAATTAAAAAAAAAAGAATTTGGCTCTGAGACTTTGAGCCTTACAATCATGGCCACTGCTTCAGCTGCAGGGCAATTGGCCTTTATATAACTGTCATCCCAGTGATTCTTTTCAGAGCCCTGTTTATGTCTTTGTTCCTCAGACTGTAGATGAAGGGGTTCAGCATGGGTGTGACCACAGTGTACATCACGGAGGCGACTGCACTTGAGTGTGAGCTGTGGGTAGCAGCAGAGCTAAGATACACTCCTAAGCCTGTACAATAAAATAAGGAGACAACTGAAAGGTGAGATGCACAGGTGGAAAATGCTTTATACTTCCCTTGAGATGATGAGATTCCACGTATGGCAGAAGCTATCTTAGAGTAAGAGTAAAGAATCCCAGTGAGGGAAACACCATCTAACACCGCAGCTGCAAAATACATGAATATGTCATTAAGAAACGTGTTAGAACAGGCAAGTCGGACCATCTGATTGAGTTCACAGAAAAAGTGGGGGATTTCCAAGTCTGTACAGAAGAACAGCCACAAAACCATTAAGCTTTGGGTCAAGGAATTCAGGGCACTCATCATCCAGGACACCAGAACCAGCAGTCCACAGAGCCGGGTGTTCATGACGACTGTGTAGTGTAGGGGGTGACAGATGGCCACAAATCGGTCATAGGCCATCACGGTCAGCAGAAAGACGTCCAGCCCTGCAAACAGCATAAAAAAATACATCTGGATAATGCAGCCTTCATAGGTTATTACTTTGTTCTCTGTTTGTATATTCTTCAGCATTTTGGGGATGGTGGTAGAGGTGAAACAAATGTCCACAAAGGACAGATGCGAGAGGAAGAAGTACATTGGTGTGTGGAGATGGGGGTCTAGATTGACAGCCAGGATGATCAGCAGGTTTCCAAACACAGTTATCAGGTACATGGAGAGAAAAAGACCAAACATGAGAGGTTGCAACTCTGGTTCCTGTGATAATCCCAAAAGAAGAAATTCCAAAATTCGGGTAGCATTCCCTGGATCCCTGTGGTAGAGGTGACAACCAGGAAACAAATAGTAACTTAAGTAGTTTCTCACAAATTGGCATTGCAAACATAGTAGAATTTTACAATTTATATTTTGTATTCAAAAATTAATATCCATTATATCCATTATTTTTTATGAAAATCTCCCCTTCAAGTTGTCCTGTGTGCCATCTCTGAATAGGAACTCTTATCACACATTCAACCTTCTCTTCAAGTGTTCATGTATTCTACCCTTTTTTAAGCTCTTTATTGGAATATAATTGCTTTACACTCTTGTACCAGCTTTGGAGGTACACTAAAGAGAATCAGCTGTATTTATACATATATCCCCATATCCCCTCCCTCCCATGACTCCCGCCTGCTCTCCCTGTCCTGGCCCTCTAAGGCATCACCCATCATCGAGTTGATCTCTATTCTACCCTTTTAATGAGGAATTATCTCATGTATTTGGGAAATATAAATTGAGGACTGACCAACTTCTATACAAATGACTTAGGGTACTGAAAGACAATGGTCTTTATAGGTCAATGATGGAGGAAGAATCTAAGCAAAATTATAGCATAAAAATTATCAGATGTTATGAAGAAAAACAAATCAGGTATAAAGAAGAGAGTTAATGAGGGTATTTTTTAGTGGGTGTTCAGATAGACTGGAAAACAGTTGAACAGAGACCTCAAGGCAGAGAGGGCAGGAGATGTGATGTTATCTGGAAGAAGTGTGTGCTGGATAGAAAGAACAGCCAGGGCAAAGTCTCTGTAGGACACTGTGTCCAGGGGAGTATGCAAGAAGGAGAGTGATGAGAGAAGGTGTAAGAGAATTTGGAGGAACGAGGTTACCTCCCTGCAGCTGAAACTTGAAGTCACAGGGAGTCCCCAGTTCATATGTTGTTTCTTGCACTTTATTTAAAGTTTCTTTCCAAGAAAGCCTGTGATTAAAAATGAATCCTTTCCTTATTCTTTAGGTTAGTTAACATTCAGGAACCTGTATTATAAGGGTCTCATACTGAAGAATATAGGCTCAGGTACACTTTTGTTGCCTTGAGAACTGCTCTTGCCCCATAACACACACACACACACACACACACACACACACACAGAGGCAGAGGCACACACACAATGGCCTTCTGAGATGATGCTACTACCTGGCAATACTCACTTTCAGCCACATTAATTAGGAAATCAAGGACACATGACAAGTATCAACATTAGATTATCTTTCCTCTAAAAATCTAGAAAGAGTATCTAAATTGCAGTTATGTGTCCCATGGACATGTAAAGCTGGGGCTCCAATTCAAAATGACCACAATGTGTCCAGTATTGAAAGAAACATAAAAAAAAATTAGTTATAAAACTGAGAGGAGAAAAAAAAGGGATATGTTGAGAGGTGGGAGCTCAGGTGATCCCTAGAGTTTTTGATGAGGGTGAAGCTTGCTTAATTTTGGCAACTTTTCAACCCCAGTTATATTCCCTGATGCCCAGAATAGCAAGGCAACAAAATGTGTTTTATCCAAAAGAGAAAGGAATGATATATTTATGTTATCAAGCTATCTGATTGATTGAACATCCTGCTTGAAAAATGGGCAAGGGGGATAATTTTTTGATGTCTATTATTATTGTTATTATTATTATTATTATTATTATTATTTAAGCTCTTTATTGGAATATAATTGCTTACACTCTTGTACCAGCTTTTGAGGTACAACAAAGTGAATCAGCTATATATATACATATATCCCCACATCCCCTCCCTCCCACGACTCCCTCAAGGGGAATACATTTTTTAAAAATTAGCAAAGGGAAATATACAAAATATAACAAAAGTGGATGATTTAAAAAATGATTTGTAAAATACTTCTAAATGATATCAAATGCAAAACTTTTGTAATTTGAGATTCTGGTTTTGAATTTTAGGTATGAAAGGATGCTGTTTGTAGCTGAAGAGCCAACAGAGAGAGTCTAAATGTTAATATCTTCACCCAAAGAGTAGGAATAGCAGGTCCATTCTCCTAAGGTGGTTGCCATGTTTAGTCAATATATGTAACAAGTGTAGCACATTTCCTTCCTGTTAGTAATGAATGGTTACTTCTGGAAATGATATTTGACTGATTTTTCTCTTCTTCCTCTCAAATGTCTCCACTACCTTCCCACCTCTTGGTCCCCAATCTACAGACTTGTTTCAGTGTCTTGTCTTCTTTCCCATCCATTACAGGCTAGTAAACCCCTAGCCAATATTCTTACTAATGCACAGAAATCTTCCTATTTTACTAAGCTGATTGTCCAACTCCCTGATGTAGCTCTCTCCCAGTGACTCCTGAAGGGAGAAAATTCCAAATTCCATAGCTTCAAACCCTACTCTTAACTCTCCCTGACTGAACCACCAATTTCACCCTCATGCTGCCCTTGCCAATGACAATCTCATAATAATTGACCTTGAGTCACAGCTTCAGTTGATGCCACAGGCTCATGATTCAGAACCTATATACAGCTTCTCTCTGCTTGGAAAGTCAACTGCTGGTCTATCTGGAATTTTTCACTCTTCTCTATCTTTGAAACTGCATCTTCAAAAATAACTTTTAAAATTGAATACCAAAAAATAAATTACTTAGGAATAAACCTCATCAAGGAGGTAAAAGATGTATACATTGATTATTAAACATTGATAAAGGGAATTGAAAAATGATCCAAAGAAATGGAAAGATATTGCATGCTCTTGGATTGGAAGAACTAATATTGTTAACATGGGCATATTACCCAAAGCAATCTACAGATTTAATGTGATCCTTATTAAATTACCCATGACCTTTAGCACAGAGCTAGAACGAATTATCCTAAATATCATATGGAACTATTAAAGACCCAGAATTGTCAAAGAAATCCTGAAGAAAAAGAGCAAAGCAAGAGGCACAACCATCCCAGATGTCAGACAATACTACAAAGCTAAAGTAATCAAAACAGCAGAATACTGGTACAAAAACAGACATATGCATCAACAGAACATAATAAAGAGCCCAGAAATAAACCCATACACCTACAGTCAATTAGTCTGTGACAAAAGAGGCAAGAATATATTTGTAATGGGAAAAATATAGTCTCTTCAGTAAGTGGTGTTGGGAAAGTTGAACAGTCACATGTAAATCAATGAGGTTAGAGCACACCCTCTCACCAAACATAAAAATAAACTCAAAATGGCTTTAAGAGTTAAACATAAAACGTGACACCAGAAATCTCCTAGAAGAGAACATAGGCAAAACATTCTCTGATATAAAGTGTACCGATGTTTACTTAGGTCAGTCTCTCAAGACAACAGAAATAAAAATGAAAATAAACAAACAGGCCTAAGAAAAGGAGTCAAGATGGCAGAGAAGTAGGAGGACGTGGAGTTCATCTCTCCCCATAAATGCATCAAGAATACATCTACAAATGGAATAATTTTCACAGAGCACCAGCTGAACACTAGCAGAGGAACTTGAACATCTAAAAGGACAATAAAGATCTGGATAGAATGAAAGAAAGAAGAAGAAAAACAGAAGAGGAGAAGAAGTGGTTGGGACCTATGCACCTGGTGGGGAACTGAAGCTGAGGAGAGGTTCCCACATCTGGGTAAACCCTCTACCTGGTAGGGAGATCATTTGGGACACAAAGGGAGTTTTGGGGGCTACTGAAGGAGAGCACAGCAACCAGTCTGTGGTAGGCAGGACAGAATGAGACTACACAGATGGCATGTGCCACAGCCTTGTGAGCCCCAGACTGAGATATGTGCCCACCATTGTGGAAGGGGGCTGGTTGCTGGAATGTTGGGTTTGGAGAGCAAAGCTGGGGAGAGGACTGCTGTTGCCTGTGAGGAGACAGCCTGAGGGGAAAGGAGTGAGGAAATCCACAACCTGGAATGCTCCTGGAGGAAAGCTGGAATGCCACAGAAGCAAAGTACCATTGTTGAATGGTGCACAAGGGGGGGGGGGACCACCATTGCAGGTCTCTCCCCAAGTGCCAGCAGCTGCCTTCCTGGGAACAAGGAAGGGCTCCCACTGGGGCCAACTCTCTCATGCCTGCAACCACCAGCTACCCCACATGTCCCATCCCCATGAGGGCTGGCTCTCTCATGCCTATGGCCACCAGCTCCCCCACACGACCCATCTTCACTGGGGCTCCCACGACCCTGGGGGTCACCATCTCCTCTTCCATGCCCCATAGCCACTGTGGTAGGCACCCCTGTAGCTACAGTGGCAGGCACCTCTACAAACCTCCTTGTCAGGACAGATTGTGTGCTTTCTTGAAGCCTTGGGAACAGAATCCTGTGGGTGGCCCATATGCCGAGATGGGGCTGAAACTACTGCTAAGCCCTAGGGGCTGAGCAATTAGGAGGAAAAGCTGAAGTATCTCCTCAGTGGTGGGCAGACAGCAAATTGAAACCCCTACAACTGGCTGTGTAAACTCAGTAACCATAGAACATGTGAATGGACAAGAGTGCTTAGTACTGAGATCACACCCATGTCAAAATACACACTTTGACACAGTGCTGCCCATCAGAGGGACAACACTCAGATCCACCCATAGAGGGCAGGCACCAATCCCTACCATCAGGAAGCCTGACAAGCACCTGGACCAAAATCACCCACCAGGAGGCAGACACAAGAAAGTAGAGGACCTATGATCCTGCAGCCTGTGGAAAGGGGACTACAAACAGAAAGTCAGACAAAATGAGATGACAGAAATATATGTTGCAACTGAATGAGCATGATAAAAACCTACAATAAAAACTAAATGAAAAGGAGATAGGCAGTCTACCTAAAAAAGAATTCAGATAATGACAGTATAGATGATCCAGAATCTCAAGTGAAGAATGGAGGCATAGATTGAGAAGATGAAAGAGATGTTTAACAAGGAACTTGAAGATTTAAAGAACAAATAACAGAGATGAACAACATAATAACTGAATTGAAAACTATATTAAAAGGAATCAATAGCAGGATAACTGAGGAAAAAGAAGAAATAACTGACCTGAGAGACAGAGTAGTGGAAATCACTGCTACAGAACTGAATAAAGAGAAAAGAATGAAAAGAAATGAGCACAGTCTCAGAGACCTCTGAGACAACATTAAATGCACCAACATTCACATTATAGGGGTCTTAGAAGGAGAAGAGATACAGAAAGGGCTTGAGAAAATATTTGAAGATATTATAGCCAAAAACTTCCCTAACATGAAAAAGCAAACACTCACTCAAGTCCAGGAACTGCAGAGAGTCCCATACAGGAAGAAACCAAGGAGGAACACATCAATACACATATTAATCAAACTAACAAAAATTAAATTCAAAGAAAAAAAAAACATTAAAAGCAGCAAGGGAAAAGCAACAAATAACATACAATGGAATCACCGTAAGGTTATCAGATGTTTTTCAGCAGAAACTCTGCAGGCCAGAAGGGAGTGGCAAGCTATGTTTCAAGTGATGAAAGAGAAAAACCTACCACCCAGAATACTCTACCCAGCAAGGCTCTCATTCAGATTTGATGGAGAAATCAAAAGTTTTACAGACAATCAAAACCTAACAGAATTCAGCACCACAAAACCAGCATTACAATGAATGCTAAAAGAACTTCTCTAGGTGGGAAAGAGATAAACAAATTAAAACAACCTTGTACATATATGGACTGCTATATCAAAACCTCATGGGAAGAGCAAACACAAAAACTACAATGGAAACACACACTAAAAAGAAAAAGCAACCCAAACATAACACTAAAGATGGTCACCCAATCACAAAAGAAAAAAAAAAAAAAAACAAATGGGGAATGGAAGAAAAAAGACCTACAAAAACAAACACAAATCAACTGAGAAAATGGCAATAGGAACTTATATATCAATAATTACTTAAATGAAAATGGATTAAATGCTCCAACAAAAAGATATAGGCTGGCTGAATGGTTACAAAAACAATTCCTGCATATATGCTGTCTACAAGAGATCCACTTCAAGCCTAGAGATACTTAAGGTGAGGGAACAGAAAAAGATATTCCATGCAAACAGAAATCAAAAGAAAGCTGGAGTAGCAATACTAGTAGCAGACAAAATAGACTTTAAAATAAGGACTATTACAAGAGACAAGGAAGGACACTACATAATGATCAAGGGATCAATAGAAAAAGAAGATATAACAATTGTAAATATCTATGCTCCCAAAATAGGAGCACCGCAATACATAAATCAAATGCTAACAGCTGTAAAAGGAGAAATCAACAGTAACAGAATAATAGTGGGGGACTTCAACACCCCACTTACATCAATGGACATATCACCCAGACAGCAAGTTAATAAGGAAACACAGCTTTAAATAAAACATTAGGCCAGATAGAATTAATTGATATCTATAAGACTTTCCATCCCAAAGCACTTGAAAACACTTTCTTCTTAAGTGCACCTGGTGTATTCTGCAGGATGGATCACATCTTGGGTCACAAAACAAGTACCAGTAAATTTAAGAAAATTGAATTCATATCAAGCATGTTTTCTGACCACAGTGCCATAGGATTAGAAATCAATTACAAGAACTACTCTGGTGGCACAGTGGTTAAGAATCTCCTGCCAATGCATGGGATATGGGTTCTATCCTCGGTCAGGGAAGATCCCACATGCTGCAGAGCAACAAACCCCGAGCACCACAACTACAGAGCCTGCACTCTAGAGCCCGCAATTCACAACTACTGAACCCACATGCCACAACTACTGAAGCCCATGCACCTAGAGCCTGTGCTCAGCAACAAGAGAAGCCACTGCAATGAGAAGCCCATGCACAGCAATGAAGAGTAGACCCCATTGCCACAACTAGAGAAAACATTCATGCAGCAATAAAGACCGAACACAGCTAAAAATAAATAAATATATAAATAAATAAATAAATAAATAAATAAATAAATAAATAAATTTTTAAAAAGAAATCAATTACAGGAAAAACTGTTACAAAAAAATCATAAACACATGGAGGCAAAACAATATGTTACTAAACAACCAATTGATCACTGAAGAAATTAAAGAGGAAAGAAAAAAACACCTAGAGTTAAATGACACTGAAAACACGACAATTCAAAACCAATGGAAAGCACAAAAAGAAGTTCTAAGAGGGAAGTTTATAGCAATACAAACGTATCTCAAGAAATAAAAAATACCTCAAATAAACAACCTAACCTTACACCTAAAGAAACTACAGAAAGAAGAACAAGTGAAACCTAAAGTTAGTAGAAGGAAAGAAAACATAAATATCATAGCAGAAATAAATGAAATAGAGACAAAGAAAACAATAGCAAAGATCAAAGTAACTAAAAGATGTTTGCTTGAGAAGATAAACAAAACTGGTAAACTTTTAGCCAGACTCATCAAGAAAAAAATGGGAGAGGACTCAAATAAATAAGATTAGAATTATAAAGGAGAAGTTACAACTGACACCACAGAAATACAAAGAATCATAAGAGACTACAATAAGCAAGTATATGCCAATAAAATGGACAACCTGGATGAAATGATCAAATTCATAGAAATGAACTACCTTCCAAGATTGAACCAGGAAGAAATAGAAAATATGAACAAATCAATCACAATTATTTGAAATTGAAACAATGATTTAAAATCTCCCAAGAAACAAAATCTAGGACCAGGTGGCTTCACAGGCTAATTCTATCAAACATTTATAGAAAAGTTAACACCTATGTTTCTGAAATTCTTTAAAAAATTGCAAAGCAAGGAACATTTCCAAGCTCATACTGTGAGGCCAGCATCATCCTAATACCAAAACCAAAGATGTCACAAAATGAAAAAAAAAATTGCAGGCTAATATCTCTGATTAACATAGACACAAATATCCTCAAAAAATATGAGGGTGAGTTAAAAATTATCTGCACTCTGGCTGCAGAATTTATTTTAATTTTTAGAAAAGACAAATACATCATTTTTTGGTGTAATCTCCTTGCTTTTCAATACACTTTGTCCATCTGTCAACAAGCTTTTGTATTCCTTCATTAAAAAAATACTTTATGCTGAGCTCTGAGCCACAAGCGCACTGCTGTCTCCACTTCTTCAACAGAAGTAATCTTTGTTCTCATAGGGCTGCTTTCTGGGGACCAAACAGGTGAAAGTCCTATGGAGCAAGATGAGGACTATAGGGACGATGCTTCAACACTTCAAAATGAAGTCTTTGCAGAGTGTCAACAGGATGGGCAGGAGTGTGTGGACGTGCAGATCCTCAGACCACAAAAAATGAATCACTGCACGCTGCTCTTTTTCACGCAAATCACAAGTGGGACATTCATTTTTTCTCACACTGCAGTTACAAATGAACTGATGTAACATGTTCACATCTGCACAGCAGTGACTGGGGAGACAGTAGCCTTGAATGGAAAGCACTGATAAGACAGTGAGGCCAACAGAAGTTTTAATATAACTAGAGTGTGGATAATTTTTGACTCCCCCTCATACTAGCAAACCAAATCCAAACACCACATTAAAAAGATTATACAGCATGAACACGTGGGATTTATGAGGGATGAGAGGATTCTTCAATATACATAAATCAATCAGTGTGATAAACCACATTAACAAAATGAAGAATAAAAACCATATAATCATCTCAACAGATGCAGAAAAAGCTTTTGACAAAATTCAGCACCTATTACAAGAAAAAACTCCCCAGAGAGTGGGCACAGAGGGAACATATTTCAACATAATAGAGGCCATACACAACAAACCCACAGAAAACATCATTCTCAGTGGTGAAAAACGGAAAGCATTTCCTGTAAGATCAGGAACACGACAAGAATGTCCACACTCACCACCTTTATTCAACATACTTTTGGAAGTCCTAGCCACCACGATCAGAGAAGCACAATGAATAAAAGCAATCTAAATTGGAAAAGAAGAAGTAATACTGTCATTGTTTTTAGATGACATGATGCTATAGCTAGAAAATCCTAAAGATGCTACCAGAAAACTACTAGAGCTCATCCACGAATTTGTTAAAGTTACAGGATAAAAATTATTGCACAGAAATCTTTTTCATACCTTTATCCTAAGAATGAAAGATCAGAAAGAAAAATTAGGGAAAAAATCATATTCACCACTACATCCAAAAGAATGAAATGCCTAGGAATAAACCTAAGAAGGAAAAAGACATATATTCAGAAAACTATAAGATACTGATGAAAGACATGAAAGATGAGACACACAAATGGAGATATGTACCATGTTCTTTGATTGGAAGAATCAGTATTGTCAAAATGACTATACAACCCAATGTAATCTACAGATTCAATGCAATTCATGTCAAATTACCAATAGCATTTTTCACAGAATTAGAACAAAACATACTACAATATGTATTGAAATCTAAAAGACCCTGAAGAGTGAAAGAAACCTTGAGAAAGAAAAATGGAGCTGGAGGAATCAGGCCCCCTGACTTCATACTATAATATAAAGTGACAGTCATCAAAACTGTATGGTACAGGCACAAAACAGAAATATAGATCAATAGAATAGGATAGAAAGTCCGGAGATAAATCCACAAAACCTATGGTCACTTAATTTATGATAAAGAATACCAGAATATACATTGGAGAAAAGACACTCTTTAATAAGTGGTACTGGGAAAACTAGACAGCTACATCTAAAAGAATGAAATTAGAACACTCTCTAATACCATATGCAAGAATAAACTCAAAATGAATTAAAGACCTAAATATAAGACTGGATATTATAAAACTCTTAAAGGAAAACATAGGCAGGACACACTTTGACATAAATTGCAGCAAGATCTTTTTTGATCCATCTCTGAGAGTAATGAAAAGAAAAAGAAAAAGAAACAAATAGGACCTAATTAAACTTAAAAGGTTTTGCACAGCAAAGGAAACCATCAACAAAATGGAAAACAAAAGCAAAAAACAAAACACAGAACCAGAGACAATATTTGCAACTGAAGCAGTTGACAAGAGATTAATCTCCAAAATATGCAAACAGCTTGTGCAAATCAATATCAAAAGAACAAACAAACCAATAAAAAATGGGTGGAAGATCTAAATAGACATTTCTCCAAAGAAGACATACAGGTGGCCAAAAACACATGAAAAGATGCTCAACATCACTAATTATTAGAGAAATGCAAATCAAAACTAGTAAAAATAGGGCTTCCTAGGTGACGCAGTGGTTAAGAATCCGCCTGCCAATGCAGAGGTCACGGGTGTGATCCCAGCTCCAGGAAGATCCCACATGCCGAGGAGCAACTAAGCCCGTGTGCCAAAAACCTAGTAAAAATAGAACTACCATATGACCCAAGAATCCCACTCCTGGGCATATAACCAGACAAAACCATAATTCAAAAAGATATATGTACCACAATGATCATTGCAGAACTATTTACAATAGCCAGGACATGGAAGCAGCCTAAATGTCCATCAACAGAGTAATGGATAAAGAAGGCATCGTACATAAATAGAATGGAATATTAGACATAAAAAGGAATGAAATTGGGTCATTTGTGGAGACATAGGTGGACCTAGAGATTGTCATACTGAGTGAAATAAGTCAGACAGAGAAAGACAAATATCATACGACATTGCTTATATGTGGAATCTCAAAAAGGCATAAAAATTAACTTACTTACAAGATAGGAATAGAGTCACAGATATAGAAAACAAACTTATGGTTACCAGACTGGAAAGCAAGGGCAGTGGGAAGGGATAATTTGGGAGATTAGGACTGATACATACACACCACTACATATATTCAATAAAATATATAACTAATAAGGACCTACTGTATAGTACCTGAAACTGTACCCAATGCTCTGAACTGACCTATATGGGAGGAGAATCTGAAAAAGAGTGGACATATGTATGCGTGTAACTGATTCACTTTGCTGTGCAGCAGAAAACAACACAAAATTGTAAATCAACTATCCTCTAATAAAATTAAAATGAATAAAAAAATAAAATTAAAAAAATAAACAAATGGGACCACATCAAACTTACAAGCTTTTTGCACAGCAAAAAAAAAAAAAAAAAGCCACAAACAAAACAAAAAAGACAACTGACAGAATGGGAGAAAATATTTGCAATCAATGCGACCGACAAAGTCTTAATTCCCAAAATACACACACAGCTCATACAACTGGACAACACGAAAACAAAACAACCCAATCAAAACTGGGCAAAAGGCTTAAAGACATTTCTCCAAAGACAATATACAGGTGGCCTATAGACACATGAAAAGATGTTCAAGATTGCTAATTATTATAAGAATGAAAATCAAAACTACAATGAGGTAATACCTCACACCTGTTAGAACGGCCATTGTTGAAAAGTCTACAAATAACAAATGCTGGAGAGGGTGTGGAGTAAAAGGAAACATTCTACATTGGCGATGGGAACGTAAGTTGGTGCAGCCACTGTGAAAAATAGTATGGATATTAGTCAGAAAACTGAAAATAGAATTACCATATGATCCAGCAATCCCACTCCTGGGCATATACCCAGACAAAACTAAAATTCAAAAAGGAACATGCACCCTATGTTCATAGCAGCACTATTCACAATAGCCAAGATATGAAAACAGCCTGTGTCTCAATGACAGATGAATGAATAAAGAAGATGTGGTACATATACACAGTAGAATACTACTCAGCCATAAACAAAATAAAAACAACAACAAAATAATGCCATTTGCAGCAACAAGGGTGCTACTAGAGATTATCATACTAAGTCAAGTAAATCAGAAAGAAAGAGACAAATAATAAATGATATCACTTATATGTGGAATCTAAAATATGGCACAAATAAATCTACCTATGAAACAGAAATAGAATCAGAGACTTAGAGCATAAACTAGTGGTTGCCAAGGGGGAGGGGTGTGGGAGAGGATTGGTTTAGGAGTTCGGGATTAGCAGATGCAAACTGGTAATATACAGAATGAATAAACAGCAAGGTCTTACTGATAGCACAGGGAACTAATTACATTCAATATCCTGAGATAAACCATAATGGAAAAGAATATGAAAAAGAATGTACATATATATACATATGTATGAGTCACGTTGCTGTATAGCAGTAATTAAAACATGAGAATTCAACTATATTTCAATAAAAATAAATTTAAAAAGACTTTATCTTCTTTTTCCAATTGTGTAGATGATCTCCTTCATGAATCTTTAAAAAAAGAAGGAAACTTACAATAATTTAGATAAAGGATTCTCATTGTGTAACTTTAAAAATATCAATTTTTTTTATTCTCTGCTAGACTGTGAATGTCTTGAGCTATGTATCAATATTATACATATTCTTCATCCCCACCTCTGACCTTCTTTAGGTGGGAATAGTAGCTGAATAAATATATATTGCATAAAGGAATGAAGGAATGTGTTCTCACAGAAATTTCCAATGATGAGAGAACAACAACAACAACAACAACAACAACAACAAACAGGGAATATTAAGCTAATTTTGAAAGACATGCTGGAGGAATTTTTCCATATTCTAAATATTAGAAGATCAGACCTATCAGAGGATCAGACTGCATGGTTTGTAAGAATAGACTAGAATAAATAAAACACAAACTGAAATTTCAGAGTGTATCATACATAGCAAGATGTTTTATTGTTCTCTTTGCTCAGGTGTGTGTGTGTGTGTGCATGCACAAGTGTGCATATGTGTGCCTTGGTTGTATGCCTGTGCACACATGCTGAATCACATGCAAAAGGCATGTTCTGCTCTCAGACACAATCCAAAATGTTTCTTATCCCTTGCAGTAAATGCAAGAATAGTTTTTAAAAGAAGAGCTGTTACTGCTGAGGAAAAAGCAGTAAGAATAAAGAGCACAACAGAAGAGTCTGGTTGCAGAGAGAACAGACAGCAGCGTGTTCAGACTCAAGGAACTACACACTACCTGCACTTTATTCCTCCACTTGCCTCATTACTGTACCCAAATCAGACCAGTGATTGAATTGTTATTATTTAATGGATGAGGCTGGCTTTTTCCTCACTTTTTTTTCTAAGCTCTTTATTGGAATATAATTGCTTTATACTCCTGTACCAGTTTTTGTTTCTCACTTTCTTATGTGACATCTTTCTTTGTTATTCTTAGGCTTTTGATCTCTTTTTGACAAATCTAAAGGACACAGTCTGCTTCTTTTTCTGATTCTTGTCCCACATGCCAAGGCCTTCCCACAATATATTCTATAAAGTCCTACACACACCACAAAACCCTAGCATTCCCTTCCTTTTATTTATACCTGAGGACACTTCGTCATGCATACATTTATTTTATTGTATTTTCTTTCTCCATTAAAATGTTAGATCCAAATGGGCAGGGACCTCACCTGCACTGTTCACTCTTGATGTTTCATAAGGGTGTGCATTTATTAAAAAAAAAAAAAAATTTTTAGAAAATGGAACTTATAAAATAAAAAGAATAGCGGGGGAAATAAAATCAGATAAAATATAGTGGGTTGAAAACAACTTTACTAAACAAGATTGAATGAAATAATAAGATGAAATTTTGAAAAAAATATAAAATAACAAGTCACATTAACACAGGTTTTAAATATTAACGAATAGGCAAAATCCAAAGAAAGAATAGGAAATATAATTTTTAAAAAATAGTTCAGGAAATAGTATCTAAAATTGTAATTTCAACCTATATAAACATAAATGGATTCAAACATGTTTATGAAAAAGATATAAGCAACATTTAGTTGTGTGTGAAAGCATGTGTTCCACAAGATAGCAGAAAATGATTGCCATTTTAAAAATAGATCTACTCACAAGAGGCAAAAGGTAGCAATTAGTTAAAATGTGAAATAAGATGGCAACTCATATAAAAGGTGGTTTATTACTACCAAAGATGCAGAAAAACTTTCCATGTTTTAAAAACAATGGGAGAGAGGGCAAAACGTGACCAACTGATAGATTTGACTACTTCCAATTTATAAACTCTCACACAACCCAACAAATCCATTATACACACACACATTTTGAATGACAAGCAGCAAACATCTTTAAAAATTGTAATTCTTTGAAAGAAAGTGAAAAAAAAAACTGAAAGTAAAGACTCTGGAATAAGGAATTTAGATTAGGAGGTGGTTGCATCTAACAGCAGTTTTGGATAAAATGGAGCCACAGAAATGGTGTCTAACACCATGGGGGGAGGGGAAGAGTGGGGCGAGAAACTGCATATTTATCTCTTTTCAGGAAGAAGACTTGTCAAGGTATGTAAAATACAGCTCATTCTCCCCTTTTTCTACATGTTGGAATATAATTCCTGGCCTTTCCTCTCTGAGATGGAGATGAAAGAAATTATAAAGGAAATGATATAGCAAAAAACAAACAAAAGAATAAAAACACCCAGACACCAATATGTAAAGCAAAAAAGCATGCAGAGACAATTTGCGACAGAGAGGGTAAATGGCTAATAGCCACCAAAATATATTCAGCCTCTCAGGTGATGAACTAATTGCAAAGATAAAATGTTTACGATATGCTTGTTTGTGTATTAAATGTATTTTTTTCCCTAATGAATACTCAATGTGAGAGAAGATTCCATCAAACATGTGTTTCAAAAACTGTAGTTTCCAGGTAGTAGCTGCTTCTATTGATCTGGATCTTCCTAATGAATACAGAATATGCTGAAATATACTCCATCTTAAAAATTAAAAACACAGGGACTTCCTAGGTGGCACAGTGGGTAAGAATCTGCCTGAAATTGCAGGGGACACAGGTTCAATCCCTGCCCCAGGAAGATACCACATGCCCCGGAGCAACTAAGCCCGTGTGCCACAACTATTGAGCCCATGTGCTGCAACTACTGAAGCCCACACAGCTAGAGCCCATGTTCTGCAACAAGAGAGGCCACTGCAATGAGAAGCCCACGCACCACAAGGAGGAGTAGCCCCCGCTCACCGCAACCAGAGAAAAAGCCCGTGTGCAGCAACGAAGACCCAACACAGACAATAAAATAAATAAATAATTAAAAATAAATAAATAAAATAAAATAAAAACCATTGGATTGTACACTTTAAAAAAAATTAAAAATACGTAAATAAAATGTCATCACTTCACTGCAAACCACTCCTGACCATATAGTTTATTTTTTTACTCCCTTAAACTGCAAAACTCCTTGGAAATGTTCGTTTTACTGAAAACAGTTTGCTTCCTCTTTCTTCTTGAGTCTCAACTAGATTTTCTTTCCCATCACTTGTCAACAACAATCCTTGAATTGCTGAATCCAACAGACATCTGTCTTTTAAAAATACTTAATAAATTGATTATAAATTAATTAGCCAATCAGGAACTCAAACAAAGAGATTTCTCAGCTCTGGGCCAGCTGTTTGGGTTTTCAGGTGACCTGAGGTAAATGTTCTTGGATTTCATTCTCTCGTACCTTCTCCTGCAGTGTCTGCTGAGCTCTTGGTCTCACCTGTTTGGGAAGGCTGAGAGGAAGGTCTCTGTGTGGAAGTCCAAATTCCTCCCTGGATGGTTCATGATGGAGACTGAAGTTGTATCTCCAAACAAAAAAGAAGGAAGGAGTGAAGCATTGATCCCTGAGCCAGACTTAGGAATCTAAATGCAAAAACCATGCCCATTCCAGCTCAAGGATGAATATATATGCACAGACCCTGCAGCAGTGGAGATAATTACAACTTTTTATATTTACTGAATCTGCTCATTAACACATTTTCCATTGTTACTCCAATCCACAAGCACACTTTCCCATGGGAACTTTTCTGGACAGAATGGAAACTTTCTGTGCTAATTTGCTGTTCCCAAGTGACCAGGTTAGAAGTCAGGTGTATCCATTTCTTATTACTACCCCATAAACTCTCCTGTCTCCTGGAGTTCTAACATTGAAACTGTTTTACAACCCTCCATCAAAGTTTCCTGCAATTCTAAGCCTTAGGAATCTATATTAACTATGTCTTTTGGGTCTCAAAAGCATTTCATTGTTATGAGAACACAGCTCCTGATATCTCCAGAAAATTAGTATTTCTTCTTTAATAAGGGAGAGGACTACATACCCTTGTTAGAAAACCATGGGTAAAATCATCCTTGGCTTCATAATGCTTTTGATGTATCAATTAGAAATTTCATGTTTTTAATACAAGCCAAACTCTGATGTTTGATCCTTTATTTATAAAATATTTGGTATTTATAATAGATATACTTAGATTTTTTTATGCACCATGGCCAGACCTTAGAATCTTAAATGTATTGTCTCTATTATTTTTTGCAACAGCCCATCTTAAGAAGAATGTACAATTATGAGTCTCATTCTAAATTTGCAGAATTGTGGTTCAGATGGGTCAGTGATTGGCCCAAAGTGATGAACTGAGTAAGGGACATGTTTTGATTAGAACACAAGATATTTCTAGTTATCTTGCTCTAGGCCAGTGGTCCTCAATGAGAGATGATTTTGTCTCCGGGGACACTTAGAAATAGCTGGAGAAATGTTTGATTTTCATACCTACGGAAGTGTTACTGTCTCATAGTGGGTTCAGGCCAGAGTTGCAGTTCAACAACCTACCATGCACAGGACAGCCAGCACCACAAGGAATTATCCAGCACAATTGTCAGTAGTGGTGTGCTTGTGATACACTATCCTAAACAAGCACTTCTCCCAGCATCAATGTATATATGCATCACTAGGGGATCTTATCTTTAAATATAGATTCAGATTTGGCAGGACTAGGGGAGCCCAGAGAGTCTGCATTTGTAACAAACTCCCAGATGTTGCTGAAGGTGTAGATCCTGTTCTGTGGACTACTCTGTGTGTATCAAGGCTGTGGTCCAGTGTTAGAGTCAGTTGTAGGCCCTTTCAATTAATAATCTTCCTTCCCACCCCAGGTTTGATATAAGATGGTCTAATGTTGGGCTGTCATTCAGCTTCTGAATACACAAGTTTACAGGTGCCTCTTGAATATTTCCCACTTGACAGGAATTAAAACTTTTAGGACTTTATTTCCTTTTCTAAAAACTGTGGAGATTCTTCCTAAGTTGGTGCCAAAGTGATAATATTGCAGAGCTCATAGGAAATTTGTTGGCACAGAGTAGATGCTCAATCCACAGCAGCTATTATGACCATGTCTGAGTTTTGTATTTACTAAGCTCATTGGTCTCCAGGTCATCACTTGGTATAAAAAGTGAGTCCAGGATTACCTGATCCTGGAACTGTACATCCCCCACATATTTCTCTGAGTCCTAAACATGCCTCATGTGGGGAGACTGCACATCTCCACTGCTGAGCCTTGAATGGACATGTGACTTACTAGGGTTTATAGTATGTGGTCAGAGTTGACATGCTCAGTGCCTAAGGAGAAGCTGTAAGAGGCTTTGTGAGAGTCCAGCCTTTCTATTACTGTTCCCCTCTATCATTTGAATGGGTACCTCCCATGTAGGAGCTGGTCCATTGGCATGGCTCCCAGAGTGAAGACCTTTATGTAGCCTAACACAGTCGGGTCAGAGCCATAGACACCTTGCGGCATATGTCTAATGAGATAATAAATAAACTTTTGTTATTTTAAGATACTGTGATTTGGGGAGAACTTTGTTGCCACAGCAAAGGTGACTAATATACCTCTTTACATAATGTTTAATATTAATCTTTGTCTACCACCTAAGTGGACACTGTGGGATACATACCAGTTCATGTTCAAATTCCCAGGAGGTGTGCATATGGGAATAAAATCTCTAAAATGAAAATTAAAGTCTGAAACTTTTAAAATATTTTTAAATATAAACATGGGTACTCTCATCTATTTTCCACTGGGTTATTTTTGTTTCTTTTTTATTATTTTATACATATTTATTGGAGTATAATTGCTTTACGATGTTGTGTTATTTTCTGCTCTACAACAAAGTGAATCATCTATGTGTATACTTATACCCCCATATCCCCTCCCTTTTGAACCTCCCTCCCACCCTCCCCATCCCACCCCTCTAGGTCATCACAAATCACCAAGCCAATCTCCTTGTGCTATGCAGAAGCTTCCCACTAGCTATCTATTTTACAATTGGTAGTGTATAAATGTCAATGCTATTCTCTCACTATGTCCCACTGGATGATAATAAAATAATTATATGGATACCTTGTCTTCTGAAGTTGTTCTTGATTTGCTTTCAAGTATTCCATAGTCAAACAGATTTGGGTACTAATGAATTACTTGTACTATACTAACATTAGATATTAGAGAAATTTCCATTAATTCTCATTCTCTCCCTCTCTCTCTCCAAACAACTTTAGATAGAGTTGCATATTCAGTTTCTGCCTAGAATGTAGAAAGCACTTCACTTGCACCCTAACAGGAAAAAGACAGATAATCTACAAAATAATATATTTTCCTGAAACTAACATAGAGCTGAAGTTACAGAGCAAAAGCTACTCTGAAATATAAGGTAAGTCAGGTGCATCCAATAAGAGCCAGGGATGTGAGGTAAAGCTTCCCTAGGGGAAGATCAAGGGAAGAAGGTAGTGCCAACACCCATCAGGCAAAGTGTCAGGTAAAATCTTAAAGACTAACTAAAGGTCCAGTGTGGATTAGCTACCATGAGAACACAAAATTGATACTATTGGGTAATATTATTTCAGCATAACACTCAGATAACATTAATTCAACCTGATTATTCAATTTATTTTCCTGTGTAGAATTCAAAAGGAGACATGTATTTGACAATAACTTTGCCTGTCATTATGGAAAGTGATATAGACACAGCTTAATGATAGGACAGGATCCTAATGAGGAGAATAAGGCTCAATCACCAATTATTAAACGTGTGACTGTTAAAGTCTACATTATCAGGAAGAACAGTAAAGGTATTGACAGACAAAGAAATGATGTACACAAATGTGAATAATTATAGTCTCAGATGTTCCTCTATTATAAAGTCTTATAAATTGTCTGGGTTATCAATGTAGTTGTCATTCATATAAGCGAATGACTCATATGGACTCAAAACTCAATGAGCACTTGCAAATATTTTTGACATAAGTTTTGGGGAAATGTATAAAAGCAAGAGAGTGGACAAAAGGAAATTTTAGAGATATGTGTGTGTGTATATATATATATATATGTATCAGAGCAGAAAACTTAATCGAGTTACTTAAATGTAGAGTGAAGTTGAAGTCAAAGAAATGGAAATTTCAGGAAATAATAGAAAGAACAAAGTCTACATCCACAATCTGATCAAAGAATAGCTCCATTTATTTGAGCCCTGCAATTACAGGCACTTATTTGCCCCAGAAGAGTTGGCCCTTTTATAGCCCAGTGAATACTTTCAGAGCCCCCTTTATCTCTTTATTCCACAGACTATATATTAAGGGGTTAAGCATGGGTGTGACCACAGTGTACATCACAGAGGCTATTACACTTGAGTGTGAGCTGTGGGCATCAGCAGGGTTAATGTACACACCTAGGATTGTACGGTAAAACAAGGCAATAACTGAGAGGTGAGCTGCACAGGTGGAAAATACTTTATACTTCCCCTGAGCTAATGAGGATTTTGTATGGAGGAAACTATCTTAGAGTAAGAATAAAGTATTTCAATGAATGGACCACCACTCAGCTGCCCATCTGCAACATACACCATCATATCTTTAAGGATGTTGTCACAACAGGCACCATGGACCAAATGAGTTCACAGAAAAACTGAGGGATCTCCAAGATTGTATAGAAAGCCAACCTCAACATCATTAAGGTTTGTACAAAGGAATTCAGGACACTCATCATCCAGGACACCAGAACAACAGAACTGGGGTTTGTTGATGACCACATAGTGCAAAGGGTTACAGATGGCCATAAGCAGTCATAGGCCATTACAGTCAGGATTAAATTGTCCAGGCATCCAAACACAAAGGAAAAAAAAACCTGGCTGAGGCACCCTGCATAAGTGATGATTTTGCTCTGTACTTGTAGGTTCAGCAGCATCTTTGGGATGGTGGTGGAGGTGAAACAGATGTCAGCGAAGGTCAGGTTGGAGAGGAAGAAGTACATGGGGGTGTAGAGGTGAGAGTCTGCAGGTCTGACTCCTCTGTGAATCCCAGGAGAAGAAGGTTTTTGTTTGGTTTATTATTTCCATGTGGCTCCTGGGCTTGCCCAGAAGAAGGTAAAAGGGAAAACAAAATTCACTCCAAATAAGAATTCTGCAGATTGACAGAAATATCCTTAATCCAAACCCAGGGAGTTCATATTATCATTCATTTGGGTGGAAGAAAAAATAATTCCTTTGCTGAAAAATTGTGGTTGCCATTGCTACCTGGAAATTTTGTTTCTAGGTTCAGTGGTTCTCTCTGAACAAAAAAGCATTTGGTAGACATAGGAAAAGAAAAGATCAGTAATTGGACCATAAGTTGAAAAATTATAAATGAGAAAATATACTATGGAGAAAATTAGGATGTAAAAATAATCTATTTGATTGTTAAAAATAATGTGTTTAATCTATAAAGTCTTAAGTGAAAATCATAGATATATTAATGCATTAACTTAGAAAAAGGCAAAGGATAATAAAGGTTCATAAAAGAAAATGTAAAAGGGCAATAAATGTTTGAAAAAATGTTCTTTCTACTATTAATCCATGAGGCATGCCCCCTTTACTGCTGGAATTAATGTCTTTAAAAAAGATTAAGATTGCAAAATTCCATCATGTGGAAAGAAAAATAAAACTTAAATACTGCTATGAGAGGACAGCTAACCTGCTTTTCTGTACTAGAGAATTTAAATCAGCATACAGATGTTTTATAAGTAGCCACATATTTGTACAAACCAAAGAAAAAAATAACCTATAACAAGAAACATTAATCATGTACACGAATCATCTTTGAGTGATAACATGAATCTAGATTTTTCAATTCATTTTATTCTATTATTACTTGCAAAAACTGCAAATGGACATAAATGTAGTATATCCACAAGGAAAAATCACTTTAAAATTTGAAGATGCAGTTAACAGATTTTTACAAAGCAGAAGTAGTTAAAGCAGAAAATTAAGCTAAAAGCAGAGTTAATGAATTAAACAGAAAAAAATTTATAAATGAGCAATAAATTCCAGAACTAATTCTTTGACAAAAGTCAAATAGAGAAAATCAGATGTTTAATAAAAGCAGTAAAAAAACAGAGAAAGAATAGAAATGCCAAAAATTAGGAAAGAGGAAAATGAGCACACACATAAAACAATGCTTAACTTCGCAAGATAATATTACTTATAACTCCACGTTAAAATTTGAAAATCTATAAGAAATGAGTGTATTGATTGATTGATTGACTGATTTAGGAAGGAGGATAACAGGTTAATAATTAAGGAAAGAATTAAACATCAAAACTTCCCCCTCCAAAAGTGCCATGGAAACATGCGACAGGAGCATTAGAAGAATTTCCCTTTAAGTATCAAAGAAGAAAAGAAAGTCTGCCATCACTGATATACTATTAGCCAACACCCTTGAGATCTAAATATCATGTTTAAAGACAGTAGATTTGTTGCTGACAATGAATTGGCCGCTGAAAACCTCTTTTCACTGAATATGATTTTAATAAGGCAGTTGATATAAAAGAAATTTGCAAAAACCAGTAGGCATTTTAAGGTGACATTCAGTCGCACATACTACATTCATAATGTTTTGCAAAAATTACCTCTATCTAGTCCCAAAACATTTTCATTACTATGGGGATTCCCTGTACTATCTTTGTAACTTTTCTGTAAATCTCATATTATTTAAAATGAAAATTACAAAAAAGTGAATGCAAAAGATAAAAAAAATAGTGTTCATAAGTACACTTAAATCTCTCACAAAACAGATCACAATCACTTCAAACTGTAACAAAAATAGAAATCTCCTGAAACAGGGACTGGAAACCTGCAAATACACAGTAAATGAGAATGATAAATTTATTAATAAGCTAAAATTTATTAAGAACTATCACGTCAAGCACTTGTCCTATTTTTAATATGATGTAGCTCATTTCATCATCATCACAATTTTTATTGAGGTATAATTAACATGTAACATTATATTAGTTTCAGGTATATAACAATGTTTTGATATTTGTAGATACTGCAAAATGGTAACTATACTTATCACCATAGTAAGTATAGTTAACATCCATTTCCACTCATAAATTCAACATAATTTTCTTGTGATGGGGACTTTGAAAATCTAGTCTCTTAGTAAATTCCAAATATGCTTTCCACTGTGGCTAACTATAGTCACCATGCTCTACATTTTATCTGCATGCCTTATTTATTTTATAAGTGGAAATTTGTACCTTTCGACCCCCTTAACACATTTTGCCCACCACCTTTGGCAGCCATGGACATCACTATTTTCTTTTTAATTTAAAGAATGAAAATGCATTTACAGTAATACAGTGATAATGATTAATATGTATAGATGTTCACTAAGTATTAGGGTTAATTAAAAACTTAAATGCGTTATCTCCTTTAATTGAAATCTCATATTAATGCTATGAAGTGGATATTATCTTTTTTAAAATATTGAAATTGAGACACAGAACTATTAAGTAACTTAATATGAGAAGATGTATGAGTGGACTTGTAAGTGATAACTTTGTGGAATCCCAGGGAATGTATCTTGTTTGAATAAATGAATGCATATGATTTGATAGATGAAAGAATGCAGGAGCATTTTTGACAGAGGATAATAGAGACATTTGTAATGGTTTCTTAAAAATTACTAACGAAGCGAGAGAGTAGCACAGACATATATATACTACCAACTGTAAAATAAATAGTCAGTAGGAAGTTGTTGTATAACAAAGGGAGTTCAACTTGAGGATGGAAGATGCCTTAGAGGACTGGGGCGGGGAGGGTGGGGGGGACTCCGGGGAGGGGGGGGAGTCAAGGAAGGGAGGGAATACGGGGATATGTGTATAAAAACAGACGATTGAACTTGGTGTACTCCCAAAAAAATAATAAATTAAAAATTTAAAAAAATTACTAAGAAGTTTGGATAAGAACCTGTGTAGATTTGATTCGTATTTCTCTAATAATTAGCTATGTTGGCCATCTTTTCATGTGCCTCTTGGCCATCTGTATGTCTTCTTTGGAGAAATGTTTATTTAGGTTTTCCACCCATATTTTGATTGGGTTGTTTGTTTTGATGATATTAAGCCACATGTGATGTTTGTAAATTTTGGAGAGTAAATCCTTGTCGGTCACATCATTTGCAAATATTTTCTCACATTCTGTGAGTTTTCTTTTCATTTTGTTTATGGTTTCCTTTGCTGTGCAAAAGCTTTTGAGTTTAATTAGGTCAATTTGTTTATTTTTGTTTGTATTTCCATTAATCTGGGAGACAGATGGAAAAATATATTGCTGTGATTTGTGTCAGAGAGTGTGCTTCTAATGTTTTCCTCTAAGAGTTTTATAGTGTCTGTTCTCACATTTAGGAATGAGGTATCACCTCCCACTAGTCAGAATGGCTATTATCAAACAATCCACAAAAAATAAATGCTGGAGAGGGTGTGGAGAGAAGGGTACCCTGCTACACTATTGGTGGGAATGTAAATTGGTACAACCACTATGGAGAACAGTATGGAGGTTCCTTTATATATATATATATATATATATATATATATATATATATATAGTTACTATATGATCCAACAATCCCACTCATGGGTATATATCCAGATAAAAATATGGTCCCAAAGGATACATGCACCCTAATATTCATTGCAGCACTGTTTACAATAGCCAAGACATGGAAGCAACCTAAATATCCATGGACAGAGGAATGGATAAAGAAGTGGAACATATATACAGTGGAATACTACTCAGACATTAACAAAAATGAAATAATGCCATTTACAGAAACATGAATGGATCAAGATATAGTCATACTGAATGAAGTCAGACAAAGAAAGAGAACTATTGTATGATATCACTTAAATGAAGAATTTAAAAAAATAATGATGCAAATAAACTTATTTTAAAAAACAGCAACAAGGAACCCTCTTGCATTGTTGGTGGGAATGTAAATTGATACAGCCACTATGGAGAGCAGTATGGATGTTCCTTATAAAACTAAAAATAGAACTACCATATGACCCAGCAATCCCACTCCTGGGCATATATCCAGAGAAAACCATAATTCAAAAAGACACATGCACCCCAATGTTCATTGCAGCAATATTTACAATAGCCAGGTCATGGAAACAACCTAAATGTCCATCAACAGAGGAATGGATAAAGATGTGGTTCATATATACAATGGAATATTACTCAGCCATAAAAAGGAATGAAATTGGGACATTTGTAGAGACATGGATGGACCTAAGGACTCTCATACAGAGTGAAGTAAGTCAGAAAGAGAAAAACAAATATCGTATATTAACACATATATACAGAATCTAGAAAAATGGTACAGATCAACTGGTTTGTCAGACAGAAATAGAGACACAGATGTAGAGAACAAACATACGGACACCAAGAGGGGAAAGTGGGGGTGGGATGAATTGGGGGATTGGGATTGCCATATATACATTACTATTAAGAAAAAAAGTATAAAATTTTACACTTTAAATATATGCTGTTTAATGTATGTCAAATATATCTCAATGAAAGGTCTTAAAAAAACATAAACAGAGTAACAGACTTAGAGAACAGATTTATGATTACTGGAGAGAAGCGTAGGAGGGATAGTTAGGGAGTATGAGACTGACATGTACACACTACTATATTTAAAGTGAATAACCGAAAAGACCTACTGTATAGCACAGGGAATGCTGCTCAAAATTACATAACAACCAAAATGGGAAAATAATTTGAAAAATAATAGATACATTTCTATGCATAACTGAATCACTTTCTGTATACTTTAGACTAACACAATCTTTTTCTTTTCTTGTACAAGAGTGTAAAGCAATTATATTCCAATAAAGAGCTTAAAAATATATATGTATAATAAAATGTCAGCCAAGCTTTTCAAGATAGAAACACACACACACACACACACACACACACACACACAACGTTTTTAATCAATTATACTCCAATATAAAATGAAAAGTTAAAAAAAAAAAAAAACCTCTGTAGAGATGTTGGGTGCTGAGATACCAGTTTCTATTAGGAAGGTGAGAGCTCTTCAGCATTGGATTTCAGAAGAGAGAGGAAGGAAGTTGAAAAGAAGAGAGGTGGAAATAGACTCTGAAATTGAATTGTGTAGAATGTTTTGTAGACTTTCACCATCCCATTATCCCCCCTTGTTTCACCAAAGTTAATACTCTGAGAGTTCTGCCTGCCTCCATATCTGGTTCCCACAGCACACACTCTAATGTCATCGTGGAGCCTCTAGTTCCCTGGGTATTTTCTTTCCTGGGTGATGTAAGTCCAATCCAGCTCCAAGGAACTGCAAGGAGGTGGCATCAGGCATCTGTTATCTGAAAGGGCACAGTTGAACTCCCTCCGTCCTGGGACAATGGAGCTGTAGTGAGAGGAGTAAGGGGCCTATTTAGTGTTTCTGTGGCTTCAGAGGTTAAATTCTCACAATGTTCATTAAATTAATTGTTCCATTGTTACTCTATCCTCTGAGAAATTTGGTTTCCATGAGTGAGGAAACCAAGATAAAAGGAACTTCTTTTCTGCTAGTTCTGTACCCACAGGAACATCTTGGATGTGAGATATGATTATCCCCTCCCCAGGCCCTTAGTCATGATGTCTTTTCTCTGTGGGTGTGACCTGCATTGCCTTTTAGCACAAACATTTCCTCAACATTTTGCATGAAATTTCCTTGACTATCAAGGACATGTGATGGCATATTGTTCATGATCACATGAATCCCAAGCATCTTGACTTGGAGTTGCCAGTAAAGACCTGGGACATGCCAAAATCCCATCAAACCATTTTCAATGACTTCTATTCATAGTATTGAAGGTGCAATCTGCAGAAATTTCCAGGCATGCAGTGAGAAAAATATGGTGAGAGGTGGCTGGCTGACTGTACAGGCAGGACTCTGCAGATATTGATAGCTTTACAAGATAAAAGCAAGTCCCCTGGGCACTCCTCAGTATTCCAGTCCAGAGGGAAAAACCATCTTTATTAAATCACAAGGGACTGATTTTAAGTCATCTTCCAGATTATTAACATACTGTCAGAAAATAAGAAGAGGCACACTTAGGGTGACACTTTTGAATGATTAGTTTCAGACCGAACACAGACATCAACAAGATGAGACCTTTTCCACCAGAAAACAGACCTACTGTGGTGTCACTAGGCTCATATCATTATATCAAGTGTTGTACCATCCACCTAATCAATGCTTTATTCTTGGATTAACCTACTTCTCCCCTCCTTACTGCCAGTCCTGTATCACACTTGGTGAGAAGACATCAATCTCTACTAAAGCATGGTCCAAAGAAACAGCCCTGTGAAATTCACCTTGTATCCAATATAGAAACTACGATTATTGAGGATGATATTGAGTACAACATACACTATTTTTTTAATTGAAATATAGTTGACATATTATATTACTTTCACATGTGCTACATAGTAATTTGACATTTAAATACATTACAAAATAATGACCTGACATATCTAGTAACTACCTGCCCCCATGCAAAGTTATTACAATTTTACTGACTACATTCCTTATGCTCCATATTACATCCCCATAACTTTTATATTTTATGAAACTGGAGACTTTTACCTCTTAATCCCCTTACCTATTTTGCTCCCCTCACCCTCTCCCTTTTAGCACCCATTTGTTTTCTGTATCTATGATTCTGTTTTCATTTTCTTTTGTTTGCGTGTGTATTTGATTCTTGGATTCCACATATAAGTGACATCACATGGTATTTGTCTTTTTCTATCTGAGTTATTCCACTTAGCATGATACCCCTAGATTCATCCAGATTTTGCAACTGGCAAGACTTCATTTTCTATATGACTGGGTAACATTCCATTGTAAATATACAGCATATTTTCTTTATACATTCACCTATACAAAGGCCTTGAGGCTGCTTCCCTAGAGGGTGGAAAGATTTTGGAAGGAAGGTCACGTTGTTCTTAGCATCTCCTTCAATCCTAACTTTCAATATCCTACTCTTTTATCACAGCCTTCCAGTTGTTCTTTCTCACTTTCAAATTTTCCTTTTATTTTTATTCCATTAGTCACCTCCCAGTTTCTTTTCCTTCCCATCCAGACCACAGAGTTTTGGTCAAGCATCCATCCCATTTTGTACCCCTTGTATTATTAATTTACCTCAAAACAGTCCATTCTTGTCTAGCAGGTACATTCAATTTTTGCCAACCATTCCTCTCCATAGTCACAGTCCAGCATCTCTGTTAGATTTTACTTCCTTTTCTCCATTCATTGAGGAAGAGCTAGTTTTTCTTCTGTTCATGTTGGATCTGTACTTCAAAGTTTTATAAAACCCTGGGCACTTCCTCTGCTTGGAAAAATTTACTTATGTATTTTCTGTTACAATCTGTCTTCTACCTTTAATACCAACTAATCTGCACCTGTATATATCACTAATGATCTGCTAATAAAAACATCTCATGATCATTTATTTATTAGTCTCTGTGTGAAAACAGAAAAAAATTACAAAAGTAAAAACTGTTTACATATTAGAGCAGAACAATTAATAAATTGAGTTTCTTGCATGTAGATAAAATTTGAAGTCAAAGAAAAGGAAATATTAGAAAATAATAGAAAAAAAATTCTACAACTAAAATTGAATCAATGAATCACAATTTCTGGCTCCAATTTTTCTTTTTGAGCCTTGAAATCATGTTCATTTCTTCATCCATAGCAAGTTGGCCCTTTTCTAACTGCCAAAGATGAATCTTTTCAGAGCCTCTTTTATGTCTTTGTTTCTCAGACTGTAGATGAAGGGGTTGAGCATGGGTGTGACCACAGTGTACATCACTGAGGCTGTTGCCCTTGAGTGTGAGCTGTGGGTATTAGCAGGATTAAGGTACACTGCTAGGACTGTACAATAAAATAAGGCAACAACTGAGAGGTGAGACACACAGGTGGAAAATGCTTTATACTTCCCCTGAGCTGATGAGATTCTTTGTATGGAGATAATGATCTTAGAGTAAGAATAAAGTATCCCAACAAATGGGCCTCCAGCTAGCACCCCTGCTGTAGAATACATCACCATGTTGTTAAGAAAGATGCTACAACAGGCATTTCTCATCACCTGACTGAGTTCACAGAAAAAGTTGGGGATTTGCAAGACTCTACAGAAGGACAACCTCAACATCATGAAACTATGTAACAAGGAATTCAAAGCACTGATCATCCAGGATATTAGCACTAGCAGTCCACAGAGCCAGGGATTCATGATGACTGTGTAGTGCAGGGGTTGACAGATGGCCACAAATCGGTCATAGGCCATCACAGTCAGGAGGAAGTCTTCCAACCCTGTGAAAAGTAGTAAAAAGTATATCTGGCCGATGCAGCCTGCATATGTTATACCTTTGCTCTGCATCTGGATGTTCCACAGCATCTTTGGGATGGTGGTGGAGATGAAATAGATGTCTACAAAGGACAAGTTGGAGAGGAAGAAGTACATGGGTGTTTGGAGCCGGGAGTCTGAACTGACAGTCAGGATGATGAGCAGGTTCCCAAATACAGTGATCAGATATATAGAGAGGAAAAGGACAAATATGAGGGGTTTCAGTCGTGGATCTTTTGATAATTCCACAAGAAGAATTTCTGAAACTTTTGTATCATTTTGTGATTCCATGTGATGGAGTGAACTACCTAGAAATAAAAAATAGCACAGCTGATTTCACAGTAAAGTGCATTACTGACATAGCTGAAATTCTACAAATTATGTTTTGCACTCATGAAATCAATACCTATTATTTTGGTGTCCCCTTTAGGGTATCCCCTGTGCCATCTCTGATTACAAATTCCTGTTCATCTCTCAGCCTTTTTCCCAAGAGATCAGGTATTGTATACTTTAAATGACAAATTCTGGTAAACCTTTGGACTTTCTAAATTGAGTACTGACCATCTTCTAGACAAGAAGTAGAGTCTGCTGAGAAACAAAATCCTGACATTTCAATGATGGAGACAGAATATAAATAAATACAAAATCATACAACATGTCAGATGGTGATATGTAAAATAAAGAAAAGAGGATATAAGGGTGGTAGTGAATTGGGTGTTACTCCTTACTGGGTGTTCATTTAGGCTGGCAGACAATTTAATATGTGAACAGAGACCTCAAGGAAGAGAGGCTGGGATATCAAGCTATCTCAGGAAATGTGTGCCTGGCAGGAGGAATGGCCAATGCAAAGACCCTGAAGAAGGCAATTGTTTTTGATATTCAAGGCTCAAGAGGATGTCAGTGTGTCAAGGGGAATGACCAAGAGGGAGAGTGATGAGAAATGGGGCCAGAGATCACTAAGGAATGAATATGCAAGGACTGCCTCTTTCACATGTTTCTCCTGCACTTTATTACTTTTTCTCCCAAGGAATTCTGAGCAAAGGAATGGATCTACTTTCTGTTTTGGTATTCTGTCAACATCCTGGTGTCTGTATTTTAAGAATAATTTGCCTACATGAGCTCAGGAACTTCTGCTTTGAGGACTCTCATGCCCTCCCCCGCCCCCCCCCCCCCCCCAATACACAGAGCATCTTCTCAACTCTGGCTATAAAATTAGGACAGAAATAATGCAAGACAAGCTGTAAAAACCAGGTTATCTATACCCTAAAACATGTAGAAATGGTACCCAAATTGCAGTTGTTAAGCTTTCTGTGACCTTTAACCATGACCCTCCATTTTAATATGACCATTTTCTATCTTCATTTGATGACACAGCAAAAAAAAAAAAAAAAAGTCTAAAAACAAATATAGGAAAGAAATAGAAATGAGGGAGAAAACTAATAAGCTTAGGTGGTCCCAGAAAGAATGACATAATGTGAAAGTTTCTTTAGTTCCGGGAATATTCTAACTCCACTTATAGCCTCATGATGCCCAGAATAAACAATAAAGCAGCAAAAAAGTCAAGTTATCCATAAGAAAAAGGAGTGATGTCCTTTTGATGTAAAGACACTTTTCTGATTGACTATCCCACTAGAAAAATAAGCACAAAGAACAAACACATAAGTCAGACTAGAAAATTTAAATAGGGCAACAAAAAGGTGCATTTAAAAGATGAAATGATGAAAACTTTTTAAATATTTTAAAATGCAAATCTTTTGGTACCAGACAATTGGGTTTTAGATTCAGATCTACAACATATATTAGTCGTTTGAACTTGGAAAGCTAACTGAAACATTATAAATGTTAATATCTTCATCTGAATATTGGAAATAGTGGTACTCATATTCCTAAGGCTGTCAACAGATTTAGTCAATATATATAAAAATATTAGCATGGTTTCTTCCTGTTGGTAAGTACATGGTTATCACTGGTGATGAGATTTGACCATTTTTATTTGTCTCCTAACTTTCAAGTGCCTCCGTTGTTTCTCCACCTCTTGGTACCTAATTCCACAGCCTTATTTCAGTTCTGTGTCATCTCTCCCCTTGCTGTTTAGCACCACTCTAGCAGATACCCTCATTGACTCAGTGTGATATTTCTGTATTACAGAATTGATGTTGGAACACCCAGGCTTAAATTCAACCCCAGTGAATTACCACTGGAGACTGAGGTCAAAATTCAGTAGCTTAAAATGACACCGCTGTGTCCTTTCTAGAAACTTCACACACACACTGTTCTGCTCTTGCCCATGTGGATCTAGTAAACATTGGACTTGACTTGCAGTTTCATTGGATGTCAAGGCTTTAATGCTTAGAGTCATTATACATTTGCTTCCCATTTATGGAGTCTCATTCACATTTTTACTTGGTAATTTGCACCCCTCCTTTGTCTTCAAAACTCCATCTTCTTTTTCTCACCGCTTGGAGGCATCTCTTTTATGAACCATACTTTGTTTGTTTGTTTTGTTTTGTTTGTTAACAACACTAAAGGAAAATGGAATTTCCTCATACAATTGATTTTGTTATATGAGCAATCAATGTGTACTTTTTTATTTAATTCTTTTTTTTTTTACTACTAGACTGTGACTGCCTTGAAACATGTAACAATGTTATACTTATTACCATCCTACCCAATCCCCATCAGACTTAGTTGAGAACAGTAGATGAATAAATACATGTTACATAAACTTGAAAGAATATGATCCCACAAAATTGCCAATGTTGAAAGATTATAAGAGAAAGAACAGAGGCAGGGAAATGCTAAAATAGATGTGGAAGACACACAAGAGAAATATTTTCCATATTCTGAGATGAGGGTCCATTAGGGAATCATACTATGGTTTCTAAGAATTAAACATAATAGATTAAATGAAGCACAAAAGAAAATATTAAAGGGAATCATACGTATTAATGATAATGACAAAATCATTCCAGGGTTCTCTTTGTTCAGTCCTATATTTTTGTGTGTGTGTGAATGTATCTGTTTGTGTCCATGTGTGTTTATTTCTGTATTTATGTGTGCAGACATGCTGGAACACAGTGTAAAAGGCATGTCTTACTCTGAACAGTCAAAATATTTGGAATTCACTGTAGTATAGCAAAGTTTTTTTGTTTGTTTGTTTTTATAAGGACAGTTCTTGCTAATGAGGGAAGAACTACATGAACAAAGGACACAACAAAGAAGCCAGGTTGCTAACAAAACAAGCAGCTGTGTGGTGCTAAAAGTACCTTGGATTCAAGGGAGCGCAGGCCACCAGACCTTTATTGCTTCATCCTGTTATCAACCTGAGGTCCCTGATTGAATTGTTATTTCTGTACCTATTCCTATTTACTTAACCAGACTTGTATTTAAATGGTCAAAAAGTGGATGAGGTTGGCCCTGCTCTCATTTTTCTTTCTGGAATTCTTTTATTTCTTGTTCTTGGGCTTTAAGTTTTTATCTCTTTTTGGACACATCCTAAAGGTATCCTCTTTGATGCTAGTCCTGGTTCTGTTACGCCTAAAACATGAAAAGTCCTCCCTAGATCATACTCCATAAAATCCTGCAAATGCGACAACTATCTATCCAATTTTTTCAATTGAATTATCCTTAAGGACATTATCTCATACTTGCATTTATTTCATTGTACTCTACCTTCTATATTATAGCTTGAGACAAAAATGAGTAGGAATCTTCCCTGCTCCATTCACTTCTGTGGTTTCAGAACTGTGTGCACATATACAGAAAAAAAATTGGAAATGGGAATTAATAAAATAAATTAAATTACTGGAAAAATAAAACTAGTTTAAATAATGTAGAATCAAAATTAAAGTTTTAAATGAAATTAAATAAAAAGGTAAGACTAATTTCTGAAAGAAGTTATAAAATAACAAAAAATAATCATATCAACATGGGTCTCTAATTACCAATCAAACTGTTAAAGAATGGGAAATGAAATATTAATAATACATTTTAAAAAACTGTGAAGGAAAAATACACTAGAAAGAACCAATAGCAGATTGACTGAGGAAGAAGGACATATAAGTGACCTGCAACACAGAACGGTGATAATCACTGATGTGGAAAAGAATAAAGAGAAAAGAATAAAAAGAACTGAAGACAGACTAAGAGACCTCTGGGACAACATTAAGTGCACCAACATTCGCATTATAGGGGTCCCAGAAGGAGAAGAGAGAGAGAAAGGACCGGAGAAAATATTGGAAGAGATTATAGTTGAAAACTTCCCTAAAATGAGAAAGGAAATATCCACCCAAGTCCAGGAGGTGCAGAGAGTCCCAGGCAGGATAAACCCAAGGAGAAACATGCCAAGACATATAGTAGTCAAATTGACAAAAAATAAAGACAAAGAAAAGTTATTAAAAGCAAAAACGGAAAAATGACAAATAAGATACAAGGGAACTCCCATAAGGTTAACAGCTGATTTCTCAGCAGAAACTCTGCAAGCCAGAAGGGAGTGGCATAATATATTTAAATCAATGAAAGTGAAGAAACTATAACCAAGAATACTCTACCCAGCAAGGATCTCATTCAGATTTGATGGAGTAATCAAAAGCTTTACAGACAAGAAACAGCTAAGAGAATTCAGCACCACCAAACCAGCCCTACAACAAATACTAAAGGATCTTCTCTAAGTGGGAAACATAAGAGAAGAAAAGGACCTACAAAAACAGAAACAAAACAATTAAGAAAATGGTAATCAGAACATACATATCAATAATTACCTTGAATGTAAATGGACTAAATGCACCAACCAAAAGACACAGATGGATGAATGGATAAAAAAACAAGACCCACATATATGCTGTCTCCAAGACACCCACTTCAGACCTAGGGACACATCCAGGCTGAAAGTGAGGAGACGGAAAAAGATATTCCATGCAAATGAAATCAAAAGAAAGCTGGAGTAGCGACACTCATATCAGATAAAAAAGGCTTTAAAATAAAAAATGTTACAAGAGACAAGAAAGGACACTACATAAAGATCAAGGGATCAATCCAAGAACAAAAGGTAACAATTATAAATGTATATGCACCCAATATAGGAACACCTCAATACATAAGGCAAATGCTAACAACTATGAAAGAGGAAATCCACAGTAAAAGAATAATAGTGGGAGACTTTAACACCCCACTTACACCAATGGACAGACCAACCAGACAGAAAATTAATAAAGAGACACAAGCTTTAAATGACACAATAAAACAGCTTGATTTAATAGATATCCATAGGACATTACATCCAAAAACAGCAGATCACACGTTCTTCTCAAGTGAACATTGAAGAGTCTCCAGGATAGATCACATTTTGGGTCATTAATCAAGCCTTCGTAAATTCAAGAAAATTGAAATCATATCAAGCACATTTTCTGACTACAAGGCTATAAGGTTAGAAATCAATTACATGAAAAAAAAGTAAGAAACACAAACACATGGAGGCTAAACAATACGCTACTAAATAACCAAGAGATTACTGAAGAAATCAAAGAGGAAATCCAAAAATACCTAGAGACAAATGACAATGAAAACACAAGGAACCAAAACCTATGGGATCTAGCAAAAGCAGTTCTAAAGGGGGAAGGTTATAGCAATACAATTCTACCTCAAGAAACAAGAAAAATCCCGAATAAACAATCTAAGCTTACACCTAAAGAAACTAGAGAAAGAAGAGCAAACAAAACCCAAAGTTAGTAAAAGGAGAGAAATCATAAAGATTAGAGCAGAAATAAATCAAATAGAAACAAAGAAAATAGCAAAAATCAATAAAACTAAAAGCTGGTTATTTGAGAAGATAAATAAAATTGATAAACCTCTAGCAAGACTCATCAAGAAAAAGAGGGAGAGCACTCAAGTCAATAAAATTAGAAATGAAACAGAAGGGACTTCCTAGGTGGCACAGTGGGTAAGAATCCACCTGCCAGTGCAGGAGACACGGGTTCGATCCCTGCACCAGGAAGATCTCACATGCCATGGAGCAACTAAGCCCGTGTGCCACAACTATTGAGCCTGCCCTCTAGAGCCTGTGAGCCACAACTATTGAGCCTATGTGCTGCAACTACTGAAGCCCATGTGCCTAGAGCCCATGGTCTGCAACAAGTGAGGCCACTGCAATGAGAAGCCCATGCACCACAACGAAGAGCAGCCACTGCTCACCGCAACTAGAGAAAGCCCGTGTGCAGCAATGAAGACCCAACACAGCCAATAAAATAAATAAATAAATAAATAGATAAATAAATAAATTTATTTAAAAAAAGAAATGAAAAAGAAGAAGTTACAAAGGACATCACAGAAATAAAAAGCACCAAAAGAGACTACTACAAGCACCTATATGCCAATAAAATAGACAACCTAGATGACATGACAGATTCTGAGAAAGGGTTAACCTTCCAAGACTGAATCAGGAAGAAATACAAAATATGAACAGACCAATCACAAGTTATGAAATTGAAACTGTGATTAAAAATCTCCCAACAAACAAAAGTCCAGGACCAGATGGATTCACAGGTGAATTTTATCAAACATTTAGAGAAGAGCTAATACCCATCCTTCTCCAACTCTTCCAAAAACTTGCAGAGTAAGGAACAATCCCAAACTCATTTTATGAGGCCACCATCACCCTGATACCAAAACCAGAAAAAAAGATACTACAAAAAAAAAAAAAGAAAAGAAAATTATACACCAATATGACTGATGAATTCAGATGCAAAAATCCTCAACAAACTGCTAGCCAACAGAATCCAACAACACATTAAAAGGATCATACACCATGATCAAGTGGTGTTTATCCCTGAAATGTATGGATTCTTCAATATATGCACAGCAATCAATGGGATACACCAGATTAAGAAATTGAAGGATAAAAAGCATATGATCATCTCAATAGATGCAGAGAAAGCTTTTGACAAAATTCAACACCAATTTATGATAAAAATTCTCCAGAACGTGAGCATAGAGGGAACCTACCTCAACATAATGAAGGCCATATATGACAAACCCACAGCAAACATCATTCTCAATGGTGAAAAACTGCAAGCATTCCCTCTAAGATCAGGAACAAGACAAGGATGTCCACTCTCTCCACTACTATTCAACATAATTTTGGAAGTCCTTGCCATAGCAATCAGAGAAGAAAAAGAAATAAAAGGAATACAAATTGGAAAAGAAGAAGTAAAACTGTTGCTGTTCGCAGATGACATGATACTATACATAGAAAATCCTAAAGATGCCACCAGAATACTACTCAAGCTAATCGATGAATTTGGTAAAGTTGCAGGATACAATATTAACACACAGAATTCCTTTGCATTTCTATACACCAACAATGAAAGTTCAGAAAGAGAAATTAAGGAAACAATCCCATTCACCATTGCAACAAAAAGAATAAAAAACCTATGGATAAACCTGCCTAAGGAGGCAAAAGACCTCTACTCAGAAAACTATAAGACACTGATGAAAGAAATCAAAGATGACACAAACAGATGGAGAGCTGGACCATATTCTGGGATTGGAAGAAACAACATTGTGAAAATGATTATCTTACCAAAGCAGTTTACAGATTCAATGCAATCCCTATAAATGACCCATGGCATTTTTCACAGAACTAGAACAAGAAATTTTATGATTTTTGTATGGGAATGCAAAAGACCCCGAATAGCCAAAGCAATCCTTAAAAGGAAAGATGGAGTTGGTGGAATCAGGTTACCTGACTTCAAACTATACTACAAGGCTACAGTGATCAAGACTGTATGGTACTGGCACAAAAACAGAAATATAGATCAATAGAAGAGGATAGAAAGCCCAGAGGTAAACTATGATCAACTTATCTATGACAAAGGAGGCAAGGATATACAATGGAGAAAAGGCAGCCTCTTCAATAAGTGGTGCTGGGAAAACTGGACAGTTACATGTAAAAGAATGAAATTAGAACACTCCCTAACATGATACACAAAAATAAAACTCCAAATGGATCAAAGACCTAAATGTAAGGCCAGACACTACAAAACTCCTAGAGGAAAACATAGGAAGAACACACTTTGACATAAATCACAGCAATATCTTTTTTGCTCCACCCCCTAGAGTAATGGAAATAAAAACAAAAATAAGTAAGTGAGACCTAATGAAACTTCAAAGCTTCTGCACAGCAAAGGAAACTATAAGCAAGATGAAAAGACAACCCTCAGAATGGGAGAAAATATTTGCAAATGAATCAACAGACAAAGGACTAATCTCCAAAATCTATAAACAGTTCATCCAGCTCAATATCAAAGAAACAAACAACCCAATCAAAAATTGGGCAGAAGACCTAAATAGGCATTTCTCCAAAGAAGACATACGGACAGCCAAGAGGCACATGAAAAGCTGCTCAATATCACTAATTATTAGAGAAATGCACAACTAAACTACAATGAGGTATCACCTCACACCAGTTAGAATGAGCATCATCAGAAAATCGACAAACAGTAAATGCTGGAGAGGGTGTGGAGAAAAGGGAACCCTCCTTCACTGTTGGTGGGAATGTAAATTGATACAGCCATTATGGAGAACAGTATGGAGGTTCCTTGCAAAACTAAAAATAGAGTTATCATATAACCCAGCAATCCCACTGCTGGACATCTACCCAGAGAACCACCATAATTCAAAAAGACACATGCACTCCAATGTTCATTGCAGCACTATTTACAATAGCCAGGACATGGAAGCAACCTAAATGTCCATCAACAGATGAATGGATAAAAAAAGAAGTGGTACATATATAAAATGGAATATTAGTCAGCCGTAAAAAGCAATGAAACTGGGGCATTTGTAAAGACATGAATGGACCTAGAGACTGTCATACAGTGAAGTGAGTCAGAAAGAGAAAAACAAATATTGTATATTAACACATATATGCAGAATATAGAAAAATGTTACAAATCAGCTGCTTTGCAAGGCAGAAATAGAGACACAGATGTAGAGAACAAACATATGGACAGCAAGTGGGGAAAGCGAGGAAGGAGATTGGGATACCAAATTGTACACTCTAAATATATGTAGTTTATTATTTAAAAAAATGCCACAGTGAAGGATGTAGTATCAAAAGTTATAATTTCTACCTATATAAATATATATGGATTCAAATATATTTACAAAATGATAGAGGCAATCACTAGTTGAATGCCAAAGAATGCGTTCCTCCAGATGGGAGATGATGACTGATGATTTTAAAAAGAGATTGCCTTATCATTTTGGGGGGATTGTTTCCTTTGCTGTGCAAAAGTCGTTTACTTTAATGTAGTTCTGAGTTGATTTTGCTTTTGTTGTTTGTACAAACAAAAACCTTGCCAAGACCAATGTAAAGGAGCTTCTAAATAGATATTTTTCAAAGAAGCCATCCAAATGAACAATAGAAAAATGAAAAGACACACAACAGCACTAATCATCAAGAAGTGCAAATCAAAAATCCCAATGAGATATCACCTCAAGCCTGCTAGAATGCTTATCATCAAGAAGACAAGAGATAACAAGTATTGGTGAGGATGTGGAGAAAAGGGAACCCTGTATATTGTTGTTTCAGCCACTATGTAAAAAAGTATAGAGGCACTACAAAAAAAAAAAGAAAAAGAAAAATAGAAGTACCACATGATCCTGTAATCCCACTTCTGGGCATACATCCAAAGAAAATGTATATATATACAAATTACCCAGTCATGCCAAAAAATGAAATCTTGCCATTTGTGACAGCATGGAAAAAACCCTGAGTGGATTTTTCCATGCTGTCAGATAAGCCAGACAGAGAAATATAAGTATTGTCTGATTTCACATGCAGAATCTTAAAAACCATGAGTAGTATGGTCGTTACAAGAAGCTGGCCATGGGGAAATTGGGGAGATGTTGTTTAAGGACAGAAAATTGCAAATAGTAGTCCTGGGGATCTAATGCACATTATTGTGATGACAGCCAACAGTATGATATTATAGATTTCAAGGTTACTAAAGGACTAGATCTTAATTGTTCTTGTTACACAAAAGAAATATTAATTATGTGACACAATAGGGGTATTAGCAAACACTACAGTAGTAATCTTATATTGATATATTAATGCGCTCATCATGTTGTCCTCAACAAACTGGTACAATGTTACATGTCAATTTTACCTCAATTAAATAGAAACAGAACTAATCACAAAAGGCAAAAGCACAGCAATACGGAGAAAAAAGATGTGATGTAAGAAGACAATATGTATAAAAGCAGATCATTACTATTAAGGATGCAGGAAAACATTCTATATTTAAAATCTAATAGGGGATGCAATATGCCTGACAGACTTGACCAAAAAAAATTTCAAACATTCTCCCTAAATACATCTATTACCTATATACCAAATAAATATAATAGGCAAAGATGGTGGATAAACTACTCTTTTTAATTGAAAGCAGGCAGTCAAAAACAGTAACAAAATCTCAGGACCCAGTACATAAACAGCGAAGAATTTACATGATCAATTTACAATCAAGTAAAATTTTAACAAACTCCACAATTTATGCAGTCTCACTTAGTATTCAGTGTTTTGTATCCCACTTTGACTTATTAAATAAAATTTCTTTTTATGTGAATGCTTAAATGAGAGAAGATACTGTGAAATGAATATCTCAGGAACTGCTATTGCAAGGTAAACTTTATCTCCTGATTCTGGATCTTTCTAATGAATACAGAACATGCTCAAATACATGTCATATTATTTTTTTAAAGATGTGCTAACTTCTCTGCACTTGCCTCTACTCAATCTTTCTACCTCACTTTAACAGGAAAACTCCTCTAATATGTTTTAATTTTATTGGAACCAATTTGTGCCTCCAAATCCTTCCTCAGTTTTATCCAACCGAACTTCTTTTCTCATCACTTAATTGTCAACATTGATCTTTGTATTGCTAAGTCCAATGGGCACTTCTCTTTTTAGCACACTATTGAATTACTTATAGATTAATTAGTCAACCAACAAACAAACATGCCCAACTCTTGACTCTGTGCTTGGCTCTCCAGGATTTCAGGTGACCCCAGCTAAAATTTCTCAGCTTCTGTTCTCTCTGAATCTCATCTGAAATAATCATAGGTTCCCAGACTCACCTGGATGAGCACTCTGAGAGAAAGATCTGTGGAAGTCTGAATTCTACCTTAGATGGTTGATGATGGAGTCTGAAGCTGTGTTCCCAGACAAGACAGCAGGAAGGAGTGAAGTTACAGTCCCTCAGACAGACACAGGACTCCAATACCAACAAGCATGTCCCCTTAACCTCAGGGAGGCAGAAGCTGAGGGACTGCAGCATAAGAGATAGTGATGGATCTCTGTCTGATCTTTAGGGACATTTCCCCCTTGTTACTACAACTTCAAGCACATGATTTCCCTTGGTACCCTGGTCTAGACAGAAGTTCCTCCTAATGATTCTCTGTTCTCAAGAGACCAGGTTGGAAGTCAGGTGAATCCTGTTTATATTAATCCTTCTCCATGAACTCTTCTGCCTTCTAGAGTTCTAAAATTCTAACGCTAGAAGTCTAACCTTCTAGTACTTTATCGCAACCATGATTCCAACTATTCTCAAAAGTCTAAGACTAAGGAACCTGTCTTGATTAGGTCCTTTGAATCTTCAAAGCATTAACTTGTAGTGGGAACAGAGTCCTAATATCTCCAGAAAATTTTGGTTACTCTTTTAACAAATTAAAGAACTGAGATCCTTCAATATGAAACCTTGAGCACTACACTCTTTGGTTTCATGAAACTTGTGCTTAAAAAATAAGACTGTTTATATTTATATCACATATTAGAAGCTGTCATTTAGTCCCACAGTAAAAAAAGGAAAAAAAAATGTTAATTATAAGAGATACATTTATACATTTTTGTGCCATATAACCTGGCTTAGCAAACTATAGTTATTTACTCCTTATAAAAGTCCATTCTATGATGTAGTACTGTATATAATCCATTCTTTACTGAAGAAACTGGACTTGGAGGAATTTAGTGATATGTTCAAGATATAAATTAAGTAAGGAGTGAGAGCCTTGATTGGAATTCTGTCTGGATACACCCAGTTCTCACACTGTGGACCACTGGTTCCCAACCAGACATAATTTGCCCCTGGAGATATTTGGCAACATCTGAAGCAATGCTGCTGAACACCTACAATGTGTGGGATAGCACCAAACAGAAATAATTATTATATGAGAAGATGAGAAAACCTATTCTAGTCCAACACTTCTCTAACCTCACTGTGCATAAGAATGCCAAGGGATTGTAGTTATAATTCAGATTCTGCTTCAGCAGGTCTTGGTAAGGCCCGGGGTACTGAATTTCTAAGAAAAATTTGGGTGATGATGATGCCTGCCGGGCACCATTCTTTGAGTAGCAAGGTTATGGTCCTGTGGTAGAGTCTAGAGTAGACAGTTTTTTAAGTCTTTTGCACCAAAAAAAAAAAAAGTCTTTGAAGGAATTTTGAAGGAATAGTATTCACTCATTCCAGAGGACATGATAAATTCTCTTTATCTATGGACATTTAAGTGACACTGAATAATATACTTCTGAAAAAATAATTTTCAATAATCCGAATAAGGGCCTCCAAAGGATGGCCATATCCTAATCCTAAGAACATTGAATATATTATTTTATGTAACAAGAGGGGATTAAAGTAGCAGATGGAAGATGGTTGCTAACTAGCTGACCTTAAAATAAGAAGATGACCATTATTGTCTGGATGGGGCTGATGTAATCACAATGAAACTCTGAGTGAAGAAGAGGAAGACAGATTAGTCAAATCAGAGATTTGAAAATGGTAACACTGCCATCTTTGAAGATGGGGAACATCCCATGAGTCAATAAATTCTTGTGTTCTTTTGAAATAAATTCATATGCAAACACACACACACACACACACACACACATATATTTACACAAATTCCTCACCTGTGAAAGGGTCTTGAACTCAACAAAATACATCAACACAGTTCATTTATTCCTCACAAAATCCACCTAAATTAGGTTTCTTATCCCTTATTCGCATGAGAAATTAAAGAAAAAAAAAGTTTACCTGAGACTAAACTGAACCATATTTTCTACAATTACATAACAAGTTAATTTATTCTTACTATGGGTTTTCTTGATTACATATAAGGGAACCCATGCAGTATGTATGCCTTAATTTTGTGTGGCTTCTTTTATTAAAATAATTTTATCGTTTAATAAGTCAATTTATTAATTTTTATTGAGCTATAATTTACATATAACATTATATTTGCTTCAGGTATACCACATAATTATTTGATATTTGTATGTATTACAAAATGTTCACCACAGTAATTCTATGAGCATCTGTCACCATATGTACTTACAAAAATGTTTTTCTTGTGATGAGTAGTTTTAAGTTCTCACTTAGCAACTTTCAAATATGCATTACAATATTAACTATTATCATCATGCTATACACTACATCCCATGACTTAGTATTTTTTATAACTGGAAGTTTGTACCTTTTACTCCCTTCACCTATTTTTCCCATCCCAAACCCACCTCTGCCAACCACCAATCTGTTCTCTGTATGTATGAGCTTAATTTTTTTTTTTAGATTCCATATTTAAGTGAGATCAGTTGGCATTTCTTTCTCTGATATTTCACATACAATAATGCCCTTGAGATCCGCACATATTCTCACAAATGACAAGATTTTATTCCTTTATATAAATTAATACTATACACTATAATACTGCTTGTAACACATTTTCTTTATCTATTTATATATCAATGGACATCTACCTTTCTTTCATGTCTTCGCTAAACAATGGTGCATTGAACATGAAAGTACTATATCTTTTTGAGTGAATATTTTCTTATCTTGGCTAAATACTGAGAGGTAGAATTCCTGGATCAAATTGTGGTTCCATTTTTAATTTTTTTGAGGAACCTCCATACTGTTGTCTATAGTGGCTGCACTAGTCTACATTCTCACCAGTAATGCACAAAAGTTAACTTTTCTCTCAATTCCTGCCAACACTTGTTACATCTTGGCTTTTAGATAATAGCAACTCTGATGGGTGTGAGGAGATATCATATTGTGATTTGATTTAAATTTCCCTGATCATAAGTGAAGTTGCACATCTTTTTCCTGTATCTGTTTCCCTTCTATGTCTTCTTTACAAAAATGTTATTCATATCTTCTTCCCATTTTTAAATCAGAGTTTTTGTATGGGTTTAAAAAATATATATGTAGCAGGTGGCTCTTCCACGGTGGTGGTGGTAGTCACAGAGGTGACAAGGCTGGAGGCAGAGAATGAGGGATGGTGGGCCCACCACCGCTGTGAGTGGGGTCACAGCCACTGGCAACCTTCTTCCTGTGCCCCATATGTCCCTCTGCTCCCCTTCAGCACAGAAGCTCAGCAAGCCCCAGGATACCTTCCTCTGATGACAGCCCTTCCTCTAGGTCTGTCCACCCTTTGCAGCCTCCCTTCTCCACCCCAGGTCACCACTGGAACTCAAGGAAATAACAGGAGAGAGAGAAGAAAGATGGCAGCAAAGTATAAGGATGTGGAATGTATCCCTCTCCACAGATGCATCAGGATTACACCAAAAGATGAAATAAAACCCACAGAGAACCAGCTGGACACCAGCAAAAGACCTCAGACACCAGAAAAGACTGCAAAGGTCCCAACATAACTGGAACAAGCAACTTCTGAAGTCTGGACTACTCCATCAGAAGTCAAGTAGGAGGCTCTGGGGAGGGAGCACTGAATCCAGGATGCTAGACTACTAGGGAGTCCTCAGAAACAGGGGAGATTAACTGCAGAGAATGCTCAGTGAGCACTCTACATATAAGAGTCTAAGACTCGGCTTTGTCCAACTGTCTGCAACTGCCAGTGCTGGACACCTCACACCAAACTACAAACAAGATAGGAACACAAACCCACCCATCAGCACACAGACTACCTAAAGCCATATTAACCTCACAGATACCCTAAAACACACCACCTGACATGGCCCTGCACATCAGAGAGAAAAGACACAGAGTCACACACTGCAAAACAGACACCAGACCCCACCACCAGGAAGCCTACTCAAGACATTGGACAAACCCCACCACAGCGGGCAGAGAGTAGAAACAAGAGGAATTACTACTAGGCAGCATAGTGAAAGGAGACAGCAAATCCAATAAATTAGACAAAATGAGAAAACAAAGAAACACCTTGCAGGCAAAAGAACAGGAAAAAAAACCCACAAGACCAAATAAATGAAGAGGAAATAGGAAATTGCCTGAAAAAGAATTCTGAGTAATGATAGTAAAGATGATCCAAAATCTTGACAACAAAATACATAAAATACAAGAAACAGTTAATAAGGACTAAGAAGAACTAAAGAGCAAACAAACTGTAATGGACAACAAAATAACTGAAATTAAAAATACTCTAGATGGTATAAACAGCAGAATACCTGAGGTAGAAGAAAGAATAAGTGAGTTGGAAGAAAAATGAGGGAAATAACTGCCACAGAGCAGGAAAGAGAAAAGAGAAAAAAAGAATGGAAGACAGTCTCAGAGACCTTGGTGACAACATTAAGTGCACCAACATTCGAATCATAGGCATCCCAGAAGAAGAAGAAAAAAACAAAGCATCTGAGAAAATATTTGAAGAGGTTATAGTGGAAAACTTCCCCAACATGAGAAAGGAAATAATCAATCAAGTCCAAGAAGACAGAGAGTCCCATACAGAATAAATACAAGGAGAAATAAACAAAGGCACATATTAATTAAACTAATGAAAATTTAACACAAAGAAAAAAATATTAAAAGCAGCAAGAGAAAAGCAACAAATACATATAAGGGAAAACCCATAAGGATAACAGCTGATCTTTCTGCAGAAACTCTGCAGGCCAGAAGGAAATGGCAGGATATACTAAAAGCCCTGAAAGAGAAAAACCTACAACCAAGAATACTCTACCCAGCAAGAATCTCATTCAGATTCGATGGAGAAGTCAAAAGCTTTACATACAAGCAAAAGTTAAGAGAATTCAGCACCACCAAACCAGCTTTACAACAATTCCAAAAGGAACTTTTGTAACTAGGAAACACAAAAGAAGGAAAAGACCTACAAAAACAAACCCAAAACAATTAAGAAAATGGTAATGGAACATACATGTCAATAATCAGCATAAATGTAAATGGATGAAATGCTCCAACCAAAACACACAGACTGGCTGAATGGATACAAAAACAAGACCCATCTATATGCTGCCTACAAGAAACCCACTTCAGACCAAGGGACACATACAGACTAAAAATAAGGTGATAGAAAGAGATATTCCATGCAAATGGAAGTCAAAAGAAAGCTGGAGTAGCAATACTCATATCAGACAAATTAGACTTTAAAGTAAAGACTAGTACCAAAGATAAGGAAGGACACTACATAATGATCACAGAATCAATCCAAGAAGAAGATATAACAATTGTAAATATCTATGCACCCAACATAGGAGCACCTCAATACATAAGGCAGATGCTAACAGCCATAAAAGGGGAAATCAACAGTAACACAATAATAACAGGAGAATTTAACACCCCACTTACATCAATGGACAGATCATCCAAACAGAAAATAAATAAGGACACAAAAGCTTTAAATGAAACATTAGACCATCTCAACTTAATTGATATTTATAGGACATTCCATCCAAAAACGACAGAATACACTTTCTTCTCAAGTGCACACAGAACATTCTCCAGGATAGATCATATCTTGGGTCACAAATCAAGCCTTGGTAAATTCAAGAAAATTGAAACCATATCAAGCATCTTCTTGGACCACAACACCATGAAACTAGATATCAATCACAGGAAAAAATCAGTAAAAAATACAAACACATGGAGGCTAAACAATATGCTATTAAACAACCAAGAAATCACTAAAGACATCCAAGAGGAAACCAAAAATTATCTAGAAACAGATGACAATGAAAACACAACAACCCAAAACCTATGGGACTCAGCAAAAGCAATTCTAGGAGGGAAGTTTATAGGAATACAGTCCTACCTCAAGAAACAAGAAAAATATTGAATAAACAATCTACACTTACACCTAAAACAAATAGAGAAAGAAGAACAAAGAAACCCCAAAGTGAGCAGAAGGAAAGAAATCATAAACATCAGATCAGAAATAAATAAAAAAGACATGAAGGAAACAATAGCAAAGATCAATAAAACTAAAAGCTGGTTCTTTGAGAAGGTACACAAAATTGATAAACGGTAAGCCAGGCTCATCAGGGGAAAAAAAGGGAGAAGACACAAATCAACAGAATTAGAAATGAAAAAGGAGAAGTAACAGCGGACACCACAGAAATACAAAAGATCATGAGAGACTACTACAAGCAATTATATGCCAATAAATTGGATAACCTGGAAGAAATGGATCAATTCTTAGAAAAATACAATCTTCCAAGATTGAACCAGGAAGAAATAGAGCATATAAACAGACCAATCACAAGTAATAAATCTGAGACTGTGATCAAAAATCTCTCAACAAACAAAAGTCCAGGACCAGATGGCTTCACAGGCAAATTCTATCAAGCATTTACAGAAGAGCTTACATCTATCCTTCTCAAACTTTTCCAAACTATAGCAGAAGCAGGAACACTCCCAAACTCATTCTAAGAGGCCACCATCACCCTGATACCAAAACCAGGCAAAGATATCACAAAAAAAGAAAATTACAGGCCAATATCACTGATCAATATAGATGCAAAAATCTTCAACAAAATCCTAGCTAACAGGATCCAACAGCACACTGAAACAATTATACAACATGATCAAGTGTGGTTTATCCCTGGAATGCAAGGATTCTTCAATATATGCAAATCAATCAATGTGATACATCATATTAACAAATTGAAGGATAAAAACCATATGATCATCTCAATAGATGCAGAAAAAGCTTTTGACAAAATTCAACATCCATTTATCATAAAAACTCTCCAGAAATTGGGGACACAAAGAAATTGCCTCAACATAATAAAAGCCATATATGACAAACCAACAGCCAACATCATTCTAAATGGTGAAAAATTGAAAGCATTTCCTCTAAGAACAGGAACAAGACAAGGGTGTCCACTCTCACCATTATTATTCAACATAGTTTTGGAAGGGTTAGCCACAACAATCAGAGAAGAAAAAGAAATAAAAGGAATACAAATTGGAAAAGAAGAAGTAAAATTGTCACTCTGAAGATGACATGATATTATATATAGAAAACCCTAAAGACTCTACCAGAAAACTGCTAGCACTAATTGATGAGTTTAGTAATGTAGCAGGATACAAAATTAATGCACAGAAATCTCTTGCATTCCTATACACTAACAACAAAGGAGCAGATAGAGAGATTAAGGAAATTCTCCCATTCACCACTGCAACAAAAAGAATAAAATACCTAAGAATAAACCTGCATAAGGAGGCAAAAGACCTCTACTCAGAAAACTATAAGACACTGATGAAAGAAATCAAAGATGATACAAACAGATGGAGAGACTTGCCATGTTCTTGGGTAGGAAGAATCAACATTGTGAAAATGACTATCCTACCCAAAGAAATTTACAGATTTAGTGCAATCCCTATCAAATTACCAATGGCATTTTTCACAGAACTAGAGCAAGAAATCTTATGATTTGTATGGAAACACAAAAGACCCCGAATAGCCAAAGCAATCTTGAGAAGGAAAAATGGAGTTGGTGGAATCAGGCTTCCTGACTTCAAACTACACTGCAAGGCCACAGTGATCAAGATAGTATGGTACTGGCACAAAAATAGAAAGGAAGATCAATGGAATAGAATAGAGAACTCAGAAGTAAGCCCAAACACATATGGGCACCTTATCTTTGACAAAGGAGGCAAGAATATACAATGGAAAAAAGACAGCCTCTTCAATAAGTGGTGCTGGGAAAATTGGACAGCAACATGGAAAAGAATGAAATTAGAACACTTCCTAACACCATATACAAAAATAAACTCCAAATGGATTAAAGACCTACATGTAAGGCCAGACACTCTAAAACTCCTAGAGGAAAACATAGGCAGAAGACTCTATGACATACAACAAAGCAAGATCCTTTTTGACCCACCTCCTAGAATCATGGAAAGAAAATCAAGAATCAACAAATGAGGCCTCATGAAACTTAAAAGCTTTTGCACAGCGAAAGAAACCATAAACAAGACTAAAAGGCAAGCCTCAGAATGGGAAAAAAATAGTTGCCTATGAAACAACGGACAAAGGATTAACTTCCAAAATGTACAAGCAGCTCATGAAGCTTAATACCAAAAAAGCAAATAACCCAATCCACAAATGGGCAGAAGACCTACATAGACATTTCTCCAAAGAAGACATACAGATGGCCAACAAACACATGAAAAGATGCTCAACATCACTCATCATCAGAGAAATGCAAGTCAAAGCCACAATGAGGTATCACCTCACACCGGTCAGAATGTCCATCATCACAAAATCTGGGAACAACAAATGTTGGAGAGGGTGTGGAGAAAAGGGAACCCTCTTGCATTGTTGGTGAGAATGTAAGTTGGTACAGCCACTATGGAAAACAGTTGATGGTTCCTTAAAAAACTACAAATGGAACTACCATATGATCCAGTAATCCCACTAGTGGGCATATACCCAGAGAAGACCATAATCCAAAAAGAAACATGTACCATAATATTCATTGCAGCACTATTTATGATAGCCAGGACATGGAAGCAACCTAAATGCCCAACAACGAATGAATGGATAAAGAAGATGGCATATATAGACAATTATTCTTTAAAAATCTTTCTTGCACCATTATGTAAATAGGAATTTTAAAATATTTTAAATCCATGTCTGGGAATAAATTTCTGCATGTAACAAATCTATTCAGAGGAACTTTGATCTGAAGCTCCAGGTGCAAGGCCTCTGTCCAGAGCAACTTTTGAGCAATTGAAACTAGACAGAGAAGAAAGGAAAACAAAATTCTGACAAGCCACAGACAAACCTGATTTCAAAGAGATGCTCGTATTATATACTGATGCCATCTAGGAGTGTAAATGCCCACTGTCACACTGCTGAGAAACTTAGAGAAAGAAAGAGACAGCTAAAGCAAGAACAACTATCATCTTGCATCCTGGGGAACGGAAATCACAATCAAAGAAAGGCAGAAGAAATGAAATGGCAAAGGAAGATGTCCCAGAAGAAGGAAGAAGATAAAACTCCAAAGAACAACTAAATAAAGGCGAGCTAGGCAATCTACAAAAAAAGAAACTCAATACAACAATAGTAAAGATGATCTAAGATCTCGGGGAAAAAATGGAGACACAGATTGAGTAGATACAAGAAACACTTAACAAACACATAGAAGAACTAAAGAACAAACAAACAGAGGTGAACAATAAAATAACTGAAATTAAAAATACACTAGAAGGAGTAAATAGAAAAATAGTGAGGCGGAAGAATGGATAAGTGAGCTGGAAGACATAATGGTGGCAATTACTGCCATAGAACAGAATAAAGAAAAAAAGAATAAAAAGAAATCAAGACATTATAAGAGACTTCTAGGACAACCTTAAACACATGAACATTCACATTATAAGGATCCCAGGAGGAGAAAAGTGAGAGAAAGGACCTGAGAACATATTTAAAGAGATAATAGCTAAAAACTTCCCTATCATGGAAAAGAAAACACTCACTAAAGTCCCGGAAGCACAGAGAGACCCAGGCAGGATAAACCCAAGGAGGAAGGCACCTAGGCACATAGTTATCAAATTGATAAAAAATAAAGACCAAAAAAAATCATTCTGAAAGCAACAAAGGAACAGCAACAAATAATATACAAGAGAACTTCCATACAGTTAGTAGCTGATTTCTCAGAAGAAATTCTGCAGGCCAGAAGGAACTAGAAAGACATATTCAAAGTGATGAAAGGGAAGAACCTACAGCCAAGAATACTCTACCCAGCAATGTTATCATTCAGATTTGATGGAGAAATCAAAATCATTGCAGAGAAACAAAACATGCAAAAGAATTCGGCACCACCAGACCAGCTTTGCAACAAATGCTAAAGTAATTTCTCTAAGTGGAAAAGAAAAAGCTGCAAGTAGAAACATGAAAATTAAAAATGGAAAAGCTCACTGGTAAAGACAAACATACAGTAAAGGTAGGAAATCATTCACACTCAAACATGATGTCAAAATTAAAGCTGTGAGAAAAGGAGAACAAAAATGCTGGATACTGAAAATATATTTGAAATTAAAAGACCAACTACTTAAAACAATCTTGTTTATATACAGACTTCTATATCAAAAGCTCATGATAACTGCAAAACAAAAATATACAATTTACATAGACTCAAAAAATAAAAAAGAAGCCATATGCAACAATAGAGTCAGTCATCAAATCACAAAAGAAGAAAACAAAAGAGAAAGGAAAGAGAAACGGCCTAAAATAACAAATCAAAAAAATTGACAAAAGGGCAGTAATTACCCTAAATGTAAATGCATTTGATAATTACCTTACATATTGATAATTACCTTAAATGTAAATGAATTAAATGCTCCAACCAAAAGAATAGATTGGCTGAATAGAAACAAAAAAGAGATTCATACAAGTGCTGTCTAAAAGAGATATACTTCAGGTCTAGGGACACAAACAGACTGAAAGTGAGAGGATGGAAAAAATGTATACCATGCAAATGGAAATCAAAAGAAATCTGGAATAACAATACTCATAAAAGACAAAATAGACTCTAAAATAAAGACTGTTACAAGAGACAAAGGAGGACCTTATGTAATGATCAAGGGATCAATCCAAGAAGAAGATATAAAAATTGAAAATATATATGCAGCCAACATAGGAGCACCTCAATATATAAGGTAAATGCTAACAGCCATAAAAGAAGAAATTGACAGTAACACAATAATAGTGGGGAACTTTAACACTCACTTTCATCAGTGGACAGATCATCTAGACAGAATATTGATAAGAAAACACTAGCTTAAATGACACATTAGACAAGATGGACCTTATTAATATTTATTGAACATTCCATCCAAAAGAAGCAGAATATACACTCTTCTCAAGTGTACATGGAACATTCTGCAGGATTGATCACATGCTGGGTCACAAGGTGAGTCACAGTAAATTTAAGAAAACTGAAATCATATCAGGACTCCATTTTGACCACAGCACTATGAGATTAGAAATAAACTACAAGGAAAAAAAAAGTAAAAAACACAAAAAACGTGTAGGCTAAACACTATACTATTAAACAATCAGTGGGTCACTGAAGAAATCACAGAGGAAATAGAAAATACCTAGAGACAAATGAAAATGAAAACATGGCAATCAAAAACCTATGGGATGCAGCAAAAGCAGGTATAAGAAGGAAGTTCATAGCAATACAGTCTTACCTCATGAAAAAATCACAAACAACCTAATCTTACACCTACAGCAACTAAAGAAAGAATAAACAAAACCCAAAGTCAGCAAAAGGTAACAAAGTATAAAGATCAGAGCAGAAATAAATGGCTTAGAGACCAAGAAAATAATAGAAAAGATCAGTGAAAATAAAGGCTTGTTCTTTGAAAAAATAAAAAAAATTGATAAATCTTAAGCCAGACTCTTCAAGAAAAAAAAAAGGAGAGGATTCAAATTAATAAAATTAGAAATGAAAAAGAAGATACAATGGACACCACAGATATACAAAGGATCATAGGAGACTACTTCAAACAACTATATGGCAATAAAATAGAAAGCCTATAAGAAATGGATGAATTCTTAGAAAAGTACAATCTTTCCAGACTGAACTAATAAGGAATAGACAATATGAACAAACCAATCACAAAGAGTGAAATTGAAAATGTGATTATATATTTCCAACAAACAAAAGTCCAGGACCAGATGGCTTCACAGGTGAATTATATCAAACATTTAAAGAAAAGTTAACACCTCTTCTTCTGAAACTATTCCAAAAATTACAGAGAAGTAAACACTTCCAAACTCATTCTATGAAGCCACCATCACCCTGATCCCAAAACCGGACAATGATATCTCACACACACACATACACACACACACACACACACACACACACACACAAACACAAATACAGGCCAATAGCACTGAGGTACATAGCCACAAAAGTCCTCAACATTAGCAATCAGAATCGAATAATACATTAAAAGTATCACACACTCAGGGATGCAAGGATTTTTCAATGTCTGCAAATCAATCACTGGGGTACACCACATCAACAAATTGAAGAATAAAAATCACATGAACATATCAATAGGTGCAGAAAAAGCTTTTTACAAAATCCAACACCGATTTATGATAAAAACTCTCCAGAAAGTGGGCATACAGGGAGCATAACTCAACATAATAAAAGCCATATATGACAAACTTACAGCTAACACCATGCTCAATGGTGTAAAGCTGAAAGCATTTCCCCTAAGATCAGGAATAAGACAAGGGTGTCCACTCTCACCACTTTTATTCAACATAGTTTTGGAAGTCCTAGTCATGGCAATCAGCAAAGTAAAAGAAATAAAAGGGATCCAAATTGGAAAGAAGTAAAACTGTCACTGTTTGCAGATAATATACCATATATAAAAATTCCTAAAGATGCTACCAGAAAACTACTAGAGCTCATCAATGAGTTTGATAAATTTGCAGAATACAAAATTAATACACAGAAATGTGTTACAATTCTATAATAAGCAATACCATTTACCATCACATAAAAAAGAATAAAACATCTAGGAATAAACCTACATAAAGAGACAAAAAACCTGTAATCCGAAAACAATAAGATCCTGAGAAAGAAATCAAAGACAACACAAACAGGTGCAAAGATATACCATGTTCTTGGGTTGGTATAATCAGTATTGTGAAAATGACTATACTAACCAAGACTATCTACAGATTTCAATGTAATCTCTATCAAATTACCAATGGCATTTTTCAGAGAAATAGAACAACATAGGTTAATGTTTGTGTGGGGGCAAAAAAAGACCCCAAATAGCAAAAGTAATCTTGAGAAAAGAAAACCAGAGTAGGAGGAACCAGCCTCCCTGATTTCAGACAATATTACAAAACTACAGTCATCAAGGTACAAACACACACACACACATACACACACATGCACACAAAGAAAAAGAAAAAACAACAACAACAACAAAAAACACAGAAATCAACAGCAAAGGAACAGAATAGAAAGTCCAGAAATAAACCCACACACCTATGGTCAGTTAATCTACAATAAAGCAGGCAAGAATGTACAATGGAGAAAATACAGTTTCTTCAATAAATGGTGCTGGGAGAACTGGACAACTACCTGTAAAAAATGAAACTATAATATTCTTTAACATAATACACAAAAATAAACTCAAAGTGGATTAAAGACTTAAACATAAGACTGGTTACTATAAACCTCTTTGAGGAATACATAGGCAGAAGACTCTGTGACATAAATTGCAGCAATATCTTCTTCGATCCATCTCACAGATTATTGGAAATAAAAACAAAAGTAAACAAATGGGACTGAATTAAACTCAAAAGCTTTTGCACAGCAAACAAAAAAGCAAACAAAATGAAAAGACAACACACAGAATGGGAGAAAATATTCAAAAAAGATGCTACCAACAAAGGATTAGTCTCCAAATGTTGCAAACAGCTCACGCAGCTCAATATCCAAAAAATAAATGACCCATCAAAAAATGGGCAGAAGACCTAGACAATTCTCCAAATAAGACATATAGATGGTCAAGAGACACATGAAAAGATGCTCAACATCACTAATTATTAGAGGAATGCAAATCAAATTTACAATGAGATATTACCTCACACCAATCAGAATGGCCACCATCGAACCATCTAAAAACAGTAAATGTTGGAGAGGGTTTGTACAAAAGGGAACCCTCCTACACTATTGGTGGGAATGTAAATTGTTACAGCCACTATGGAGACTAGTATGGAGCTTCCTTATAAAAGTAAAAATAGGGCTACCATATAATCCAGCAATCCCATTCCTGGGCTTATATCCAAAGAAAAAACATAGTTCAAAAGTATGCATGTACCCCAATATTCATTACAGCACTGTTTACAATAGCCAAGACATGGAAGCAACATAAATGTATATTGATAGATGAATGGATAGAGAAGTGGTACATATATAAAATGGAATATTATTCAGCCATTAATAAGAATGAAATAATGTCATTTGCCATAACATGTATGGAACTGTAGATTATCATACTAAGTGAAGTAATTCAGACGAAGATAAGTATCATATGATATCACTTATATGTGAACTCAAAAATAAATAGATATAAATGAACTTATTTACAAAACAGAAACAGATTCACAGAGTTAGAGAATAAACATATGATTACCAGAGGGGAAGCATGCAGGGAGGGAAAGTTTGGGAGTTTGAGGTCAACATGTATACACAGTTATATTTAAAATAGATAACCATAAGGATGTACTTAAAAAATAAGAAAAGAGAAGAAAATAAATCTATACAGCAAAAAAGAAAATCAGGTGGACTCAAGCACTTAATAAAGTGAGTTACCTAATTTAAACAGATAATTTGGAGTAAAAAGCTTCAAGGCATAAATAGAAGGAGGAAGTTCAATTTCCACAGTCCCATCAAAGAATTACAATTCTGACTCTGAAGATTTGATTTCTGCAACCATTGGTACTTCTTCTGCCCTGGGTAAAATGTCCCATATCTGGTACTTTTCTCAAATGATTTTTAATTTTTTATAAATTTTAATTGAAGTATGTTTTAATTTGCATTTCTCTAAAAATTAGTGATATTGAGCAGCTTTTCATGTGCCTGATAGCCACCTATATCTCTTCTTTGGAAAAGTGTCTATTCAGGTCCTCTGCCCTGTGTTTGATTAGGCTGTCCTTTTGTTGCTGTTTGTTTGTTTGTTTTTAATATTGTATGAGCTGTTTATATATTTTAGATATTGACCCCTTGCTGGTCACATTATTTGCAAATATTCAGTAGGTTATCCTTTTGTTTTGTTGATGGTTTCCTTTGCTATGCAAAAATTTTCAAGTTTCATTAGATCCCATTTATAAATTTAATTAATTTTATTTGAATAGAGTTGTTTTACAATGTTACATTAGTTTATGCCATACAGCCAAATTAATCAGTTATATGTATGTATATACTCCCTCTTTTTTTTTTTTTTTTTTTTTTTGGATTCCCTTCTTTATGATTTCCTTTCCTGTGTAAAAGCTTTTAAGTTTCATTAGGTCTCATTTGTCTATTTTTGTTTTTAGTTTCATTATTCTATGAAGTGGGTCAAAAAATGCCTTGCTGCGATTTATGTCAAAGTGTGTTCTATCTAAGTTTTCCTCTAAGAGTTTTATAGTATCTGGCCTTATATTTAGGTCTTTATTCCATTTTGAGTTTATTTTTGTATATGGTGTTAGGGAGTATTCTAATTTCACTCCTTTAAATTTAGCTGTCCAGCTTTCCAAACACTTTTTAGAGACTCTGTGTTTTCTCCATTGTATATTCTTGCCTCCTTTGTCATAGATTAGGTGACCATGGGTGCATGGGTTTATCTCTTGGTTTTCTCTACTCTTCCATTATCTATATTTCTGTTTTTGTACCAGTACTATACTGTCTTGATTACTGTATCTTTGTAGTATAGTCTGAAGTCAGGGAGGCTGATTCCTCCAGGCCAGTTTTTCTTTCTCATGATTGCTTTAGCTATTCGGAGTCTTTTGTGCTTCCATACAAATTGTAAACTATTTTGTTCTCATTCTGTGAAAAATGCCCTTTGTAATTTGATAGGATTTCATTGAATCTGTAGATTGTTTTGGGTATTATATTCATTTTCACAATATTGATTCTTCCAATCCAAAATCATGGTATATCTCTCCATCTGTTTCAGTTGTCTTTGATATCTTCCATCGGTATCTTATAGTTTTCTGAGTATAGGTCTTTTCCTTCCTTAGGTAGGTTTATTTCTAGGTATTTTATTCTTTTTATGTGATGGTAAATGGAATTGTTTATTTAATTTGAAATTTAATTTAATTTAATTTAATATGCAAGAGCTTTTAAGTTTAATTAGATCTCATTTATTTTTGGTTTTATTTCTCTTGCCTTGGAAGACCAATCTAAAAAACTATTGCTACAATTTATGTTTAAGAGTTTTCTGCTTATGTTCTCTTCTAGGAGTTTTATGGTTTCAGGTCTTATATTTGGAACTTAATATTTTTTAGAACTTTTATTGAGATACAATTGACATACAATAAACTGCATATATTTAAAGTGTAAAATTTTATATCTTTTTTTCTTATTAGTAATGTATATATGGCAATCCCGATCTCCCTTCAGATTAGGTCACCACAGAGCACTGAGTAGAGTTCCCTGTGCTTAAAGAGTAGGTTTCAATTAGTTATCTACTTTATACATATTAGTGTACATATGTCAATCTCAATCTCCCAGTTCTCACACACACACACCCCTTACACCTTTGGTGTCCAAACAAATGTTCTCTCCATCTGTGTCTCTATTTCTGCTTTGCAAATAAGTTCATCTGTATCATTTTTCTAGATTCCACATGTAAGTGATAATATATGATATTTAGTTTTCTTTTTGATTTGACTCTGTATGACAGTCTCTGTGTCCATCCATGTCTCTGTAAATGGCACAGTTTCACTCCCTTTTATGGCTAAGTAATGTTCCATTGTATATATGCACCACATCCTCTTTACTCCTTCCTCTGGTGATGGACATTTAGGTTGCTTCCATGTCCTGGCTATTGTAAATGATGTTGCAATGAACATTTGGGTGCATGTATTTTTTGCATTATAACTTTCTCAGCATGTATAGCCAGAGTGGGATTTCTGAGTCATATGGTAATTCTATTTTTAGTTTTTTTAAGGAGCATCCATGCTGTTCTCTATTGTGGCTTTATCAATTTACATTCCCATCAACAGGATAAGAGGGCTCCCTTCTCTCCCTCCCTTCCCTCCACACCCTCTCCAGCATTGATTTTTCCTAGATTTTTTGGTGATGGCCATTCTGACTGGTGTGAGGTGGTACTTCACTGTAGTTTTGGTTTGCATTTCTCTAATAATTAGTCATATTGAGCATCTTCCCATCTGTTTGTTCAGCATCTGTATGTCTTCTTTGGTCTATTAAATTTTCTATCCATTTTTTTTATATTGAACTGCAAGACTGTATATTTTGAAGATCAATCCTTGTTGGTTGCTTCATTTCAAAATATTTTCTTCCATTCTGAAGAAAATGTTGTCTTTTTGTCTTCTTTATAATTTAATTTCCTGTGAAAAAGCTTTTAAGTTTCATTAGGTCCCATTTGTTTATATGGCAATCCTAATCTCCCAATTCACCCTACCCACCCAACCACATCAGTGTCTCTGTTTTGGCCTTGCACATTTAGAACTTTAAATCATTTTTAATCTATTGTGAGGGAGTGTTGAAATCTCATTTAACATGTGGTTGTCCAGTTTTTCCAGCAACACTTTTGAAGCAATTGTACTTTCTGGATCCTATAGTCTTGCCTCATTTGTCATAGATTAATTGACCATAAGTGCACAGATTTATTTCTGGGTTTTGTATTCTGCTCTATTGGGATTTTGTGTCTGTTTTTGTGCCACTGTCATGCTGTTTTGATTACTGTAGCTTTGTAGTATAGTCTGAAGTCATGGGGGACAATATCTCCAGGTTTGTTCTTTTTTCTCAAGAGTAAGATAATAATCTTAAAATTGATATGGAACCACAAAAGACCCAGAATTGTTAAAGCAATCATGAGATAAAAGATTAAAACTGAAGTTATAATATATAATGGCACATATCTATATATATATGACCTACTCATACATATGAATGGATCTTAAGATGTTAAGCAATGCAAAAGACATGAGACAAAAAAGATAAATACCATATGATCTCACTTTTACGTGGAATCTAAAAAAAAAACAAACAGAATGGAGTATATGGAGACAGAGAACAGATTGACCGTTGTCTGAGTTATGGAACTGAGAGATGGGTAACATGGGTGAATGGTGTCAAAAGATACAAATTCCCAGTTATAAAATGCATAAGTCATGGGAATGTCCTGTATGGCATGGATATTATAGTTACTAAAACTGTACCTTTTATTTTAACCTATCCAGGAGATGGATCTTGAAGATGCTCATCATGTGAACAAAAGTTGGTACTATGTATGGTGGCAAATGCTAACTAGATTTATTTATTGTGGTGATTATTTTATGACATATACAATTATGAAAGCATTACGTTGTCCAGCTGAAACTAATATAATGTCATGTCGTTTACATTTCACTTAAAATGACAACAACACAAGGGAGTTTTCAGATGAAATGCTGGCTCAGACAAAAATCACAGGCATTACAGGACCAGGCAAGTGTGCCAAGCATACCTAGACTATAACAACACTATCAATAGGCTGGAACTGAAAGGGGTCCATGACACATTTCACATTATCAGGAAGAGCAGTTAAAGTAGTGATGTACAACAGAATGACAATCCCAAAGTGAAAACTGTGATTTCATATTTTCCTCTACAATTAAAATAAATAAATGGTCCTAGATGCCAAGTATACTTTTATTCACATTTGTACAACAACTCATGATTATTCTTTCCACAAAACTAGGGGAAATTATGTGGCACAATATATGCCATTTGAAAATATTTTTAAGAAATCCAAGTCGTCCTATGAAAGATATGGAAATATCCCAATATATCTAATCCAAGGTAGAGAAAACTTTGGGAATGATGAAATGAACCAAAAGAAAAACTGCCTATATACCAGACAGAAAAGAAAGCTTAATAAAGTGTTATTGAAATTGTATAGAAAAGTTGAATTCAAAGAAATAGAAACCCCAGGAAATAAATGGGAACAAATTATATTCCACAATGATCAAAGAATCACAATTTTGTGTTCCAAGACTTTGAGTCATGCAATCAAGGACATTTAATCACCTCCAGGACAATTGACTCTCATATACCTGCAATCCCATAGAATCTCTTCAGAGCCCCTTTTATGTCTTTATTCCTTAGACTGTAGATGAAAGGGTTCAACAATGGCGTGATCACAGTGTACATCACTGAGGCTATTGCACTTGACTGTGAGCTGTGGGTAGCAGCAGAGATAAGGTACACTCCTAGGACCGAACAATAAAACAGGAAGACAACTGAGAGATGAGATGCACAGGTGCAAAATGATTTATACTTCCCCTGAGCTGACGAGATTCTATGTATAGAAGAAACTATCTTAGAGTAAGAGTAAAGGATACCAAAAAGGGGACCACCAGCCAGCAGCCCAGTTGAAAAATACAACACAGTGTCATTAAGAAAAGTGTCAGAACAGGCAAGTTTGAACATCTGATTGAGATCACAGAAAAAGTGGGGGATTTCCAAGTCTGTACAGAAGGACAATCGCAAAATCATTAAGCTTTGTAACAAGGAATTTAGAACACTCAAGACCCAGGATACCAGCACCAGCAGTCCACAGAGCCGGGGTTTCATGATGACATTATAGTGCAGGGGGTGACATATGGCCAAGAAACGGTCATAGGCCATCACAGCCAGAAGAAAGTTGTCCCAACCTCCAAAGAGTATGGAAAAATACATCTGGGTGATGCAGCCTGCATAGGTTATAACATTGTTCTGTGTCTTTATATTCATCAGCATCTTTGGTATGGTGGTGGAAATGAAACAGATGTCTACAAAGGACAGGTTGGAGAGAAAGAAGTACATGGGTGTGTGAAGATGGGAGTCTGAGCTGACAGCCACAATGATGAGCAGGTTTCCAAACACAGTGATCAGGTACATAGAGAGGAAAAGCCCAAATATGAGGGGCTGCAGTTCTGGTTCCTTTGATAATCCCAGAAGAAGAAATCCTGAAATGCAGGTATAATTGCCTGGTCCCATGTGGTGGTGGTGAAGACTAGGAATGAAAATTTTAAAATAACATGATTAATTTTTACATAAGTTGACATTAGTAACATGTTGGAAATGTGATAATTATAATGTTATGCAGGAAAAAAATCAACTATAAAAGAGAGTGGGTGATTGTGTTATTTTTTTTTCCAGCACTTTATGTGGTTTATTAATTGGTGTTACTAAAAAGTTACATCACTTTTTTTTTTGATTGTGTTATTTTTACTGGGAGTTCAGGAAGACCTAAAAACAAGGGGACATTTGTACATAGAACTCAAGGAAAACCAGCTGGGAGACAAGACGTTGTCTGGGGAAGCATGTGCTCTACAGGGAAAAGAGCCAGTACAAAGGCCCTGAGGAAGACACTTGTTTCATATGTTCAAAGCTCAAAATATATCCAGTGTGGTGAGCAAGGAACAAGAGGGAAAGTGGTGAGAGATGGCATCAGAGAGTGTTGAGGAAAGAGGTGGCCTCCCTGCTGCTGCTGAGTCTTCAGGATAAAGGGAGTCCCTGTTCACATTCTGTTTCTTGTACTTTATTATTTTTGATTTCAAGACATCTTGTGAGGGACTTCCCTGGTGGCATAGTGGTTAAGAATCTGCCTGCCAATGCAGGGGACACGGGTTCAATCCCTGGTCTGGAAAGATCCCACATGCCTCAGAGCAACTAAGCCCATGAGCCACAACTACTGTGTCTGTGCGCTGCAACTACTGAAGCCCACGTGCCTAGAGCCAGTGCTCCACAACAAGAGAAGCCACCACAATGAGAAGCCTGCACACCGCAATGAAGTGTGGCCCTCACTTGCCACAGCTAGGGAAAGCCCGAGCACAGCAATAAAGACCCAACACACCCAAAATGAATAAATAAAATAAATTTTTAAAAAAAGACATCCGGTGACTAGAGATGGTTCCCCTCTTTATCCTCATGTGTTGGTTACTATTCTCTTTTATGTCTTTTAAATATCACTTTAGAATATATGGGGTCAAGTACCCAAATCTCAGAACCGTTCATCATCCACAGAATACACACACACACATACACACACACACACACACACACACACACACACAGCATATTTTGTCCTTTCGGGGCCACATCACTTACAGGCTCTTCTCATCCCTAGCCACCATAACTAGGAAAGTAACTATAGAAATCAAGCTGGCAACATCAAATCATCTTTTCCCTAAAGAATAAAGAAGTAGTATCCATATTCCAATTGATAAGACTCCCTTGGGCATGTAAACTTGGTGCTTCATTTTAATGTGACCATTTTCTGTCCTGTATTTGAATAAGTATAACACCTTAGTTGAAAAAAAAATAGAGATAAAGGAAATAAATGAACATGATGTGGGGAGTGTTCCTAAGAGGCTCAGGTGGTCCCTGAGAGATTGTACAGAAGACAAATATTCCTTGATTCTGGCAGCATTCCAACCCCAGTTATACCTCCTTGATTCCCAGAATAACTAATAAAGTAGCAAAAAGCAATTCATACAAAAGAGAAAAGAGTCATATATTTACTAGATCAAGACAACTTAGTGAATGAACATCCACTAGAAACGTGAGCAAAGGGATTAAAAGAACAATTTACAAAAATAGTGGGGATTCTAAAGATGAAATGGTAAAAGACCTTTCTCAATGTGATTACATGCAACATTTTCAAATCAGTAATCAAATTTTGAATCTTGGATCCACCACATGTTAGCTATGTGAATTTGGAGAGGCAGCCAATCTATTCTAAATGTGAATATACTCACACAAATAGTGGGAATAGTGATATCCAATCTCCTCAGGTGATCAACAGATTTAGTCAATATATGTAAAAATTTAGCATAGTTTCTTCCTATTAGCAAGTTAATGATTATTACTGGTATTTATTCTCTTTGTTTAGTTGTGTGTATGTGTGTACATATATGTGCACGTGTGTTTGCCTGAGCACACATGATTGATCGGTATGTAAAGGGCATGTTTACATTGGGACACAGTCATGAAATTAGAATCCTCTGAAGTAAAGGAAGAAAATAGTTTTAAAAGAAGGCCAGTGAATGCTAATGAGGGAAATGCAATATGAGTGAAGACACCCTCAGTAGAGGCAGGTGGCAGAGAGAAGGGCAGCAGCTTGGGTGCTCAAGGGACCTCAGACTCAAGGGACCTCACACTGGCTTCTCCACTTGCTGCATCATGGTGCCAGCCTCAGGCACCTGATCTAACTGCTATTCCTGTTCCTATTCCAAGTTTGTTTGACCACACTTGATATTCTATGTCCCAGTAGCGGGTGAGGCTAGCCCTTCTCTCACTTTTGCTTTCTTCTGGTTTGGGCTTTGATCCCCTTTTTTGTCAAATCCAATGGACACACTTTCATTCTGGCTCTGTTCCTCAACCCCTTCCTGGACCATACTCTATAAAATCCTGTGTATTGCATGACAATCTACCCCCTTTCTTTATATGATTTTCCCCTGTCTACCTTATGTCACACAAGCATTTACTTCATTGCTCTTTGCTTTCTCCATTATAATGTATTATCAAATGAGCAGGGATCTCACCTGCTTTGCCACTTTGATGTTTCCACAAAGGTGTGCATTTAAGCAGAAAGAAATTTTAAGAAAATGACAATTCATTGAACAAAAAAGAATGGTACCACAAATAAAAACTTTGTTGAATATAGTGGATTCAAATAATTATATTAAAATTGAATAAATGTGTCATACTAACATTCAAATAAAATATATAAAATAATAATAAATTAATCACACCAACATGGGTCTGTAATTTAAGATGAAATGGAAAACATCTTGGAAATGGAAGAATAGGAAAATGTAGCTTTTAATACATAGTGGAGGAAGCAGTATCTATCTATAGGTACAATTTCATTCTATATGAACCTAAATGGGCTCAATCATGCTTATTTAAAAATATGAGATATTTAGTTGAATGCAAAAGAAAGTGTTCCACAACTTAAGAGATCATTCCTATTTTGAAAAATAGATTTAATCACAGAACATAAAATGTTATAAATAAGGAAAATTGGGTGTTAAATAAGGTAGCAATACGCATAAAAAGCTATTCCTTACTATTAAGGATGCAAAAGAATTTTTAATGTTTAAAAGCAATGAAGGGAACACAATGTGACCAACTGAGAGATTTGATCACACGCAATTTCTGAATTTTCATATAGCCCCGTAAATGTATCTACATTTACATGTAAGAATTAAATGGCATACAATAAACTTGATGAAAAAATTCTACTTTTTGGAAAGAATGTAATAAAATAAACTATAAGAACACTCAGATCCCAGGTCACAAACAAAGTATTGTACTTGCAAAGACAATTTGAATACAGAAAGTAAATGGCTAACAAAGCCTAACATATATTTAGCCTCCCTGGTAATGAAATAATTACAAAGTAATGTTCCCTGGCATACCCCTTCATGCATATTTTATACAATGTTCTTTTTCTTGGGGATAGCAACCTGGGAGAAAATGCTGTGAAATGCAATTCTCAAGAACTGCCATTGCAACATAGTATCTACCTCCATGGTTCTGAATCCTTTGGATAAAAACAGAACATGTTCAAATACACCCCATTTGAAAAAACTTCACTGCTCATGCCTTCAAACTTAATACTCTGTTTTCCTCCTCATCTGAACTGTGAAACATCTCAGATATGTTCTAATTTTACAGGAACCGCTTTGTGCCTCCCATGCCTTCTTCATTCTCATCCAACTGGAATTCGATTGCTATCACTTAATTGTTAACAATGATTTCTGCATTACAAGGTCCACAGACGCTTCTCTTTTTAATATATGACTTATCAATTTTAAATGAATTTGTCAACCTAGAAAAATGTGGCAATCTCTTGGCTCTGGGTGAGGCTTGTTAGGCTCTCAGGTTACTTTAGGTAAAATTCTTCACTTACATTCTCTCTGAATCTTCTCTGAAGTTCCTATGGGGCTGTCAGACTCAACTGGATGGAGTCTCTGAGTGGAAGATCTAGGCGTGGACATCCAGTTCTTCCCTGGATGGTTGATGATGGTGACTGAAGCTCTACCTTCAGACAGGACAACAGTAAGAAGGGAAGCATTGGTTCTCCAGCCAGATGTACAACTAAAACAGCAACAACCATGTCCTGTCTCCTCAAGGTTGTGCTCGCTGTGGGACTGCAGCTGGAGACATAGTTATAGCTCCCGATGTCTGTTCATTAGTCACCTAATGAGGTTACTCCCACCTCTGAGCACATTATTATCCTGTGAGACACTTGTCTGGACAGAAGGAATTTTTTCCTGCTGATTCTCTGTTCCCAGGAGACCAGATCAAAAGACAGGTGAATTCAGTTTTTTTACCCCTTCTCTATGAACTCATTTGCCTTCCAGAGGCCCAACTTCACTGCACCTTATCACAATCTTGAGTTAACAATTTCTCCAAATCAAAGACTGACAAAGTTTTTTTGAGTAGGACTTATGGACCTCCAAAGGATTGTCTTGTGGTAGGAACATCTTCTGAGGAGAAAATTGTTATTTCTTTCTTCAGCAAGGGATAGAGCTGTGTTCCTTTCCTATAAATACAGGAGTACTGTAGCCCTTGGCTTCATGATGCTTTGACACATCAATTAGGAAATGTATGTTAGTGATGCAAATTAAGATGTGTCATTTAGTGCTTCATTTAAAAAAAATGTTAGTTAGATGATATGTTTAGATCTTATGATGCACCATGTGCTGAACTTAGGGTCTTATATTGATTTTCCTATTTTATTTTCATTAATGTTCATTTTCTGATGTCTGTACTACTATGTACATTATTCTACACTTGCAGCAAAGGAACTCAAGAGTGAAGGGATCTGCCCAAAGTTATGAACTTAGTAGGGATGCACTTTGATTGGAACTCACTCAAGGTGTTTCCAGTTCTTTGATTGGAACTCACTCAAAGTGTTTGCAGTTCTCATGCTTTAGGATGGTTGATCTCAACTGGGATGAACTTGCTTTCGGGAAACACCTGACATTGTCAGAAATTTTTGGTTGTTACAACTTGGGGGGTGCTACTGCCACCTAGTGAGTGGAGGACAGGAATGCTCCTGTACCTCCTACAGTATGCAGGATGTCCCCCACCACAAAGAATTATTCAGAACAAACGTTAACAGCGTGAAGGTGAGAAATACTATTTTAGAGCAGAGCTTCTCCAACATCAATGTGTAAATGAATCACTTGGGTATCTTGTTCAGAAGCAGATTCGGATTTGGCAGGTCTAAGACAGGCCCAGAAATTCTGCATTTAGAATTAGCTACTAGGTGATGTTGATGCTATAGGTCCTGGTCCATGGACCATTCTTTGAGTATAATGAGCGTGGTCTAGTGTTAGAGTCATACATAGATATTCTGAGGCCTTCTCCACCAAGGAACCTCCCATCCACCTCGGTTCTGACCTTTGATGGTCAAATAATGGACTCAGTAGTTCAGCTCCTGCCATATGATTTTTGAGTATTTCCTTCATGACAGAAAATGAATCTTTTAGGTTTCTGGTTCCTTATCTATAAATAGGGTAATTCCACCTATCTTATGAAGTTGGTGTGCAAAGTTGGTAGTAATTCAGAGCTGATAGGAAATGCCTGACACAGAATAGATGGCCAGTCAAAAGCAGCTACTGTGATTATGTCCCAGTTCTGCATTTACCAAGCTCAAGGTGACATTAGAGCATCTCTAGGGAAAGAATGTGAGTCCAGCATTGCCCTACTCCTGGGAGACAGGGAGCTGTGACCTTGCAGGGACATCTCCTCCCAGAGCTCCACATGGAGAAGAGTGTTTGAAAGGCCACTGATCAATCCTGTATTATACTCAGGGACATGAATTCTGACCTCCTCACGCTGGCTCCAAATGGCCACAATAAGAATTTTTAGATTCTTCAGGATGGTTTACTATGTTCCTATGTTCTACTCTTGGGAAAATCTGCAAAGCTGCTGTTTCATGGTGATCAACTTATTCTACCAACACTTTGTATCTTCCTTGTTGCAGTTCTATAACATGCAATTTATAAATGATTGTTATCAAAAGAAGTATGACATGCTTCTGTGTCTGTTGTCCTATTTAGAATTTTATTTTTCACAATGATTGATTCACTTCCCCTTTCAGCTAAATGGATTGTACATTCCCACTCTTTTCTTTGAGACTTTAAATAAAATTTTTCCAGCTTTATCGAGATATAACTGACATATAACATTTTGTGATTTTAAAACACACAACATGATTACTTGATAGATATACATTGTGACATTGTGACATTATTACCACAATAAGATTAGTTGATATATCCAGCATTTCATACAATTACCTTTTTTTGTGTAAGAACATATAAAATATACATTCTTAGCTATTTTCAAGTATATAATACAGTATTGTTAACTCTAGTCCCCATGCTTTACTTTATATGCCCAGAACTTTTACACTTTATAACTGGAAGTTTGTACTCCTTTATCAATATATCCATATTTTGCACACCCCCAAGTCCCAGGCAACCATCTGTTTACTCTTTATTCTGAGTCTGGATTTTTCTGATACCACATATAAGAAAGATTGTACAGTTTTGTCTTTCTCTGTCTGACTCTGTTCATTTATTATGCCCTCACCATTCATCCATGTTGTTGCAAATGGCATGATTTCTTTATTTTTTTTAACACTGAATGATATTTTTGTTTTTGTACCTTATTTCTTTTTTATAATTAATTAAAATTAATTAATATATTGGCTGCATTGGGGCTTCGATGCTGCACACAGTTTTTCTCTAGTTGAGGTGAGCAGGGGCTACTCTTCATTGTGGTGCATGGGCTCCTCACTGCAATGGCTTCTCTTGTTGCAGAGCACAGGTTCTAGGTGCAACGGGCTTCAGTAGTTGCAGCATATGGGATCAGTACTTGTGGCTCACGGGCTCTAGAGCGCAGGCTCAATAGCTGTGGTGCACGGGCTCGGTTGAACACTTTTTCATGTACCCATTGGTCATGTGTTTGTCTTCTTTAGAGAAATCTCTATTTTAGTCCTTTGCCAATTTTTAATCAGATTTTACTAATATTATTATTATTACTATTATTATTAAGGTGTTTGTGTTCCTTTTATAATTTTGATATTAATCACTCATTAGATATATACTGTCCATATAATGTATCTGACACTATAGATTGCCTTCTCATATTGTTGACTGCTTCTTTTACTATGCAGAAACTTTTTAGTGTGATGTAGTCCTACTTGTTTATTTTTGCTTTTGTTGTTTATGCTTTTGGTGTCATATCCAAAACATCATTTCCGAGATTCATGTCAAGATTTTTCCCTATATTTCTGCTAGGATTTTTATTGTTTCAGATCTCACATTTGAGTTCATTTAATTCTCATTATTTTTTTTTAGTTTTATAAAATAGTGTTCTAGTTTCATTATTTTACATGTGAACATCCAGTTTTCCCAGCACCACTTATTACAGAGAATGTCCCTTCTCCATTGAATATCCTTGGTAGCTCTGTCAACTGTTAGTTGACCATAAGTGCATGTGTTAATCTCTGGGCTCTCAGTTCTGTTCCATTGGTCTTTGTGTCTGCTTTTACACCCGGACTATATTAGTTTGATTACTATAGCTTTGTAGTGTAGTTCTAAATCAGGAAGTGTGACATTTCCATCATTGTTTTTCTTTATCAGAATAGCTTTAGCTACTCAAGTGTTTTCGTGGTTCTATATATACTTTATAATTGATTTTTCTATTTCTGTGAAAAGTGTCATTGGAACTTTGAGAGGAGTTACATTGAAACTATACATGTTTTAGTGTGAACATTTTAATAATATTTTTTTTATTTTTTTATTTTTTTTATTTTTTGGGGGTACACCAGGTTCAATCAACTGTTTTTATACACATATCCCCATATTCCCTCCCTTCCTTGACGCCCCCCCCTCGAGTCCCCCCCACCCTCCCTGCCCCAGTCCTCTAAGGCATCTTCCATCCTCGAGTTGGACTCCCTTTGTTATACAACAACTTCCCACTGATTATTTTACAGTTGGTAGTATATATATGTCTGTGCTACTCTCTCACTTCTTCTCAGTTTCCCCTTCACTCCCCGCCCCCTCCCATACCTCGAGTTCTCCAGTCCATTCTCTGTATCTGCTTCCTTGTTCTTGTCACTGAGTTCATCAGTACCATTTTTAGATTCCGTATATGTGAGTTAGCATACAATATTTGTCCTTCTCTTTCTGACTTACTTCACTATGTATGACAGATTGTAGTTCTATCCACCTCATTACATATAGCTCCATCTCATCCCTTTTTATAGCTGAGTAATATTCCATTGTATATATATGCCACATCTTCTGTATCCATTCATTTGTTGATGGGCATTTAGGTTGCTTCCATGTCCTGGCTATTGTAAAGAGTGCTGCAATAAACATTATGGTACAAGTTTCTTTTGGGATTATGGTTTTCTTTGGGTATATGCCCAGGAGTGGGATGACTGGATCATATGGTAGTTCTATTTGTAGTTTTTTAAGGAACCTCCAAATTGTTTTCCATAGTGGCTGTACCAACTTACAGTCCCACCAACCGTGCAGGAGAGTTCCCTTTTCTCCACAACCTCTCCAACATTTGTTGTTTCCAGACTTTGTGATGATGGCCATTCTGATTGGTGTGAGGTGATACCTCATTGTGGCTTTGACTTGCATTTCTCTGATGATTAGTGATGCTTAAAAGCTTTTGCACAGTGAAAGAAACCATAAACAAGACTAAAAGGCAACCCTCAGAATGGGAAAAAATAATTGCCTATGAAACAACGGACAAAGGATTAACCTCCAAAATATACAAGCAGCTCATGCAGCTTCATACCAAAAAAGCAAATAACCCAATCCACAAATGGGCAGAAGACCTAAATAGACATTTCTCCAAAGAAGACATACAGATGGCCAACAAACACATGAAAAGATGCTCAACATTTTAATAATATTAATTCTTCTGATCCATGAACACATGATACTGTTCCATTATTTGTGCCTCCTTCAACTTCTTTCATGAATGTCTTAAACTGTTCAGTGTATAGACACTTGACTTCTTGGTTAGATTGATTCCTAAGTATTTTTCTTCCTTTTCAATGCTAGATTATTCATTGTTAGTGTATACAAATTGTAAGTGATTTCTAATACTGATTTTCCATCCTGTACATTTAGTAATTTTGTTTATGAGTTCTAATGATTTTGGTGGTGCCTTTAGGGGTACCTATATATAAAATATATCATCTGCAAACAAAGACAAATTTACATCTTTCTTTCCAGTTTAGATGCCTTTGTTTTCTTTCCTAAGAGCCCTGACTAGGACTTTCAGTGCTATGTCAAATACGAGTGGCAAGAGTGGGCACATTTTCTTGTTTCTGATCATAAAGGAAATGCTTTCAACTTTTTACCATTCAGTGTGATGTTAGCTGTGGACTTGTCATATACAGTCTTTTTACTGTTGAGGTACATTCCTTTTACACTCACTTTGGTATAGAGTTTTTAACATGAAAGGGTGTTGAAGTTTGTCAAATTACTTTTCTGCATCTATTGTCATCCCCATATGTTATTTACCTTTAATTCCATTAATATGGTGTATTTCATGTATTGATTTGCTTATGTTGAACCACCCTTGTGCCCCAGGGATTAATCCCACATGATCCTGGGGTATAATTATTTTAATGTGCTGTTAAATTTGGTTTGCCACTGTTTTGTCTAGAACTTTTTCCATGTATATTCATCAGGGTTACGGGTCTGTAGTTTCCTTTTATCTTCTTTTAAAAAATTGGACTTTTTAAAACAGCTTTATTGAGATACAACTTACATGCCATACAACTCACCAATTTGAAATGTACAAGTCAGGTTTTAATACATTCACAGGTATGTGCAAGCATCAAAATTGTAGAAGTTTTTCATTACCTTAAAAATAAATTCTGCATTCTTTATCTGTCTCTTCCCCATTCCCTGCTGCCCTAAGCAGCTACTAATTGGCCTTTTGTTTATAGATTCCTCTATTTTGGACATTTCAAATAAATGGAATCATATAATATATGGTCTTTTGTAATTGTCTTCTTTCACTGAGAATAATGTTTTCAAGATTCATGTATGTTGCAGCCTGTCATTCATTCCTTTTTATGGCTAATATTCCATATATGGATATATTACATTTTATTTATTCATTCAAAACATATTAATTTGTATGTCAATTATCCCTCAGTATTTTTTAAATGGCCTAAGGAAATTATAGTATTCCTCCCCCCCCCCAAAAGATATACAAATGACCAATAAGCACAGGAAAACTTGCTCAATATCTTCAGGGAAACATAAATTAAAAGTACAGTGAATTTTTTAGTTTTCTTGCAGTGTTTTTATTGGGCTTTAGTATTAAGGTAATAAGTTGGCCTCAAAAATTAATTTGAAAGTGTTAGTACTCTTCAATATTTTGGAAAAGTTAGAGAAGGATACATATTATTAGTTTTTTAATGCTTGGTAGATTACACCAGTGAAACATCCGGTCCTGGACTTTTCTTTGTTGGAAGATTTTCTTCCTTTTCTGGCCCTATTTCCTTGATTTTACATGATCCTTTTAAATTTGAATGCTGTGGTTATATATGAAGAAGCAGTTACCTCTTCCAGTCTTTGCTGAGTGCTCAGGAGAGAAAGACCCTCTCTTAGCCCTGTTAGGGATTCTGATGCAGTGTCAGTTTTCTAGGGATATGCCTGCTCCACATTTGTTTTTTCTTCTTATCTGGTTGGGTTTCCTCATGAGAAGACACTTTCTTTGGTCCTGCAAAGCCAGTCAGGGTGTTGATACCCTCCTGTTTGCTTTCCCTAAGATGGTGATATAAGTTGAAAGTTGTATGCTTTCCCCCATCCCATTAGATTCTGGCTGGATTTGAGCACATGCTCACCAGCCTTCTGCAAAGGCTCACTCTTGATGCCATAGGAGCATACACAGAGAGCCTTCCATGGTGGCGGGGTGAAGATTTGGGTGAAGTGCGTTGACTGTTCAGGATGCCTGTAGGCCAGCTGGAGTGTTCCAGAGGTGAGGGTTCCTAGCAACTCATTTCGGGGCTTCCTGATGGAAACCGTGATGCAGTTGTTAGAATATACTTACATTTGATGCCTTCAGAGTCCTGGATGGTTTTCTTCCAGTCTTTCTCCATCCCCTTTATCATGAAACATATCAGTTTTTCAGATGGACATGAAAGAACTGGGTCTTTTGCACAGCTGGGGACACTGGGCTCTCACCCATGTGCTCTCACTTTCCCTTGTGGGAGAAATCACAGGCCAAAAAGTCTCTCTTGGCACTGAGCTGTTCCACCTCAGGGGAGGCATGATGCCAGAGCAAACACCTAGCCTGAAACCTAAAGAAAGCCAGGTGCTTCCAATGAGAGACATGGGTATGAGAAACAGCTTGCCTGGAAAAGACCACCATACAAGAAGACAATGTTTTGTGTAAAATACTAATGCATTTCTAGAGGTCTTGTGGGCTTGCTACATGAGAACATAGAAATACATTACCGGGGGTATTATTTCACTGCACCTGTTAGATAACCAGGTAAGTTGACAGAGATTGACCAGATGAAGATGTTGTTCAGATAAAGCCCTTGGGCAAAGGACTAACGGGGTTGGCACTTTGTAAGTGAGCTGAGAAAACTTGTAAATGATAAGGATCAAGGTGATAGGTGTGGGACCTAACCAGTATCTAATATAGATACAGATAGTGCGGTTCATCCCCAGGGGCTTTACTGAAAGTCTACTATTCTTAAATTTATTTAAGTGAGGTGAGCACATTGATGTAGAGTGAGCACGTTGGGGTGATAGGATCATACACAATGTACAAAATGTAGACTCACAGCTGTATGGACTCATGAGTATCCAAACAGTATTCAGAACAACTCCCACCATATAATCCCATTTGATCATAAAGACATTGTAATGAACCACCTGATTTAGGACAACTTGTTATGGAACAATAAATAGTTAACCAATATAACAGCCAAAGCAAACAAAAATGAGGGCACATGTAATGACCTACTGCTTTTTATTTTTGGCATATGTTCTAATTTGGAGACATTTACGATTATTTCAGAAAAAAAGAAATAGTTTATTTAAATTTATTTCAGATAAATATATCATCAATTGGCTACTTTAAGATTCCATTGCAGGGATCTTGGAGAGTTTGGAAGGACGTGTATGTTGTGCAGCAAAAAAAAAATGGCAATCCTGAACCACACGGCTGAGTACAATTTTAAGCTTTCTTGTGAGTCATCCTTTGATTATGAAAACTGAAGACTTCTGAGCAGGAAGGAGTTATATAAAGTCTTACTTTGATATTGTTCATCCACTGCTTCTGATTCTTTACTGGTTATGATAAAATTTAGAAAAGGGGAGACCCTTTGTTCAGAGCAATAGCAGAGTCACTATTATAGGCAGCACAGGATTTTTGAAGCCCCAAAAAGGAGAAAAAAAAAAAAAACGATCCGGGAAAAAAAATCATGAAACACATCAACCAATCATTCACTCCAATGCACAACCCCCCTGACACATGGGCACCTATCTTCCATATCTGCATGAGCATATGTACATATGGAAAGAAATCTTTTGCACAGTAATGAAATGTGAAGTTTAAAATTTTGCTCTCACATAGTTAAAGACATCTCTAACAAAAAGACCATATTAGGTCTATATTCACATTTGCCTTTAAATACAGATTCCACTGGGAGATATATATTTGGTAATCAATTTTTATCAGTGACTGTGTCGATACTGGGGACACAGACTGAATACGTGTATAACACCAGGAGACCAGTTATAAATCTCAGCCGCATTAATGAATTTAATATCATCAGGAAGAACAGTTAAGATGGTGATGTAGAAAAAGTGACAGGCCCAAAGTGAAAACATTGGTTTCAGATTTTACTCTGCAATTGAACTTTATGTTGCTTTAGCTACCACGTGTAGTTTTTCCATGTTGATCAATGCCACTCATGAAAATTCTTTACAGAAAAATTTTTTAAAGTACTCAGGAAGATAGATGTCACTTAAGAAAAATTTTTTAGAAATCAATTTTTTCCTTCAAAATAAATGGAAATTTCCAAATATTTCTCATCCATGTTTGAGAAAACTTTAAGGAAAGTAGAAAAATAGAAAAAATGGGAAAATTTCCATGTATAAGACTGAAGAGAAAGCTTCATCAACTGAGTTACCTGAATTGTATGGAGAAAAATCAAAGAAATGGAAAGACCAGGCCATAAATATAAGAAGCAAGTGTTCTCTCCACAATCTGATCACAAATCACTATTTCTGCCTCTAAAGCTTTGAGCCCAGTGATAATCAACATTTCTTCAGCCCCAGGACAAGTGGCTGCTTTATAGCTGCCATCTCAAAGAATCTCGTTAGAGCCCTCTTTATGTCTTTGTTCCTGAGACTGTAGATGAAGGGGTTCAGCATGGGTGTGACCACAGTGTACATCACGGAAGCTGTTGCACTTGAGTGTGAGCTGTGAGTAGCAGTAGAGCTAAGGTACACTCCTAAACCCGTAAAATAAAATAAGTAAACAATGGAGAGATGTGATGCACAAGTGGAGAATGCTTTATACTTCCCCTGAGCTGATGAGATTCTCTGAATTGAGGAAACTATCTTAGAGTATGAGTAACATATACCAGCCAGGGGAACACCACCAAAGAGTCCAACTGCAAAATACATCATGGTGTTATCAAGAAAGGTATCAGAACAGGCAAGTTGGATTACCTCTTTGTATTCACAGAAGAAGTGGGGGATTTCCAAGACTGTACAAAAAGACAGCTGCAGTACCAGTAAGCTTTGTAACAAGGAATTCAGGGCACCTAGCATCCAGGACACCAGAACCAGCAGTCCACAGAGAACAGGGTTCATGATGACTGTGTAGTGTAGGGGGTGACAGACAGCTATGAAGCGGTCATAGGACATCACAGTAAGAATTAAGTTGTCCAACTCTACAAAGAGTATATACAAATACATCTGGGTGATGCAGCCTTCATAGGAAATTACTTTGCTTTGAGTCTGTATATTCACCAGCATCTTTGGGATGGTGGTGGAGGTGAAACAGATGTCTACAAAGGATAGGTTGGAGAGGAAGAAGTACATGGGTGTGTGGAGGCGGGAGTCTGAGATGATGGTGATGATGATGAGCAGGTTTCCAAACACAGTGATCAGGTACACGGACAGGAAAAGTGTAAATATGATGGGCTGCATATCTGGTTCCTCTGAAAATCCCAGAAGTATAAATTGTGAAATCCCTGTATCATTGCCTGGTTCCATGTGGTGGTAATTACTACTAGGAAAGAAAAAAATATCATGGTTAATTTCTGCACATGTGAGTATTAACATAGTGAAATGCTATGAATTACAACATATAATAATATTTAAGAGATTTACTGTGGCATTTGTGATCAGAAATTCCTATCAAACACAGCCTTTTCTCAGGAGCTCATGATTGTACAGTTTTAAAACAAAATTCTTTCATATACTTTAGGAATTCATGTTGAGTATGGCCATCCTCTAGGGTAAATGTGTGAGATTAAGAACAAAACTGCCTACAATCTAATGATGAAGAAAGAATGAGTTAATGAATGAAAAACATAATTCATGTCTTCAGGTGACAGGTGCTATGAAAAAGAAGAGAAATTTGCACCGAGACTTGAAGGAAGAGAAAGCAGAGACACCAGGTTATCTGGGGGACATGTATGCCCTATTGGGGAAAAGGCCAACGTGAAGGCCCTGAGGATGGCACTTGTTTCAAATATTCAAGACTCAAAAGGAAGCTGAAGTGCAGATGGGAAAAAGCAAGACGGCGAGTGAGGAGAGATGGTGTCAGAGAGTGTTGAGGGAAGAGGTGGCCTCCTCGCTACAGCTGAAATTCTAAGACACAAGGAGTCCTTCATCCAAGTTTTGTTACTTTCACATTTAAATTTGTTTCAAATGACTCCTGTTAAATGAAACGGATCACCTCCTTATACCCATCTGCTGGTTAAAATAGATCTGTCTGTGCTTTAAGGGTCACATTTTGGAGTAAACTTGAGTACCACTGCCCAGAGAAATGCTCATCCTGCACAACACACACACACACACACACATGCACACACACAAACACACACACACACAGAGACCAGGTACAGCACATTATGTCCTACTGGGCTTGTTACTCCATGGCTTTTCTTACTTCCAGCAACAATAATTATAAGAGGAGTAATGAAGGGTAGTTATCAACATCATGTTATCTTTTGCCTAGAGAATGTAGAAATAGTACCCAAATTTTAGTTGGTAATCCTCCATTGGACTTGTAAACATGGAACAGCATTTAAATATGACCATTGTGGCCCTGTATTAATAGAAAAATTAAAAAGCGGTTCAAAAAACTGGGAGAGAAGAAAGAAAATGACATGTGGAGGAAAGTAAAATCTGTCTGTAGGTCCCACCTCTTGATGGTTGCCTTGTTCTAGGGCACAGGCTTTGGGATACGTGTACATCATTCTGCAAGTATTTCATCGTCTAGAAGAGTCTGATGACCTCAGTGATCTACACCATGGTCATCCCCATGCTGAACCCCTTCATTTACAGAACAAGATCTAAGAAGCTCAGGTGGTTCCTGAGAGACCTTCTTGAAGAGGAGAACGTTTCCTTAGTTCTGGCAGCATTCCAAGCCCAGTTATATCTCCTTGATGCTCAGAATAGCTCATAAAGTAGCCCAAAGCAATTTATCAAAGCAGAAAGGAGTTGTTATCTTTATGACAACAAGAGTATCCCACTAGAAAATGAGCAAAGGGAATAAACTCACAATTTACTTCAGAAAATAGACAATGTACAACAATAGATGAGGATTTTAAAACATAAATAGTAACAGGATTTTCTAAATGCTCTTGAATACAAAACTTTTGAATCAGAAAACCAACTTGTGAATCTCAGATCTATCACATATTACATGTTTGAAATTAGTGAGACTACAGATCCATTCTAAATGTTAATATCCTTAGTCAAAGTGTGGGGATAGTGGTATACATCCTTCCGAATTGGTAGACAAATTTAGTCAATATAGGTAAAATATTAGCATATTTCATTCCTCTAAATGAACAGTTATCACAGATATGAGAATTTGCTTATTTTTTCTCCTAGCTTGCAAATGTCTCCAATGCTACCCTTTTCTTGGTAATGAAGGATTACAAAGTAAAACTACTTATCATACCCCTCTTTGCATTCTAAGTACAACATTTTCTTGTGAATTACCATCATGACAGAAGATACTGTGAAATGTATGTCTCAAGAATTTTGCTGCAAGACAGCACCTACATCCATAGGTGTGGATCTTTCTAATAACATGGAGGGCTCTTAAATATGTCCCATCTTTAAAAGTTGAGAATGTGCATATTTCACTGCATATGCCTCCAAACCTCCTTTTCTTTCTCTCATTAACTGTAAAACTCCTCTTAATATGCTCTAATTTTATAGAACCACTTTATGCTCCCAATTCCTTCCTCATTCTCATCCAACAAGACTTCCATTCCCATCATTTGTCAACTATGACCCTTGTGTTGCTGAGTCCACCAGACACGTCTCCTTTAAACATATTAAATAAATAAATTATAAGTTATTTAGTAAACCTAGAAAACAAATGTGACAAATATCTCGGGTGTGGGGTGTGGTGATTAGGCTCTCAGGTGACCCCACATAAATGTTTTCCACTTTCATTCTCTCTGAACCTTCCCTGAAGTACTTACTGAACTCTCAGACTCACCTGGAAGGGGACTATGAGAGGAAAGTCTCTGTATAGATATCCGATTTCCTCCCTGGATGGTTGATGGTGAAGATGGAAGCTCTGTTCCCAGGCAGGTCAGAAGGAAGAAGTGAAGCATGGTCCCTCAACAAGCCTTAGGATTCCAAAAGCAACAACCATGTCCTGTGCAGCTCAAGGGTGTAGAGGCTGAGTCATTGCAGCAGAGGAGATATTTACAGCTTCCCATGTCCGCACATTAGGCACTGCTTCCACTGTTACTCCCACCCCTGAGCACATCACTTCCCTGTAGGACACTGGTCTGGATAGACAGGAAATTTTTCCTGATGATTCTCTGTTCCCAGAAGACCAGGTTAGAAGTCAGGGGAATCTAGTTTTTATTACCTTCTTCTCATGAACTCACCTGACTTCCAGAGGTCTAACGTCCTCGCACCTTATCCTAAATTTGACAATATTTTCTCCTATCTGCAACAGAGGAACCTGTCTTGACCTGGTTCCATGGACCTCCAAAGTATTGTCTAGTTCCAGGGAACAGCAGCTCTTGATATTTCCAGAACATAGGAAACTCCTCTTTAACAGGAGAGAGGGGTGTTCCTTTGATATAAATCATATATAATCCTTGACTTTGAGTGACTTTTGACAAATCACTTAGTAGATTCATGCTTGTAACTCTAATTTAGAGCTGTCATTTACTGCTCTTTAAAAATTTTTGTTAATTATAAGATATATTTGTGATCTTTTTTTCATATTTTAAAGCTCTATATTGGAATATAATTGCTTTGCACTGTTGAGCCAGTTACTGCTATACAACAAAGTGACTCATCTGCATTTATACATATATCCCCATTTCCCCTCCCACATGTGACTCTCTCCCACCCCCCATCCCATCCCTCTAAGTCATCGCCCATCAAGTTGATCTCTCTGTTTTATGCAGCAGTTTCCTACTAGCTATCTGTTTCACATTTGATAGTATATACGTCAATACTAATCTCCTGTTTTGTCCCAGCTTCTCCTTCACTGCCACACCCTGTGTCCTCAAGTCCATTCTCTACATCTGCATCCTTATTCTTGCTCTGTCACTGGGTTCATTAGTGACATTTTTTTAGATTCCATATACATACTATAGTATACAGTATTTGTTTTTCTCTTTCTGGCTTACTTCACTCTGTATGACAGACTCTAGGTCCATCCATCTCACTACAAATAACTCAATTTCATTCCTTTTTATGGCTGAGTAATATTCCATTGTATATATGTGCCACATCTTCTTTACCCATTCATCTGTTGATGGGCATTTAGGTTGCTTCCATATCCTGGCTATTGTAAATAGTGCTGCAGTGAACATTATGGTACATGTTTCTTTTTGGATTATAGTTTTCTCAGGGTATATGCCCAACAGTGGGATTGGTGGGTCATGTGGTAGTTCTATTTTTAGTTTTTTACAGAACCTCCATACTATTTTCCATAATGACTGTACCAATTTGCATTCCCACCAAAAGTGCAGGAGGGTTCCATTTTCTTCTCACTCTCTCCAGCATTTATTGTTTCTACATTTTTTGATGATGGCCATTCTGACAGGAGTGAGATGATACCTCATTGTGGCTTTGACTTGCATTTCTCTAATGATTAGTGATGTTGAACACCTTTTCATGTGTTTGTTAGCCATCTGCATATCTTCTTTGGAGAAATGTCTATTTAGGTCCTCCACTTATTTGTGGATTGGTTTATTTGCTTTTTTGGTATTAAGCTGCATGAGCCGCTTGTATATTTTGGAGATTAATCCTTTGTCACTTGCTTCATTGGCAAATATTTTCTCCCATTCTGAGGGTTGTCTTCTTGTCTTGTTTATGGTTTCTTTTGCTGTGAAGCAGCTTTTAAGTTTCATTAGGTCCCATTTGTTTATTTTTTATTTTATTTCGATTATTGTAGGAGGTGGGTCAAAAAGAATCTTGCTTTGACTTATGTCCTACAATGTTCTGCCTTTGATTTCCTCTATGAATTTTATAGTGTCTGGCCTTACATTTAGGTCTTTAATCCATTTTGAGTTTATTTTTGTACATGGTGTTAGGAAGTGTTCCAATTTCATTCTTTTACATGTTGCTGTCCAATTTTCCCAGCAAGGCTTATTGAAGAGGCTGTCTTTTTTCCATGGTATATTCTTTCCTCCTTTGTCAAAGATAAGGTGCCCATATGTGTGTGGGCTTATCTCTGGGCTCTCTATTTTGTTCCATTGATCTATATTTCTGTTTTTGTGCCAGTACCATACTGTCTTGATCACTGTAACCCTGTAGTATAGTTTGAAGTCAGGGAGCCTGATTCCACCAGCTCCATCTTTCCTTCTCAAGATTGCTTTGGTTATTCGGGGTCTTTTGCATTTTCATACAAATTGTAAAATTTCTTATTCTAGTTCTGTGAAAAACGTCATTGATAATTTGATAAGCATTGCATTGAATCTGTAAATTGCTTTGGGTAGTATAGTCATTTTCATAATGTTGATTCTTCAATCCAAGAACATGGTATGTCCCTCCATCTGCTTGTATCATCTTTTAATTCTTTCATCAGTGTCTTATAGTTTTCTGCATACAGATCTTTTGCCTCCTTAGGCAAATTTATCCCCACGTATATTATCCTTTGTGTTGCCATGGTAAACGGGCCTGTTTGCTTATTTTCTCTTTCTGATCTTTCGCTGTTAGTGTTAGTTATGAATGCAAGATATTTCTGCACATTAATTTTGTATCCTGCTACTTTACTAAATTCATCAACTAGTGCTAGCAGTTTTCTGGTAGAGTCTTTAGGGTTTTCTATGTATAATAGCATATCATCTGCAAAGAGTGACAATTTTACTTCTTCTTTTCCAAGTTGGATTCCTTTTATTTGTTTTCCTTCTCTGATTGCTTTGGCTACAACTTCTAAAATTATGTTGAATAATAGTGGTGAGAGTGGGCACCCTTGTCTTGTTCTTGTCCTTAGAGGAAATGTTTTCATTTTTTCACCACTTAGAATGATGTTGGATGTTGGTTTGTCAGATATTGCTTTTATTATGTTGAGGTAACTTGCTTCTATGCCCACTTTCTGGAGAGTTTTTATCATAAATGGATGTGGAATTTTGTCAAAAGCTTTTTCTGCATCTATTGAGATGATCATATAGTTTTTATCCTTCAGTTAGTTAATATGATGTATCACAATGATTGATTTGTGTATATTGAAGAATCCTTGCATTCCAGGGATAAACCACACTTGATCATGATGTATGATCTTTTTAATGTGCTGTTGGATTCTGTTTCCTAGAATTTTGTTAAAGAATTTTGCATCTATATTTCTCAGTGATATTGGCCTGTAATTTTCTTTTGTTGTGACATCTTTGCCCGGTTTTGGTATCAGGGTGATGATGGCCTCATACAATAAATTTGGGAGTGTTCCTCCTTCTGCTATATTTTGGAAGAGTTTGAGAAGGATAGGTGTTAGCTCTTCTCTAAATGTTTGATAGAATTCACCTGTGAAGCCATCTGGGCCTGGGCTTTTGTCTGTTCAGAGATTTTTATTCAGTCTCCATTTCAAAGCTTGTGATTGGTCTGTTCATATTTTCCATTTCTTCCTGGTTCAGTCTTGGAAGATTGTATTTTTCTAAGAATGTATCCATTTCTTCCAGGTTATCCAATTTATTGGCATATAGTTGCTTGTAGTAGTCCCTCATGATCTTTTGTATTTCTGCAGTGTCAGTTGTTACTTCTCCCTTTTCATTTCTAATTCTGTTCATTTGCGTCTTCTCCCTTTTTTTCCTGGTGAGTCTAGGTAATGTTTTATCAATTTTATTTATCTTTTCAAAAAACCAGCTTTTAGTTTTATTGGTCTTTGCTATTGTTTCCTTCATTTCTTTTTCATTTATTTCTGATCTGATCTTTATGATTTCTTTCCTTCTTTTCACTTTGGATTTTGTTGTTGTTGTTGTTTATCTTTCTCTAATTGTTTTAGGTGTAAGTTTGTGTTGTTTATTGAAAATTTTTCTTGTTTCTTGAGGTAAGATTGTATTGCTATAACCTTCCCTTTTAGAACTGCTTTTGCTTCTTCCTATAGCTTTGAGTCCTTGTCTTTTCATTGTCATTTGGTTCTAGGTATTTGTTGATTTGCTCTTTGATTTCTACAGTGATGTCTTGGTTGTTTAACAGTGTATTGTTTAGCCTCCATGTGTTTGTATTTTTTACACTTCTCAAGTGCACACAGAACATTCTCTCTATCCTGGAGAATTTTCTTTGTGCACTTGAGAAGGAAGTATATTCTGTAGTTTTTGGGTGGAATGTCCTATAAATATCAATTAAGTCAAGATGGTCTTATGTGTCATTTAAAGCTTGTGTTTCCTAGTTTATTTTCTGTTTGGATGATCTGTCCATTGGTGTAAGTGGGGTATTAAAGTCTCCCACTATTATTGTGTTACTGTTGCTTTCCCCTTTTATGGCTGTTAGCATTTGCCTTATGTATTGAGGTGCTGCTATGTTTGGGTGCATAGATATTTACAATTGTTATATCTTCTTCTTGGATTGATCCCTTGATCACTATGTAGTGTCCTTCCTTGTCTTTTGTAATAGTCTATACTTTAAGGACTAATTTGTCTGATATGAGTATTGGTACTCCAGCTTTCTTTTAACTTCTATTTGCATGGAATATCTTTTTCCATCCCCTTACTTTCAGTCTGTATTTATCCTTAGGTCTGAAGTGGGTTTCTTGTAGACAGCATATATATATGGGCTTTGTTTTGTATCCATTCAGCCAGTCTGTGTCTTTTGGTTGCAGCATTTAATCCATTTACATTTAAAGTAATTATTGACATGTATATTCCTATTACCATTTTGTTAATTGTTTTAAGGTTTGTTTTTTTGTTTGTTTGTCTGTTTTTTTGTTTCTTTTTGGAGGTCTTTACCTTCTCTTGTGTTTCCTGCCTAGAGGAGTTCCTTTACCAATTGTTGTAGGGCTGGTATGGTGGTGCTGATTTCTCCTAACTTTTGCTTGTCTGTAAAGCTTTTGATTTCTCAGTCAAATCTGAATGAGATTATTGCTGGGTAGAGACTTCTTGGCTGTACCGTTTTTCTCTTTCAAGACTTTAAGCATGTCCTGCCACTCCCTTCTAGCCTGAAGAGTTTCTGCAGAGAGATCAACTGTTATCCTTATGGGTTTTCCCTTATATGTCATTTGTTGCTTTTCTCTTGCTGCTTTTAATATTTTTTTTTCTTTGTGTTAATTTTCATTGGTTTGATTAATATGTGCCTTGGTGTGTTTCTCCTGGGGTTAATTCTGTATGGGACTCTCTGCACTTCGTGGATTTGGTTTACTATTTCCTATCCCATTTGGGGGAAGTTTTCCATCATAATCTCCTCAAATATTTTCTCAGACCCTTTCTTTTTCTTTCTTCTGCTTCTGGGATGCCTATGATTCAAATATCGGTACACTAAATGTTAACCCGAAGGTTTCTGAGGCAGTCTTCCATTGTTTTTATTCTCTTTTCTTTTTTCTGCTCCGTGGCAGTTATTTCTCCCATTCTATCTTCAAACTCACTTACTCATTCTTCTGCCACAGTGATTCTGCTCTTTATATCATTTGGAGTATTTTTAATTTCAGTTATTGTGTTGTTCATTACTTTTCTTTGCTCTTTAGATCTTCTATGTCCTTATTAAATTTTTCTTGTATTTTCTCTGTTTTGTTTTCAAGATTTTGGATCATCTTTACTACCATTATTCTGAGTTCATTTTCAGGCACTTTGCCAATTTCTTCTTCATTTATTTGGTATTGCAGATTTTTATCTTGCTCCTTTGCCTGCAAGGCATTTCTGTTTTCTCATTTTGTCTAATTTATAGTGTTTGAGGTCTCCTTTCCCTATGCTGCCTAGTAGTAATTCCTCTTGTCTGTTATGTTTGGCTTGAGGTATCAAGCACTGGAGCTTGCTGGCCTTTGGTTGGATTTGGAGCTTGGTGTTGGCAATGAGTACTCTGGGGGAGAATTGCTCATTAATATTCCATGAGGTCAGGAGTTCTCTGGTTGTCCAACATCCTGGACTCATCTCTGTTGTCTCAGAGGTCCAGGTTTGACCCCTGGCCAGGGCACCAAGACCCTGGAAGCTGCAGAGCATGGAGAAAAAGGAGGTAGAAAGAGAGCAAAGAAAAAAAGGAAGAAAAAAGAGAAGAAGGGGAAAGGACAGACAGGTCTCCAAGACTCTAAAAGGAACTCTAATCAGTCAAAATCACACGAGGTGCACACTTGCACTTGCAAAAAGAGTAGAGGAAAAGAAACCAAAGAGAGGAGAAAAGCGAGATCAAAGAAAAGAAAGAAGGGAGTACTTGTACCAATTATAAGCAAATCCACCTACAAATATATACAGTAAAGATTAAACTAACAAATACCTAAAATCAGAAACAAGACAAACATACCAAGAAGTCATCCAATACTTCTAGGTAGGGCTCTGCACCTGCTATGGAGAGGACTGTGATCTGATAATAGTCATGTGTGTATTTGTCCCCACAGGCCCAATTTGCCCCCTATGTCTACAGTCTTTATTGTAGAAACACTCATCTATTCAGGTAATCCACAGATGCAGGGTCTATCAAGCCTATTGTGGGTATTAAATCTGCTCCTCTTGCAGCTGTTTCCCTTCCTCTTCTTTGGTCCTGCAGTCCTCAGGGATCAGTTTTGGTTTGGGTCCCTTCTTTGTGTGTGGGTTGCTCTCAGGAGTCAGTTCCCCACCCAGGCAAGAGGGGGTGAAAGAGGGTGATTGGGATTCACTTGCAACTTCAGGTTGCTGGGAGGGAGGGATATGACAGTTTAGTTGAAATCTGCAAGAGTGCTTGTAGCAGCAGAGGTCAGAGTGAGCCTGAGGTGTGCCATGTGTTCTCCCAGGGAAGTTGGTCCTGAAAGCAGGACCCTTGGTGTTTGTGGGCTTTACCTACGGCTGGGAGGGTGTGGCCAGTGACTTGTTTTACACACAGGACACTGGGGGCCATGGGTGGGCAGGTGGTGGGGCCTGGTGGGATGCAGAGGCAGGCAGGCAGGGGAGCCAGGTGGCAGGCAGGCAAGTGGGCAGTCTGTGGAGCCCGGCGGCCCTCAGAGCAGGCAGGCAGCATGGCCCAGTGGTGCATGGCTAGGCAGGCGCGAGGAGCAGCAGTAGGGTTTTTCAATCCAGCAGCTGTGGGTTGTGCAGCTTTGCACCCTGTGAGTTTGCAAAGAGGGAAGATCCTCTCAAGCACTCCAAAACGAAGGTGCCTTGCTTCTCAGTCTGGCCCAGGATTTCCCCAAACTCCCTCCTAGCTTGCTGGCTCACCTGGTCCCCAGGCTGTTATGCAGCCAGCCCCAGCTCTCTCCCTGGTGTCTGTTCTCCAAAGCCCAAGCCTTAGCGCCCAGCCCCCACCACCACCAACGGTGAACAGATTAGCTTCTCTGTCTGGGGAGTGCTGCCTGAATCCTCCTTGTGGGGATCTCTCCACTCTGCCATCCACACACCTGCTGTTGCTCACTCTTCTGGGGGCTCCAAGGCTCCACTTGTCCTTCCCCACCAGCTAGGGGACTCCCCAGTGTGTGGGAGACTTCCCCCCATCACAGCTCATTCCCAGAGGGACCAGTCTCCTCAGGATTCCTTTGTCTCTCTTTTTTTTTTTTTTTCCTTATTTCCTTTGTGCTATCCAATTACATGGAAATTCTCTTGCCTTTTTGGAGGTCTGAGGTCTCCTGACCGTATTTGGAAGGTGTTCTGAAGGAGTCACTCTGCAAGTAAATGTGGTTTTGATGTGTTTGTGGGGAGAAAGGTGATCTCCATGTCCTACTTCTCTGCCATCTTTTTCAAGGTCCCTGTGATCTTTTGATAAAACATGCACAGAGCTTAGAATTTTATTTGGATTTTTCTATTTTATTTTTACAAAGGTACATTCCATATGGCCATTACTATTATGAACCTCATCTTACATTTGCAGAATTACAGCTCAGAAGGATTAAACCACTCCCTAAGTTGTGAGCTAAGAAAGGGATTGGCTTTGATTGGAACTTCCTCAAAAAAATTCCAGTTCTCATGCTCTAGGCCAGTGGGTCTCTACTGGTGTGATTTTGCCTTCAGGGAACACCTGACACTGGAGAAATTTTTGGTTGTCACAGCTGGGGAGGTGCTACTGCCCCATAGTGGGTGGAGGCCAGGGATGCTGCTACACATACTACAATGCTCAGGATGGCCCCCTACAAAGAATTATCCAGCATAAATGTTAAAAGTGAGGAGAAGAGAAGCGCTGTTCTAGACTAGAAGTTTTCCAACATCAATGTGTAAAGGAATCACTTGGGAATCCTGTGTGGCTACAGATTCTAATTTGGCAGGTCTAAGATGGACCCAAGAGATCATACATTTGGAATCTTGCTCCTAGATAATGTTGATGCTGCAGGTCCTAGTCCATGGACCATTCTTTGAGTATAACAACTGTGGTCCAGTGTTAGAGTCAGACATAGATATTTTGAAGCCTCCTCCACCAAAGAGCATCCCACTTCAGGTCTGATCTCAGATGGTCAAATGATGGACTCAGTAGTTCAGATTCTGCATGCTTTAGTTACATATGTGTTTTGAGTATTTCCTTCATGACAGGAAATTAATCTTTTAGCTCTCTGGTTCCTTATCTATAAATAAGGAAATTCCACCTATGTTTTGGAGGTTGGTGTGCAAGTTTAGTAATAATTTAGAGCTGATAGAATATACCTGACACAGAGCATATGCTCAATTAAAAGCAGCTACTGTGACTGTGTCCCAGTTCTGCATTTACTAAGCCCAATGTGACATCAGAGGATCTATAGGGTTAGAAAATGAGTCCAACATTGTTTTCTTCTGGGAGAGAGAGAGAGCTGTGATCTTGCAGGGACATCACCTCCCAGGGACCACACATGGAGGAAAGTGCTTGAGAGGTCACTGATCTATGCTGTGTTGTACTAAGGGACATGACCTCTGACCCCCACGTACTGGTTCCAGATGGTCACAGTAAGAATTTTTAGATTCTTCAGGCTGGTTTACTATGTTCCTATGTTCTACTCTTGGCAATATCTGCAAACCTACTGTTTCTTGGTGAATCAAATTATTCCACCAACACTTGTACCTTCCTTCTTGCAATTCTACAGCATATAATTTATAAATGTTGTTGTCAAGAGAAGTATGACATGCTTGTGTGTCCGTTTGCCTTTATTTTCTTTATAGATTCATTCATTGGTGGAGACATAGTTTATTCCCATGTATGTCCTAGATATTGTAAAATAATACTGCAATAAATATTTGAACATGGGTGTGCATATATCTCTCTTAGATAGTGGTTTTATTTCATTTGGATATATGCCCAGAAGTGAGATTCCTGGATATTATGCTAGTTCTGTTTTTCTTTTGAGGAAATTTCATGTTGTTTTTCATAGTGGCCATACCAATTTACCTTCTTACCAACAGTGTACAAACATTCATTTTCCTCAGTACACCAGCAAACATCTGTTATCTTTTGTCATTTTGGTAATACAATTCTTAACAGGTGTGAGATGATATCTCACTGTGATTTAAATTCGCATTTTCCTGATGAGTATTGATGTTGAATACTTTTCCATGTACCTGTTGGTCATATGTTTGTCTTCTTTGGAAAAATCTCTTTTTTAGTCCTCTGCCAATTTTTAGTCAGATTATCACTATTATTATTGACTTATTTGTGTTCCTTATATAATTTGGATACTAATCACTCATTAGATACAGAGTCTCCATATACATTCTACTGTACTATAGATTGCCTTTTCATATTGTTGAATGTTTCTTTTACTGTGCAGAAACTTTTTCATATGATGTAGTCCTGCTTGTTTACTTTTGCTTTTGTTGTTTCTGTTTTCCCTGTTATGTCCAAAACATCACTGCCAAGATCCATGTCAAGATTTTTCCCTATATTTTCTGCTAGGATTTTTATTGTCTCAGATCTTATATTTGAGTTAATGTATTTCTTGTTATTTTTTGCAAGTGGTATAAAATAGCTTTCTAGTTCCATTATTTTGCATGTGACTATCCAGTTTTCCTAGCACCATTTATTACAGAGACTGCCATTTCTCCATTGAGTATTCTTGGCAGTTCTGTCAAATATCAGTTGACCATATACGCATGTGTTATTTTCTTAGCTCTCAATTCTGTTCCATTGGTCTTTGTGTCTGCTTTTATTACAGAACTACATTATTTTGATTAATATAGCTTTGTAGTGTAGTTTGAAACCAGGAAGTGTGACATCTCCACCTTTCATTTTTCATTCTCTGAGTTGCTTTAGCTACTCAAGTGTTTTTGTGGTTCCGTATGAAATTTAGAATTGATATTTCTATTTCTGTGAAAAGTGCCATTGGAATTTTGATAGGGGTTACCTTGAAACCATAGATGTCTTAGAGTAACACAAACATTTTAATATTAATTCTTCTGATCCATGAACATATGATATTGTTCCATTACTTGTACTTTTTCAACTGCTTTTATAAATGTCTTAAACTGTTCAATGTATAGATATTTGACTTTTTGGTTAAACTGATTCCTAAGTATTTTTCTTCCTTTTCAATGATATTGTAATTGAGATTGTTTTCTTATTTTCTTTTCTAGATTGTATACAAATGTAAATTATTTCTTCATATTGATTTCCTATCCTGCAGGCTTACTGAATTTGTTCATGAGTTCTAATGTTTCTGATGTAAACTTTAGAGTTTTGTATGTAAAAACAAAGACATCTGCAAACAAAGAAAAAATTATGTCTTTCTTTCCAATTTGGATGCCTTTATTTTCTTTCCTAATTGCTCTGGATAAGACTTTCAGTACTATGTTGAATAGAAGTGGTAAAAGGGGGCACTCTTGTCTTGTTTCTGATCTTAAGGGAGATTCTTTCAACTTTTTACCATTCAGTATAATGTTAACAGTGGATTTCTCATATGTGGTCCTTTTTACTGTTGAAGTACATTCCTTTTAACCTCACTTTGGTAGTGTTTTTATCATGAAAGAATGTTGAATTTTGTCAAATTATTTTTGACATCTATTGTAATACCACGATTTATTTACATTTAATTCCATTAATGTGGTGCATTACATTTATTGATTTGCTTATGTTGAACGCTCATTGTGTCCCAGAGATAAATCCCATGTGGTCATGAGGTATGATCCTTTTAATGTGCTGTTACTTTTAATTTGCCACTATTTTGTTTTGGATATTTTATGTATATCCACTAGAGATATTGGCCTACAGTTTCCTTTTTTCTTCTTTAAAACAAAAATTTTAGACTTTTAGAAACAGCTTTATTGAAATATAACTCACATGCCACATAATCACCCATTTGAAATATACAATTCAGTGTATTTTAGTGTATCTACAGATATGTGCAACAATCAATAATTTTAGAACTTTTTCATTTCATCATCTCAAAAATAAATCCCAGGCTTCCCTGGTGGCGTAGCCATTAAGAATCCGCCTGCCAATACAGGGGACACGGGTTCAAGCCCTGGTCCAGGAAGAACCCACATGCTGCAGAGCAACTAAGCCTATATGCCACAACTACTGAGGCTGCACTCTAGAGCCTGAGAGCCACAACTATTGAGACCATGAACCCCAAATACTGAAACCCACACACCTAGAGCCCACGATCTGCAACAAGACAAGCCACCACAATAAGAAGTCTGCACACTGCAATGAAGAGTAGCCCCTGCTCTCCACAACTGCAAAAAGCCCGTACACAGCAATGAAGACCCAATGTACCTAATAAATTAATAGTAATAATAATAATAAAATAAATTGATTACTTAAAAAAATAAATAAATCCCATATTCTTTATCTATCTCTTCCCCAATCCTTGCAGCTCTAACCAGCTACTAATCTGCATCCTGTCTATAGATTTCTCTATTCTGGACATTTCAAATAAATAGCATCATACAATATGTGGTCCTTTGTAACTGTCTACTTTCACTCAGAATAATATTTTACAGATTCATGCATGTTGAAACATGTCATTCATTCCCTTTTATGCCTAAATAATATTCCATATATATATATATTACATTTTACTTATATGTTAAACTAATATAATTGTGTTTGTCAATTATAGCTCAATCATTTGGCAAGGGAAATGAAAATGTATTTCGCCCGAAAAGGTATACACAAATGGCCAATAAGCACATGAAACTTGCTCAATATCATCAGGGAAATGCAAATTAAAACTACAGGAAAAAAAAAAAAACAAAACTACAGGGAATTTCTTAGATTTCTTTTACTGTAATTGTCTTTATTTGGTTTTAATATTGAGGGGATAAGCCAGCCTCAAAAAATGAATTTGAAAGTGTTTACTACTATTTGAAATTCTGGAAAATTTTGAGAAGGATTGGCATTATTTTTTTAAATGTTTGGTAAATTTCACCAATGAAACTATCTGGCCCTGGATTTTTCTTTGTTGGGAGGTTTTGTGTCTTTCTTAGTCATATGTATTTGATTTTACATGACCCTTTAAAATTTGTAATGCTCTGTTCATATGTGAAGAAGCAGTTACCCTCTCCAGTCTTTGTTAACTGCTCAACATCGAAAGACCTTCCCTCAGCCCTGTTGGGGATTTTGATGTAGTGTCAGAAGTCTCCTATGCATATGCCTGCTCCACACTTCTTTTCCCTCTTACTTGGGTGGCAGGGCTTCCTGTTGAGTGTATACTTTTTCTGGCCCTGCAAAGCCAATCAGGGTGTCGATAGCCTCCTGTTTGCTTTCCCTAGGATAGTGATATAAGTTGAAATGTGTGTGCTTTCTCTCATGTCACAAGATTCTGCCTGGATTTCTGCATATGCTCATTAGAATTCTGTAAATGCTCACCCTTGATGGCCCCAGGGGCATGCACAGGGCACCCTCCATGGGGGGAGGGTTGATTATAGATGAAGTGTATTGAGTGCTCTGGGATGTCTCTAGGCCAGCTGGAGTGATGCCCAGGTGAGGGTCCCTAGGGCTCATTGGTGGGCTTTCTGATGGAGATTGTGATGACATTGTTAGAATCTGCTTACCTTTGATGCCCTCAGAATCCTGGCCACTGTTCTTCCAGTCTCTCCCCACCCCCACCCCCACCCCCACTTTGTCATAAAGCTCACGTCAGTTTTCTGGTTGGGCATCAAAGAACTGGGTCTCTGGCAGTGTTCTGCACAGCTAGGGAAGCTGGGCTTTCAAGCATATGCTGTCACTTTCTCCTGTGGGAGGAATCATGGGCCAAAAAGTCTCTCTTGGCCCTGAGCCATTCCACCTTAGGGGAGGCATGTCTCCAGAGCAACCACCTAGACTGAAACCTAAAGAAAGCCAGATGCTTCTAATGAAGGACATGGATGTGAGAAACAGCCTGCCTGGAAAAGACTACCATACAAGCAGACAGTGTTTTGGATAAAATCTTAATGAATTTCTAGAGGTCAAGTGTGGCCTTGCTATATGAGAAGTACATTGCAGGGTCCATTATTTCACTGCAACTGTTAGATAGCCATGTAAGTTGACAGAAGTTGACCAGACAAAGCTGTTTGTGCAATAAACCTCTTGTGCAAAGAGCTCCAGGAGCTGGCAGTTTGTAATTGTGCTGAGAAAGCTCATGAATGAAAAGAGTCAAGGTGATACATGTGGGACACAACCAGTATCTAATAGAGATGTAAATAAAATGGTTCATCCCCTGGGGCTTTGTTGAAACTCTGCTATTCTTGAATTTATTGAACTGAGGTGAGCGCATTAGGGTGATATGATCATATTGGGTAGGATGAGTAAGTACAAAATAGCCAATTTGAACAATATCAGAAGTCTGTTAATATCAGTTACAAATAGGTAAACAGATACAATTAGGTAGCCACAAAAGGGCCTATTAGAGTCAATTGGTGCACAGAGTTTCTGTTCATTATACAGGATGAAAAAACATTTTAGGTATTTAAGTAGAAGAATAATCACACTTTTATTCTTATCTAAATCCAGTTGAAATTAATTTTTGTATTTTGTGTGATGGTATGGGTAAGGAGATATTTATTTTTCCTTACAGATATCTAATTTGTGCACCATTTCTTCAAAAGACTTCCTTTCCTCTGTGAATTGGCATGGTTCCTTTGTCAAAAACCTATTAACCATATATGGGTGTGTTCATTTTAGGATGCCACTTTGTTCCATAGATCTGTATGTCTATTATTATATTAAAACCACACTGTCTTTTTTTTTTAACCTTATTGAAGGATAGTTGATTTATAATGTTGTGTCAATTTCTGTTATATAGCAAAATGACTCAACTGTATATATATGTGTGTGTGTATTTTTTCATAGTACTTCTCATTATGGTTTATCACAGGATATTGAATATAGTCCCCTGTGTTATACAGTAAGACTTTATTGTTTATCCATTCTATGTATAATAGTTTGCATCTGCTAAAAAAACACAATGTCTTGATTCCTATTTCTTTAAAGTAAGTGTTGAAATCAGGTAGTGTAAGAACTTTAAATTTGTTCTCTTTCAAACATTTTTGGATGTTGTAGGTTCACTGTTCTTCTATATAAATATTACAAATGGTTATCAATTTCTACAAAACCAATTGCAGGAATTTTTATTTGGATTTCACTGCCTCTGTAGATCATTTTAGGAAGGTTTGACTTCACAATACTGAATCTTCTAATTCATTAAGGTGGCATGATAGACATAATTCTGAGGCAGCTCCAGGATTTCTGTTGCTGGTATGTGCAGCCTGGAAAATCTCCCCTTGAGTGTGCATTAATGGATTTAATTCTCATGACAAGGATAGATTTTATGAAAAATGAGGTAATTTTGCAGCTGTGATTAAGGTCTCAATTCAGTTCCTTTTGTCTTAATCAAAAGGGAGTTTATCCTGCCTTGGCCTGACCTAATCAGGTGAGGCCTTAATAAAGACTGGGCCATGCAGGAAGGAAGAGATTCAAAATATGAAATCATTCTGCTGCTAACCTTTAAGAAATAAGCTATCGTGTTGAGAAAGGCCATATGACTTTATCAGCTCAGGCTTCCGTAACAAATGATATAAACTGATGGCTTACAAACAAAATGTCTCACAGTTCTGGAGGCAGAAAGTCTGAGATCAGGGTAATGGCATGGTCATGATCTACAGAGGTCCCTCTTCTGGGTTTCAGATGACCCACTCCTATATCTTCAAGTGGTGGGAAAGGATCATGCTGTTCTCTGGCCTTTCTTAAAAGAGCTCTAATCCCATTCTTAAGTGTCCCACCTTCATGGCCTAATCACCTCTCAAAGGCCCCACCTTTAAATATCTTCACATTGGGGATTAGATTCCAACATATGAATTTAGTAGGAACACAAACATTCAGGCTGTAGTCGCGCATGACAAGAACCTGTATGATCTAAGAGTAAGCCTAGTCCAAGAGCAAGCAAGATAATGGGGCTTACGGGTCTCACAAATACAAGTAAATGTTGTCTGAATGAAGAAGAGGATCCTGAGGTCTGTATTAGAGTGGAAATTGGTCAACATCTTGTGAGACTCTGAAAAGTAAACTCAGTCATGTCGTGCCTGGACTTAGGTTCTACAGAAAGGAAAGTTAACAAAAGTTCATGTCAGCAAGGTGGAGAGGAAGGAGGTCCCATTGTTCTCTTCTTCCAGAAAACAAGACAAACAGTAAATAAGCAACAATAAACTGGCAACATTTTCTCTGGAAAAACTCAGACTACAACAAAGAGGAAAAAGAATCCCTGTGGAATTAAAAAAGAAAGAAGAAGAAGAAGTGAACAGCTACATGACAAAACATAAAAAGCATTTTACCAATGTCACCACATCTTTCCATCAGGAGTTTGGCTCCAAAGGGAAGAACTCATGCGACTCAATCTAAAAACAAAAACAAACCAACAAAAATGAATGAACTGATTAAAAATTGAACACAAGACATTTTTCCAGAGAAGACAAATGTTTGGCTAACAGGCACATGAAAGATGCTCAACATCACTAATCATCTGGAAAATACAAGTCAAAACCACAATGAGATAACACTTCACACCTGTCAGAATGGCTGTTATCAAAAAGACAAGAAACAACATGTTGGTAAGGATGAGGAGAAAAGGGAACCCTTGTGCATTGATGATGGAATGTAAATTGATGCAGATGCTCCGGAAAAATATGAAGATTCTTCAAAAAAATAAAAACAGAATTAACATATCACCAAGCAATTCCACATTTGGGGATTTATCAAAAAATATGATAACACTAATTTAAAGATATACACGCCCCATATTCATTCATTCATTCACAATTTTTTTCAGATCTTTAATGAGTATAATTGCTTTACAATGTTGTGTTAGTTTCTGCTGTACAACAAAGTGAGTCAGCTATATTTATATGCATATGCCAATATCTTCTCCCTCTTAAATCTCCCTCTCACCCTCCCTATCCCACCCCTCTAGGCTGTCACAAAGCACCAAGCTGATCTCTCTTTGCTATGCTGCAGCTTCCCACTAGCCATCCATTTTACATTTGTTAGTGTATACATGTCAATGGTACTCTCTCACTTTGTTGGAGCTTCCACTTCCCCTCCTGGGTCCTCAAGTCTGTTCTCTATGTCTGCATCTTCATTCTCACCCTGCCACTAGGTTCATCAATATTGTTTTTCATAGATTCCGTATATATGCATTAGCATACAGTATTTGTTTTTCTCTTTCTGACATCCTTCACTCTGTCTGATGACTCTCGGTCCATCCATCTCACTACAAATAACTCAATGTTGTTCCTTTTATGCCTGAGTAATATTCCATTGTATATATGTGTCGCATCTTCTTTATCCATTCATCTGTTGATGTACATGCAGGTGGCTTCCATATCCTGGCTCTTGTAAATATGCAGCACTATTTAGAACAGACAAGATATGGAAGCAACCTAAGTGTCCATTAATAGATAAATGAATAAAGAAGATAACTATACAATGGAATGTTACTCCATATTTGGTACAAACATCCAGTAATAAAATAATCGTCATGGAGATGTAACGTACGGCATAGGGAACATGGTCAGTAATATAATAGTAACTCTGTGTGGTGACAAATAACTAAATTGATCATTGTGAACATTTTGTAATGTATAAAAGTATCAAGCAATTATGTTGCACACTTGAAATGAATAAGATAATGTATATATATTATAATTTAATTTAAAAAAAGAAAAACAAAGGAAAAGGTTCCTCTTGAGGTATTTAACCCCATGGAGAAAAGCAGAGGGGGATATATATACATATATAATCTCCACACAAACCTGACCCTTCAGCAACTCAAGGGTTGGGACAATGACCCTCTGTGAAATAGAAAATCTGCATAGAACTCTAGAGCCATCCCTCTTCATCCACATTTCCACACCCATGGATTTAACCAAACTTGTTATAAAATTATATATATTGCCTTGGTCGTCACTGTACTTTTTTATGTAATGCAACTCATGACTGTTCTTTTAGGAAAGCAAGAGAAAAATTATTTGGGATGATATATGTCAATTGAGGGAAAAATTATCTTTAAAAATCCATGTTGTTTCACAAAAGAAATTGGAATTTTCAAATATTGTTGATCTAAAATTATAAATTTTTGGAGTAGGAAGAAATACAAATGAAAAACACTGCCTATGTATCAGACTATGGAGAAAGCTTAATAAAGTGAGTTACTGAAATTGTATAGAGAATTTGAATTTTTAAAATATGGAAATGCCAGAAAATAAATAAAAGGAGCAAATTTTATTCCACAATGATGACAGTGTTACAATTACTGGTTCTCAGGCTTTGAGCAATGCAATCAAGGGTGCTTCATCACTCCCAGGACAATTGGGCTTTTTATAGTTACCATTTCATAGAATCTCTTCAGAGCCCCCTTTATGTCTTTATTCCTGAGACTGTAGATGAAGGGGTTTAGCATGGGTGTGACCACAGTGTACATCACTGAGGCTGCTGTGCTTGAGTGTGAGCTGTGGCTAGCTGCAGAGCTAAGGTACACTCCTAGGCTTGTACAAAAAAATAATAAGACAACTGAGATATGAGACACACAGGTGGAAAATGCTTTATACTTCCCCTGAGCTGATGAGATTCCTCGTATGGAGGAAAGTATCTTAGAGTAAGAATAAAGGATACCAGCAAAGGGTCCACCCACTAGTAGCACTGATGCCAGATACACCACCATATCATTAAGAAAGGTATCAGAACAGGCAAGTTGGAGCATCTGATTGAGTTCACAGAAAAAGTGGGGGATTTCCATTTCTGTACAGAAAATCAGTTGCAAAGCCATTAAACTTTGTAACAGGGAATACATAGCACTCAGCATCCAAGATATCAGAACCAGAAGTCCACAGAGCTGGGGTTTCATGATCACTGTGTAGTGCAGGGGGTGGCAGATGGCCACAAACCGGTCATAGGCCATCACAGTCAGGAGGAAGTCATCTAACATTGCAAAGAATATGTAAAAATACACCTGGATGATGCACCTTTCATAGGTTATGACTTTGCTCCCAGTCTGAATGTTCTGAAGCATATTTGGGATGGTGGTGGAGGTGAAACAGATGTCTATGAAGGACAGGTTGGAGAGGAAGAAGTACATGGGGGTGTGGAGATGCGAATCAGAGATGGTGGCCAAGATGATGAGCAGGTTTCCAAGCACAGTGATCAGATACATGGAGAGGAAAAGTCCAAATATGAGGGGCTGTAGTCCTGCTTCCTCTGAGAATCCCAGAAGAAGAAATTCATAAAACTGTGTATTGTTACCTGGTTCCATATGATGAGGTGACTATCAGGAAAAATGAAAATAATATAACTAATTTTCACACAAATTTCATAACTCACATAGCTGAAACAGCACAATTCCTACTTTGCAGTCAATAAATTAATTTCAATATTTTGTGTTTAGGAAAGTTCTCTTTGAGGAGATACCCTGCTTCATCTCTGCATAGGCATTTTTTCCCCATTCTCAGCATAGTCACAAAGAAATATGCATTCTACAGCTTTAATGAGAAATACTTTCATGCATTTGAAGATTATATATTGAGTGCCAAACATGTTCCAAACACATATTGGTAACATGTATATGCTGCTGAAAAACAAAAGTTTCCACAATCCAATGATGGTAAAAGAGGATGTGCAAATAAAATATTATAAAATATGTCAGGTGGTGACAGATGTCATGAAGAAAACAAAACTCAGTATATAGGAGAGCGTAGTAGGTGGTATTGTTCTGTACTGAGTTTTCAGGTAAAGCCAGCAAACAAGGTGATAATTGAACAGATACCTCAAGAAAGAGAGAGAAGGAGCTAGTATGATAACAGGATAAGTGTGTGCCTGGCAGAGGGAACGGCCACTGCAGAGGACCTGGGGAAGATGCAGGTTCCATGTGTTCAAATTCCAACAAGGAAGCTAGTGGGGAAAAGGAATAAGCAAGAGGGTGAGTGATTAGAGATGATGTCAAAAGATGTTGAGAAACAAGGTGGCCTCACTGCTACAACTATAACTTCAGTGCACAGAGACTCACTCTTTCATATGCTGTTCCTTGCACATTATTAATTTTGTTTAAAAAGCATGCTGTGATTTAAAGCAGATCCCATTCTTAGCACAACTTTTTGATTGAACTTTGACCTCTGAAATATAAGGCATCTTAATACATGTGTCCCAGTGACTCTACTTTAAGAAAGGCTTTCATTCCACAAGACACAGGCACACACACCATGGCCTGCTGGGCTGTGTTCCTACCATGAATTTCTCACCTAGAACCTTCCTTCTTACACGATGCATCATTATAACTCAAGCTGGTCAGATCAGATTATCTTTCTCCTAAAGAATGTATACATGGTACCAAGAAATTCCAGTTCATAAACTGTGTGGACCAATAAACTTGGGGTTCTTTTTATGGTCACTTTTGGCTCTATACTTAAAGAAATATAAAAAGTGTGTGTGTGTGTGTGAGAGAGAGAGAGAGAGAATAGACATTAGAGGGTAAAAATTTAATAACTCTAATTGTCCCTGAGACTAGGTGAGTAATTAAAGCTTCCTTTTGGCAGTATGCTAACTCATATATATACAGAATCTAATGGAATGGTACTGATGAACCCAGTGACAGGGCAAGAATAAGGATGCAGATGCAGAGAATGGACTGGAGGACACAGGGGTGGGGGGTGGCAAAGGTGAAGCTGGGACAAAGTGAGAGAGTAGCATAGTCATTTATACACTACCATCTCTTAAATAGATAGCTCTTGGGAAGTTGCTGTATAACAAAAGGAGATCAACTTGATGATGGGTGATGCCTTAGAGGGCCAGGACAGGGAGGGTGCAAGGGAGTGGTGGGAGGGAGGCAATATGGGGATATATGTATAAATACAGCTGATTCACTTTGGTGTACCTCAAAAGCTGGTAGAAGAGTATAAAGCAATTATATTCCAATAAAGAGCTAAAAAAAAAATGTACAGATATTCCTTAACCCAAGGTTTCTCAGCCTCAGCACTATTGACATTCTAGGGAAGATTAGTCTTTATGGTGGGATCTGCCCTGTGCCTTGTAGGATGTCTAGAGTATCCCTGGCCTCCACCCACCCATCCAGGGAAACAGACAGATATTTCTGCAAGAATTGCTCAGTGTTCCTTGGGAAACAATGTTGCCCCTGTTTAGAACAACAGTTTAAACTTAATCTCACATATTTTTGCAGGAATGATAAAATAACAACTCAAAGGGAAAGATAAGATTAGGATAGATCATCTATAGTGTGAGTAGCACAGGCCCTTATGAAATAGTAAACAGCAATTGAAATAATGAAACTCTATTATACTAGTTGATTGGGAGAAAGTCCCTGGGGTATTATTATTATTATTATTATTATTATTATTATTATTAATATTATCATGCACACCTTTATTTTCTTTTCTTTTTTTCTGACATTTTAAAAAACAGCTTTATTAAGGTATAATTTACAGATACTATAAAAGTTATCCATTTTAAGCGTACTATTCAGTGGATTTTAGTATATTTACAAAGTTCTACAGCCATTACCATAATCTGATTTTGGAATATTTTCATGATCCCCAAAAGAAACCTTGTGCCCTTTACCAGTCCACTCCCTATACCCCTTTTGCCCTGCCCCCACCTCCCCTGGTCTAGGCAACCACTAATCTATGTTCTTTTTCTATATATTTGCCTATTCTGGACATTTTGTTTAAGTGAAATCATACCAAATGTGATCTTTTTTGACTTCTTACACTTAGCATGATGGTTTTTAAGTTCATCCATGTTGTAGCATGTATCAGGACATGCTACAGTTCCTTTCTATTGTTTTTATTTTTTATTGGAATATAATTGCTTTACACTCCTGTGCCAGTTTTTGAGGTACACCAAAGTCAATCAGCTGTATTTATTCACATATACCCATATTCCCTCCCTCCCTCAACTCCCCCCCACCCTCCCCATCCCAGCCCTCTAAGGCATTACCCATCATCGAGTTGATCTCCCTTTGTTATACAGTAATTTCCCACTGGCTATCTATTTTACTCTAGGTAGTATATATATGTCTATGCTACTCTCTCACTTCTTCCCAGCTTCCCCTTCACTCCCCGCGCCCCCAAACCTTGTATCCTCCAGGCCATGCTCTGCATCTGCCTCCTTATTCTTGTCTTGTCACTGGGTTCATCAGTACCATTTTTTTCTTTTTAGATTCCGTATATATGAGTTAGCATACAATATTCGTCTTTCTCTTTCTGGCTTACTTCACTCTGTATGACAGACTCTAGGTCTACCCACCTCATTACATATAGCTCCATTTCATTCCTTTTTATAGCTGAGCAATATTCCATTGTATATATATACCACATCTTCTTTATCCATTCATTTGTTGATGGGCATTTAGGTTGCTTCCATGTCCTCCCTGGGGTATTATTGAGAAATAAGGAAAAGGGGACACAAGTAGAAGAAATAGATTGCACTAAAACATAAATATAAACGTAGGATTCTAATCATGCATTTGAATAAAATGTGTATTAATGGATATATGTACAAAATATAAAAAGAGAAGATTTAAAAGAAACCAAGAACATATGGGAAAGTGTCACCGAGAATAAAACTAAGTTATGTGGTAGTGGTTTCAAAACAACTGAATGCAACATGGTTGAATAAATACCTGTAAGTAATTTTCATAAAGACATGAAGTACTAATAATTTAATTATGCCAACATGGACCAATAATTCAATATTAAATTGCTGAAGACTTGGAAATAAAGTAATATAACACAAGACATTTAAAATGCAAGGAGGAAGCAGTATTCAGGTTATACTTTTTTCTTAAATAAAGATGCACATATTCAAATATGTTCATGGAAGACAAAGGCGACCTTTATTCAAATGGTAAAGAAGAATGTCTTCTAGATGATTTCCAAAGGTGAGACAAGTTGTATAAAGACATTTAACGACAAAAGGCTAAAAGGAACAATAAGGAATGAGATGAGATTACAGCTTAGAAATAAGTAAATAGGTGATTAATTAGCAATAAAAATATGCAGAACATTCTGTATCATTTTTGTTTAAAAAAAGTATTTTCAAGTGAAGTATTTACAGTGACAGCTCAATTCCTTCAGTTAGAAAAATAAAAACTAAAATAGCACTGGACAACACCTGAAACTATCACAACACTGTTAATCAACTATATTCCATTAATACACTATTTTTTTTTTTTACAAAAAAGGAGAGAACACTATAGGACTGACTGATAAATTTGACCACAGAAAATTTACATACTATCAAAAATTCTCACAAATCTATCTAAACATGCATAAAATACATGGCAAAAATTTTGTCGGGGGGAAAAAACACCTCGAATTCTTTTTGAATAATGTGAACAAAGACAGGAATGCAAACACTCCAACTGCACCATACAAAGTGCTCTCACAGACAATTTTTGATTAACAGAGTAAATGGCTAACACACAGACATATATACAGCCTCATAGGTTATAAAATAATTGCAAAGTAAAGCTCTGTAGTGTGCCCATTTTCATATATTAAATTTTTCATGTGACTATCCAGAAATGAGAAGTTACTATGATATATATGTTTCAAGAGAACTTTCACAGGGATATATTGCATGAAACCCTTGGTCCAGAATCTTACTCATTAATACAGAAACAGTCAGATATGCATCATTTTAAAATAAAAAACAAACAAAAACCACTTACTTGACTGTATATTCCTCCACATCTAATAACCTATTTCTCTACTCTTATTACTAAGTTTATAAATAGGCTTATGTTCAAATTTTACTGCAAGTGCTTTATGCCTCCTATTCCCTCTTCTAATTGGATTTCCATTATGGGCATTTAATTGGCAACACTGAGCCTTACGTTACTGAGGTCAGTGCTGGCTTTCCTTTACTGGTCATAACTAAACACATGTGTTTATGAATCAGGGTGGCAAACAAGAATAACCTCTGGTATCTGAGCTAGACTGGATTGGCTTTCAGGTGACCTCAGATAAATGTTTTAGGTTTCCATTCTCTCTAATCCTCTCTCACAGTGTTTACTGGACTCTCAGACTCACCTGGATGGGAACTGAGAGAAAGGTCTCTGTGAGGAAGTTCAAATGCCACCTGGATGGTTGATATTGCAGACTGAAGCTCTGTCCCCATAAGACAGCTAGAGGGAGTGAAGAATCGATTTCCCAGCCAGACTAGGATCTACAAAGGATAGAGGAGTCCTGAGGAGTTCAAGATTTCTCAGGGTGAGGGGATTGCAGCAGAGGAGATTTTGTAGCTCACTTTATCTTCTCATTAGGATTTTTTCTGATGTAACTCCCATATCTCTGTACACGATTTCCCTGCGGGACACAGGTCTGGACAGAAAGGAAAGTTTTCTTGTTCATTCTCTGCTCCTAAGAGACTACGTTACAATGCAGGTGAATTCCATTTTTATTACTCCTTCTCCATTAACTCCCCTGCATCCAGAGGTCTAAACCTCCCAGCATCTTATCCCAGCCTGAGCTAAAGTTTTCTCAAAGTCTAAGGCTAAGAATCATCTCTTGACTAGGTCCCTTGGATCTTCCAAGCTTTGACTAATGGTGAACACATAGATCCTAATATTTCTAAAAAGTATTTTGTAAGTATGATAACTTTGTGCTTTCATATAAAACCTTGGGCTCTACACTCCTTGGCTTCCTGACAGTTTTGCCAACACAATTAGGATTTTCATGTTTACATCAGAAGTTGAGCTGTCATTGAGTCATTATGAATGTTTATAGTTATGAGACAAGTTTAGATAATTTTATACACCATAATCTAACTAAGCACATTATAGGGATTGTCTGCTTTAATTTTTATAGAAGTTCATTGGGTGATGTAGTCTGCTTATATACTTCATTCTCCATTGTATAAATGAGGCTCAGAGAGTTTTAATATTCTGCTCAAAGGTATAAACCAAGAAATGGATGGAGTCTTGATTGAAATCTGTCAGAATGCTTTTAGATCACAAGCTCTGGGGCAGTGATTCTCTATCAGAGATGATTTTGCAATTGGGGATATTTTGCAATGTTTGAAGGGATGTTACTAAACACCTATAATGCACAGGACAGTGTCCAATACAAATAATTATACTGCCCCAAATATCAACAGTGAGAACGTGTAAAAATTTATTTTATACCAGCACTTTTCTAAATTCACTTTTCCTACAAACTACAAGGATTTTAGTTCAAATGGAAATGATGATTTAGCAGGTCTGATTCAGGGGGCCCAGGAACTCTGCATTTTTAACAATATCCTACATGTTGTGTCTGCTGCAGGTCCTGGTCTGTGGATCACAGTTTGTGTAGCAAGAAAGTGGCTCTGTGTTAGATCCAAGTGTAAGTAGTTTTAGGTCTTTACCAAGAATCTTTCATGTGTGTAATTTTGAAAGAATATTTTTCACTCACTTTATAAGCAGTGGTAAATTCTATTTGAATTTTTTAGCATAATGTCTCTTGAGTGACATCAAATAATTTATTTCTGAAGAAGACCCTTTAGTAGGCAGAATTAGATCGTCCAAAGAGGTCCACATCCTACTCTCAAGACTTTTTGAATATCCTAGCTTACATAGCAAGGGAGATTACAGTAGCTGATGGAATAAGGTTACTAATCATTGATCTTGATATGAGATTAGCATGGATATCCATGTTGGACTAATGTACTCACAGTGGTCCTCTTGATGTGGAAGATAGAAGAAGAATTGGACTCAGACCTTTTAAAAATGCTATGCACCTGGATTTGAAGATGAAGGAAGGATCATGAACCAAGGAGTGCTGGTGTCAGCTTAGAAGTAAAATAGGAAAGGGAATGCATCATCTTCTGGAGCATTGAGAGGGATCACAGTCCTGCAGACATGTTAATTTTAGTCCAATGAGAACGTTTCAGGCTTCTGACCTTATAGAACTTTAAGACACACATTTGTTTTAAGCCACTAGTTTGGTAATATGTTACAGGAGCAAGTGGAATCTAATACAGATATTTATTGAATCAGATATTGTTCCTGGGAGCTGAGTTTACATCTTTCAATTCAATCAGTGAATGCCTCTTAGGTAAAAGCATTTTGCATTGAAATCCTACCTTAAATAGAAGAAGAAAATGAGAGTCAATTTGGAGATATTCTGCCTCATTAGCTGGTACAGAGAATTTCTCATTGCCTAAATGGAAATGTGGTATTGACTTTGAGGCCTTTGAGAATTTAAGATGGAAAAGTAATTCCTTATTAAAATTAAGGTCACATGTTCTGCTTTAAACCTTCCTGTCAAAATTTCTACATTCTTTCTATTTTCTGTTAATTCAAGCATCCATTCTTTTCACTTTCGTCCCTCCAACTTTCTCTCAGGTTTTCTTTAAACATAATAGATGGGGTTACAGATGAGAGTGTGTGCATGCACACGTATGTGAGAGTGTGTTTTTTTGAGAGTAATGTGTATACGGATGCAGACACATATACACACATGTGCGCCTAAACTTGAACATGGTCTGTGGACTCACCAAAGTATTTCTACACATTTCTTTCATTTCTCACAACATACATGTGAAATTAGGATTTATCATCTCACATTTTCTTCTGAACTGAGTAAAACTGAGACTCAGGCCAATTACATTATCAACAATAACATTACAAAGAAATTAAAAGTTGTGCACCTTTTTGAATTATACAAAAATGAACCATGTAGTATGTACTGTTAATTTTTGAAATTCAGCAAATTCTATATTTACAAGCTTGCAATTTATTGTATGTAATTATTGTACTTCAATGAATTAGACTTTAAAATTTCTGGTTTTACATGGTTCAAGGTAGTATGTAAAGCACATGTAGTTTAGCCACACCTAAAACTGGGAGATATGTCTTCTAACTAGGAGGAAAGCAAAGTGTCATATATGGATATAGGAACAGAGAAATTAAAATAAAGCAATTAACATTTGGTAATCCACTTTTTTCCTGTAAAGCTAACCTACATGTATAAAAGGAAGAAACTGGCATAAATTAGCTCAGGACAGAAGATCACTACAGTTGCACGTGGCATCATAGATGAAACTTACTTTTAAGATTTATTTATCATTAATTTATTCATTAATTAATTTTTTGGCTGCATTGGGTATTCAGTACTGCACGCGGGCTTTCTCTAGTTGTGGCGAGTGGGGGCTATGCTTCCTTGTGGTGTGTGGGGTTCTCATTGCAATGGCTTCTCTTGTTGCAAAGCACAAGCTCTAGGAAAATGGGATTCAGTAGTTACAGCACAAGGGCTCAATAGTTGTAGCTTGTGGGCTCTAGAGTGCAGGCTCAGTAGTTGTGGCTCACGGGCTTAGCTGCTCTCAGGCATGTGAGATCTTCCCAGATCAGGGCTCAAATCCATGTCCCCTGAATTGGTAGGTGGACTCTTAACCACTGCACCACCAGGGAAGTCCCTGGATGAACCTTTAAAACACAAAATAGAGCCTGGAAGCTGACAATAGACCAATGAAGAAGAGACAATCAGAACTTAAAACACCTCCCCATCATACATTCCTATTTGATAATAAATGCATTATGTTAAACTATTTGCTTTTAGGATGAGTTGTTATGCAGCGACAAAATGATACAATAATCCAAGCAAACAGAAGTGAGGGAAGTTGTAATAATATATTGCTTCTCATTCTAGACAGTTGTTCTGGTATTTGAGTAGCATTTATAATTACTCTGTTATTCAAGTCTATTTCACATAACTGTATTAAAAATTGACTCCATTGAGGTTTCCTTCTAGGTAAACATGAGAGGTTACATGGATATGCCTTGTGTTCAAAACTTTTGACTCTGGAATTTGAACTCTCTAGTGAGCCATACTTTGGAGATATGTACATATATACATATATGAATGATATTTATATTATTCATTCAGCACCCTTTCAGTGGTTATGACAAAACTTAGAATGAGGAAGATATTTCATTTACAGCAGTGGAAGGAATCAAGTCTGTAGTCAATAATGAGAGTTTTCAAGCAGAAGAAGAAAGATAATGCATTATAAAATGTAATTACACCAAACAGTCCTTCACCCCAATAATAAACCCCTTTACACATGACACTGATCTTTCATCCATCACCAAGTAAATGTAGACCATGAAAAAAGAGTTTGCATAATTAAATCTGATATAAATCTGTGCTTCATTATACTTAAGGTCATCTCAGACAATAGAATTAATGATGTCAAACCTTTTATTAAAATTTATGTTTCACATAGACTACAATTGGAGATATACTTTTGATGATCAGTTTTGCTAGTGACCCTGGTAGTTAATGAGGACACAGAGCTTAATAAAGAACAAGACCTTATAGGGAATAAAACCAAATGCTCTGTTACAAAACACACTATATGTTAAAGTCTACATTTTCAGGAAGAGCAATTATGGTAGTGATGTACAGAGGAATGATGAACAAAAAGTGATAAACTATGGTTTGATATTTTACATTCTTATGAAATTTAGTCATTGACTTTACTGCTAGGATAGTTTTATTTTTTCCAAACAGATAGCAAAAAACTCATAATTATTCATTTAGTAAAATGAAAAAAAAACTTGCTCATATATAATATTTCAAGAAGAAATTATTTTTAGAAAATGCACAAAGTCTCCTGGGATGAATGGGAATTTCCATATATTTCACCTAAGGTTGTAAATCAATTTGGGAGAGTGGAAAAATGACAAAGGAAAAAACGTAAGAGGACATAGTAGAAAAGTTAATGAAGCAAATTACTGAAATTGTATAGAGAAGTTCAAATCAAAGAAATGGAAATATCAGGCAATAAACTGAAGGAACATGTGCTATTTCCACAATCTAATCAAAGAATAGCATTATCTGGGTCTGAGGCTTTGATCCCTGCTATCATGTGCATTTTTACAGCCCCAGAACAAATGACCCCTATATAGTTTACATCTCCGTGAATCTTTTCAGAGAGTCCTCTTTATGTCTTTGTTCCTCAGACAGTAGATGAAGGGATCCAGCATGGGAGTGACCACAGTGTACTTCACTGAGGCTGCTGCACTTGAGTGTGAGCTGTGAGTAGCAGAAGAGCTGAGGTACACTCCTAGGCTTGTACAATAAAATAAGGAGACAACTGAGAGTGAGATGCACAGGTGGAAAGTGCTTTATACTTCCCCTGAGCTGATGAGATCCCACAGATAGAGGACAGTATTTTACAGTAAGAGTAAAGGATACCAGCCAGGGTACCACTGATAGGAATATGATGAGAATATGATAAGCTTAGGCAGAAGAAACACACAGTTAGGAAAATTGTGTACATTTCATGTATCTTGAAATTTATGACCCTTTTCCCCTAATCACACAAACTGAACTGGAGTGATGGATAACAGGTGCAGGGAGGCATTCACTGAACTTTAAAGCTCTTACTTTGAAGCTCTTTGGTGATTATCTGAATGTTTTTGAAACTTGCAAGGAGGAATTCTGAATCTTGTGAGCTAATTAACTTCTCTTTTTAGTGTTTATAAGACACACATGTACACCCCTTTGGGGGTCTCTCCACCCCCTTCTGGGATCTGTGCCAGAAGCTATTGTATTCTTTCTCTAACTACTCTCTAATAAGCTGTTACTTTTTACTTAAACCTGAGCAACGACTTGTTATTGACCCCGAGGAGAAATTCTTTTCTTCCAGAGATCACAAATCTGCACCCCTAGATGGATTTCATGGACATCATTTTGGGGGCTTGTCCAGGATCGACAACAAGGTAAGGCTGCTCCGGTTTCTCTAAATCCTATCCCTTTTTCTGCTTGCTACGGAGTGCATGTTTGAGAGAGTGAGACGTCTGATTAAGAACGAAGCGAGTGTAGAGTCCCGCTCCGCGGTTCTGCGAGTATCTCATGTGGCTCATAAGGGAGCCTGTCAGGGGCTTATACTGAACCTGCCAAAGCTAAGAACACTCTATGTCTCCGAGAGGAGAGCAGCCGGAGGAGGACAAGCGAGTGCGGAGTCCTGATCTGTGGCTCCATGAGTGCCTCACATGGCTAAGGGCAGCCTGAAAGGGATCCCGTCGGGGGCTTATACCAAACCTGCCAATGCTAAGGGGCACTCTCAGCTCCCATGAGGGATGCAGCCAGGGATGGACGAAATGTGAATGTCTTAGACTTTCACATTCTGTTTCCATCTTTCCGTTTTCCTAGCCTTTTTGAACTGTTCTCAACAACTTGGGGTCCTCTAAAGACTATTCTCACCTTGAAAATATGCAAAGCCCAAGGTCCCTGTTTTCCTTGTTGTTACTGCAAGGCCTTTGCCTCAAAGGGACAGAAATCTCTGTTTGAACTGCTTCTTAATCCACTGTCAGGAAAAACATATTAAAGAATTGGGAGGAGCACTGGCTCCTGGCATGGCTCTCAGATTAGACATTACACTTTTGGCAGCTACTTGCCAAGCCTGGCCAAGGAAGGAGTGCTCTCTCCATTAGCTGTGCCTTGAGACTTTATGGATAGAAGCTCTCCTAGTCTGTATGAATTTCCTTAAGACTCTGCAGGGGAGTTTCTGGGGGGATTGGAGATGTAATGGAATAGTTCCTCTGGTGTCTTTAGCAAATAGTGGACCACATTATGCTCTCAGGAAGTTAATCAGACTGTTAATGCTATATTTCTACTGTGATATCTGCTGTTTGGAAATAAGTGCTTTTGGGGGATCAGAGGAGGACCCTGATTGCCCCCCTCCTCTTTGGCCATCTATATATCATTTATTTTGCCACCATTTAACATGGTGTGGAAATCCCTGGGCAAAACACTATGGATTTACTAATAAGCCAGTTCAGGTATATTCTTCCCATAACAGTTTCTCCTTTTTCCTCTCAAGAATTCCTAAGAGGTATCGAGTGTTTTCCCTCCAAGAACCGGCATGGGAGCATTTCACAGAACTACTCTTCTACACCCTGGGTGGCACATTAGGTGATGGGGCAATCCTATAAAGGTTTTATTTGTGGGAAACTGGCAACATATTCGGGATAAGTCTAGATCCATTTCCGACAAGTGAGAGGGACAAGTGAAGATGAAGGCAGACCTGTGTCAGTAAGGGGCAGAATAATTCCAACCGGAGGAGAAGCTCATGGTGGAAGTCTGCCTCCACCCCATCTTTGGGGCATTCGCTCTTGAGAGAACTGGCCCCAAGCCCAGGGCCCAGGTGCAGGCGGTGGCGGTGGGCATGGCGCTGGACGCTATGCCTTGTCTTTGTTTAGCAGATGGGAGCTTCACAAAGTTCCAGTTCTGCTCCTTTGGATTGCCTCCTGAAGAATTGGGACCGGTTTGACCCACAAAGTCTAAAAAAGGAGCGCCTGATTTTCTTTCACAATTCTGCATGGCCTCTTTATCCTTTGGGAGATGGCAAACACTGGCCCAAGGGTGGGATGCCTAATTATAATACAATCTTTCAACTTGGTTTATTCTGTAGAAGACGAGGGAAATAGGTAGAAGTTCCTTATGTGGTGCTGCTCTTTTCTTTGAGAGATAGACCTGAAATGTGTGCCAGGGATAATCTTATGGTGGTGGCTCCCCCTCCTCTCCCTCAATTGCCTCCATATTCTGCTTCTCCCGAGGGAACCAGATGGGTGTCTCAATCGCCCCCAGCCCCCTCAGAGGTAGATTCAGAGGTGAAACCTGATCCAAAAAGAGTTAAGAATTTGTCTGACAAGGCTCCTTCTAAGCCTGAGCTTCATAAGATGATGCCCCTCCAAGAGGTGGCAAATGGGGAATTTGGACCTATTAAAATCCAAAAGCCTTTCTCCTATCAGGAGGCTCAGAGAATAAAAGGAGATCTGGGAGATTACTTAGAAGATCCTGAGAGATATTTAAAAATCTTTCAGACTCTTAGTCATCTGTATCACCTGATCTGGAAAGACACAATGATGCTATTGAGTCAAACTCTGATTCGAGACTCTCTAGAAAAGGTTTTATCTGAAGCCCAAAAGTGTGGGGATAAATGGTATGAGTTAAATGTAAGGGGGAAACCTGAGCTAGAAAGTAAGATGCTTCCTATTGGAATACAAGCAGTTCCCCTAAATGAACCTGCTGGGACAACATTTTATCAGCCAGTCTGCCTCTGTTATTAGGGCCAATTTGAACACTGTTTGGTCTATATTTTAGCTATAAACTAGAATCACAAAAAGGAAAGATGATTTTTGACACTGATGGCCACAATAATCTTTCGACTCCGGAGAAAATTGTTTAAAATAAAATTTTTTTGAAGTTGCAAGACTGGTTCTTTTTACACATGCAATTAGAGAAAGCTAGCTTGTTAAAATAATTTTTTCAAAATTCTGACCCTTAAAGAACAAAAATATGCCTAGGAGAAAGCTTGAAGTTAACTCATCATGTCCTGGGGTTACAAACACAGCCCACTTTGCCAGAGACTTTTGCCCTGGATTGCTTAGTGAAACTTCAAGTCAAGAAAAAAAAAAAAAAAAGAGGTGAAAAGACATTTTAAACCTCAAGCAGGAAACTATGAGATCTCTGTCTGTCTGGATGTGTGTATGTCTAAATATATGTGTCTTTGTCTATGGATAATATTGGTGAGGTTAATTTGTAATTGAGCTCTACTTAAGTGGCCTAAAAGAAAAGTAAGCGCTTACAAATCAAACAATTCTAAATACAAAAGAAATTAAACTAAATAAATTTCAGGTTAACATGAACTGGGAAATATGCAATATTAAATTAATACTGGTATTAATGTTTGTTGATCTAATGAGTACCCCGACAGGTCTTTAAAGCCATCAATGTTAGTATAACACTTTCATTGTGCCTAGGTTTAGTATAAGCTATCTGTTACAAATGTGTCAGCAATAATAACTCAATGTGAAAAAAACTTTTAAGGAAGAAAATGCAAATGAGATAAGAGCATTTGGTAAATTTTTAGGAATAAAACAAGACATTGAAACATTAATTACTGGACGTTGACTTCCTTTTACAGATAAACAAAGGTTTAGAACTATTAATGAATATGTTTGATGCCACACTAGGATATTTTCTACATGAAAGAACATTTTTCAAGGAATTATCACTGGCATATATGTTCCCCAATCTACAGAATACTAATGTAAAGGACAGTTCATAATTGCTCATGTCTTAGTTTTCACAAGAAATTAAGGTTTTAAGAGATGAAGATTCTAATTTAAGCATGTAACTAAAGCTAATAGAAATAATAAAGGAAATATTTCAGTATACAGTAGGAAAGTAAAATGTATGTTTTCTGTAAAGAAGGTATGTGGAATGAAATCACCTGTTATTAAGGGAAAAGGGCGTAACTCTGACTTCCAGGTGGCTATTTCTGAATAACAGTAAATAAATTTCTGAATAAATTAGTTAGAGAAAGTGAGGAAAGTTTTGCAGAAATTGGACCCTGAAAAGAGTTTTATGCATGGTCAAGAGTGACTAGGTTTAAAATAAATTTAATTGAGTAAATGAATTTTAAAAGTAAGCAGGTGAAAAACTTGAATTTGGCTTTTCTCTTTCTTAAGAGGACAGAATTTCTTAAAATGTTGAACTGCCTTTGATAGCAGATTTTGTTTATTTACCTTTTAAGTGATCTGTTCTGCATTTACATTTAAGATCTTTTGTTACTTTGGTTAAGTGAATAAGTAGTATTTCACAATGATCTATGAAGATTATGACACCTGTAGATAAAGTTCATTTTGTTTCTACAAAAATTAACCCTTCATTGTTAGGCTTTTGCCATCCTGATGTCCTTAAAGCATGGCAACAATCCACTTCTAAATCAGGGATTCAAAATGGGTAAACAATAGCTGTAAAGTAAACAGTCAGGGCTATGGGAAATCCAAGATGGCCACTTGGATTTTTCCCAGCTCCCTGGCAAACCTCATTTTTTTATCTGAAGGGTTATAGTCTTTCCTGGCTGCAGAGCTGATGCCCTCACAATGAAAACACTTCCCAGAGAGTTCCTCGCTGTTATGTTATACTGTTTCAAGACTTAATTGAGTTATTGAAGGGACACTCTAAGTTTGTTTCTGAAGCCTAAGTTCATAATCAATCTTTGGATAAAGATCAGATGCTCCATGATCAACAACCAAGAGATTAATACCAGTCATTCAAATTTAAAGAAACAATTAGAAAAAAAAAAAAAAAAAAGAAACAATTGACTATGCCAAGGATAATCAGCCAAGCAACACTAAGAAATTTGCTAAATGTCTTATAAACAATGCCAATGCATGCAATTTCCCTTAAAGCCGAGGATTTGTACAGAACACACAAAGCCAGATAACCTGGGTGCATACTAGGCTACACCTAATGAAAGTTCTTGACTTAAATTCTTACTTATGGCCTTACTGACACTGCTAGCTATATTGTTTTCTGTATTGCCTATTTCAAGAAATCATTATTTCTTATATTACCAGATGTGTGACTGAGTTTCTGAGAAAATGATGGTGTACAGTCCCATATGAGATAAATGCTAATGGTGTAACTCAGATATGAGAAAAAGCAACAAGAGGGAATATTTTCCTTGACTATAAGAGACTATAGTAAGACAGGTGTCCAGAGACTTTTGCTACAAGAAAGCACTAGTCCAGCAACAGCACATTGAGTGACCTATCAGTGGAATCTTCATCAGACCTGGGAATGAGCATTCCTAGCACCGTGGGACAAATGGTCATGAAATGCCCCCACAAACCATGGTCAAATCTATGGCCATGAAGGGGTCCTGCTGGCTGGAAACCGGCACCTGCTGTCTACAAAGATTTAATTCAGGAGCTGCTGCAGATGCTCACCTTCAACACCCCCTGAAAGGAATTCAGGGTAGAAATCAGAAATAAGGCAACTGTGCCCTGGAAAAAACAAAACTGGCAGAACAGGCCTTCAGAAAGTTACATTTTTTCAGGTAAAGGATTTTTTATGAGCCCAATTCTTGCATCTTCTCATATCTAGAGAAACACAAAAATCATTAACAATGACAACTGTTTTGGTTTATGTGTTAATTCCACATCAAATGTAAATCTAACTTAATATTTCCAATTTTGTGTGCCTCATTTGTTCTGCAGGATAATCATTTTACTTCTACTGTCCTTGATGATCACCTCATCTCTGTCAGATCAACATTTCAAACAAATAAGATTGTAGATCACTGGATCATCATGGTGGAAATCCTTGTTACTTACTGCAATATTCATTGTACTATTCTTACTGTTTGCTCCCTGTATCTTTATCTGTGTGGTACAAATGATGTCAAAGCGACTTGAGGCTTTTCAGCTACAAATAATAGTTGGAGTCCCCTCTGTGGCTCCTCCAACCTTTTGAGGATATTATCTTGGGCCCCTAGATCAGAATTCCCCTAAGGAAGGTGGAAATAATGCTGCCTTGCCCTAATAACGACGCCCCTTTCCAGCCGGAAGTAGCGAGATGAATACAACGCCCCATCTCCCTGCAGCATTATTCTCCATCATGAGAAAGGGGGAATGATAGGAATATGATGAGAATATGATAAGCTTAGGCAGAAGAAACACACAGTTAGGAAAATGTATGGGTCCAGGTGTATACCTTTCCTGTATCTTAAAATTTATGACCCTTTTCCCCTAATCACACAAACTGAACTGGAGTGATGGATTACAGGTGAAGGGAGGCATTCACCGAACTTTAAAGCTCTTACTTTGAAGCTCTTTGGTGATTATCTGAATGTTTGTGAAACTTGCAAGGAGAAATTCTGAATCTTGTGAGCTAATTAACTTCTCTTTTTAGGGTATATAAGACACACATGTACACCCCTTTGGGGGTCTCTCCACCCTCTTCTGGTGTCTGTGCCAGAAGCTATTGTACTGTTTCTCTGCTCTCTAATAAGCTGTTACTTTTTACTTAAACCTGAGCAACGACTTGTTATTGATCCCTAGGAGAAATTCTTTTCTTCCAGAGATCACGAATCTGTTCCCCTGGATGGATTTCACGGACATCACCACCACCTAGAATTTCAACTCCAAAATGCATCAACATGTTATTAAGAAAGGTATCATAACAGGCAAGTTGGACCAGCTTTTGGATTTCACAAAAAAAGTGGGGGATATTCAAGTCTTCATACAAAAGGAAAGCCTCAACACCGTTAAGCTATGTTACAAGGAATACACGACACTCATCATCCAGGACATCAGAACCAGCAGTCCACAGAACTGGGGGCTCATGGTGACTGTGTAGTGCAGGGGGTGGCAGATGGTCACAGCTGATTAAAGGCCATCACAGCCAAGAGGAAGTCATGTAATCCTGCAAAGAGCATGGAAAAATACATCTGGGTGATGCAGCCTACAGGTTATGACTTTGTTCTGCGTCCGAATGTTCCACAGCATCTTTGGGAGGGTGTTGGAGGTGAAACGGGTGTCTACAAAGGACAGGTTGAAGAGGAAGAGGTTCGTGGGTATATGTAGGTGGGAGTCTAAGCTGACAGCCAGGATGATGAGCAGGTTTCCAAACACAGTGATCAGGTACATGAGGAGGAAAAGTCCAAACAGAAGGGGCTGTAGCTCTGGTTCCGCTGAAAGTCCCAGAAGAAGAAATTTTGAAATTTGTGTTTTGTGTATTGTTTTCTGCTTCCACGGGGTAGATGTGACTATTGGGAAAGAAGAAAATAACAAGACTAATTTTCATTGAAATGGGAATAACTCACATAACTTAAATACTATAATTTCTATTTTGCTGTCAAGAAATTGATGTTAATATTTTGTGTATAGATAAATTCTCCTTGAGGGTATACCCCATTTCATCTTTGACTAAAAATTTTTGTCCCATTCTCAGCATACTTCCAAAGAGTTCATGTAGTTACACTTTTAATGAAAATTTCTTTCATGCATTTGAGAAATATATATTGAAAGCCAACCATGTTCCAAGCACATATAAGGAAAAACTAACAAGTATTGAAAAACAAATCTCCTACAATCCAGCTATGGTGAAAGATGATATGCAAATAGATATATATCAGAAGGAGACAGATGCTATAAAGAAAAAAACACCAGGTATAATGCAGATATTAGTAGGAGATGTCATTCTTTTTTTTAAGATTTCTTTTTGATGTGGACCATTTTTAAATTCCCCATTGAATCTGTTACAACATTGCTTCCTTCCCATGTTTTGGTCTTTCAGCCGTGAGGCATGTGGTATCCTAACCCCAGCCCAGGGATCGAGCCAGCACCCCCTGCACTGGAGGGGGAAGTCTTAACCACTGGACTGCCAGGGAAGTCCCAGGAGGTGTTATTCCATATTGAGTGTTCATACAAGGCTGGCAAACAAGGTGATATTTGAAAAGAGAGTTCAAGAATGAGAGAAAAAGGATCTAGTATGATATCAGAAGTTTATGCCTGGCAGAGGGAACTGCCAGTCCAAAGAACCTGAGAAGGTGCTGCTTCCATCTGTTCAAATACAAACAAGAAAGCTAGTGAGGCAGAGGAATAGGCAAGAGGAGGAGCGACTAGAGATGGTGTCAGAGGATGCTGAGGACCAAGGCAGCTTCCCTGCTACAGCTACAACTTCAGTACACAGAGAATCCCTCCTTCACATGTTCTTCCTTGCACTTTATGAATTTAGTTGCAAAGGCATCCTGTGAATTAAAATCCCCTCCTTAGTAACTCTGTGGACTGAATTCTGGTCTCTGAATTATGTCACCATAATACATGAGTCCAGGTGCCTCTGCTTTAAGAACTACTCTCACTCCATGTGGCACAGGCAGAAACACACACACACACACACCCCATGGCCTCCTGTGCTGTGGACTCAATGTTTATTTCTCATCCGGAACCTCCCTTCATAGATGATGTGTCTTTACAACTCAAGCTGGTCAGATCAGTTTACCTTTCTCTTAAAGAATGTATAAATGGCATCCAAGAATTCCAGTTCATAAGCTTTCCATGGACCAATAAATTTGGGCTTCCCTTTTGGTATGTATTTAAAGAAATCTAAAAGCAAGAATGAGAGAGAGAGAGAGATACAAAGACAGAGAGACAGAGACAGAGAAACAGAAAGAAATTAAATGGCCATATGGACATTAGGGAAAACCAAAAGAAGATCTAATAAGCTAAAATAGTATCTGAGACAATGTGATGAAGAAAAGTTTCCTTAAACAGTATGGAGTTTCCTTAAAAAACTAAAAATAGTACTACCATATGACCCATCAATTCCACTACTGGGCATATACCCTGAGAGAACCATAATCCAAAAAAGAAACATGCACCACAATGTTCATTGTAGCACTATTTACAATAGCCAGGACATGGGAGCAACCTAAATACCCATCAACAGAGGATTAGATAAAGAAGATGTGGCACATACATACAATGGAATATTACTCAGCCATAAAAAGGAATGAAATTGAATTATTTGTAGTGAGGTGCATGGACCTAGAGTCTGTCATACAGAGCGAAGCAAACCAGAAAGAGAAAAAAGTACCGTATGCTAACACATGTATATGGAATCTAAAAAAAAATGGTACTGATGAACCCAGTGACAGGGCAAGAATAAAGATGCAGATGTAGAGAACCGACTTGAGGACATGGGGTGGGGGTCACAGGGGAAGCTAGGATGATGTGAGAGAGTAGCATTGACATATATACACCACCAAATGTAAAATAGATAGCTAGTGGGATAAGGGGATACATGTATAAATACAGCTGATTTACTATGTTGTACACCAGAAACTGATACAACAGTGTAAAGCAATTATACTCCAATAAAGAATAAATAAATAAATAAATAAATAAATAAATAAATAAATAAATAATAAAATATTTTTTAAAAAAGGAAAAAAAAGTAATATGGGCTGCTTCTGGGAGCTGCTTGAGTAAGCATCAACAGTGGCTGCTTCAGCCCTACCCAAGAATCTTTCCTGGGACAAGGTCACCTCTGCATCCCAAGGTTGAGTCTTTTCCCCATTCCTCTCTGTCCCAGATCCAATGCCATGATGTGGCATAGAGTTAGCAGGGCTGGTGCATTCACTCAGGTCTTCTTACTCCTGGTGAGGTGGTCATGGGAAACCTGGCAACCACTAGAGCAGACCTTTCTCTGCCCTGACCTTGGGGATGGCAGAACTTGGGGACTTACTCCTCACAAGTGGAGTCCAGGTTTCCCCATCCTTTCTATCTGTCCCAGCAGTCTCCACCACCCAAGGCAGCTTCCCTCTCCACCCAAGGACCCCAGGATAAGATGTCCAGTCTGTAGTTGACTTACTCACTCTCCAGGGTGGGTGTCAACTCATGCACTCTTCTTTTTCCTCTGAGTCCCCTCCCAGAGGCACAGGTCCTGATCCGATTGTTTTTCTTCTATTGCTACTCAATTACATGCATATCTTGTTTACAGTCTTGGTTGTAAAAGAGTCCTTCTGTGAGTTTCCAGTTCATTTTCAGTGAGAATTATACCACTTGTGGATGTATGTTTGATGTGTTTGTGGGCAAGGTGAACTCCACATCTCTTACTCTGCCATCTTGATCCACTCCTCCAAGATTTCATCTTTTTAGTATACCTGAGTAGTATTCCATTGTGTGTGTGTGTGTGTGTGTGTGTGTGTGTGTGTGTGTATACCTTCTTCTTTATCCATCCATCTGTTGATGGGCACTTAGTTCGCTTCGATACTTGGCTTTTGAAAATACTGTTGTGATGAACTTAGGGGTGCATAGATCTTTTCAAATTTGTGTTTTCATTCTTTGGGGACAAATACTCAAATTGAAATAGCTGGATCATAAGGTAGTGTATTCTTAATTTTTTGGTCAATCTCCATGCTCTTTTCCATAGTGACTGCACTAATTTATATTCCCATGAAGAGTGCAGACATAAATGGATGATTAATTTATTAGAAAGGAGCAAAGTAAATACAATGAGGAAAGGATAGTCATTTCAATAAAAACAGTTCACTTTTCTCCGCAATCTCACCAATTATATTCCAATTATATTCCAATAAAGAGCTTAAACAAATAATAAAAATTTTAAACCAAAAAGAAAAAAGAAAAAGAAAAACAGAAAAGTTTCCTTGCTTTGGTAACATTCCAACTCCAGTTACATCTCCAGATGTCCAGAAAAAATAAGAAAAAAGAAAAATGCCTTTATTTCATTGACAGAAACAGTGATAACTTTACAATGTGAAACACCTTACAGATTTAATATCGCAAGAGAAAAATAAGCAAAGTGAATAAACTAACAATTCAAAAATGGAAATATACAAAATACAGCAAAAGTTGGGTATGTTTTATATGAAGCAGGAGAATATTTCTTTTTTCTGAACCTTTCCCATATTATCTGACCAATTTTTCTTTCTTTTTTTTTTTGATGGGATAGTTTTCTTTTGTTATTTATCCTTGGGCTTAACCTTTTGTCCTTTTTTTCTTTTTTATAAATCCAGTGGGCATACTTTCATCCTGGTTCTGGTCCTTGTCCAACATGCAAAGGTCTTTCCAGAGTATGCTTTGTAAAAAACTGAGCACCTCATGAAAATCCACCTCTTTACCCTGAATAACTTTCTACATATCATTTAAAACCTGAGGACATTATATCATACACACATTTATTGCACCGTACTATAACTTTGCCTTTATAATGCCAGATTCTAATCATCAGAGACTTCACCTGCCTTGTTTGCTTTTCATTTTCAGAAAGGTATGTGAAAATATGTGTACTCATATAGAAACACATTTAAGTAAATATGAAGTTATGAAATAAAAAAAAATGGCAGTAAGAATGAGACCAAGTTAAACACAGTAGTTTCAAAGCAACACTTTAAACAAATTTCAATGGAGCATCAAAAACTAACTGCAACTCTAATTTGTTCTCTATATCTGTGAGTCTGTTTCTGTTTGGTTACATTCATTCATTTGCTTTATTTTTTAGATTCCACATGTAAGTTGATAACATACAGCATTTGTCTCTGTTACCAATGAGGAGAGGGAAGTGGGGAGGGGCAAGATAGAGGGAAAGGATGAAGAAGCACAAACTAATCTATGTATAAAATAAATAAGCTATAAGGATATATTGTACAGCACAGGGAATATAGGCAATATTTTATATCTTCATATGATGTTAAATCTATCAAGATACTGAATCACTCTGTTGTACACCTAAAACTAATATTATAATATTGTAACTATATTATCGACTATGGTTCAACTTTAAAAAAGGTAACTGAAACAAGATTAAATTTGTAATTGAAATGTAATGATACAATTATACCACAAGTATTAGTAATTATATTGGCAAAGATGTGGATATAAAAGAATACAATATACATAGTTCCCAGAAATAATCACACATATGGAAGGTGCTTCGTTTTTACTTGTTGAATGAATCAGGACAGGAATTTAAGCTCTCTAGTGAGCCATACTTTGGATATATATATATATATATATATATGTATGTATATATATAATACATCATGTATATCTTATGTCATAAAATATGGCATTTATATTTTTAGCATGCTACTGTTTGTGGTTATGACAGAACTTAAATGGCGAAAATATATCAGTTAGAGCAATGGAACAAAACATATTCGTAAGTAATAATGGAGGTTTTCAAGCAGAAGCAGAAAGATATAATTACCTCAAACAATCCTTCACCCCGATGATAAACCCCTTTATATATAGACACTGAAATTACATACATAAATAAGTAAATGTACACCATAAAACAATAGTTTGCATATTAATAATTTGGCACAAATTTTTACTACATCATACTTACGTTCCTCTCTGATTCTAAGCTTTACAATGTCAAACTCTTTATTGAAATTTGTGTTTCACATAGACGACAACTGGAGACAAGCACATGAAGCTCAGTTTTGCCAGTGACTCTTGTAGGCAATGTGGACAAGGAGCTAAATAGAGAGCAGTAAACTATGAGGGAGGAAAACCAAATGACGTATTTTGAAACACACTGTCTGTTAATGTCTACATTTTCAGAAAGAGCAATGATGGCAGTGATGTTCCAAGGTATGATGAATAAAAAAGTGATAAACCGTGGTTTCATATTTTGCTCACCTATGATATTATGTAATTGGTTTGCTTGCCTGTTTTTTTTTTCCATACAAGGAGCACAACTCATGGTTATTCCTTTACTAAAATTAAAGAAAAATTGCTCAATATAAAGTGTTTCATTCCAGAAGAATTTATTCTTAAGAAATGTGCATATCATGAGATAAACGAAAATTTATATATATTTCGCATAAGGTTTTGAATTGATTTGGGAGAGTAGAAAAATGACACAGAAAAAACTTAGATGACAAAGCAAAAAAGTTAATAAAGTGGATTTTTTAAATTGTATTGAGAAGCTAAAATGAAAGAAATGGAAACCCCAGGTAGTAAATTGAGAAGAAATTGTTACCACAATCTGATCGAAGGATCACAACATCTGGCTCTGACGTTTGAGCCCTGCTTGTCATGGGTATTTTTTCAGTCCCAAAACAAACGGCCTTCTTATAAAAGTGTCCATCCCAAAGAATCTTCTTAGTGCTCTCTTTATATCTTTATTTCTTAGACTGTAGATGAAGGGATTCAGCATGGGTGTGACCACACTGTACATCACCGAGGCTGTTGCACTTGAGTGTGAGCTGTGGGTAGCTGCAGAGCTAAGGTACACGCCTAAGCCAGAGAAATAAAATATGGAGACAACTGAGAGGTGAGATGAGCAGGTAGAAAATGCTTTATACTTTCCCTGAGTTGATGAGATTCCACATATGGAGGAAACTATCTTAAAGTAAGAGTAAAGGATACCAGCCAGGGGACCACCACCCAGCAGCCCAGCTACAAAATACATCACAATGTTACTGAGAAAAGTGTCAGAACAGGCAAGTTGGATCAGCTCTTGGAGTTCACAGAAAAAGTGGGGGATTTCCATGTCTGAGCAGAAGGACAATTGCAACAACATTAAGGTTTGTAACAAGCAACTCAGGGCACTCATCACCCAGGACACCAGCACCAGCAGTCCACAGAGCTGGAGATTCATGATGACTGTATAGCGCAGGGGGAGACAGATGGCCACATATCGGTCATAGGCCATCACAGCCAGGAGAAAGTCATCTAGTCCTGCAAAGATTAAATAAAAACACACTTGGATGATGCAGCCTTCATAGGTTATGCCTTTGTTCTGGGTCTGAATGTTCTTCAGCATCTTTGGGATGGTGGTGGAGGTGAAACAGATGTCTACAAAAGACAAATTTGAGAGAAAAATGTACATGAGCATGTGAAGGTGGGGATCTGAGCTGACGGCCAGGAGGATGAGCAGGTTTCCAATCACTGTGATCAGGTACATGAAGAGGAAAAGCCCAAATATGAGAGGCTGCAATTCTGGTTCCTTTGATAATCCCAGAAGAAGAAATTCTGAAATTTGTGTATTGTTATGTGGTTCCATGTGGTAGAGGAAACTATCGGGAAGAATGAAAATAACATGACTAATTTTTGCACAAATGGGCATAAGTCATGTAGGTGAAATAGTACAATTTCTATTTTTCCCTCAATTATTTGATTTTAATACTTTATGTGAAATAAGTTCTCCTTGATGGTATACCTTATTTCATCTCTGACTAGAAATTTTTGTCCCATTCTCAGCCTATTCCCACAGAGATTACGTATTTATAGTTTTAATGAGAAATTATTTCATGCATTTAAGGAAGATACATTGAGTAGCAACCATATTCCAAACACATGTCTGGAATAGAGAATGCTGGAAAACAAATCTCCCACAAGCCAGTGATGGTGAATTGTGATATTCAAATAAAAATGTTATAGACTATGTCAGAATGCGACAGATGCTATAAAGAAAACAAAGCCAGCTATAAAGGTGAGAGAGTTAGCAAGTGTTATTTTGTCCTGACTGCTTAGGCAGGGCCAGCAAACAACATAATATTTGAATAGATACCTCAAGAAGGATAGAGAAAGAGCTAGTATGATATTAGGGGAAGTGTGTGCCTGCCAGAGCGAATGACCACTGTAAAGGACTCGAGGAAGATACTGGTTCTATATATTCAAATCCAAACAAGGAACCAGGGCTGCAGAGGAATAAGCAAGAGGGGCAGTGATCAGAGATGATGTCAGAGGATGCTCAGGACCAAGGTGGCCTCTCTGCTACAGCTATAACTTTGGTACACAGAGAATCCCTCCTTCCATGTTGTTCCTTGCACTTTATGAATTTACTTGCAAAGCCATCCTGTGAATTAAAGCAGATCCACTTCTTACTACCCTTATTACCATCTTTGATTGGGTTATGGCCTTTCACATTATTATGTCACCTTAATATATGAGTCCAGGTGCCAGTGCTTTAAGAACTGCTCTCAATTCAGGAGGCACAGGCACACAGACACACCATGACCTCCTGGGCTGTGATACCACCATAAATTTCTCACCCAGAACTACCCTCCTAGGCCATGCATGGTGACAACTCAAGCTGGTAAGATCAGATTAACTTTATCCTAAAGAATATTTAAATGGTACCCAGAAATTCCAGTTCATAAGCTTCCAAGGGAATAATAAACTCAGGGTTCCATTTTGCTAAGGCCGTTTCTGCCCTATTTTGAAAGAAACATAAAAGTACTGGAAACAAATAGAGAAATAAAATGAAGGAAAAATATATAATAAGCTCAAATGGCCCCTGAGACAATGTGACAAAGAAAAGCTTCCTTGGTTTGGCAATCTTCCAACTTTAGCTGCATCTCCTTGATTCCCAGGAAAAATCATAAAGAAAAAACACTTTTTTCCAAGGATAGAAACAGTAATATCTATCTGATGTGAAAAAAACATACAGATTTAATATCCCAAGAGAAAAGTAAGCAAAGGGAGTAAACTAACAATTCAAAAATGAAAATGTACGAAATACTACACAAGTTGGGTATGTATTATATGAAGCAGTAGAACACTTGTTTGTCCTGAGTCTTTTCCACATTATTTAACCGTTTGTTTTTCTTCTGATCTGATAGTGGATGAAGCAAGCCCATCTCTATTTTCTTATGGGTCATGTTTTGTTATTCTTAGGCTTAATATTTTACTTTTTAATTTTTTTTAATAAATCCAATGGACGCCATTTAATTCTAGTTCTAGTCTTTGGACAACATGCAAAGGCTTTACAGACCACACTATATAAAGTCTGAGCAGCTCATGAAAATACAACGCCTTATTCTGGATAAATATCTTAACTTGATTTAAGATTGAAGACATTATATTTATTCCACTGTACTTTGTCACTATAATTCAAGATCCTATTCATAGAGACCTCAACTGCCTTGTTCACTTATATTCCCAAATGTATGTGAATATATGTGCATTTATTAACAAAACACACTTAAGAAAATGAGAAATTATTAAAAAAAGAAATGGCAACAAATATGAAACCAAGCAAAAGGGTGAATTCATACAATTGTATTAAACAAAACTGAATGAAACATCAAAAACTGACTGAAACATGATATGCAAAAGAAGTAATTGAACAATTATAACATGAATTATTACTTAATTTAGAAAAGACCTTGACGCAAGTGAGTATAGCATATAATGTGCCCAGAATTTTCTGGCACATAGCAGGTGCTTTGGTACTATTTGTTGAATGATTAGGAATTAAGTCCCATTAGATATGAACACTACCCTATGGGAAGGTTTTATTTCAATTTGGTTGGAAAAGGTAGAATTATTGAATAAAAGCCAGATTACATGGCCATCTATCCAGAAGAAAATAAAGTGGTTCCCTACCTAACACATCTTTAAAATACGGATACCTTAATGTAAATACGAACCGCCTGTTTTAGATGAACATATGAAAAACTATGCATAAAATCTACAGGTGGGAAAACAATCATAATTAAAGTGAGAAAGTCACCAGTAAGAAGAAAGACAGATTTAATTCCATAAAATTTAAAACATTTTAGGGTCAAACACCCAACCAAAAGTCAATTGCAGAACAGTCATTTGTAAAAATCATTGGAATGCAGCTAACTGTTGAGAAATAGGCAAAAAATATATAGGCATATGGTAATAATAGGAGATGACATGCTGATCAAATATATGAATCTTTGCTCAAAGTGAGTAATTATTTGAAAAACAAGAAGAAATCTCATTCACAACCCTCCGCTTGGGAAAACACTTAATGTTGATTGGGGTTTTAACATTTAAATAGGTATTAGGGCATAAGGGGAACTATAATTTTGCTGGTAGAAATGTGAAGACAGCTATAGATATAAGAAGCATGGATATAATTTAACTCAGGGTTCCTCAATCTCTGCACTATTGGATATTCTGGGTCAGGTCACTATCTGTGGTGGTGCCTGTCTTGTACATTGTAGGATGTTTAGAAGCATCCTTGCCCATCACCTAAATTTCTTGTGTGACAGAGAAATATGTCTATGGATATTGCTCAGTTTCTCCCATGGGACACAATTACCCATGGTTGAGCAGCACAGTTTTAAAATAACAATCCTAAAATATTTTTGTTACAGTGATATCATAGTGATTTGTTGAAATATAATATTATAGAGCACTGCATGCATGAGTATCACAGCTACAGCATAAAATGTTATACGGACATTGAAATAACAAACCAGCATTACACTGGTTCATTGGAAGCAAATCCCTACTGTATTCTATAGTGATAGAAATGGATTAAAATATGCTTATAGAATATAAAGGTGATGCCTAGTCCAATAGTAAAGAAGAATGCCTTCTGAATTGTGGCCAAACGTGATGCAACGTTTATAAATAGATTTAATCACAAGTCACGAGGAACATTAGGAATAACAGAGATGTGAAAACTGGTTGGAAATATATATAAAGGGTTATTTATTACTGCTAAGAATGCTGGAGAACTTTCATTGTTCTTTTTGTTTACAGCAAGGAAGAAAATAGAATATTAAAGTGACATAAATTATTTTGGTAAAAAAATAAAAAAGAATTGGACGGGATATAATGCACAGCATGGTAACTATGGTGAATAATGCTCTGTTGCATATTTGAAAGTTGCTGAGAGACAGTTGATCCTAAAAGTTCTCATCAGAAGAAAAAAATCATAAATATGTAAGTGACTGATGTTAACTAGATTTATTGTGGTGTTGCTTTATCAATATAAACAAATATTTAATCTTTATGCTGTACAGCAACAACTAATATATTTTATATGTCAATTATACTCAAATTCTTTTTTAAAGCAATATAGAGAACACTATATGACTGACATAGGTTTGACCAACAAAATTAATAAACTCTTATAAAAGCCCCACAAGCTCATCTATACATATATAAAAGAACTAAATGACACACATTCAGTTTTTGAAACAAAAACAACCATTTGTTTCAAAGAATTCAGTAAAAAATGAATAACAACACTCTGATACCACCATATAAAACAAATAATTTGTACAGACACTTTTAAACAGAGAACACTGAATGGCTAACAAACCCAGAAATATATTCAGCCTCACAAGCAATAAAATAATTACAAAGTAAAACTCATTCATACTCCCATTTTCACCTATGAAATACAGAATTTATTTATTTATTTATTTATTTTTGAGGATATGATCCAGTAATCCCACTACTGGGCATATATCCAAAGAAAACCATAATCCGAAAAGAAACATGTACCATAATGTTTATTGCAGCACTGTTTACAATAGCCAGGACACGGAAGCAACCTAAATGCCCATCAACAAATGAATGGATAAAGAAGATGTGGCATATATATATAATGGAATATTACTCAGCTATAAAAAGGGATGAGATGGAGCTATATGTAATGAGGTGGATAGACCTATGGTCTGTCATACAGAGTGAAACAAGTCAGAAAGAGAAAGACAAATATTGTATGCTAACTCATATATATGGAATCTAAAAATTGTACTGATGAACTCAGAATTTTTTTAAGATGAATACCCAGAGTGAGAGAAGAAACAGTGATAGGTAGCTTTCATGAACTGCCATTGCAAGGAGTATTTGGAAACATCCATGGGTCTAGATCTTTCTTCTCCATGTGGAAACATAGTCTCATATGCCCCATCTGAATATAAAAAGAAATGCCCTTACTTTACTATCTATCCCTCTATAGGTAATACCTGATTTGTCTACTCCTGTTAATTAATAAGATACTTTGACTTATGTACTACTTTCACTGGAAGTGGTTTGTGTCTCCCATTCATTCTTTCTGTTGGCTTCCACTATCAGGATTTAATTGTCAACACTGACACTTGCGTTTCCAAGAACAATGTTCGCATTTTCAGCATCATCAATAAATGCATTATTGGAAAACCAGCAAACAACCACAATAATCTCTGGCTTCTGGGCTATGCTGGATTGGTTCTCAAGTGACCAATTTCTTGGTTTCCATGCTCTCTGATTCTCTCCTGCAGTGTCTATTCAGCTCTCACTCACCTGCATGCAGTCTCTGAAAAGAGGTTTTCCTTGTGGAAGTCAAAATTGCTATTTAAATAACTGATGACGTAGACCAAAATTTTGCACCCAAACAAGACAACAGGAAGAGATCAAGCATTGGTCTTCCAGACAGATGTAGGACTGTGAATGCAGCAACCAGGTCCTGTGCAATCAAATGTGGCACAGGCTGAGGGACTTCAGCAGAGGAGACATTTACAGCTTCCTATGTCAGCTCATTAGGCATGCTTTCCTCTTGTTACCCCAACCTCTATGTACACGGTTTCCCTTGGAGACAATGCTCTGGATTTTTTTTTCTTGATTCTCCATTCTTAGGAGACCCAATTAGAAGTTAGTTGAATTCAGTTTTTATTAATCCTTCTCCTTTAACTCTCTTGCTTCCAAAGTTCTAAGCCTTCCAGAACCTCAAAACAGCCATGAGTTCAAATATTCTCAAAAATAGAATATTGACGATTTGTCTTGACTAGGTCCCTTGGGTCGTCAGTGCTTTCGTTTGTAGTGGGAACACAACTCCTGAAATCTCTGAATGTGACGAATCCCCTCTTCAAAAACAGGGATAAATTTGCTTCTTTAATATGAAACTTGGGTAATATAATGCTTGGTTTCATGAAAATTTGCAAAGCCAATTATGATTCCCTACTTATATCAGAAGTTAAGAGCTGTCATTTAGTCCCTCGTTATAAAATATCTGTAACTATGAAAGACATATAAATATAAATATTGTTATGCACCACTGACTTAGCATGTTATAGAGACTGCCAAATTTAATTTTTACAACAGTATATTCTTTGAGTTTGAAGTTATATGAACTGCATTCTCCATTGTAGAAACGGAACCCAGAGGGATTTAATGTTCTGCTTAAAGGTATAAACCCAGGAGGGGATGGAATCTTGATTGGAATGTGATAGGATGCTTCCAATTCTCAAACTCTGGGCAGTGAATCTCGACCAGAGGTGATTTTTGCCCCTGGGGATATTTGGCAATGTCTGAAAGGATGCTATGAATCTCCTACATACCACAGGACAGCACCCAATACAAGTGATTTTCCTGCCCAAATGCCAACAGTGAGAAGGTAAGAAAACCTATTTTAGACCAGAACGTCTATAAATTCATTGTGCCTACAAATCACCAAGGTCTGTGGTTGAAATGCAAATTCTATTTCATCAGGTCTCTAGTGGGTCCAGGGACTGCATTTCTAAGAAGCTTTCAGGTGTCACAGAAGCTGCAGGTCTTGGTCTGTGGATCACTGTTTGGGTAGCAAGGCAGTGGTCCTGTGTTAGAATCAACTATACATAGATTTTGTATTCTCCACCAAGAATCTTTTATGTATGTAATTTCAAAAGACACGTTTTTTGATTCACTTTATAGGTGGTGATAAATTTTGTGTCCAGATGTTTTAATTGAGTGACATCAAATAAAATATACTTTAAAATGCTTTGTGGTAGGCAAAATAAGGGATGCCAAAAGATGCCATATCCTCTACCAAAGAACTTATGGATGTATTTGCGTGCACAGTGGGGCAATTAAGACCGTAGTTGGGATAAAGCTACTAGTCATGTATTTACAATAAGAAAACTAACCCGATGTCCACCTTGGACTAATGTAATCCTCTAAATGTGGAAGAGAGAGGAAGAAGAATTGGAGTCAGAGAGAGATTTGAAGATGCTATGCTGCTGGCTTTGAAGGTGGAGGAAGGACCATGATCCAAGCAATGCAGGGCCCCCTTGAAACTGGAATAGGAGAGAGAATCGATTCTCACCTGGAACATCCTGAAAGATCCAAGACATCCAGGCGTCTTGATTTAAGCCCACTGAGACCCATTTCAGGCTTCTGACCTCCACAACATTAAGACAGAAACTTGTTTGTTTTAAGCCACTAGTGTGGTAATATGACAGCAGCAGTAGGAATCTAATACATGTATTTACCCTGTAAAATACTGTTCCCAGGAAGTGAATTTAAGCTTTTCAAATCATTCAGTTACCACCCTTGGGAAAGTCATTCTGTATTGAAATCCCTTCTATATATGAGAAATTAGAGTTAATTTGTGAATAGTTGGCACCATTACCTGGTACAGAGAGTTTCTCATTACATAATATAAATATAGTTTTGACTTTAAGAGCTTTGAAGATATAAGATAGGAAAAGTAATTCCTTATTAAAGTTAAAGTACCCATTCTACTTTAAATTTTGTGTAAAAATTACTATATTTTTCTGTATTATGTTCATTCAAATGTCATTCTTTTCTGTGCCACCCATCTTTCTCAGTTTTTCTTTCAAACTAGGGGATGAGATTATAAATGAGTATGTGTATGTGGTTGTGTACATGTGCGAGTGTGCTTAGTTGAAAGAAGGATGTTCACAAATGCACACACAGGTATACATACACACACTCCTTATTCTTGAAGGTTTTCTGGGGATTCAACAAAATATATCTAACATTTCATTTATTACTTACAACATGTATCTGAAGTAAGGATTGTTATTCCACATTGCCTTCAGAAAGAAGAATCTGATGTCCACACAGATTACATTTTAACAATTCCTTAAGAAAGAAGTTCAAACTTATTCTGCATCTTCTCCAGTTACATACTAATAAATTCATGTGTTATGTACTTTCATTTTTTATGAATCCTTTAATTAGGCAAATTGTACATTTTATGCTTTTTTCTTTTTTATTGAAGTATAATTGATTTACAATGTATATATCTCTGCTGTACTGCAAAGTGACACAGTTATACACATTTTTACCTTCTTTTATTTCTATTCTTTTCATTTTGGTTTATCACAGGATGTTGAATATAGTTCCCTTTGCTATACATTAGCACCTTATTGTTTATCCATTCTAAATATAATAGTTTTCATCTACCAACACCAAATTGCTAGTTCATCTCTCTCCCTCCCCTGCTCCACCTTGGCAACCACAAATCTATCTGCTATGTCTGAGTCTGTTTCTGTTTTGTAGATACTGTAGGTTTATTTGTGCCACATTTCAGATTCCACATATAAGTGATATAATATGGTATTTGTCTTTCTCTTTCTGTTACTTCACTTACTATGATAATCTCTAGATTTTAAAGATGTACAAATTATTGAATATAATTGTACTCCAATAAATTAATCAGAATTAAAGATTTAGTGGTACATGATTCACTTCATATCTAGAGTCAATGTAGCTGAGTCACTCCAGACAGTGATAGGAGTTTCATCTTATAACTAGAAAGAAAGAAAAGCTTTTTACATGGATATGAATTAGTGAAATTGAATTAAACCAATTTACACTTGTAAAATATTTTCCCATAAAGTAGAAATTACCCTACATACATAAATGGAGTAAACATCATGTATTGGTTGAAGAAAGGAGCACAGTACAGATGCAATATTGTGGATGCGCTTCAGAAACAAATCACAGCTGAAATAGACTCAGGAGCATCCCAGGAGAAGTTGCAAAGAACCCCACCCCACAATCGCTGGATTGTAAAGGAACTGTAATAAAATAAGTGCTTTTAAGTTAGCTTGTTATGCAGTAATAGCTAACCAATAGAATAATGAAAGCTAGCAGAACTGAGGGCAATTTTAATAATTTGTTGTATCCCATTCTAGGCATTTGTACTTGTATTCGAAGACAGCTCTCATGGTTAAATACAGATAACTATATTTAAAAGAGAATCTGTGGAAGTTCCCTCCAGGTAACAAGTAGAAGTCAAAAGGAAATGTGTCTTTGCACAAAATGCTGATCTGAATCACATGTATGGACAGGAACTGAAGCTCTCTGAGTTATCCTTTGACCACGAGGAAATATATGGTTATTACACACACACACACACACACACACGATGTATGACTGATTTTGTTTAGTCACTTCCTATTTCATGGTTATTACAAAATTTGAAAGGAGGATATATTTTGTTTAAAGCAGTGGAAAGAGTCATAGTTCTATGAAGCACTGAAAGTTTGCAAACAGATACAGGAAGATAATTCAATTTAGAAAAATATAAACACACCAACAAATCCTTCACCCTAACGATATAAGATTCTTTCCCATGGAGATGATTCAGAGAGTGTTGAGGAAAGAAAGGGCCTTCTTGTTATAGCTGAGACTTCAACACACAGGGAGTCCCTTGTTCACATATTGTTCCTTCCGCTTTATTAATTTGGTTTCCAAGGAATCCTGTGAATAGAAATGATCCCCTTGTCATTTTCATGTGTTGGTTAACATTCTGGTGTCTGTATTTTAAAGGTCACATTGTGGACTACATGAGCTCAGGTCAAACTGCATAAAAACTAATCATGCCCCACAAAACACACACACACACACACAGAGAGTGCAGTGGGACCTCCTGGACTAGGTTACTATCAATCACTTCTCACATCCAGCTCAGTAATTTTTAAATGAATGATACAGGAGAAGCTGTCAACATCAGATTATCTATACCCTAAAAACATAGAAATAGTACCCAAATTCTAGTTCTTTTTGTTTCATGGATATGTAAATATGAACCTACCTTTTAATATGGTCATTTTGCATTTTCTAGTTTAAAATTGGTTAAAAAACAGTGAGAGAGAGAGAAAAACGGACATGAGAGGTAAAAACAAAACCTAGTGTGCTCAGGTGGTCCCTGAGCGACTATGATAAGGAAAGAGCTTCCTTGGTTCTGGCAGCATTCCAACCACAGCTAAATCCCCAATGATGCCCAAAATTACAATTAAAGTGGCAAAAACCAATTTATTCAAAAGAGAAAGGAATGATATCCTACATGCCTTAATGAACTAAGGCAATACACTCACCATTTGCAACAGTAAATATCATGTACCATAGTGAGCTATTTTTAAAAACTAAAAGTCGTTTTAAATCATTAAAATTTTTATTAATTTACTTATTGACATATAGTTGAATTATGATATCATGTTAGTTTTAGGTGTACAGAACAGTGATTCATAGATATACAGAGAGAGATATTTTTTCCAATTCTCTTCCCTTAGAGTTTATTACAAAATATTGAGTATAGTTCCCTGTGTTAGAGAGTAGGTGCTTGTGGGTTACCTATTTTTTTTTGAGATATAATTGAAATATCACATTGCATAAACGTAAGGTGTTCTATTGTTTTTTCATTTATTTTTTTAGCTCTTTATTGGAATGTAAATGCTTTACACCCTTGTACCAGTTTTTGGGGCACACCAAAGTGAATCAAATGTATTTATACATATATGTCCATATCTCCTCCCTCCCTCCCTCCCTATCCTGGCCCTCTAAGGCATCACCCATCACAGAGCTGATCTCCCTTTGTAATACAGAAACTTCCCACTAGCTATCTATTTTATATTTGGTAGTGTATATATGTCTATGCTACTCTCTCACTTCCGCCCAGCTTCCCCTTCGCCACCCCCCACCCCCGTGTCCTCCAGTCCATTCTCTACATCTGCATCTTTATTCTTGCCCTGTCACTGGGTTCATCCATACCATTATTTTAGATCCCATTTACATGTGTGCTAACATGTAGCATACAGTATTTGTTTTTTCTCTTTCTGTCTTGCTTCGCAATGTATAACAGTCTCTAGGTCTATCCACTTCATTACAAAGAGCTCAATTTCATTCCTTTTTATGGCTGAGTAATATTCCATTGTATATATGTGCCACATCTTCTTTATCCTTTCATCTGTGGATGGGCATTTGGGTTGCTTCCATGTCCTGGCTATTATAAATAGTGCTGCAGTGAACATTGTGGTACATGTTTCTTTTTGGATTATGGTTTTCTCTTGGTATATGCCCAATAGTGGGATTACTGAGTCATATGGTAGTTCCATTATTAGTTTTTTAAGGAACCACCAAACTGTTTTCCATAGTTGCTATACCATTTACATTCCCACCAACAGTGCAGGAGGGTTCCCTTTTCTCCACACCCTCTCCAACATTTATTGTTTCCAGATTTTTTAATGATGACCATTCTGACTGGTGGAAGGTGATACTCCATTGCGGCTTTGACTTGCATTTCTCTAATGATTAGTAATGTGGAGCATCTTTCCATGTGTTTGTTAGCCAATGCATGTCTTCTTTGAAGAACTGTCTATTTAGGTCTTCCACTCATTTGTGGGTTGGGTTATTTGCCTTTTTGGTATTAAGCTGCATGAGCTGCTTGAATATTTTGGAGATTAATCCTTTGTACGTTGCTTCATTGGCGAGAATTTTCTCCCATTCTGAGGGTTGTCTTCTCGTCTTCTTTATGGTTACTTTCGCTTTGCAAAAGCTTTTACGTTTCATTAGGTCCCATGTGTTTATTCTTGATTTTATTTCCATTATTTTAGGAGGTGGGTCAAAAAGGACCTTGCTTTGATGTATGACATAGAGTGTTCTGCCTATGTTTTCCTCTAGGAGTTTTAGAGTCTCTGGTCTTACATTTAGCTCTTTCTTCCATTTTGAGTTTCTTTTTGTGTGTCATGTTAGGAAGTGTTCTAATTTCATTCTTTTACATGTAGCTGTCCAATTTTCCCAGCACCACTTATTGAAGAAGCTTCTTTCAAATGTATATTCTTGCCTCCTTTGTCAAAGATAAGGTGCCCATATGTGTGTGGGTTTACCTCTGGATTCTCTATTCTGTTCCATCGATCTACATTTCTATTTTTATGCCAATACCATACTGTCTTGATCCCTGTAGCCTTGTAGTATAGTATGAAATCAGGAAGCCTAATTCCACCAACTCTGTCTTTCCTTCTCAAGATTGCTTTGGCTATTTGGGGTCTTTTGCGTTTCTATACAAATCATAAAATTTCTTGATCTAGTTCTATGAAAAATGCCGTTAGTAATTTGATAGGGATTGTGTTGAATCTGTAAATTGCTTTGGGTAGTATAGTCATTTTCACAATGTTGATTCTTCCAATCCAAGAACACGGTATGTCTCTCCATCTGTTTGTATCTTCTTTAATTTCTTTCATCAATGTCATAATTTTCTGCATACAGATCTTTTGCCTCCTTTGGCAGGTTTATTCCTAGGTAATTTATTATTTTTGTTGCAGTGGTAAATGGGAGAGTTTCCTTAATTTCTCTTTCTGTTTTTTCGTTGTTAGTGTATAGGAATGCAAGAGATTTCTGTGCATTAATTTTATATCCTGCTACTTTACTAAATTCATCTATTAGTGCTAGCAGTTTTCTGGTAGAGTCTTTAGGGTTTCCTATGTATAATATCATGTCATCTGCAAAGAGTGACAATTTTACTTCTTCTTTTCCAATTTGGATTCCTTTTATTTCATTTTCTTCTCTGATTGCTGTGGCTAAAACTTCCAAAACTCTGTTGAATAATAATGGTGAGAGTGGGCACCCTTGTCTTGTTGCTGTTCTTAGAGGGAAGTCTTTCAGTTTTTCCCCATTGAGAACGATGTTGGCTGTTGGTTTGCCTTATATGGCTTTTATTCTGTTGAGGTAATTTCTTTGTATGCCCAATTTCTGGAAAGTTTTTATCATAAATGGATGTTGAATTTTGTCAAAAGCTTTTTCTGCATCTTTTGAGAGGATCATATGGTTTTTATCCTTCAATTTGTTAATATGCTGTATCACATTGATTGATTTGCATATATTGAAGAATCCTTGCATTCCAGGGATAAACCACACTTGATCAGTGTATGATCTTTTTAATGTGCTGTTGGATTCTGTTAGCTAGAATTTTGTTGACGATTTTTGCATCTATATTCATCAGTGATATTCACCTGTAATTTTCTTATCTTGTGACATCTTTGCCTGGTTTTGGTATCAGGGTGATAGTGCCCTTGTAGGATGAGTTTGGGAGTGTTCCTCCTTATGCTATAGTTTACAAGAGTTTAAGCAGGATAGGTGTTAGCTCTTCTCTAAATGTTTCATAAGATCCACCTGTGAAGCCGTCTGGCCCTGGGCTTTTGTTTTTTGGGAGATTTTAATCACAGTGTCAATTTCTGTGCTTGTAATTGGTCTATTCATATGTTCTATTATTTCCTGGTTCGGTCTTGGAGGATTGTACTGTTCTAAGAATGTATCCATTTCTTCCAGGTTATCCAATTTATTGGCATATAGTTGCTTGTAGTAGTCTCTCATGATCTTTTGTATTTCTGTGGTGTCCATTGTTACTTCTCCTTTTTCATATCTAATTCTGTTGATTTGCATATTCTCCCTTTTTTTCCCAATGAGTCTGGCTAATGGTTTATCAATTTTATCTTCTCAAAGACCAGCTTTTAGTTTTATTGGTCTTTGCTATTGTTTGCTTCATTTCTTTTTCATTTATTTCTGATCTGATCTTTATGATTTCTTTCCTTCTGCTCACTTTGGGATTTCTTTGTTCTTTCCCTAATTGTTTTAGAAGTAAGGGTAGGTTGTTTATTTGAGCTTTTTCTTGTTTCTTGAGGTAGGACTGTATTGCTGTAAACTTCCCTCTTAGAACTGCTTTTGCTGCATCCCATAGGTTTTGGGTTTTTGTGTTTTCATTGTCATTTATTTCTAGGTATATTTTGATTTCCTCTTTGATTTATTCAGTGATTTCTTGGTTGTTGTATAGTGTATTGTTTAGCCTCCATGTGTTTATATATTTACAGTTTGTTTTACTCTAATTGAAATCTAGTCTCGTGGTGTTGTAGTCAGAGAAGATGCTTGATACAATTTCAATTTTCTTGAATTCACCAAGGCTTGATTTGTGATCCAAGATGTGATCTATCCTGGAGAATGTTCTGTGTGCACTTGAGTAGAAAGTGTATTCTGTAGTTTTTGAATGGAATGTCCCATAAATATCATTTAGGTCGGGATAGTCTAATGTGTCATTTAAAACTTGTGTTTCATTTTTTGTTTTCTTTTTGTAGGATCTGTCTGTTGGTGTAAGTGGGGTGTTAAAGTCTCTTACTCTTATTGTGTTACTGTTGATTTCCCCTTTTATGGCTGTGAGCATTTGCCTTATGTATTGAGGTGCTCCTATGTTGGGTGCATAAATGTTTACAATTATTATATCTTCTTCTTGGATTGATCCCTTGATCATTATGGAGTGTCCTTCCTTGTCTCTTGTAATAATCTTTACTTTAAAGTGTAATTTGTCTGATATTAGTATTGCTACTCCGGCTTTCTTTTGACTTCCATTTGCATGGAATATCTTTTTCCATCCTTTCAATTTTAGTCTGTATGTGTCCCTATGTCTGAAGTGGGTTTCTTTTAGACAGCAAATATAAAGGTCTTGGTTTTGTTTCCATTCACCATGTCTGTGTCTTTCAGTTGCAAAATTTAATCCATTTGCATTTAAGGTGATTATTGACATGTATGTTCCTATTACAATTTTCTTAATTGTTTTGTGTTTGTTTCTGTAAGTCTTTTCCTTCTCTTGTGTTTTCTGCTTAGAAAAGTTCCTTTAGCAATTCTTGTAAGGTTGGTTTGGAGGTGCTGAATTCTCTTAACTTTTGCTTGTCTGGAAAGCTTTTCATTTCTCCATCGAATCTGAATGAGATTCTTGCTAGGTAGAGTATTCTTGGCTGTAGTTGTTTCTCTTTCAGAACTTTCAGTATATCCTGCCATTCCTTTCTGGCCTGCAGGGTTTCTGTAGAAAGGTCAGCTGTTATCCTTATGGTTTTTCCCTTATATGTTATTTGTTGCTTTTCTATTGCTGCTTTTAATAACTTTTTCTTTGTGTTTAATTTTCATTAATTTGATTAATATGTGCCTTGTTGTATTTCTCCTTGGGTTTATTCTGTATGGGACTCTTTGTGCTTCTTGGACTTGATTAATTATTTCCTTTCCCATGTTGGGGAAGTTTTCCACTATTGCCTAATCAAATATTTTCTCAAACCCTTTCTTTTTTTCTTCTTCTTCTGGGATGCTTATGATTCGAATGTTGGTGCGCTTAATGTTGTCACCAAGGTCTCTGAGACTGTCTCCCATTCTTTTTATTCTTTTTTCTTTTTCCTGTTCTGTGGCAGTTATTTCCCCCATTCTATCTTCCAACTCACTTCCTGGTTCTTCTGCCTCAGTTATTCTGCTGTTTATACCATCTAGAGTATTTTTAATTTCATTTATTGTGTTGTTCATTAATGTTTGTTTACTCCTTAGTTCTTCTGAGTCATTATTAAATGTTTCTTGTATTTTCTCTGTTTTGTTGTTAAGATTTTGGATCATCTTTACTGTCATTACTCTGAATTCTTTTTCAGGCAATTTTGCTATTTTCTCTTCATTTATTTGGTCTTGTGGGCTTTTATCTTGCTCCATTCCCTTCAAGGTGTTTCCTTGTTTTCTCATTTTGTCTAATGTATAGGATTTGCTGTCTCCTTTCCCTATGCTGCCTATTAGTAATTCCTCTTGTTTCTGCTCTCTGCCCCCTGTGGTGGGGTTTGTCCAGTGTCTTGAGTAGGCTTCCTGGTGGGGGTTCTGGTGCCTGATTTCCATTGTGTGGATCTGAGTCTTCTCTCTGATGAGTAGGGCTGTGTCAGGTGGTGTGTTTTAAAGTATCTGTGAGGTTAATATGGCTTTTGGTAGTCTCTGTGCTGATGGGTGGATTTGTGTTCCCGTCTTGTTTGTAGTTTGGTGTGAGGTGTCCAGCACTGGCAGTTGCACACAGTTGGATGAAGCAGGGTCTTAGACTCTGGTACAGGACTCCATGATAATTCTCTGCAGTTAAACTTTCCTGTGACTGAGGAATCTCTAGTGGTCTAGCATCCTGGATTCAGTGCTCCTTCTCCAGAGCCTCCTACTTGACTTCTGGTCAAGTAGTCCAGACTTCAGAGGTTGCTTGTCCCAGAAATAAAGGGGATTAAAAAAACTGTCCAAGCCCCAGACTAATGGCAGAGTGTTAAGTCAAACAAATACTATATCAAGGAAACACATACATGCACAAGACACACAAATACTGAACCCAATAGAACATAAAGCACTAGAAAAACCTGACAGAAGAACCCAAGTATGCAATCAGACAATCAAAGAGAAAACCAACAAAAATTCAAAACCAAAAAAAAAAAGCCCACACGAACACAAATTCAGGGAAATTTTGAGAACGAGGATCAAATATAATAAAGAACAAGAAAACAACCAGAGACTGAGGATTCCCAAAACAAAATCAAACAATTATAATTAGATCTAAGATAAAGACAAAACCTAATAAGAGAAACCAAAGTCATCTGGAGAATAAAGCAAAGAAACAGAGCAGACCAATAATATTGATTAAAAGTATATTAAGATAAAATAATCTAAAAAGAATAGAAGACAGGGCAACAGAGGAGTATATGACTGGAAATGCAAAACAAAAAAGAAAAAAATGGAAATGTATAAAATATAAAGAAGAAAAGAAGATAGGAGAGATAAAGTCAGCACTACAAAAAAACTTAGCTAGAAATAGAAATATATAAAAAGGCTAAAAATAAAAATAGAAGAAAAGATGGAAGAAAAAATATGTTATAAAACATGTAGATCCCTTAGGACTAAGATCATAATTTAAAAAAATCTAGATCTGACAGCAGAATGGATCAGATCAATAGAATTAATAATAATATTTCTGGAGTGCAAAGCAATTATATTCCAATAAAGAGCTTTAAAAAATAATAATAATATTTCTGTTTCCTTGGGGTCTCAGCTGTAAGTGTCCTTCTCCCTGCCTTGGGCTTTTTGTATTACTCTGCAACCAGCAGAGCTCCCTTTATTTTTCACCTGTAAGCACCAGTGTGGGGAGAGAGAGGGTACAACAGTGGCTCCTTCCTCTGGGAGTGAGTGAGCAGTAGCACCCTGCCTGGGTCATAGGAGCCCGGGTGGCGGTGGTGGTGCCTATTGCAGAGGGAAGCAGGTGGCTCAGATGTAAACAGAAATTCTCCAGAGCTGGGCCACTCTGTGAACTTCTGGCTCACGGCTGCAGGCACAACAGGCCAGCCTCACCAAGGGGCTTTTGTGATTCCTTGTTGACTGTGACAGCTGGGCCCAGAGGGGTCTCCCTTTTTTCGTTGCAGGCACCGAGAGAGAGGCTACACCTTTGGCTCCTCCCCCCTGCTTGTGAGTCAGCAGTAGCGAGCCACATCCATGGCCACCCACCTTTCTGCAGTAGGCATTCTCCACTGCAGATTTCTTCCCTCCTGTCCCCTCAGTCCATCTCCTCACTGCCAACAATGTTTCTCATCCTGAACTAGTTCTCCAGTTCCCACATTCCAGCTCCCAGACACCCTGTTCAGCTGTGAACCCACATCTCAGTCCAGACATGCTGAGCTGTGGTGTGGACCTTCTGTGTGTTTCTAACTCTTTCCCATCTGCTGCAGATCAGCCGCTTCACCCTCTTTGAACAGTTCCACATGCCTCCCTTCTGACCCAATGAAATTCCCTGTTTGAGAGGGGGTTTCCCCATCAGATAAGAGATGTTTCCCCAAATTCGGCAATCTCCCCTCTGTTTCAGGTCCCCCCACCCCAGGGTGTGGGGCCCATCCCTTTCCTTTCTTCTCCTCCTCTTTCTCCTTTTTTTTTTTTCCTTCTAACCTATCCAGCTATGTTGGGATCTTTGCAGTCCTTTTTGATTTCCAAGGTCTTCTGCAGGTGTTCAGCTGGTTCTCTGTGGGAATTATTGCATCTTTTGATGTATTCCTGATGCATCTGTGGAGAAGGATGCATCCCACATCCTTCTACTTCACCACCATCTTTCTCTGATTACCTGTTTTATATACAGTAGTGTGTATAGCTTAATCCCAACCTCCTAATTTATCCCTCCTCCCTCCCCACATGTCCCTTTTGATAATCATGTTTGTTTTCTACATCTGTGAGTCTCTTTCTGTTTTGAAAATGAGTTCATTGTTATCTTTTTATTTTTAGATCACACATATAAGCCAGATAATGTGATACATATCTTTCTCTATCTGTCTTACTTCACTTAGTAGAAAATCTCTAGGTTCATCCACATTGTAGCAAATGGCACTATTTGATTCATTTTTATGGCTAACTTTCAATTGTGTGGAGTGTGTGGGGGGGGGTGTATGATACACACATGTATATACCACATCTTCTTTATCCATTTGTCTGTCAAAGGATGCTTATGTTGCTTGCATGTCTTGGCTATTGTAAATAGTGCTACAGTTAATAGTGGGGTGCACATACCTTTTTTATTTATGGTTTTCTCCAATGTATGTCAAGGAGTAGGACTGCAGGATTATATGATAGCTCTATTTTAGTTTTTTAAGGAAACTCCATACTGTTCTCTATAGCAGCTGTACCAAATTATATTCCCAACAATAGCATAGGAAGGTTCCTTTTTCTCCATACCTTCTCCAGCATTAATTATTTGTAGGCTTTGTGATGTTGGTCATTCTGACTGTAATAAGGTGATAACTCATTGAACATTTGGCTTGTATTTCTTTAACAATTAGCAATGCTGAGCATATTTTCATGTGCCTCTTGGCCATCTGTATGTCTTCCTTGGAGAAATGTCTACTTAGATCTTCTGCCCATTTTTGATTGGGTTGTTATTTTTGTGTGTTTATTTGTTTGACAGTCAGCCGCATGAGCTGTTTGTATATTTTGGAGATTAATACCTTGTCAGTCACATTGTTTGCAAACATCTTTTCCCATTCTTTAAGTTTTCTTTTCTTTTCTTTATGGATTCCTTTAAACTTAATTGAGTCCCATCTCTTTATTTTTATTTATATTACTCTAGGAAACAGATTAAAAAAAAAGATATTGCTGCATTTATGTGAGCGAGTGTCCTGCCTATGTTTTATTCTAAGAGCTTTATAGGATCCAGTTTTACATTTAGGTTTTTAATCCATTTTGAGTTTATTTTTGTGTATGGTGTTAGAGAATGTTCTAATTTCATTTTTATATGTAGTTGTCCAATTTTCACAACACAATTTATTGAAGAGACTGTCTTTTCTCCAGTGTATATCCTTGCCTCCTTCTTCATGGATTGATTAACCATAATTAAGTGGGTTTATTTATGGACTTTCTATCTTGTTCCATTTATCAATACTATTTTTGTGCCAGTAACATACTGATTTGATACTGTAGCTTTGTAGTATAGTTTGAAGTCAGAAAGCCTGATTCCTATAGTTCCATTTTTCTTTCTCAAGATTCCTTTGGCTATTAGGTGTGTTTTGTGTCTCTACACAAATTTTATTTTATTTTATTTTTCACTCTATTTCTGTGAAAAGTGCCACTGATAATTTGATGGAGATTGCATTGAATCTGTAGATTGTTTTTGGTACTATAGACAGTTTGACAGTAATGATTCTTCCAATCCAAGAACATGACATATCTTTCCAGATGTTTATGTCATCTTCAATTTCATTCATTAACATCTTATACTTTTGGAGTACAGGTCTTTTACATCCCTTGGTAGTTTTATTCCCAGGTATTTTATTATTTTTGATGCTATGGTAAATGGGATTGTTTCCTTCATTTCTCTTTCTAACATTTCATTGTTAGTGTATAGACATGAAACAAATTTGTGTGTATTAATTTTGTATCCTGCCTTTTTACCGAATTCACTGATGAGTTCTGGTAGGAGTTTTCTGATAACAACTTTAGGATTTTCCATGTGTAGTATCATGTCATCTGAAAACAGTGAGAGTTTATTTCTTTTCTAATTTGGATTCCTTTTCATTTCTTTTTCTTTTTGATTGATGTTGCCAGGCCTTCCAAAATGCTGTTGAATAAAAGTTGTGAGAGTGAATATCCTTGACTTGTTTCTGATCTTAGAGGAAATGCATTCAGATTTTTCTGTTGAATATGATGTTCAATGTGGATTTGCCATAAATGGCCTTTATTGTGTTGAGGTAGGTTCCCTCTATGCATATTTTCTGGAGAGGTTTTATTATAAATGAATGTTGAATTTTATCAAAAAATTTCTTGCATCTAATGAGATAACCATGTGTTGCTTCTGATTTTTTTTCCTTTATTAATTACAATCTTAGTCCCAAGGGATCTACAAGTTTTATAACATATTTTTTTAATTCTATTTTTTATTCTATTTTTGTTTTTTCTGCCTTTTTGTATACTTCTATTTAGAGCTAAGTTTTTGGTAGTACAGACAATATATCTCTCATACCTTCCTTTTATCCCTATCTTTTATACATTTCTATTCCTTTCTTTTTATTTGCATATTTCCAGTCACACTATGCTCTTCTGTTCCCCTGACTTCCATCCATTTTTAGTTTATTTTATCTTAACATACTTATAAGCAACACTATTGATCTGCTCACACTCCTTGCTCTATCCTCCAGATGACGCACTGCCTTGGTATTTAATATTAGGTTTTTGTCTTTATCTTAGTACCTTAGTGCAATTGTTTAATTCCATTCTGAGAATCTCCATTCTGTCTGGTGGTACTCCAGTTCTTTTTTATATTTGATCCTAGCTTACAATATCTCCCTGGTTACTGTTTGCATGTGTAAGATGTTATTTGTTTGTTTGTTTGTTTTTGCTTTTGGTTCTGTTTTGTTCAGTTTCGGTTGTCAATTTCTGTTGGGTTTCTCTTTGAATATCTGATAGCATACTGGGGTTCTTCTGTCAGGTCTTTCCAGAGCCTTATGTTTTAATGGATTCAGTAATTGTGTGTCTTATACATGTATGTGTTTCCTAGACTTAGTATTTCTTTAACCCAACACTCAGACATTAGTCAGAGGCTTGGACAGTCTTCTATAAACAACTCTATCGCCAGGACAAGCAAACCCAAAAGTCTGGACAACCATGAGGAAACAAAGAAACACCATGCAGGCAAAGGAGCAGGAAAAAAATCTACAAGACCAAATAAATGAAGAGGAAATAGGAAAAATGCCTGAAAAAGAATTCAGAGTAATGATAGTAAAAATGATACAAAATCTCGATAACAAAATAGAGAAAGTACAAGAAACAGTTCATAAGAACTCAGAAAAACAAACAGCAATGGATAACAAAATAACTGAAATTAAAAATACTCTAGATGCTATAACCAGCAGAATGACTGAGGCAGAAAAATGAATAAGTGAGTTGGAAGATAGAATGGGGAAAATAACTGCCACAGAACAGGAAAAAGAAAAAAGAATAAAAAGAACAGAAGACAGTCTCAGAGACCTCAGTGATAACATTAAGCATACCAACATTCAAATTCCAGGCATCCCAGAGGAAGAAGAAAAAAAGAAAGGGTTTGAGAAAATATTTGAATAGGCAATAGTGGAAAACTTCCCCAACATGGGAAAGGAAATAATGAACCAAGTCCAAGAAGCACAGAGAGTCCTGTACAGAATAAACCTAAGGAGAAATATTCCAAGGCACATATTAATCAAACTAATGACAATTAAACACAAAGAAAAAATATTAAAAGCAGCAATAGAAAAGCAACAAATAACATATAAAGGCAAACCCATAAGGATAACAGCTGACCTCTCTACAGAAACTCTGCAGGCCAGAAGGGAATGGCAGGATATACTGAAAGTTCTGAAAGAGAGAAACTTACAGCCAATAATACTCTACCCAGCAAGAATCTCATTCAGATTTGGTGGAGAAATGAAAAGCTTTCCAGACAAGCAAAAGTTAAGAGAATTCAGCACCACCAAACCAGCCTTACAACAAGTGCTAAAGGAACTTCTCTAAGTAGGAAACACAAGAAAAGGAAAACACCTACAAATACAAACCCAAAACAGTTAAGAAAATGATATAAGAAATGCACATGTCAATAATCACCTTAAATGTAAATGGATTGAATGCTCCAACCAAAAGACACAAACTGGCTGAATGGATACAAAAACAAGACCCGTCTATATGCTGCCTACAAGAAACCCACTTCAGACCAAGGGACATATATACACTGAAAGAAAAGGGATGGAAAAAGATATTCCATGCAAATGGAAGTCAAAAGAAAGCTGGAGTAGAAATACTAATATCAGACAAATTACACTTTAAAGTAAAGATTATTACAAGAGACAAGGAAGGACACTCCATAATGATCAAGGGATCCATCCAAGAAGAACATATCACAATGGTAAATATCTATGCACCCAACATAGGAGCACCTCAATACATAAGGCAAATGCAAACAGCCATAAAAGGGGACATCGACAGTAACACAATAATAGTGGGAAACTTGAACACCCCACTTACATCAATGGACAGATCATCCAAACAGAAAATAAATAAAATCACACAAGCTTTAAAGGACACATTAGACCATCTTGACTTAATTGATATTTATAGGATATTCCATCCAAAAAACGACAGAATACACTTCCTTCTCAAGTGCACATGAAACATTGTTCAGGATCGATTGCATCTTGGGTCACAAATCAAACTTTAGCAAATTCAAGAAAATTGAAATCATATCAAGCATCTTCTCAGACCACAACGCCATGAGACAAGATATCAATTACAGGAAAAAAACTGCAAAAAATACAAACACATGGAAGCTAAACAATTCACTATTAAACAACCAAGGAATCAGTAAAGAAATCAAAGAGGAAATCAAAAATATCTAGAAACAAATGACAACAAAAACACAACAACCCAAAACCTATGGGATGCAGCAAAAGCAGTTCTAAGAGGGAAGTTTATAGCAATACAGTCCTACCTTAAGAAACAAGAAAAATATCGAATAAACAACCTAACCCTACACCTAAAACAATTAGAAAAAGAACAAATAAACCCAAAAGTGAGCAGAAGGAAAGAAATCATAAAGATCAGAGTAGAAATAAATGAAAATGAAAGGAAGGAAGCAATAGCAAAAATTAATAAAACTAACAGCTGGTTCTTTGAGAAGATTAACAAAATTGATAAACCATTAGCCAGACTCATCAAGAAAAAAAGGAAGAAGATGCAAATCAACAGAATTAGAAATAAAAAGAAGTAACAACGGACACCTCAGAAATACAAAACATCATGAGAGACTACTACAAGCAACTATATGCCAATCAATTGGATAACCTGGAAGAAATGGATACATTCTTAGAAAAATACAATCTTCCAAGACTGAACCAGGAAGAAATAGAAACTATGAACAGACCAATCACAAGTACAGAAATTGAGGCAGTGATTAAAAATCTCCCAACACACAAAAGCCCAGGACCAGATGGATTCACAGGCGAATTCTATCAAACATTTAGAGAAAAGCTAACACCTATCCTTCTCAAACTCTTCCAAAATATCACAGAAGGCGGAGCACATCCAAACTCATTCTACAAGGCCACCATCACCCTGATACCAAAATCAGGCAAAGATGTCACAAAAAAAGAAAACTACAGACCAATATCACTGATGAATATCACTAGATGTAAAAATCCTCAACAAATTACTAGCTAACAGAATCCAACAGCACATTAAAAAACTCATACACCATGATCAAGTGGGGATTATCCCTGGGATGCAAGGATTCTTCAATATATGCAAATCAATCAATGTGATACATCATATCAACAAATTGAAGGTTAAACACCATATGATCATCTCAATAGATGCAGAAAAAGCTTTGGACAAAATTCCACATCCATTTATGATAAAAGCTCTCCAGAAAATGGGCATAGAAGGAAATTTCCTCAACATAATAAAAGCCATATATGAGAAACCAAAAGCCAACATCGTTCTCAATGGGGAAAAACTGGAAGAATTCCCTCTAAGAACAGGAACAAGACAAGGGTGTCCACTCTCATCATTATTATTCAACATAGTTTTGGAAGTTTTAGCCACAGCAATCAGAGAAGAAAATGAAATAAAAGGAATCCAAATTGGAAAAGAAGAAGTAAAATTGTCACTCTTTGCAGATGACATGATATTATATATAGAAAACCCTAAAGACTCTACCAGAAAACTGCTAGCACTCATTGATGAGTTTAGTAAAGTAGCAGGATACAAAATTAATGCACAGAAATCTCTTGCATTCCTATACACTAACAACGGAAGAGCAGAAAGAGAAATTAAGGAAACTCTCCCATTCACCATTGCAACCAAAAGAACAAAATACCTAGGAATAAACCTGCCTAAGGAGGCAAAATATCTGTATGCAGAAAACTATAAGACACTGATGAAAGAAATCAAAGACAACACAAACACATGGAGGGACATACCATGTTCCTGGATTGGAAGAATCAACATTGTGAAAATGACTGTACTACCCAAAGCAATTTACAGATTCAGTGCAATCCTGATCAAATTACCAATGGCATTTTTCACAAAACTAGAGTAAGAAATCTTACGATTTGTATGGAAACGCAAAAGACCCCAAATAGCCAAAGCAATCTTGAGAAGGAAAAATGGAGTTTGTGGAATCAGGCTTCCTGACTTCAAACTATACTACAAGGCCATAGTGATCAAGACAGTATGGTACTGGCACAAAAATAGAAAGGAATACCAATGGAATAGAATAAAGAACTCAGAGGTAAGCCCAAACACATATGGGCAGCTTATCTTTGACAAAGGAGGCAAGAATATACAATGGAAAAAAGACAGCCTCTTCAATAAGTGGTGCTGGGAAAATTGGACAGCAACATGGAAAAGAATGAAATTAGAACACTTCCTAACACCATACACAAAAATAAACTCCAAATGGATTCAACACCTACACGTAAGGCCAGGCACTATAAAACTCCTAGAGGAAAACATAGGCAGAACACTCTATGACATTCATCAAAGCAAGATCCTTTTTGACCCACCTCCTAGAATCATGGAAATAAAATCAAGAATAAACAAATGAGACCTCATGAAACTTAAAAGCTTTTGCACAGCAAAAGAAACCATAAACAAGACTAAAAGGCAACCCTCAGAATGGGAAAAAATAGTCGCCTATGAAACAACGGACAAAGGATTAACCTCCAAAATATACAAGCAGCTCATGCAGCTTCATACCAAAAAAGCAAACAACTCAATCCACAAATGGGCAGAAGACCTAAACAGACATTTCTCCAAAGAAGACATACAGATGGCCAACAAACACATGAAAAGATGCTCAACATCACTAATCATTAGAGAAGTGCAAGTCAAAGCCACAATGAGGTATCACCTCACACCAGTCAGAATGGCCATCATCACAAAATCTGGAGACAACAAATGTTGGAGAGGGTGTGGAGAAAAGGGAACTCTCCTGCACTGTTGGTGGGAATGTAAGTTGGTACAGCCACTATGGAAAACAATTTGGAGGTTCCTTCGAAAACTACAAATGGAACTACCATATGATCCAGTAATCCCACTACTGGGCATATACCCAAAGAAAACCATAATCCCAAAAGAAACATGTACCATAATATTTATTACAGCACTATTTACAATAGCCAGGACATGGAAGCAACCTAAATGCTCATCAACAAATGAATGGATAAAGAAGATGTGGCATATATATACAATGGAATATTACTCAGCTATAAAAAGGGATGAGATGGAGCTATATGTAATGAGGTGGATAGAACTACAATCTGTCATACAGAGTGAAGTAAGTCAGAAAGAGAAAGACAAATATTGTATGCTAACTCACATATACAGAATCTAAAATTGGTACTGATGAACTCAGTGACAAGACAAGAACAAGGATGCAGATGCAGAGAATGGACTGGAGAACTCGAGGTTTGGGGGGGTGGGGGGTGAAGGGGAAGCTGAGACGAAGCAAGAGAGTAGCACAGACATATATATGCTACCAACTGTAAAATAGATAGCCTGTGGGAAGTTGTATAACAAAGGGAGTTCAACTGGAGGATGGAAGATACCTTAGAGGACTGGGACAGGGATGGTAGGGGGGACTCGAGGGAGGGTGGGGGGGAGTCGAGGGAGGGAGGGAATACAGGGATATGTGTATAAAAACAGATGATTGAACTTGGTGTACCCCCAATAAATAAATAAATAAATAAATAAATAAAGTAGTTAGGAAATGGGTGATGATCATCCCCCATGTTACGGAGCCTTCAGAGATGATAAAAGTGTTGCATTTAGAATAAGAAGCTCTGGGGTGGATTCCTGATGTTTCCTTGGGCTAGTTTCTTACTTCCTGTGTGTATTCACTTTCTTACCTATGAAATGGGAATCATAATACTCAAATACTCACCCTACTGACACCTGATGCGAGGATAAACTGGATTGGTATAAACGTGCCCCAAACGCTGAAAAGTCCCGTACAATGATGGTTTTTACTAGGGATTAAATCTGTCACTAGAACTCAGAAACCAGCTTCTTTGCTTCTGCTGCCTACTTTGAAATAGAAAGTAACCAGACTTTTATGTGCCAAGAGAGAAATAAATGGATTTTAAAAAAAAAATCTCTACAAGGAATCCATAGCAGAATAACTGAGTCAGAAGAATTAAATAACTGCCACACAGCAGAATAAAGAAAAAAGAATGAAAAGAATTGAGGAGAGTCTCAGACTTCTAGGACAACGTTAAAAGCACCAACATTCAAATTATAAGTTTCCCAGAAGAAGAGAAAAAGAAAGAGTCTGAGAAAATATTTGAAAAGATTATTGTCAAAAACTTCCCTAACATGGGAAAAGACATAATCAATCAAGTCCAGGAAGCACAGAGAGTCCCATATAGGATAAACACAAAGAGAAACACAACAAGACACATATTAATCAAACTATGAAAAATTAAATTAAAAATACCAAAAGCAGCAAGGGAAAACCAACAAATAACATACAAGGGAATCCCCATAAGGTTAAGAGCTGACCTTTCAGCAGAAACTCTGTAGGCCAGAAGGGAATGTCAGGATATATTGAAAGTTATGAGAGGGAAAAGGCTATAGCCAAGGATACGCTAACCAGCAAGTATCTCATTAAGATTTGTTGGAGATATCAAAAGCTTTACAAACAAGCGAAAACTAAGAGAATTCAGCACCAGCACCACCAGACCAGCTTTACAACAAGTGCTAAAGGAACTTCTTTAGGCAGGAAACACAAGAGAAGGAAAAGATCTACAAAAACAAACCCAAAACAATTAGGAACATGGCAATAGGAATATACATATCAATAATTACCTTAAATGTGAATGGATTAAATGTTCCAACCAAAAGACACAAAATGGCTGAATGGATACAAAAACAACACCCATATATACACTGTCTACTAGAGACACTTCAGAACTAGTGACACATACAGACTGAAAGTGAGGGGTGGAAAGAGATATTCCATGCAAATTGAAATCAAAAGAAAGCTAGGGTAGCAATATTCATATCAGACAAAATAGACTTTAAAATAAACACTATTATAACAGATAAAGAAGGACACTACAAGGGCTCAAGCAAAGAAGAATATTTAACAATTATAAATATTCATGTACCCAACATAGGAGCACCTCAATACATAAGGCTAATGTTAACAGCCATAAAAGGGGAAATCGACAGAAACACAATAATAGCAGGGGACTTTAACACCCCACTTACACCAAAGGACAGATCATCTGAACAGAAATTAAATAAAGAAACACAAGCTCTAAATGACACATTAGACTAGATAGACTTAATTGATATTAATAGGATATGCCAACCAAAAACAGCATAACACACTCTCTTCTCAAGTGCACGTGCAATATTCTTCAAGATGGATCACATCTTGGGTCACAAATCAAACCTCAATAAATTTAAGGAAATTGAAACTGTATCAAACATTATTTCTGATCAAAATGCTGTGAGACTAGATATCAATTACTGGAAAAAAATTGTAAAAAATGCAAACACATGGAGGTAGGACAACATGATACTAAATAACCAAGAGATCACTGAAGAAATCAAAGGGGAAATAAAAACATATCTAGAAACAAATGACAATGAAAACATGATGACCCAAAACCTATGGGATGCAGCAAAAGCATTTGTAAGAGGGAAGTTCATAACAATATAATCCTACCTCAAGAAACAAGAAAAATCTCAAATAAACAACCTAAACTTACATATAAAGCCATTACAGAAAGAAGAAGAACAACAACAAAAAGTTAACTGAAAGAAAGAAATCATAAAGATCAGATCAGAAATAAATGAAAAAGAAATAAGGAATCAATAGCAAATAACAATAAAACTAAAAGCTGGTTCTTTCAGAAGACAGGCAAAATTGATAAACCATTAGCCAGACTCATCAGGAAAAAAAGGGAAAAGACTCAAATCTCAGAATCAGAAATGAAAAAGGAGAAGTAACAACTGACACTGCAGAAATAAAAAGGATCATGAGAGACTACTACAAGCAACTATATGCCAATAAATGGACAACTTGGAAGAAATGGATAATTAGAAAAGTACAAACTTCTAAGACTGAACCAGGAAGAAATTGAAAATATGAACAGACCAACCACAGACACTGAAATTGAGACTGTGATTAAAAATCTTCCAGCCAACAAAAGTTCAGGGCCAGATCGTTTCACAGGTGAATTCTATTAAACATTTATAGAAAAGATAACACCTATCCTTCTCAAACTCTTCCAAAATATAACAGTGGGAGGAATACTCCCAAACTCATTCTACAAAGCCCTCATCACTCTGATACCAAAACCAGACAAAGGTGTCATAAAAAAAAGAAAAGAAAAAGAAAGAAAGAAAGAAAATTACAGGCCAATATCACTGATGAACATAGATGCAAAAATATTCAACAAAATACTAGCAAACAGAATCCAACAGCACATTAAAAAGATCATACACCATGATCAAGTGGGGTCTATCCCAGGAACACAAGGTATCTTCCATATATGCAAGTCAATCAATGTTATACACAATATTAATAAAATGAAGGATAAAAAATGTGATCATCTCAATAGATGCAAAAAAAGCTTTTGACAAAATTCAATACCCATTTATATTAAAAACTCTCCAGAAAGTGGGCACAGAGGCAACCTAACTCAACATAATAAAGGCCATATATGACAAACCCACAGCTAAGAATTTCCTCAACAGTGAAAAACTGAAAGCATGTCCTCTAAGATTAGGAAAAGACAAAGGTGCCCACTCTCACCACTTATTCAACATATTTTTGGAAGTTTTAGGTACAGCAATCAGAGAAGAAAAAGAAATAAAAGGAATCCAAACTGGAAAAGAAGAAGTAAAACTGTCACTATTTGCAGATGACATGACACTATATCTAGAAAACCCTAAAGATGCTACCAGAAAACTACTAGAAATAATCAATGAATTTGGTAAAATTGCAGGATACAAAATTAATGCACAGAAATCTCTAGCATTCCTATACACTAACAATGAAAAATCAAAGACAATTAAGGAAACACTGCCATTTACCATTGCAACAAAAATAATAAAATAACTAAGAATAAAACTACCTAAGGAGGCAAAAGACCTGTATGTAGAAAACTGTAAGATGTTGATGAAAGAAATCAAAGACAATACAAACAGATGGAGAGATATACAATGTTCTTGGATTGGAAGAATCAACATTGTGAAAATGATCACACTACCAAAAATAATCTACAGATTCAATGCAATCCCTGTCAAATTACCAATGGCATGTTTCACAAAACTAGAGCAAGAAATTACACAATTTATATGGAAACAAAAAAGACCCCGAATAGCCAAAGCAATCCTGAGAAGAAAAAATGGAGCTTGAGGAATCAGGCTCCCTGACTTCAGACTATACTACAAAGCTACACTAATCAAGACAGTATGGTACTGGCACAAAAATAGAAAGGTAGATCAATGGAACAGGATGGAAACCCAGAGATAAACCCATGAATACATAACCACCTTATCTTTGACAAACAAGGCAAGAATATTCAATTGAGAAAAGACAGCCTCTTCAATAAGTCATCCTGGGAAAACTGGGTAGCTACACGTAAAAGAATGAAATTAGAATACTCCAAACACCATACACAAAAATACTCAAAATAGATTAAAGACAAATGTAAGGCCAGACACTATAAAACACTTAGAGGAATACATAGAATACTCTATGACATAAATCACAGCAAGATCCTTTTTGACCCACCTCCTAGAGTAATGGCAATAAAATCAAACAAATGGGACCTAATGAAACTTAAACACTTTTGCACAGCAAAAGAAACCATAAACAAGATAAGCAGACAACCCTCAGAATGGGAGAAAATATTTGTCAATGAAGCAATGGACGAAGGATTACTGTCCAAAATATACAAGCAGCTCATGCAGCTTAATACCAGAAAAGCAAATAACCCAGTCCAAAAATGGGCAGAAGACCTAAATAGACAGTTCTCCAAAGACATTCAGATGGCTAACAAACACATGAAAAGATGCTCAACATCACTAATCATTAGAGAAATGCAATTCAAAGCCACAGTGAGGTATCTCCTCATACTGGTCAGAATGGCCATCATCAAAAACTCTGGAAACAATAAATGCTAGAGAGGGTGCAGAGAAAAGTGAACCCTCCTACACTTTTGGTGGGAATATAAATTGATACAATCACTATGGAAAACAGTATGGAGGTTTCTAAAAAAATTAGAAATAGAACTACCATATGACCCACCAATCCCACTACTGAGCGTATACCTGGAGAAAACCGTAATTCAAAATGATACATGTACCACAATCTTCACTGCACTATTTACAATAACCAGGACACGGAAGTAACCTAAATGCCCATCAACAGATGAATGGATAAAGAAGATGTGTCACACATATCCAATGGAATATTACCCAGCCATATAAAGGAATGAAATTGAGTCATTTGTAATGAGGTGGATGGACCCAGAGTCTGTCATACAGAGTAAAGTAAGCCAGAAAGATAAAAACAAATACCATATGCTAACTCATATATATGGAATCTATAAAATAATACTGATGAACACAGTGACAAGGCCAGAATAAAGATGCAGATGTAGACAACAGACTTGAGGACCCAGGGTGGGGTGCAAGGGGGAAGCTGGGATGAAGTGAGAGAGTAGCATTGACATATATACATTACCAAATGTAAAATAGATAGCTAGTGGGAAGCAGCTGCATAACATAGGGAGATAAACTCAATGATAGATGATGACTTAGAGGCCTGGGATAGGGAGGGTGGGAAGGTGTCATGGGTTGGAGGAGATATGGGGATATATGTAAAAATACAGCTGATTCACTTTGCTGTACAGCAAAAACTGGTACAACAGTGTAAAGCATTTATATTCCAATAAATAGCTTAAAAACTGGGGAGGGGAACAAGTTATTAATATAGGCAACAGCTTAGAGACTTTCAAACGCATTATGCTGAGTGAAATAAACTAGTTTCAAAAGGCTAAAAAGGGTACATGCCTAGCAGTCCAGTAGTTCCACGGAATCATGCAGAAGACTCCACGCTTCCACTGCAAGATGCACAGGTTCAATCCTTGGTCAGGGCATAAGATCCCGCATGCCACGCAGCATGGCCAAAAAAAATAAATAAAGGCTAAAAAAATTAAAAATAAAAGGCCAAAATTCCTAATACGTAAAATGTTTCTATAAATGAGAATTATAAGCTATAGATAACCTGAGGTGTTAAGAGTGAGTTCCCAGTAAAGGAAATATAACTAACTCTAAAACTAAGAAAAAATCTTACTCATGACAAAATAAATAAAAATCTAATACACTCTGTAGCACCACTCTTCACTTTCAGTTTTATAAAAATAATGCTTGATCATAAAGTTTGCAACAAATTCTGTTGAAGGTAATTTGTGATATCTACCAAAATTATGAATGACAAATCCTTTTAATTAGCAATTTCTCCTCTAGAAATTCAGCATACAGATACACTTTCTCATGAGTGCACAAATGATATGTATACAAGGCTGTTTATTGCAACATTGTTTGTGATAGCAAAGACAGGACACAAAAGCTCCTCATCCCACATGATTGGCTAAAATCCATACTTGGAATATAAACAGGCACAAAAAGTAAAGAATATTTTTAACTAACATGAAATATTTTCAATGTAGCTTAAGTGAAAAAACAAGTTGCAGAATGGTAGAATTTTCTACTATAGGTGCTATTTTTCAAGAATAAAGAAAAAGTTTATTGGTCCATATCTTCTCTAGCATTTATTGTTTGTAGATTTCTTATAGCATCATGTCATAATGTTTCATTCACTAAAGTTTGTGGTAATGTCCCCATTTTCATTTTGAAATTTAGCAATTTGAGTCTAGCTCAAGATTTCTCAAATTTGTTGATATGTTTTAAAGAACAAACTTGAATTTGTTGCTAGTCTCTATATTTTTATTCTCCATTTGGCTGACATCCACTCTAATTTTGATTATTGTCTTCCATTTTCTGCCTTTGGCTTTATTTTCCAGGTGCTAATGGTGGAAAGTTAGGTTATTTATTTGGTTTATTTCTCTCTCTTTTTTTTTTTAATTTTAATCCATTTTATTTAACCCAATATATGTGAAATATTTCAACAAGTGTCAGCATAAAGATTCTGAAGGAGATATTTTACATTCTTTTTTTCACATGAAAGCTGAAATCCAGCAGGTCTTCTCAGGCCCCAAATAAATGTCCTGAGTCCCTAAGATTTCACAGTTCCAGCACATCGAATTCTGGACCAGTCACATTTCCTGTACTTGATAGCCACCCCAGCTCACGACTACCATGCAGGACAGCAGGACACTAGATAGACAGCTTTATGTGCCAGTGCTTTCCCTAAACAGCTGTGGCCCTGAAATGTTCTATGTACCAAGAGAATTGGAGATGGAAAACTTATTTCTCCTTCTCAACTTTCCACCTGGTGACTGAGAGAGACAGCTTTACCTATTCTTGTAACCGTGCCGGCCTAGAAACACGGCTGAGGCAGGGCTGCTTCTTGCAGGGGCTGGCTTTTGAGCTTGGCATGGCGGGTGCACACTGCTGCACAGAGGAAATGGCTGGTGGTAAGGGGGGCACCCCAGTCCTGACCCTCCCTACAGGGAGCTGCAGACGGTGTTATTCCAGGCTGCAGGGTCCCTGCCTGTGCTAGGGCTGGAGGATGCTGGGAGAGCCCTGTGCAAATGCACTGGGCCCCTGGGCAGGGCTGTCACAGTGCTAACCATGCATGCAGGGTGCTCGGTGAATAGAGCAGGAATATCCGCATGTCCTATCTCGGGTCTCTGAAAGGCCTGGGGGTCTGAGGAAGGTGCAGGCGAGTTGGGGGGAAATGAGGGGAAGGTTCAGCCATATCTCAGAGGCCCTAACACTGCCACAGGGGCTGATAGGATGGGGGGCATGGCTGCCTCCACACCAAATTATCCATATTGGGGCAGGTAGTGGTGACAGGGACAGGCCCAGGTGGGGATGACAGCCTTTGGCCTGGACATGTCATCTGGGAGGTTTGACCATGTGGTGGGGGCTGAGTACAGTGTGGCTTCAGCTGAGGAGGCAGAGAAGGAGTTAGCCCAGGGCCTCGTGCTCACAGATGTCGTCCTATCCAAAGAGGTGAGAAAAACAGCCCTTCCTTTTGGAGTCTTCAAGGTCCTAAAGATCATGAGTCACCACTTCAAAAACATCCTGTCCTGAGTTTTCATTTCTGTGCAGGTTGGTTGCATGTGTGGAGCCGGGAGTCTTTGGGTCAAGTGCCCTGGGTGCCGGCCTGTGGCCTGCAGTGGAGACTGGCTCCAGAGTCCCCCTTCATTGCTTTCCTTCTCTTCCTGGTCTCACTTCCCCATTCTCCAGTGGGTTTCCTAGGATCACCTCCCACATAGACTCTGGACGTGAATCCCTGTCTTACAGGCTCTGCTTCTGGGGACCCCTAGCTAAGACAGATGACACAGTTATATAATCAGCAGTGATTACGCTGTGCATATTTAAGGGAGATTTCAGGCAAGGTCTGTTTCTCATATGCACATAAGTCTTCGTCTTGGTGCCCAGGATCACTTTCGGCCCCTGGGCTGTCTCTCTTCAGTGAAGGGACAACAGCCCAGCATTCACCAGGCTGAGACCTCATAAGCTTCAAATGGGAAGTGTATATCCTGTGCCTGGCACTGACTCTCCTCATTGGGCTCCTGGCCCTTCTGAGTCAGACCCCTGACCCCACAGCCAATTACTAAGGGGCCTCCCAGCTGCTCTCCTGCTCTCTGGCTTCCTGATCTGCAAGCCGCCTGCCTCACTGCTCCTAGACTGGACTTTCCCAAGCAGAGGTCAGAGCATGAGGTTCTCTAGGATACAGTCCTGGCTCTGCCCTTCTCCATCCATGACACAGGGGACCAAATATTTATGCTGGACACTGCTTTTCTCGCCTGTAGGAGCCCTAACACCAGCTGCCCAGTTCCTCTGAGAATGGTGCAGGGTAGTTACAAGAGGGCTCTGGAGTCAGGCTGCCCACTTTTGTCCCTTCCCAGGTATGTTAGTTTGCTCAGGTTGCCATAGCAAAGCTTATAGGTGGCCATTGTCTCCCTGTGTCTTCACATGGTCTTCCCTTTGTGGAAGTCTGTGTCTTAATCTTTTTTTTTTTTTCTTTAGCTCTTTATTGGAATAAAAATAAAAAGCAATTGCTTTACAATCTTGTACCAGCTTTTGAGATGCACCAAAGTGAATCAGCTGTATTTATACATATATCCCCATATTTCCTCCCACCCGTGACTCCCTCCCATCCTCTCTGTCCTGGCCCTCTAAGGCATCACCCATCATCGAGTATTTCTCTTTTTTAATGTCAGTGTTTACACCTGTAAATTTCCACTTGAATATTTTGACTCATTGCAGTGTATTTTGCTATGTTGTGTTTTTGTTTTCGATGATCTGAAGCTATATACTAAGTTCCCTTGTGATTTCCTCTTTGACCTAAGTCTTGACTCAGATTGTGTTGCTATAACCAAGAAGAACCCTATGGAGCCTCCCCAAGACAAGCCTTCCCTCCTCCTCTGCTTTAGCTCCTCTCTGAAGTACCTAGATAATAGCATTTGATGCAAATTTCCTGAGCTGTTTTGCAGATGTGAAAACCCCCCACCTGTTGGAAGAACTAGTTGTTGACCAAAAGCCGCAGGCCTCCTGGAGCCTAAGGACTGACAATCCCCTGTGATGCCACCCCACTGCCTCACCATCAGCTGATCAGAGAACTGTGCACAAGCTGATCACAGTAGCCTGCAATCAACCCTCACCTGGCATTTAAAAAGGCTTTGCCAAAACCCTTCAGGAAGCTTGAGGCTTTTCAGGGCATGAGCCACCTCATCTCCTTGCATGGCCTTGCAATAAATCTTTCTCTGCTCCAAACTCTGACATTTCAGTTTGTTTGGCCTCACTGTGCATCAGGCATGCAAACCTGTATTAAAAATTTTGGCAAGAGAGCCAGGAGTCCCTGCTCATGGCAGGTCAACCCCTACCTGGGGCAGCCCCTTCCCTGAGCCCCCAGCAGCTGCCAGAGCCCATTTTGCTCTGGGGATCTCAGTGGGGTTGTCCCCAACAGGCACTGGTCACCCATGGCATGAGGCTGTTTGGAGCTGAGAAATGTACGGAGCTGCAGTCCACACTTGGTGTCACTGGGTGAGTCATTTCAGCTTGTGCAGGCTAGGAAATCTCTCCACTCCATATGGGCTGCTTCCCTTATGGGAAGTGAGCCACTTGAGGGTACGTCACGCCAGTGTGCACACCGGGAACTTATTTCCCCCTCAATATGGACTTTTCCTTTACAGGACAAGCCACTTTGTTTGATTGGGGCGCCTTCTTAGGAAAGGGAATTGTTTTTGGACTCTACCAAATTTGTAAACAAGTTCATTGGAATTTCAAGAGCCGGGCTTGTCAATTTGTTTGGAGGCCTCCACTTTGGAGTGAAAGGGGAATTCTAGACTACACCTCTTCTGATTTTCTGTCTGTGTGACCATAGCTTAGTTGTTGTTTGTGTCTTTGTGTGTAGCATTTTGGGGTGAGCCACTCATGGTCCATTCATTTCTGGGAGCCGGCTGTTCTGCAGCCTCTGTCTGGGAATGGAGGTGGGATTTCTGGCCAATGCCTCATGTGATTCTTTGTTTGTGGGACCATGTGTTTGTTGTTTGTATGTGTGTTAGTGCTTACATTGGCCGGTTGAGATGTCTTTGGTGAATAACGGGGCTGATATGTGATGACACCAGGGTATTGCATAGGTTTTGCCTGTGGTGAAGCATTTGTTAGAATTTTCTTCCTTTTGGGGGCTAGGGAATTGTGAACCTGAGAGACTTATTTTGATACTGAGCAGGGCCCTGTGGAGCTCCAGGGCACAAAGCTTTTCTGTGTCCCCTGTTTCTTTGATTGTAGGAAAACAGCCTTCATTCAACCTCCATGACCTTCCCTGAGTTCCACTGGGCATATTCAAGCAGTTGTTGATTAATGAAGGGAGGGATGCTGGAGACCTGGGGGAAACAGTCAAGAGCAGCCTTGGGGCAGGTCCTGTTTCCCCAACAACAATACACACAATATCTTTGAGCTATTTTGCAGAAGTTGAAACCCCCTCCTGGTGTGAGAAGTTAATGATTAACGATGCTATGCTGCCCACGAGCATGTAGAACCCAGACCAGCTGAACCTGAAGGTGGATGATGCTGACTCCTACTTACCTCACCACCAACCCATCAGAAGAATGCAAGACTGTTACTGCCTTGACCCTGATCGCCTAACCCTGACCACGAGCCCCGACTATAAGACCTCTCTCTATTCCCCAGAGAGGGGGGCACAGTTCTTGAGGTGCTAGTCGCTGTGTTCCCCCTTTGCCTGGCAAAATAATAAAGCTATTCTCTTCTGCTCCTCCAAAGTTCTGTCTCCATCTTTCTCTTCAATGTCGGTGAACAGAGGTCAGGTTTTTCTGGGCAACAATTTGAATCGCTGTTTGCTTGATATTTGATAACACCAGCCAAGAATAATTAAGTATAGATAATCAGAGTTCTGTTCCATCATATAGTTCCCAGGGGTACTTTTGCAAAACTAAGAGATCTTTAGCTATGCTCACTAAATGAAAGAAAATGCCTCAATACTACCTGAGATCTGGAGGATGGAGGCCCCTAATGACTTGGCTATTATATATCAAAGTGGGTCTTTTTCAATTGCATTTATCTTGGAGGTATGCATGTGTATGTGAATGCATGTCTTGGTACCTGAGTCAAAATCCCTTTTTCTCTTCCTATTTTTGCTGAAAAGGCAGCTTGAAAATGTGAGCAGATAATATGTATTATTGTATTTGTGTGTTTACACTGAGGTGGATTTGGGGAAGTGGAAAAAAGAAAGTTCCCTGAAAATACCCTGAGATGTCTGTGTCTTGTATAAGTAGTTAGAAGAGGAATATGCATTTCTCTTCCTGTGCCTTTGAGATATAAATGATTTACCTGGGCTCTCTGAAGCTTATCTAATCAATCTGCATTGTTTGGAATAGAAGGAAAAGAGGAAACAAAGTCATCCAAGGAGAAATTTATCTGTATTTTTGAGACACAAATGCCCTATCTGGTCTTCTCAGGAACTATCATCTCTGCCATCCTTTTAAAATGCAAATTTTGAAAAGAGAGTGAAGTAAATTAGAAATTGACTTGTCAAGGGTAGATAAAAATCATAAGTGTCTTTTAATTTTTTTTTACTTACACAAACATTTTAATGGTAAAATATAATATACATACAGAAGAGTTCAGAAAACATATATCCAAAAACAAAACAAAACAAAACAAAACAAAACAAAAAATATATCCACTTTTTAAGAATAATTATAATTCAAATACCTGTATAAACACCACACAGGTCAAGAAACACAATATTGTCAACACCCTAGAAGTCTTCTGGGTGACTTTTACCAATCATAGTTCCCCCTCTCTCACCCTGAATTTTAAGCTATTTACTTGCTTTTCTTTTTTACCTTTTATTTTTTAAGATTTTATTGGAATATAATTGCTTTACACTATTGTGCTGGTTTTTGCTGTACAACAAAGTGAATCAGCTGTATTTATACAGAGTTGGGAACTGTAATAGGCAAGAACAAATCTGACTCCATAATAGACCTGTTTCTTTTACTTTAAGCTTTGTATTCTTTTCTTTTGCTACAAGTTCATTACTAAAATGATGTTTCCTATAGTATAAAGTACACATAATGGCCCATCTCAGGGAGCTCTGCCCCATGCTTGAATGTTAAACTAGAATACTTTTGTTCAGTTCACAGGGAACATTCTGACTCAGCCCACTTGTGAATGGCTGCAGGAAAGAAGAAATTAATGTATCCCCTCCTGAATCTGATGGAAACCAGGAGATATTTGCAACAGCTTATAATCTATATTGTCTTTTTTGTTGTTTCTTGCATTAACAAATGTGTGACTGATCCTCTGATAAAATAATATATAGTTCCATATGAGATCAATGATTGTAACAGTGAAATTCTAGATATGAGAAGAAATGAGAAGGAATGTTTTCCTGGACCATAAGAGGCTCATGAGACAGGAGATCTGGAGACTTTTGGCACTAAGTTCTAGTCCAGTGATAGCACATTGAGTGACCTATGAATGAAACCTCCCCCATACCTGGGAATGAGCATTCCTAGAACCATAGGATGAAATGGTCATGAAGTGCCCCCAAAACCATGGTCAAATTTATGACCACGAAGAGGCTCTGCCAGCTGAAAAGTTGACACTTGCCATCTACCTCTCCAGTGCAGCTGCTGACCTTCAACACTCCCTGAAAGGAGGTCATGGTGGAGATCAGGGATGAGGCACTCTGTGTTCTGGAAAAAACTGGCAGAACAGGCCTTCAGAGAGTTACATATTTTCAGAAGGTTTTATGAGCCCAAATTCTTGCATCTTCTCATATCTAGAAAAGCATTAAAATTACTAATAGTGATGTCTGCTTTGGACATTGAGGAGAGAAATGCACCTGAAAGTAAAAAAGGAATAAGCTGTGTCAGACGCAGAAGCCACCAGGCTTTCTCAAAGCAGTGTCTGAATAATTGTAACCAAGAAGGACCTTGTGGGTACCTCTGTCAAGTTTGATTAACCTCTTTATTTGAACCTTTATACCTTTTTTGTTCAAAACTTGTTCTCCTCAAGATTGAGAAGTATCAAAGAGAAGGGGGGAACTGTAACTGAGCAAGACCCTATGGGGCCTTCAGAGGCAGGCCTTCCCCCATATACTTTGCTTTATTTCCTCTCTGAAGTACCTAGATAATAGCATTTGATGCAAATTTCCTGAGTTGTTTTGCAGACGTGAAAACCTTCCACCAAATAGAAGAACTACTTGATGATCAAGAACTCATAGCCCCAGGCCTCCTGGAACCTAAGAACTGGTAATGTGAAAGTTATCAGTTAACCCCTGTGACACCACCCTGCTGCCTCACCATCAGCCAGTCAGAGAATTGTGCACAAGCTGATCATGGTCCCTGCAATACCCGCCTCTCCTGGCCTTTAAAACCGCTTTGCTGAAACCCTTCATGGAAGCTCAAGGGTTTTCAGGACATGAGCCACTTCATCTCCTTTCATGGTCTTGCAATAAACCTTTCTCTGCTCCAAACTCTGATGTTTCAGCTTGTTTGGCTTTACTGTGTTTTGGACACATGAATTTGAATTAACATTATTTATAATGTTGTAGGACATGTACATATTGAATGGCCCTTTATTTTACTGAAGTATAGGTGATTTACGTTATTTTCTTGGTTTCAGGTGTAAGGCATAGTGATTCAGTAGTTTCATAGATTATACACTATGAAAACTTGTTACAAGATTATGATTCTAATTCCCTGTGCTACACAACTATCCTTGTTTCTTATCTAGTTTATACACAGTGGTTTCTATGTCTTAATTCCATACACCTAATTTGTACCTCCCCCCTCTCTTTCGCTAACCCCTTTAACAACCACTAATTTGGTTTCTATTTCTATGAATCTGTTTTGCATATATATCATTTGTATTCCTTTTTAAATTCTGCATATAAATGATATACAGTATTTGTCTTTCCCTCTCTAACTTATTTCACTAAGCATAATATGCTCCAGGTCCATACACAATGTTGAAAATGGCAGAGTTTTGTTCTTCTTTTGACAGAGGAATATCCTATTGTGTGTATATATATATATATATATATATATATATATATATATATACACATCATACCTTCTTCATCCTTTCTTCTATTCATGAGCTCATGGGTTGATTCCATATATTGTATATTGTAAATAGTGATGCTATAAACATTGGGGTACAGGTATCTTTTTGAATTGCTGTTTTCATTTTTTCTAGATATACATATATCCAAGAGAGGAATTGATGGATCATATGGTATTACTATTTTTAGCTCTTTGAGGAGACCTCATACTGTTTTCCATAGTGGCTGCACCAATTTACATTCCCACCAACAGTGTACAAGGGTTCCTTTTTCTCTACATGCTCTCTAACATTTGTTATTTGTAGACTCTTTGATTATAGCCATCTGACAAGTGTGAGGTGATATCTCATTGTTTCAATTTGCGTTTCTCTAATAATGAGTGGTGTTGAGCATGTTTTCATGTGCCTATTAACCACCTGTGTTTCCTCCTTGGGAAAAAAAAATGTCTATTCAGGTGTTTTGTCAATTATTTCCTTTTCTGTGCCAAAAAATTTCAAGTTTATTTGGTCTCATTTGTTTATTTTTACTTTATTTTGTCTTAAGAGACAGATTTTAAAAATTGCTAAAATTCATGTCAGAGAATTCTGCCTGTGTTTTTTGTGGTTTCTTTTATGGTTTCAGGTCTTACATTGAGGTCTTTAATCCATTTTGTGTATATTTTTTATATGATGTGAAGGAATGTTTTAATCTTATTGCTTAACCTGTAGCTGTCCAGTTTTCCCAGTACCACTTGTTGAAGAGACTGTCTTTTCTGCATTGTATATTCTTGCCTAGTTTGATGTAGATTAATTGACCATAAATTCATGGCTCTCTATTCTGTCCCATGATCTAGGTGTCTGTTTTTGTGTCAGTACCATCTTGTTCTGATTGCTGTAGATTTGTATTGTAATCTGAAGTCTGGGAGAGTGATACCTCCAGCATTCTACTTCTTTCTCAAGATTGCTTCGTCAATTCAGGGTCTTTTGTAGTGCATATGATTTTTTTAAATTACTTCAACTACTTTTGTGAAAAATGTCATGTGTATTTTGATATGAATTGCATTAAATGTGTAGATTGCTTTGGATGGTTATTTTAATAATATTAATTCTTCCAATACCAGAACACAGGACAATTTTCCATTTCTTTCCATCACCTTTAATTTCCTTTACTAATATTTTATAGTTTTCAGGGTATAGCTATTTTACCTCATTGGTTAAGTTTATTCATAGGTTTTTTTGATGTCATTTTAAATAGGATTTTTCTACCTTCTCTTTCTGATAGTTCAATAATAGTATATAGAAACACAAAAGCTTTCTGTATATTGATCTTGTATCCTGCATTTTTTCTGAATTCATTTATTAGTTTTAAGAGTTTTTGGGTAGAGACTTCAGGGTTTTCTGTATTCAGTATCATGTCATTTGCAAATAGTGACAGTTTTACATCTTCCCTTCCAACTTGAATGACTTTGATTTATTTTTCCTATGTGATTGCTGTGACTAGTACTTTTACTACCATGTTAAATAAAAGTGGTGAGAGTGGGCATCCTTGTCTTGTCCTTGAATTTAGAGAAAAGACTTTCAGCTTTTCCTTGTTGAGTATGATATTATCTGTGGGTTTGTCAAAAATAATCTCTATTATGTTGATATATGTTCCCTGTATACCCTTTTTGATTAGTTTTTACCATAAATGGATGTTAAGTATTGTAAAATCTTTCTCTGCATCTATTGATATGATCATGTGATTTTTATCTTTCCTTTGGTTAATGTGGTATAACACAGTGATTAATTTGTGAATGTTGAGCCACCCTTGCATTCCTAAAATAAATTCAGTGTGATCATGATGTATGATCCTTTTTGTATATTATTGGATTCAGTTTGCTATTATTTTATTGATGGTTTTTGCATCTATATTCATCAAAGTTATTAAGATTTAATTTTCTTTTTTGTAGTGTCTATGCCTGATTTTGTTATCAGGGTAATTGTGGCCTCGTAGAATGAATTTGAGAGTGTTCTAGCCTCTTTGATTTTGGGGGAATTCTTTGAGAACAATATGTGACAATTTTTATTTATATGTTTGGTACAGTTCCCTTGTGAATTTGACCAGTTACTGGACTTTTGTTTGCTGGGAGATTTTTTTTTTTTTTAACAATTCAATTTCCCTACTAGTGATTGGTTTGTTCAAACTGTCTGATTTCTTTCTTTTTCTTTTTTTTTTATCAGTTTTCAGAAGTTGTTAGTTCTTGAAATTTCTTTATTACTTCTAGGTTATCGAGTTTGGGGGCATATAAATATTCTTAGTATTTTCTTATGGTTGTTTGTATTTCTGTGCTATCAGTTGTTGTTTCCCTCTTTCATTTTTTAGCTTGTTTCTCTAAGTCTCAATTTGTCTAATTTACACTGTTTGATGTCTCCTTTTTCTATGCCACATGATAGTAATTCCTCTTGTTTCTGTTTTCTGTCCCCTTTGTGGGGTTGGTCCAGTGTCTTGAGTAGGCTTCCTGATGGGAGGTTCTGGTGCCTGCTTTAAGGTTTGTGGATCTGAATCTTTTCACTCTGATCAGCAGAGCCATGTCAGGTGGTGTGTCTTAGGGTATCTGTCAGCATAGTATGATTTACATAGTCTGTGTGCTGATGGGTGTGTCTGCATTGATGAGGAAATTGAAACTTCCATACTTGTAATTGCTTACTCTCCTCTATCTTGCAAAGGCCTGCTCACCACTCTCAGTTAAACAGTGAAATGACTTACTAAGAGCGATCAGGTAAGGGAAGAATGTCTCGCTCTCAGGCACCCACCCCAAGCCTTTGTTTGAGACCCTTTGCACATAGACTTGTTAAGTGATCATTAACTTCAACTTGCAACCAATATGAGAATGTCATTTGTGGCCTTAGTCCTGATAAGAATGGAATGTCCTTCTCCTACAAGTTCCTGTTAGGACCCCCTACCATGTGGGTAACCCATGGCAACTCCAGCACTCTGTAACTGCCCATGACCTATAGCAATTTGTAGCCAATTAGTTTGTACCAATTATAGCTGTATGTTTTAACCTATGTAAGGAGAAGACTCCCCTGAAACAGGGCCCAGGATTTTGGAGCGTTAGCTCATCTGGGTCCACCGGCATAGTAAACCTGAGTTCTCCAACTCTCTGAGTGTGGTGCTTGGTTTCTCGTGGGATCAGTTTTCTACAACAGTGTTCCTCTCTTGTTTGTAGCTTGATGTGAGGTATGCAGCACTGGCAGTTGCAGTCAATCAGGTGAAGCCAGGTCTTAGACTCTGATAGAGGCCTCTATGAGAGCTCTCTGCTATTAATATTTCCTGTGGCTTAGGACTCTCTAGTGTCTAGTGTCCTGGACTTGGTGCTCCCTCTCCAGAGCCTCAGGCTTGACTTTTGGTGGAGGAATCCAAACTCCACAGGTTGCTTGTCCTGGCAATAAAAGGGATTAAAAAAGACTATACAAGCCCCAGAATTTGCTTTGTTGTAGGAGTCATGTTAGGGAAATAGGACTTGCTCTGAAGTGGTACTTATGCAGTCTGTAGTGGCCCACCTTCTTTACTCAAGGGGAGAGAGATGAGATGGTGGGACAGGGAAGCACAGGGGCTGACTTGGGGTTTCAGCTGTGGCTTCCTCTCACCCCTGGCTAGTGAGCTGCAGAGAAGGCCTAGGTAGCATTTTGAATGGCCTTTATTTTTATCTAATCAACCACCCTATCTTTTGAGCACAGTATTATTCTATTAGCATTTAAAGAAATTTGTATATGTATGTGTTTATTGCCTGTTTATTTCTTGTTTTATTTTTATTTTTGTAGTTTTCTTTATTCATTTCATCTTTTTGTTTTTTTCTCTTGTGTTTTGATTATTTTCTTTATTAATATGCTTGCATTATTTCTTTTCATTTTTTGCGTATCTATTGTAGGTTTTTGATTTGTAATTACCATGAGGTTTATAGAGCTACATTTTTACTCCCCTCCCAACATTTTGTGTTTTTGATGTCATATTTTACATCTTCCTGCTTTTCCTTTAACTGTTTATTGTAGTTGCTTTTACAATTTTCTGTCTTTTATGTCCTGACTTATTTAAGTGGCTTATCCTCAATCCTCATTATTTATTTGCCTTTTCTACTGGAAACTTCCCTTTCCTATAGATTCTTACTTCATTTCTATATAGAGAAAGCTCTTTAACATTTATTTTAATTAAGTTTAGCATATGTGATGTTTTCATTTCTGCTTGTCTGAGAAGTTTTTGTCTCTCCTATTCTAAGTGATAAAATTTCTCTTATTCTAAATGATAGACTGCATTGCAAACTTTTTTTTCCTTTCAGCACTTTGGACATATCATGCCACTCCCATCTGTCCTGCAAAGTTTCTGCAGAGACATCGGCTGATAGCCTTGTGGGGATTCCCTTGTAAATGACTCATTGTTTTTCTCTTGCTGCCTTTAGAATTCTCTCTTTAACTTTTGTCATTTTAATTATAATATGTCTTGGTTTTGATCTGTCTGTGTTCATCTAGTTGGGGACCCTCTGTGCAACCTGTACCTAGATATCTGTTTCCTTCTTCAGCCTTGGGAAGTTTTCAGTCATAATTTTCTCAAATACATTTCAATCCCTTTCTAACTCTCTTCTCCTTATGGAACCCTTATAATGTGAATGTTGGATGTTTAATGTTATGTCAGATAGCTCTTAAGTTTCTTTAACTTTTTATATTTATTTTTCTATCTGCTATTTTGTTTGGGTATTTTGCATTATTTTATCTTCCAGATCACTTATGTGTTCTTTTATATCTCTTTATTTGCTATTCCTTTATTTTAGTGTTTTTTTTCCAGCCACAACTTATTTCTGATTGGGTCTTTTTTATATTTTTTAGTTCCTTGTTAAAATAGAGACACAGACATAGAGAACAGACTTGAGGACACAAGGGGAAGGGGAAACTGATATGTACTGAGAGTAGTATTGACATGTATATGCTACCAAACATAAAATGTATGGCTAGTAGGAAGTTGCTGCAGAGCACAGGGAGGTCAGCTCAATGCTTTGTGAAGACCTAAAGGGGTAGGATAGGGAGGGTGGGAGGGTGGCTTAAGAGGGAGGGGATATGGGGATATACATATACATATAGTTGATTCACTTTGTTGTACACAGAAACTAACACAATACTGTAAAGCAAGTATACTCCAATAAAGATGAAAAAAATTTTTAAATGTTTTAATCAATTCTTTTTCCTAATTCAGTTAACATTTTTATTATCAATATTTTGAATTCTTTAACTGGTAAGTTGCATATTTCTGATTCATCATTTCTTTTTTTCAGGTGTTCTCTGCTCTTTTAATTGAGTAGTTCCTCTAACCTTTCATTTTACTTAACTTTTTCTTTGTGAATTTATGTAAATCAGTTATCTATTTTTGTCTGGAAGCAGTGCTTTTATGTGGGAGCTTCCCTGTGTAGAATTCCTTTGCCAGATGTCTTGTGGGATGGCTGGATTTGATGTGGACAAAAGTGACCTCTTTCCTCAGGGTGTGTTGGCTGCTATCACCTTGGTAGGGGATGTGATTGGTGTTGGAGGAGCTAGAGCCTATGTGGAGTGTAAATTAAGACTTATTTCTGCTCAATGGCTGTCACACCCTGTCATAAGCAGGGTCTGCTCCCAAATTGCTGAAGTAGAAGACCTAACATTCAGGCTTGAGCTGGCTCTGTTCCCTGTAAGTGTGTGATATTTTCCCTCTCTCAACTCCTCAACCTTTGCCTCAGAGGTGGGAGTTCTGAAGCAAGTGGGGCCTATACACATGCAGAAGTATGATGCACCATCAGTGTAGGTTTCTGTGGCTCCACTCAGACACAGCTTCTGTGCAAGTCCCCTTGGTCTCTCATAGCCAATCAGCCTCCTGCCTGTGCTAACCCTGCCTTGTTGTGTAGCTGATCTGGGCTGGTGAAGACCCATGAGAATTCCACCTGCGTTGGGGGTTATCTGTGCTAGAGCAGCCACCATCAGAACTCTGGGCAGCTTCTTACCACCAGCTTCAAAACTTTATCTCCCACACTTATTTTCCAGCATTCCAAATATAATGCTCATTTCACTGAAAAAGATGAGCTCAATTACAACATTATTTGTGTCTCTTTTGTTCATTGACACACAGTCAAAGCCTGAGGAGTGTCAGTTTATTAAGGATATTTAGCCATATGAATTATCAATGACCTTTAAGCATTGAACATTGAAATCCGGACACTGTAAATACTTGTCAAACGATTAATTGAGATAAGAGATCCTACCTTCATATGTGATATATTGGGGTTGAATATCTATGTGTGTTAATAATGAGAATATACTAGAGGGTGATGAATAGTAAAGAAACTTTGCTTTCCTCATAAGTCACAGTATTAACGTGGGACCAAACCTGTAAATCTCATGACCTTTACAAGAACACATTGGTTCTGTTGATATTTTTCTACAAAGTAATCTGAAGTAAGAACTTATCTCATTTACTTGGGCACAGCATCAATTTTACCTTATTTTGTTGTTCAGGGGCTTATCAGTTTATTTCAAGATGTAATATTTTGAAAGCTTTACCAAATCTAAAAAGAAAAACAAAACCCATAGATAAAATTGATTAAATTATCAGGTGTATTTATTATAGCCTTTGCTATAATGGTATAAAGGTATTCAAATAAAAAATTCAATTTTGGTTTATTAATCCCTGACCGTAGCATTTATACACTTTTTACTTATTGCTGAATACTTGCATGCACCAACATACATTATGGATCGGTAGAAACCTCAGAAGAAAGAAATTACTCTCTGGATTGCTATAGTTTGATGAATGAAATAAAAAATCCTTTTGGTTTCTAGCAACTGAAAATAACTAATGCTCAGAGCTTACTTTCTCATCTGCAGTTGTAGATCTCTGTAGAGTCACTTATAAAAATTAGGAAGAAATATCTGTGATCTCAGATGGTGAAATTAATTAAAAACACTTCTAAGTTTATCAAGAGAACCCTTTGCAACTAAGAGAGTAATTTGCTATTCCTCTGGGCAAATCAGAAAGTTCACTGTGCACAAATCTGTTTACAGTCCGTGGGAATGAAGTAAGCTGTGCCTCCTATAACCCTGGATCCAGGCACACACCTGCATCCTGCTGCAGCCCATCAGTGTCCCCTAAACATTGAGAACTCAGATCAGTAAGTCCCTTCCTTGTCTGCAGCTCTTGCCTGAAGGGAGAAAACTGGCCATTTTTTGCAAGAATTTACTTTCCACAATCATTTTATGCTTTGAAATTCTTCTTATGTTAAATATTTTGCCTCTACTTAAAAGTAAGTCTCTTCTTTTCTTGTTCCTAAACCCACAGTCCTCTAGTTTTTTCTTAGCATTTGCCATGTATTCCATTTCTCTCATCTCTCTTTTCTGCTACTCCTTTATTCTGCTGTGTTCTCCCTCTCATTTCTCTTCATCTGTAATTCTCATCATTCTGATGGATATTATTTAATTTTTCTTTCACCTTACAACCTTCAACTCACTTCTTATATAGATATATATTTACATTTAATTTATTAAATTGTAATGTGTTTACATCCTATCTGAACTTTCACCTTCTGTGGTTATTATCATCAATTCTCTTTTCTGTTCTTAGTTAATTTATTGCTTTAGAAATTCTATTTGTAAGTTCTTCTTGAATTCTTTCCTGTTTTTCCTCTTATCTTCTTCCAATTTTAACACATCATTTCTCTCTTCTGTGCATTTATTTATTTTCTTAATTGTGTATGTTTTATTCCTTTTTACCATGTCTTTACATTCTTTACCATATTTTCTATCTTTTCCATTCTTGTATAATGCCCTTTCTTATACTACTAATCTTTTTCATGTCATTTATATGTATTGTTTACTCCATAATTTTCTAAAATTCAAAAATTTTAGTAAATTTATTGTTATTCTGATTCTTTTGTGTATATTGTTTATATATACAATTCTTCTAAATTGCTCTCATAAGAACTTATTAATAAGCAGTTAAAAGCAATTTTATAGAAAAATATTGAAGTATACAATTTTTAAACTGTGAAAAAAATCAAGGATATTTGCTGTAAAAATTTCAATTCTTTCCAAAGTTTATATATGTACTATATACACATTTTTAAAATTAAAGGTGGTATTACAAAGTTCAGATTCATAAACTATGTTTTAAAATAAACTGCTTAGTTTCTTCTAGGTGCATTTCCAGTAAAAATTTGTGTCTATGATTCTTATTTATATTAATCAGTATAAATTTATAGTGATTTTATCATGTGTGCAGTATTAATGAGCAGTTATTTCAGAATCAAGTGTTTGAGTGTAATAAATTAAAATTACATATATAATTATATATAACAAGCAGAACTATATATATATATATATAATATATATTGCTCTAATATATATATTAGATCAACAATGACTTTCCAGTATAAAGTACACTACATTTTTTAAACCTTTAAATGGAGATAAAGAATCAATGTATATGGTCAACAAGCATTAGGAATGATGTAAAATATTTAATTCACATATGCTATATGGCTGAATTATGAGACATGAAAATAATCACACACATCAGAATTAACATTTTTTACAACTGTTGATACGTAAAGCAATAATAAAGCAGTTAGGTCAACCTAATAACTTTGGTTGAGGGTTTATTTCTTCTAAAGCATTACAAGAATACATGAGGTATCTGAAATGGACACAGGACACCAGGTTAGGGAGGGGGAAACTGGCCTGGAAACAAACAGGAGGAACCAAGAGAAAGCTCCCGCAGCTCCAGGACTATACTTGCGTAGTAGCTGGAGAGAACTTCTGCCCCCTCAGAGGGCTGTAGACACAGAGTCACCAGGGTGGGAGTTGAGGACTGAGAAAAACTGGGATCCAGACAATTCCAGAAATTCTGGAGCAAACAGGAAAGCTTGAGGACCTTAGTGCTTTGCTGATGACAGATAACTTAGCCCAGGGAGCTCTGCTTTACCAGTGAATAATATTATTTCTCTCATTGTTTTATACACTTTGTTTCTTTCAAGTCATCCCACTCTTTTCCCTTTCAGTTTCCTCTCTTCAGTGGCTGCTCCTACTTACACCTGTGAAAGTTTTACTTTGGTTCTAGTTCTTATTTTTGGTGTCAGTCACTGTTAGTTTCCTACTGCTCATCTCGTTCATATTGTTAATGTTATGTGACCCACTCTACCACTGTTTTCCTGTACACCTCTTCCACTCTCAGACACATGTATCTTTCATTTTGAATAGTCTGCCTACAAATAGATTTTAAATTATTTTTCCTCTTCTCGTCATCCCTTAAGTGTGTGTTTTTTGTCTCCTCTATCATCTTACAATTTCATTGCCTTATATTTCTTATCCAATTCTTTCATCATCTCCTCAGTTTTTCATTCTGATGCCATTCAGTATTTAAATCCTTTTACCCTTTTGCCAAACTACTTTTCTTCATTTATGTACTAATTTTTTCAGTCTAAAATATTTTGATTTTTTAATATTTTAGTAATATTCCTATATATTCATTTTTCTCTTCTCTCTCATTATTTCAGTATCTTCCACCCATATTTTGTTTCTGTTGTTAGTGTCTTTGTTTCTTTTATTTCTGTTTCTATCATGTCCAGGTACCATCTTTCCCTTCTCTTTCTCTATCCTCACAACTATTTTTGTTGATTTGGTGTTTTGGTTTTTAATTCATTCACTATTTGTTTTATTACACTGTAGTAACTTCCTCTCCTTTTACTTTTTAAATCCTCTTGAGCTTTAAGATGTCTTATTATGTTAGGAAGGAAAATATTTTTATTTACCTTCTCATATTTTTGTATGGGGGTTACAAATTAAACTGGCAAACAATAGGTTAACAAAAAATATTCATAAAATTATTATGCATATGGGAGCTCACAAAATAAGTAGCTCATAAATGGCTAAAAGTAGATGCTTATCATCCAACTTCAGCAAAGAATGGGAGGAGAAATAAGAAGCTTATATGGGAAGAACAAATGGGTTTCTAGGGGAAAAAACAGGAGATAGAGTTTGTGATAATGATAGTATATGCAGGTACAAGTGGTATTTTTTGTATTCTCATGGCCTTAAAACTCCCCCAGATATAGGAATTTATGACAGTTTCATTCCCAGAAGTTTCTGCTGTTAGTGAGATAAGCGAAGCTCAAAGAAAGAAGGCCTCTTTCTGTACTTTTGAATCTCAGATATCTTTAATTTCCAATAACCATCCTATTGACTCAGGATTCATTGTTTCTTCAATCTTATCTACATGTTCTCATAAAAATTTCTTACTAAGTAAAAAAAAAATGCATCTGGAAAATGATTCTTTTTTCTTGCCTTTCAAAATCTCCCATTTCATACCTTCTAATTTGTTCTGGTAGTCATATATCATAAATTTTGTTTTCTATTTCTTCTTACTCTTCTCATGTACCATAAACTTTTCTTTGCATCTGTGCATTTTTAATTAGCATAATTTCTTTATCTTTTTCCCTGCCACTTGAATTTGTTCTCATTTCCCCCTTCATTCTATTGAGCTGATTATATGGCTGAAATGCACCCACACTCCTCCTCCTGTTCCATTTCCAGTTTCACTTGTGCCTTTATATGTATTGTATCTCTATTTACTTTTCCACTTTGATTAAAGATTTTCTCCTGATTTTAATTATCTTTCTCATTTACTTCACTTTCATTTCTTCCACCTATTATCTCATTTACTTTAAACATTCTCTCTGTATGCTGGTTCGTTTTTCTAATTTATGTCTTGGTTTTCATGCTCCTTTGACCTATCAGACAAATATTTAGAAAAAAATTTGTCAAGTTCCATGCAACAAAGGGATTTAGGTTTTGTTGGAAATTTCATGAAATTTTCCATATTGGTGATAATCAGCTCTTTGTAATATTTGATATTTTTATTTCTGTTTTACATGATACCACATATTTCTGTCTAATATCTGTAATTTTATCTAAGAAATCCTTGCAAAAATGTGGTTATCTCAGAGTATTAGTGTTATTGTACATTTTCTAAAATTACATTGTGCAGGGAAATAACTTTTTAAAATAATAACTATGTTGCTTATTATAATACTTTACTATAGAGTTTGAATATTATTTTAAGTATAAACCATCTTATCAAAGGTGGAAAATGACAATCATATTTTCATTTTTTGGAGTGTTTATTCTTTGTTGTTGCTGTTCTTTACCACATATGGTAGGAGCTAAAATGCAGTAAAAATTAGGAACATAATAGTTGAGACACTTCTTACATTTCTGATATATAAGAAAATTATTTTGTATTTCATAATTCACATGTTTGTTCTGTTTATATTAACTACCTTGCCTAAGTTTAAAACTTCTTTACAGTTATAATATAACAAGGGTTTTTGGGTTTTATCATAAATGAGTGTTAAATACATATGAGCATAACTTCATTATTTATGGAAATGGTCATGTACATTTTCTGGCCAGAAGTGAAAGCTCACTGGAGCTTATGGGTAAGGAATTTGCAGTATATTCATTTTCCATGGTTTTGTTTTTCTGCTACCTTATCTCAACAGGAAGCCATGGACTTAGCATAATGTTGGATGTAAATGGGTTGGTTTTCTTATAGTGAGGACAAGTTTCAGCAAAAAGGAAAGCAATGAAAAAAAAAAAAAGGAAAGCAATGAAATCAGCCATTTTTGCAGGTAATGATTATAATGCAGATAGTGGAAGTTTAGGTAAGGAATAGAGAGAGGCTGTGAGAGAATAAGAGACAATAAATAGATCAGTGTTTTCCAGAGCTTTAGTGAAGGGAAGTTCCAAAAAGGCGTATTCCTGCATCTTTTAAATCTCAAATGTCTTTAGTTTAAAATACGCTTCACATTACTGGAAGTCAGAGAATAAGATAGACAAAGCTAGAATCATCTGGTAATGTGAGAATGAGGTGCTTGAAAATGAAATTAATGAGTCTCAATTATTGGTAATGACAATCTCTAATATGTAAGTAGGAGAAATAGTAGCTGAGATGGGTGAGAGCAAGATTTTTGGGAGTGAGGAAATCATAAATGTGAGAGACTAACGGTATTGAACAGATCATCTGCATGGACACTATAATCACCAGGAACATGAGAGGTGTTGAGTTGTGGCATATTATAGTGAATCCAGGGCTAAAGAGTGGAGTGATATTGGGTCAACTCATTAGTTCTACAAAGACAGGGATGGATCTTGGAAAGTGATGACAAGTGTTCCTGAACTATACTGATGGAAAATTATCCACAGGTATGCTGGAGATCACAGAGAGGATTCCCACCTACAAGCAGGGAGGACTAAGGGGCATGGGAGTAAATGATTATACTACTAGAGAGAGTTTCAAGAGAAGCTGTGACTTCAGGGTAGAGCAAGGAGATGAAGGGAATTTTCTGAGCAGAGATGGAGGATGCATTGAACAGACCTAGGAGCTGATCTGATATTTATTCTGTGTGTTGGAAGGAATAAACATTTGGAAAGCATAAGATAAATGGTCTAACAGGTCTGGAAAAGGAATTTACATAGTCAGATGGTCCTTTGCTACTCTGGGGATGGGACCTTCTTCTGGTGAATACCATAACCATGATGTGTACCATGTAGAGTACAAACTTAATAGTATGCTTTGAAATACCTTAATAACTTCCTGATGTTCATATCAGAAGATGGAAGTGTATTCAAAAAAGTTAAATTTTAGAGTATATATGTAGAACTTAAATAGAATTTCTGTAAATCTAAAATATGTTTTAATGGCTAAAAAGTTGTCTTTCAGGATACTGAATTTCTCTGAAAATAATTACAATAGTGTTTTATAAATGTGGCATGCTTTGTCTCAACCCTAGTGTTCCTCTGAAGTGACTTCAGTAATCCTTGACATATGCCTCTGGAACAAATTCTTAATTTCCTGAGTACTGTTACAGAGTATTTACACATCATGCTGCAGAGTGATCACACATCACATACTTTCAATGGAATCCCATTATTTTAATAAAGCCTACAAAGCATTGATGCTTTTTCACGCTGTGCAGAAGTCCATGTAAAGCATAAGATGTCAATTGTAACTACAGATACAAATGGTATTATTTGGGGAATACTCTTTCTCTCTCAATTTGGGATTGGTTTTATTGGAAATACATGTCTACTAGTGTCAAATATCAACACATTTTTATTTCAGCCTCATACAAAGAAACCCCGAGATATTATAATCACTCATTTAACTTTAGCAAATATCATGACAGTTATTTTCATTGGGATTCCAGAAATAATAAATTGCTTTGGAATAAGAAATTTTCTGGATGACGTAGGTTGTAAGGCAGTGTTGTACATTTACAGAGTCAACCGGAGTCTTTCTCTCTGTACAATGACTTTCCTGAGTCTGTTTCAGGCTTTGATTATCACTCCTGGTAACTCCTGGTGGTCATGGCTAAAACCCAAGATCTCCACATACATTTTTCCTGCCTTCTTTTCTTTCTGGATCTCTAACATGCTGATCTACATCTGCATCATTGTAAATGTTATGGCCCCCAACAACACCACTGCCATTGGACAAATGTTCTCTCTGACATACTGTACTGGCAGTGGTGATAGACTTCCAAATGCTGCTTTTCTAGGGGCCATGATAGTCCGAGATTTTCTCTGTGTGATCCTCATGATCTGGACCAGTGTGTACATGGTGAGGCTCCTCTTCACACATCGCAAAACAGTTCAGTATGTCCACAGGACCAGCCTCTGCCCACGACCCTCTCCTGAAACAAAGGCCACCCACAAGATCCTGGCCCTGGTCATCTTCTTTGTTTCCTTTTACTGGACTAGCAGCTGCCTGACCATTTACATAAGTTACAGACATAATGTAAAAAGTTTGGAGAACATTACTGGTTTTCTCTCCTCTTGTTATGCATCCATCTGTCCTTTTCTGCTGATCAAAAATATTAACAGACAACTTTTTCAGAAATGCACGCTTGGAAAGATGAGAAAATGCTTCTCACAAATCTTCTCCCTCAATGGCTTGAACACCCTCATACAATTCTCTGTTACAAAGGCTGTGTGATTAGAATTTCTCACTGCATAATTTCAGTGAGATAAAATTCCAAAAGGGCATTAATAATTTTCCCTTTAGTTGTTTCTTCAGACCCTCCAGCTTAGTGAAAATACTGAGATAAAAGATGCAGCTCATGGAATAAAAAATGTTTGATGGCAGTTACATGTAGATGGGGAAACTTTTACCTCTTTTGCAATGATTGTAAAAAATTCATACTTATGATAATTTGCTTTTTAATTGAAGTATTGTTGATTTACAATATTATATTAGTTTCAGGTGTACAGCATAGTCATTAAGTGTTTTTACAGACTGTACCTTATTCATAGTTATTATAAGATAATTGCTATAATTCTGTTATACATCATATCTTTGTTATTCTCTGTTTTATACATAGTAGTTTGCATCTCCTAATCCCATACCCCTAATTTGCCCCATACTTTCCTACTCATCTTGGGTAACCACTAGTTTGTTTTCTATACTCTGTGAGTCTGTTTCTGTTTTGTATATGCATTCCTTTGTATTATTTTCTCAGATTACACAAATAAGTGACATAATACAGTCTTTACCTTTCTCTATCTAACTTATTTCACTAAGCATAATATTCTCTAGGTCCATCCACATTGCTGCAAATGGCAGAATTTCATACTTTTTATGACTGAATAATATATACACAACATCTTTTTTAAATATTTTATTTTATTGAAGTATCATCATTTACAATGTTGTGTTAGTTTCAGGTTTACAGCAAAGTGATTCAGGTATATACATATATCTGAATCTGAATATATATATATATATATATATATATATATATTCTTTATCAGATTCTTTTCCCTTAATAGTTATTACAAAATATTGAGTATATTTCCCTGTGCTGTACAATTGTCCTTGTTGGTTATCTATTTTATATAGAGTAATGTGTATATGTTAATCCCCAAACTCCTAATTTATCTCTCCCCCCTTCTTTCTGTATCCAACGTCTTCTTTATCCATCCATCTGTTGATGGTCATTTGGGTTGCTTCCATACCTTGGCTATTGTAAATAGTGCTCTATGAACATTGGAATGCATGTATCTTTTTGAGTTACTGTTATATTTCCAAAAATATACAGAGGAGTAGAAAAGCCAGACCATATGGTAGTTCTATTTTTAGTTTTTTTCAGAACCTCCGTAATGTTTTCCATAGTGGCTACACTAACTTACAGTTCCACCAACAGTGTGCCAGGGTTCCTTTTCTCCACATCTTCTCCAACATTTGTTACTTGGAGACTTTCTTATTATAGCCATTCTTACAGGTGTGAGGTGATATATCACTGTTGTTTTGATTTGCATTCCTCTAAGTGACATTGAGCATCTTTTCATATGCCTATTAGCCATCTGTGTTCTTTGTAAAAAAAAAAAAAAACAAACTCTATTCAGGTCTTCTGCCCACTTTTTGATTAGGTTGTTTGGTTTTTGATATTGAGTAGTTTGAGCTCTTTATATATTTTCAATATTAACACTTGTCAGTCATAACATTTCATCTTTCTTGGGGCTGTGGACAGGCCACCTCAAGATATGCTGCAATAATACATTGAACATAATGAATTAAAGTTATTGAGAAATAGCTGATGAAAAAAATCATATTTAAAAATCACCCTCTGCCTCCCCCTCTGGAAAGAAGAAAAGTATATCCCATGTGAAGGTATTCTCTATATATCAAGAAAATAGAAACCATCCTTATTACCAGATTTGGGAATTCTAGGCTAAGGAACCTATATAAACCAACTTTGTTACTTTTTCATAAATTTGCTACCACAAGCACAAAACCCCTTGTTTTATTATGTCTTCACAAATAATTGTTGTGGTTTTTTTCTCTAAAAATGATATAGAAAAGGCTGCTATAGTCTCTTCAGGAGTTCTATTTCTAGGAGAATTCTGTTAATATAAATTAAATTTTTTTTCTTTGTTATTCTGTTTTTTCTCAATTTTTTTCACCAACTGAAAGAAGTAGGAAGGGTCAAGGGAACTTTTTCCTCCTCCCCACATTGGCATAATTGGCAGGAAACTAACTGAACTCCACCCCATTCCCCCAAGGCTAAATTTAAGAGGTCCAGGGACCACAAATTTAGGCTGACAGAAGGTAAGAGTTCTTACCGGGTTCGCCTCCTTGATCTCTGCCTGCAGGGTATAGTGGAAGTGAAAGTGATGAGAATTTTTTTTTAATTAATGGTTGAAAATATGTGTGGAACTTACTTATTTGTCACAGCAACTCTAATAAAAAATATGGTAAATGAGTGATCATTTCCGTTGGTCTTTTCCTCCCAGAAATAGTCACTGGTTTTTTTGTTTTTGTTTGTTTTGTTTTTGTTTTTGTCTCTGTCTGTTGTATCATTTGTCCTAAGGAGGAAGAACCATAAGGCAGAACAGCGGGCATAAGGTTTTCATAAGACTGCTGTTCAAGCCAGCCTTGCAGACTAGTGAGTTCATGGTTTTCACCCACCAGAGTCTGTTTAGACATGTTGTTGTGGGTCCCCTAGGTAAAAACAAGATGAAGTAATTCCTTCCAACTTGGTCTCTATCATGACAGTTAGACTTGATGACTCGTGAAAATATTCTCTCTGGTCACTGCCTTCTGAAAGTTACACTAATCAGGGTGCACCTAGTGACCAAAGAGACTAGGGCATGAGACAGGAAATCACAAGAAACTCTCTCTTCCTCTGACAATGCCAGTTTTCAGGGGTATTGGTCATAAAAGGTCCTACTCTAGATGGGTAATTGTTGTCTCACCCTTCATTGCTTTGTTAGTACTGAAAAAAGGCCCATTCCACTGCACCTGCCCTGGATCAAAGATTAGGGGTTTGTGGCTGGAGGCATCTCACATTTTTGTGACAGCCCAGAGACACCATTTTACTACACCATCCTTACCATATGTGCAACAAAAGCCTTTACTTTTGTAGGATATTTTGGGAGTAAATTTTTGGATAATGGGGACTATATCATCTGTACCCTCCATAGGGTTCATCCATAATAGAGAAGTTTCATCCTTAGTAAAGATTTATATTAAACTGAAAAAGCTATTTCTGCAACTTTCCACAAAAAACAAACAAACAAACAAACAACAACAAAAAAAAAACCTTACTGGCTTTAGTCATTGCTAAAATATGTATGTAATGGAAATCCTACTTGTCAATGGCCAGACCATGGATCATTTTAACTGAAAAAAAGTATATATTTTTAAAACTCTTAAAGACCCCTTATCATAAACAAATATTATACTGGCATTTACATGAAGATCAAATTGAAAAGACAACACAAAGTTGTATGATGGCTATTCTTAATGAATCCCTTAAAAAAATGAGAAAATAGAAGTGAGGCTAACAAATATTAAAAACCAAATCTGCTGCAAATCTCTTTTCTCTTCCTTCTTATACTCCCCCTTTCTCCAACTCCCTTCCCCTACCCTCCAAAAGAACTTTTGGACCTCTGGGATCCTGGTATAACCCACCACTCAAAACACAGCTCTTTCACTTCGGCCAATTCTATTAAACCTTAAAACTCCACTACCCTACACATAAAGCACTCAGCTGATTGTTTTGACTTCTCATTCTTTACAAAGGTTACAGAGAGTAGTTTGGCTTAACATCCAGGTCTGAGGGATACAGATGTAGATAATGACAACCCAAAGTGAATTTAGGTGAGCACTCAAGAAGGGCCATCATGCTTACCTTGCAGTGCCTTACAACTACTCCTAATTTCCAGGTATTGGTAATCACACGGACAGTTTCAGGCATTCCTACACAATATCCTTTGCCAAGGTATCCTCGACACTCATCACAAAAATTTCAGATTCCTTGTACAACAACAGAAATTTAAATTATAAATCCTACTGCTTCCACTCTCAGAAGATCTACCAATGTAGTGAATAATTTAAAAGATGAGTGGCTATTCACAAACCCAATCATTGATGACCTTGATTGACTGCTAAAGGGTGTTCTTCCAGACCACAATTATACTGTAGCTATTAGATAGACAAGATGACCCTCTGGAAAGGAAAAAATCCTCAGAGAGAAAACAGATAGCACCTTTCCCAGTCAACTTAAATAGAGGGTGATATTCAAGGAACAATATTAGAGGCCTTCCCCCCTAAATTTAATTGGCCTAAGGTTGTATTATGTAGTCAAAAAAAAGGAAAGAATCCAAAACCTTTTGTTAAATGTTTTATACAAATTTGTCAATAGCAAACTTCATTGAATTTGGAAGCTCAGAGCAGAGGAACCTCTTAACATCTGATCTAGTGATATTAAAAAGTACACTTAAAATAGTGTGGTTGGTTAGCCTGGGTAACTGCAAGTGTGATAATAGAGGCTATTTCAATTTCTTTGAAAATATCTTGCACAAATGTAGAAAAAAAATCTCATAGCAACAATTATTGCTTTACAACCTGAATCTTAAGAGGAACAAAAGCATGACTCTGAGAATAATTCAAAGCCTTCTTCCTATTTGCCTCCATAAAACTGTAGTAAGAAATCAGGATATTGGAAGAGAAATTGTCCTGCACTTAAGAGAAAGGAAGGTTTAAGAAGCAATCCCCCTAAGCCCCAGGACCACCAGAAGAACTCATTTTTCTCCTCATGAAGGACAACTCCCCCTTAAATGTCAGGGTCAGCCATTCCTCTGTTGTACCCTAGAGTTTATCATTAAACCTAAAATATAGAATCAAGCACTGGATACTTAACTGACTCTGGTGCAACTTCCTCTACCATCTACTCAGTGGAGCTATCTCTACCTGTCACCTCTGATTCTATTCAAGTAGTTGAAAACTCTGTGCAGACTAAATCATTGCCCATATTTCAACCCACCCCAATAACTTCAGGACCCCATAACACAATTGGGCTTTTCTAGTTTCCAACTGTTCTCCAGTAAACCTTCTTGGTAGAGATTTATTATATAAATTTAATGACACTACAAAATGTAATGGGAAGGGTGTTCTTATTTCTCTGTTCTCAACCAAGCCCCACATGTCCTACTTTCCTTACTGGATACTTAACCTGATTTAAATTCTGCAAAAAAAATGATGAATCTTTAAAATATGCCCCAATAAGTGCCTAGGCCACACAGGCAAATAAATTTGGATTGCTACTAAATAAAGAGCCTGTAAATATTATCTGGAAGAAAAAGAAACTTTATCATCAGCAGCCTTTGTGCACATTAAAAAACAAACAAGTTAGCTCAAGATGGCAGCGTAGAAGAACAGGAACTCACTCATTCCTACATAAACACCAAAATCACAACCAACTGATGAACAACCATCAACAAAAATCTCTGGAACCTACCAAAAAACATACCCTACATCCAGAGGTAAAGAAGCCACAAAGACATGGAAGGAGGTATAAAATTGTGATAAAATCAAATTCCATACCTGATGAGTGGGTGACCCGCAAACTGGAAAACATCTACACCACAGGAGTTCTGCCATGAGATTGAAAGTCCTGAGCCCATGTCAGGCTTCCCAGCCTTTGAGTCTATCAACAGGAAGAGAAGCCCCCAGGGAATCTGACTTTGAAGGCCAGTGGGGTTTGATCACAGGAATTCCACATGCTTGGGAAAGCAGAAACTCCACTCTAGGGGAGCACATGGAAGGTTGTGTGTGCACCAGCACCCATGGGGGGAAAAGCTATGACCTCACAAGAGATTGGGACAGACCTACCTGCTATAATTGGAGAGTGTTCTGCAGAGGTTGGTGGGGGCAGGGGGGGCAAATGAGGGGACAAAAAGTGACAGCAGCAAATCTAGGGAGTGCTCATTAGCATGAGCCCTCCTGGAAGCCACATTTAGTCCCACCCTACACTCTGTAGGCTCCAGTGCTAGGATGCCTCAATTCAGCAACCAACATGGTGGGAACACAAAGTCCCACCCTTAAGCAGACAGGCTGTTAAAAGCCTTCCTGAGCACAGTCCTGCCCACCAGATGGACAAGACCAGCTCTACCCACCAGTAGGCAGGAACCAGCCTCTCCCTTTAGGAAGCCTGCATAAGCCTCTTAGAAAGCCCCATTCACCAGAGGGCAGACAACAGAAGAAAGACAAACTACAATCCAGCTGCCTGCAGTTGGGAAACTGCAGTCACAGAAAAAGTTAGACAAAATGAAATGACATAGGAATACATACCAGATGAAGGAACAAGATAAAACTCCAGAACAACTAAGTGAAGTGATAGGAAAACTTCCAGAAAAACATTCTGAATAATATTAGTGGAGATGATCCAAGATCTCAGAAAAAGAATGGAGGGAAGTTCAAAAAGACATATGCATTCCAATGTTCATTGCAGCACTACTTACAATAGCCAGGACATGGAAACAACTTAAATGTCCATCAACAAATGAATGGATAAAAAAAGATGTGGTACGTATATACAATGGAATATTACTCAGCTGTAAGAAACAATGAAACTGGGACATTTGTAGAGACATGGATGGACCTAGAGACTGTCATACAGAGTGAAGTGAATAAGAGAGAGAAAAACAAATATTGTATATTAACATATGCAGAACATAGAAAAATGGTACAAATCAACCAGTTTGCAAGGCAGAAATAGAGACACAGATGTAGAGATCAAACATATGGACACCAAGTGGGGAAAGTGGGGAGGGTTGGGGGGGAATGAATTGGGAGATTGGGATTGCCATATACACATTACTAATAAGAAAAAAAAATCAAATTGCATACTCTAAATATATGTAGTTTATTGTTTGTCAACTGTATCTCAATAAAAGTTCTTAAAAACAAAAAACAAACAAAAACATAGCCAACAACAGAAAAAAACAAAACAAACAACCAAACAAAAATAACCCAGCCCTATCCAATAAGGGTGCTGTTGGGATTAAATGAGTTAAAACACACCAAACATGAACCAGATGCTTCGTGGGCTAAGTGTTCACTGGGTTAATTGCTCTTGCAATTCATCATTTTGCTTTGGAAAGCAACTGGCCACAGGTAGCTCTCTAGAGAAGACAGCTGGTGGCAATCTGCCTGGAGTCTTCCCAGGGAGAGGATTCCAAACCCAGGCCAGTTTCCAGATGTGTTGATTTGAACCCCAATAAAGTTGACATCCTGTTCCTAAAAAAAAAGAAAGAATGGAGGGAAGGATGAAGAAGATACAACAAAGGTTTAACCAAGTCCTCAACGAACTAAAGAACAAACAGAGATGAACAACACAATAACTGAAATGAAAAAATACACTAGAAGGCATCAACAAAATAACTGAGGCATAAGAATGGATAAGTGACCTGGAAGACAGAATGATGGACATCACTAGTACAGAATAGAATAAAGAAAAAAGAATGAAAAGAGATGAAGACAGCCTGAGACCTTTGGGACATTAGATGCACGAGCATTTGCATTATAGGGGTCCCAGAAGGAGAAGTGAGACAATAATGACCTGAGAAAATATTGGAAGAGATGAGAGCTATAAATATCCCTAACATGGGAAAGGAAACAGTCACCCAAGCCCAGGAAGTGCAGATAGTCGCATACAGGATTAACCCAAGAAAGAACATGGTGAGACACATAGTAATCAAATTGACAAACATTAAAGAAAAAGAGAAAATATAAAAAGCAACAAGGGAAAAGCAACAAATAATATACAAGGGAACTCCCATAATGTTATCAGCTGATTTCTCATCAGGAACTCTGCAGGCCAGAAGGAAATGGCATGTTATATCTAAAATTATGGAAGGGAAAAACCTACAACCAAGAATACTTTACTCAGCAAGGCTCTCATTCAGATTTGGCAGAGAAATCAGAAGCTTTACAAACAAGCAAAAGCTTAGAGAATTCAAGAACACCAGACAAATGTTGCAACGAACTCCAAAGGAACTACTCCAGTGGAAAAGCCCACAGGTAGAAACAGGAAAATTACAAATGGAAAGTTCAACGGTAAAGGCAAACATACAATAAAGGTAAGAAGTCATCTACATACAAATATGACATCAAAACCAGCAATTGCAAGAAGAGGAGAGAACAAATGCAGGATGTTGAAAATGCAATTCAAATTAAAAGACCAGAAAATTAAAATAATCTTTTTTATATACAGACTACTATATCAAAACCTCATGGTAACAGCAAACTAATAATCTACAATAGATACACATACACAAAAGAAAAAGGAATCCAAACACAACACTAAAGTTAGTCATCTATTCACAAGAGGAGAGAAAAAAAGAGGAAGGGAAGAATAAAGACCTACAAAAAGGAATCCAAAACAATTAACAAAATGGCTATAAAAATATACATATTTATAATTACTTTAAAGGCAACCAAAAGACATAGACTGGCTGAATGGACACAAAAACAAGACATGTATATATGCAATCTGCAAGAAACCCACTTCAACCCTAGGAAAACACACAGACTGAAAGTAAGGGGATGGAAAACTGTATTCCCTGAAAATGGAAATCAGACAAAAGCTGGAGTAGTAGTGCTCATATCAGGAAAAAGTAGACTTTAAAATAAAGATTGTTACAAGAGAAAAAGAAGAACACTACATAATGATCAAGAGATCAATCCAAGAAAAATTATGACAATTTTAAATATATATGCACCCAACACAGGAGCACAAAAATATATAAAGCAAATAAGGTATAAACATCCCTTTTAGAACTGCTTTTACTTCTTTCCATAAGTTTTGGAAAGTTGTGTTTCCATTTTCATTTGTCTTGAGTTATTTTTTTATTTCTCCATTGATTCATTGACCCAATGATTTTTTAGTAGCATGTTGTTCAGTTTCCATGTGTTTGTGCTTTTCCCATTTTTGTTCCTGGAATTGACTTCTAGTTTTAAGCTCTTGTGGTCACAAAAATTCTTAAAATAATTTGTCTTCTTAAATTTGTTAAGCTTGTTTTGTGGCCTAGCTTGTAATCTATCCTGGAGAATGTTCTATGTACACTTGAAAGGACTGTGTATTCTGCTGTTTTTGGATGCAATTTCCTCTAGATGTGTAGTAAATCCAACTGGTCTACTGTATTATTTAAGAACAATGTTGCTGGACTTCCCTGGTGGCACAGTGGTTAAGAATCTGCCTGCCACTGCAGGGGACATGGGTTCAATCCCTGGGCTGTGAATATCCCACATGCCACGGATCAACTAAGCCTGTGCACCATAACTACTGAGCCTGCACTCTGGAGCCCACAGAGCCACATTTGCTGAGCCCATGTGTCACAACTACTGAAGCCCATGCACATGGAGCCCATGCTCTGCAGTAAGAGAGGCCACCATAATGAGAAGCCCACCCACTGCAACAAAGAGTGGCCCCTGCTCATCACTAGAGAGAGCCTGTGTGTAACAACAAAGACACAATGCAACCAAAATAAATAAATATATAAATATTTTTAAAATTTTTAAAAAAGAACAATGTTGCCTTACTGATTTTCTGTCTATATGATTGGCCATTTACATAATTTGAGTGTTAAAGTTCCTTACTATTATTGTATTATTGTCAATTTCTCACTATATGTCTATTAATATTTGTTTTATATATTTAGGTGCTCCTCTATTGGGTGTATGTATATTAACGAGCATACTATGCCCTTCTTGTATGAATCTCTTTATCATTATATAATGAACTTCTTTATCTTTTGTTGTAGGCTTTGTTTTAAAGTCTATTTTGTCTGATGTGAGAATGGCTACCCCAGCTTTCTTGTCATTTCCATTTGCATGAAATATCTTTTTTTTCCATCCTCTCACTTTCAGTCTGTTTGTCTTTAGTTCTGTAGTGAGTCTGATGTAAACAGCATATAGATGGTTTTTTTCTTATTTTTTTTAATCCAGCCACCCTATGTCTTTTGATTGGAGCATTGAGCCCACTGACATTTAATTCTTGATGGGTGTGTATTTATTGTTGTTTTATTACTTGTTTTCAGGTTGTTTTTGTAGTTGTTCCCTGTTCATTTCTTCTTTTTTTAGTTTCTTCCCTTGTACTTTGATCATTATCTTTAGCAGTCAGCTTGTGTACCTATTGTAGGATTTTGTGTATCTATTGTAGGAATTTGATTTGTGATTATCATGGGGATTTATATACATTGATATAAACTGAAACCATTTGTTTTAAATGGGTAGTCACTTAAGTTCAAACACATTCTACAATATTTACATTTTTGCTCCCTTCACTCACACTTTGTGTCTTTGATATCATATTTTACATCTTCATGTTTAACTATTTACTGATTATTGCAATGGTACTGATTTTATAATGTTTTGCCTTTTAATATTTGTGCTAGCTTATTTAAGTGGTTGATCCACACCCTTGCTATATATTTACTTTTACTAGTGTAATTTTTTTCATTTCTATAGATACTTACTTCTTTTATAGCTTTTTTTTCCCCACTTACAGAAGGCAAATGTAACATTTCTTTCAGAGTCAGTTTAGTACTGAGGAACTCTTAATTTTTGCTTATCTGAGAAATTATTGATCTTTCAATTCTAAATGATAATCTTGCTGGGTAGATTATTCTACATTGTAGGACTTTTTTCATTCAGGACTTTAAACTCATCATGCCACTCCCTTCAGGCTGCACTCTACTGCAGAAAAATCAAGTGATAGCCTTATGGGGGTTGCTTTGCATGTGACTCTGTTTTTCTTTCACTGCATTTAGAATTCTCTCTAACTTTTGCCATTTTAATTACGATATGTCTTGGTGTGAGTCTGTTTGGGTTTGTCTTTTGGGGGACCATATTTGCTTCCTGTTCCTGGATATTTGTTTTCTTCCTCAACTTAAGGAACTTTTTAGCCATAATTTCATCAAATACATTTTGGACCCTTTCTCTCTCCTCCTCCTCCTCCTGGAATGCCTAAATGTGAATGTATGCTTGATGTTCTCCCAGAGGTCCTTTAAGCTGTTGTTTATTTTTTCTTTTTTGTTTTTCTCATGTGTTATTTCCATTCATCTATCTCCCAGATCACCTATGCATTTTTCTGTATCACCCAGTCTACCATACATTTTTCCTAAAATATTTTTCGTGTCAGTTATTGTATTCTTCAGTTCTGACTAGTTTCATTTACATTTTCTAGTTACTTTTTTTTAAAGCTCTTTATTGGAATATAATTGCTTTACACTGTTGTCACATTTTTTGAGGTCCACCAAAGTGAATCAGTTGTACTTATACATATGTCCACATATCCCCTCCCTCTCTCAACTCCCTCTCACCTTCCCTATCCTGCCCTCTAAGTCATCACCAATCATCGAGTTTATCTCCCTATGTTATCCAGCAAATTCCCACTAGCTATCTGTTTTACATTTGGTAGTGTATATATTTCAATGCTACTCTCTCACTTCATCCCAGCTTCCCCTTTGCCCCATCCCCACCTCGTGTCCTCAAGTCCATTCTCTACAAGTGAATTTTTATTCTTGCTTTGTCACTGGGTTCTTCAGTAACATTTTTTTACATTCTGTGTATATATGAGTTAGCATACCGTATTTGCTTCTCTCTTTCTGGCTTACTTTGCTCTGGATGACAGTCTCTATATCTATCTACCTCATTACATATAGCTCCATTTCATTCCTTTTTATGGCTGAGTAATATTTCATTGTATATAAGTGCCACATCTTCTTTATCAATTCATCTGCTTATGGGCATTTAGGTTACTCCCATGTCCTGGTTATTGTTAATAGTGCTGCAATGAACACTGTGGTACATGTTTCTTTTTGGATTATGGTTTTCTCCAAGTATATGCCCAGTAGTGGGATTGCTGGGTCATATGGGAGTTCAATTTATAGTTTTTGAAGGAACCTCCAAACTGTTTTCCATAGTGGCTGAACCAACTTACATTCCCACCAACACTGCAGGAGGGTTCTGTTTTCTACACAACATCTCCAGCATTTATTGTTTCTAGATTTTTTGATGATGGCCATTCTGACCGGTGTGAGGTGATACCTTATTGTGGCTTTCACTTGCATTTCTCTAATGATTAGTGATGTTGAGTATCTTTTCATGTGTTTGTTAGCCATCTGCATGTCATCTTTGGAGAAATGTCTACCCTCTTCTGGATTAGGTTATGTGCTTTTATGGTATTAATCTGCATGAACCGCTTGTACATTTTGGAGATTAATCCTTTGTCCATTGCTTCATTGGCAAATATTTTCTCCCATTATGAGGGTTGTCTTCTTGTCTTGTGTATGGTTTCTTTCGCTGTGCAAAATCTATTAAGTTGCATTTGGTCCCATTTGTTTATTCTTGATTTTTTTCCATTATTCTAGGAGGTAGGTCAATAAGGATCTTGCTTTGATGTATGTCATGGACTATTCTGCCTATGTTTCCCTCTAAGAGTTTTATAGTGTCTGGCCTTTCATTTAGGTCTTTAATCCATTTTGAGTTTATTTTTGTGTATGGTGCTAGGAAGTGTTCTAATTTCATACTTTTCCATGTAGCTGTCCAATTTTCCCAGCACCACTTATTGAAGAGGCTGCCTTTTTTTCCATTGTATATTCTTGCATTCTTTGTCAAAGATAGGGTGCCCATATGTGTGTGGGTTTATCTCCGGGCTCCCTGTTCTGTTCCATTGATCTATATCTCTGTTTTTCTGCCAGTACCATGCTAACTTGATCACTGCAGGCTTATAGTATAGTTTGAAATCAGGGAGCCTGATTTCACCAGCTCCATCTTTCCTTCTTAAGATTGCTTTAGTTATTTAGGGTCTTTTGTGTTTCCATACAAATCATAAACTTTCTTGTCCTAGTTCTGTGAAAAATGCCATTTATAATTTAATAGGGATTGTGTTGAATCTATAAATTGCTTTGGGTAGTATAGTCGTCTTCACAATGTTGATTCTTCCAGTCCAAGAACATGGTATGTCCCTCCATCTGTTTGTATTGTCTTTGATTTCTTTCATCAGTGTCTTATAGTTTTCTGCATACAAGTCTTTTGCCTCCTTAGGCAGATTTATTCCTAGGTATTTTATTCTTTTTTGTTGCAATGGTAAATGGAAGAGTTTCCTTAATTTAACTTTCTTTTCTTTCTTTGTTAGTGTATAGGAATGCAAGAATTTTTTGTGCATTAATTTTGTATCCTGCTACTTTACTAAATTCATCAATCAGTGCTAGAAGATTGATGGTAGAATCTTTAAGATTTTCTATATATAATATCATGTCATCCACAAAGAGTGACAATTTTACTTCTTTTCCAATTTGGGTTTCTTTCATTTCTTTTTCCTCTCTAATTGCTGTGGCTAAAACTTCTAAAACTATATTGAATAATAGTAGTGACAATGTGAACCCTTGTCTTGTTCCTGTTCTTACAGGGAATGCTTTCAATTTTTCACCATTGATAATGATATTGCCTGTTGGTTTGTCATATATAGCTTTTTTTTATGTTGAGGTAATTTCCTTCTATGCCCATTTTCTGGGGAATTTTTATCATAAATTGATGTTGAATTTTGTCAGAAGCTTTTTCTGCATCTATTGAGATGATCATATGGCTTTCATCTTTCAATTTATTAATATGGTTTATCACATTTGATTGACTTGTGTATATTGAAGAATCCTTGCATTCCAGGGATAAACCACACTTGATCATGGTGTATAATCTTTTTAATGTGTTGTTGGATTCTATTTGCTAGTATTTTGTTGAGCATTTTTGCATGTACACTCATGAGTAACATTGGCCTGTAATTTTATTTTTTTGTGAAATCTTTGCCTGGTTTTGGTATCAGGGTGATGGTGGCCTCATAGAATGAGTTTGGGAGTGTCCCTCCTTCTGCTATATTTTGGAAGAGCTTGAGAAGAATAGGTGTTAGCTCTTCTCTAAATGTTTGATAGAAATTGCCTGTGAAGCCCTCTGTCTCTGGGCTTTTGTTTGTTGGGAGATTTTTCATCACAGTCTCAATTTCAGTGCTTGTGATTGCTCTGTTCACAATTACTATTTCTTCCTGGTTTAGTCTTGGAAGATTGTACTTTTCTTAGAATTTATCCATTTCTTCCAGGTTATCCAATTTATTGGCAAATAGTTGCTTGTAGTAGTCTCTCATGATCTTTCAAAATTCTGTGGTATTTGTTGTTACTGCTCCCTTTTCATTTCTAATTCTGTTGATTTGTGTCTTCTCCTTTTTTTTCCTGATGAACCTGGCTGATGGTTTATCAATTTTGTTTCATTTCTCAAAGAACCAGCTGTTAGTTTTATCAATCTTTGCTATTGTATCCCTCATTACTTTTTCTTTTTTTTTTTTTTTTTTTTTTTCTGATCTGATCTTTATGATTTCTTTCCTTCTGCTCACTTTGGGGTTTTATTGTTCTTCTTTCTCTAATTGTTTTAGGTATAAGGTTAGGGTTTTTTATTCAAGATTTTTCTTATTTCTTGAGGTAGGACTGCATTGCTATAAATTTCCCTCTTAGAACTGCTTTTGCTGCATCCCATAGGTTTTGGGTCATTGCATTTTCATTGTCATTTATATCTAGGTATTTTTTGATTTCCTGTTTGATTTCCTTGGTGATTTCTTGGTTGTTTAATAACATAGCCTAAATATCTTTGTATTTTTATAGTTTCTTTCCTGTAACTGATATCTAGTCTCATGGCATTGTGGTTGGAGAGGATGCTTAATACAATTTCAGTTTTCTTGAATTTACTGAAACTTGATTTGTAACCCAAGATGTGATCTATCCTGGATGATGTTCCATGTGCACTTGAGAAGAAAGTATATTCTGTACTTTTGGATGGAATGTCCTATAAATATCAATTGAGTCGAGATGGTCTAATGTGTCATTTAAAGCTGTGTTTCCTTATTTATTTTCTGTTTGGATGATCTGTCCATTGGTGTAAATGGGGTGTTATATTCTCCTACTATTATTGTGTTACTGTCAATTTCCCCTTTTATGGCTGTTAGTATGTGCCTTATGTATTGAGGTGCTCCTATATTGGGTGCATAGATATTTACAAGTGTTATATCTTCTTCTTGGATTGATCCCTTGATCATTATGTGGTGTCCTTCCTTGTCTCTTGTAACAGTCTTTAAAGTCTTATTTGTCTGATATGAGTATTGCTACTCCAGCTTTCTTTTGACTCCCATTTGCATGGAATATCTTTTTCCATCCCCTTACTTTCAGTCTGTGTGTGTCCCTAAGTCTGAAGTGGGTTTTTTGTAAACAACATATATAAGGCTTTTATTTTTGTATCCATTCAGCCAGTCTGTGTCTTTTGGTTGGAGCATTTAATCCATTTACATTTAAGGTGATTATTGACTTGTGTTCCTATTACCATTTTCTTAATTGTTTTGGGTTTCTTTCTTTAGGTATTTTCCTTCTCTTGTGTTTCCTGCTTAGAGAAGTTCCTTCATCAATTGTAAGACTGGTTTGGTGGTGCTGAATTCTCTTAACTTTTGCTTATCAGTAAAGCTTTTGATTTCTCCATTGACTCTGAATGAGATTCTTGCTGGGTAGAGTATTCTTGGCTGTAGGTTTTTCTCTTCCAAGACTTTAAGTATATTCTTCCACCCCCTTCTGGCCTGCAGAGTTTCTGCAGAGATCAGCTGTTATCCTTATGGGTTTTCCCTTATATGTTATTTGTTGCTTTTCTCTTGCTGCTTTTAATATCTTTTCTTTGTGTTTAATTGTCATTAGTTTGATTAATATGTGCCTCAGTGTGTTTCTTCTTGGGTTTATTCTTTATGAGACTCTCTGCTCTTCTTGGATTTAATTAACTATTTCCCTTCCCATGTTGTGGAAGTTTTCCACTATAGCCTCTTCAAATATTTTCTCAGATCCTTTCTTTTTTTCTTCTTCTTCTGGGACACCTATGATTCAAATTTTGATGCACTTAATGTTGTCCCCAAGATCTGTGAGGCTGTCTTCCATTTTTTTTTTCTTTTTTCTTTTTCCTCCTCTGTGGCAGTTATTTCTACCATTCTATCTTCCAACTCACTTACTCATTCTTCTGCCTCAGTTAGTCTGCTGTTTATACCATCTAGAGTATTTTTAATTTCAGTTATTGTGTTGTTCATTACTGTTTGTTTCTTCTTTAGTTCCTCTAGGTCCTTATTAAATGTTTCTTGTATTTTCTGTATTTTGTTATTGAGATTTTGTATGATTTTTACTATCATTACTATGAATTCTTTTTCAGGCAGTTTGCCTATTTCCATCTTCATTTATTTGGTCTTGTGGGTTTTTATCTTGCTCCTTTGCCTGAAAGGTGTTTCTTTCCTTTCTCATTTTGTCTAATTTATAGTATTTGCGCTCTCCTTTCCCTATGCTGCCTAGTTGTAATTCCTCTTGTTTCTGTTCTCTGTCCCCTGTGGTGGGGTTGGTCCAGTGTCTTGGGTAGGCTTCCTGATGGGAGGGTATGGTGCCTGCTTTCTGGTGTGTGGACCTGAGTCTTTTCCCTCTGGTGATCAGGTCTGTGTCAGGTGGTGTCTTTTAGGATATCTATAAGCTTAATATGGCTTTAGGTAATCTGTGTGCTGATGGGTGGGTTTGTGTTCCTGTCTTGTTTGTAGTTTGGTGTGTGGTATCCAGCACTGACAGTTGCAGGCAGTCAGGTGAAGCTGGATCTTAGATTCTGATAGAGGCCTCCATGAGAATTTTCTGTGGTTAATCTTCCCTGTGGCTGAGCACTCTCTAGTGATCTAGTGTCCTGGACTCAGTGCTCCCTCCCCAGAGTGAATTCTTTCTTAGGTAGTTTGTTTATGTCCATTTCACTTAGTTCTTATTCTGGGGTTTTATCTTGTTCCTTCATTTGGAACATACTCCTCTGCCACGTTGTTCTGCCTAATTTTGTGTTTTTCTTTTTATGTATTTGGTAGGTTGGTTACATTTCCCAACCTTAGAGAAGTGACCTTTTGTAGGAGCTGTCCTATGCATCCCAGCAGTGCACTCCCCTCTGATAATCAAAGCTATATGCTCTAGGTGTGCCCCTATGTGGGCTGCATGGGTCCTTTTTTTGTGACTGACTCTCTACTCTGGGTGGTCTGGTGGGTGTGACTGATCCCTGGTCCAGTTCATTGCCAGGTCCTCTTTGTGTGGAAGCTTCCAGCCACTCATTGGTGGGACCAGGTCATGAGGTGGTTGGCTGCAGAACCCTAGAGGGTGCCAGGGCTAGTTCTTGACCAATGGTAGGCATACCTAGGTTCTGGAGTGAGTGGTAATAGAGACAGTGGTCCCAGATCTACAGTCAGCCTGCTGGTAGGCAGGGCCAGTCCCTAATATAGCTGGCTGTGGGGTTCATAGTGTTCCAAATTTGGTGTTGACCTGCTGGTGAGTGGAGCTGGATCCCAGGGCAGCTGCCTGAGGGGTCCAATGTGTTTTGGAGCTGGTGTCAGCCTGCTGCTGAGCAGGACCTTTCCTGACATGGCTGCCTGCAGGATCTGGGGTGTCCCAAAGCTTGTTCAGCCAACTTTATACCACATTTCCTTTATTTATCCATCTGTCTATGAACACATAGATTGTTTCCATGTCTACGCTATTGTGAAAATGCTACAGTGAATTTGGGGATGCAGATATCTCTTTGAAGTAGTTATTTGGTTTCCTTTGGGTATATTTTCAGAAGTGGAATTACTGGATCATGTGGACCTTAAAGGCATTGTACTAAGTGAAATAAATCAGACAGAGAAAGACAAATACTGTATGCTCTCATCTATATGTGGAATCAAAAAAAAAAACTCATAGAAAAAGAAATCACATTTGCACTTACTAGAGGCAAGGGAAGGGTGGTGGGAGAACTGCATGAACATGGTTTAAGGGTACAAACTTCCAGTTATAAGACAAATAAATTCTAAGAATGTGATGTACAATATGGTGACTATAGTTAACACTGCTGTATGTTATATTTGAAAGTTGTTAAGTATGTCATAAAAGTTCTTATTACAAGGAAAAAAATTTTTTCTTTTCATTTGTCTTTATGAGACAATGGCTGTTAACTAAACACACTGTGGCAGTCATTTTGCAATATATGTAAGTTAAGTCACTATGCTATACACCTTAAATTTATACAGTGCTGTATGTCACTATCACAATAAAACTGAAAGAAAAAAAAACTGTCCCCCAGTTAGTCCCAGTTCTCAAGTTAAAGTATGAATAGGAAAAGGCACTTTGGTTTGGTTGTAATAAAGGAAGTGTCATAGCTTTCACATTAATCCCAGAAAGAGCTAGGAAATAAAACTATAAAAACCTTCAAATATTCCTAGGAGTGTTTGACATGGGCGAGGACTCCATGCCCCAAAGGTATCTCCTCACTCTTTACTATTCTTCTGACTCAGATTGTGGTTGATGAGGCACATCTGGGCATCAAGATTCAAGAATAAGGTTTAGGAAAGAGAATTATTCATCTTCCTATCTATCCAAAAGAAGGAGTTTGAATGATGATGAATGTGACCAGTGCTGAACAATTACCTATGGTCTTTCCTTGCTGCTCTATCTCCTGGTGTCATATCAAGTCTCTGAGAGATCACTCCCATCCAGCACATGCATGCATGTGCACAGGCTCATCTCTCCTTCCAAAACAAACACACACACACACACACACTCTCTCTCTCACTACCACCTCCCTGAGGATAGTAGTTTTCTCTTCTGATGTTGGTTCTAAAAGGGGTGTATCTGACCCTTCCTTTCTGCAGTTAAAGAGCCTCCCCAACCTGAACTATCTCCTAAGTAAGCACTCAACCCACTGAGGAATTTCTGATGAATTGCAATTACAAGTGATACCAGTAAAACCAGTGAAACTTTAAAAAAACAATGTGTTATAAAGTCTAGGAATGTTTTTAAAATCTGCAGTAGCAGCTTTTCCTGGTATTTACTGAAATATCTGTAAGTTCTTGTACTTTCTCCTTTATTTTTTAAACCATCCTTTAATTTTTCACTTAAGAGCAAATCCTATACAATCTCTTCTCTCTCAAGTCTTCCTCTTGGGAAGCCCTATTTTAAGTATTTCATGCACCATTATTTCCAACTCAAAACTCCACTTTGAAGGTTTAGCATGCTAAGGACAAGTGGTAAAATTTCAAATTGGAGCAGAGTACCAAGGGGTTAATAGTCTGCTCCTCTCAGGGAAGTCACCTCTGACTTCCTCTCTCAGATGGGTAATTGAAAGAAATTTTGAATTAGTGCCTCTGTCATGGCTACTGGGACCCATGCTCTCCATTGATCAATTAGCCACTGCCATGGATGAGAAGGTCCAAGGAGACCCAAGGGTGTAGCTTCCCATGGAGATGCCATTTGCCTCCTGCATGACCTGACTTGCAAATACAGTGGCTGTATGTAAGCAACTGTTCCAGTGGTGTCTTAAAATTATTTGCCTATGGGATCTGCTCCCCATAATACAATTGAGTGGCTATTTATCTGCATACTAAATGAAAGACTAACACATTAACCACAAAATAATTTTATTAAATTCTGTCCTGCTAGTTCAAATAATCTCCTTTTCTCTTTTAGGTTAATTCATATGCTTGAAGAGTTTAAACTTTGATATACCAGGATTCTCATGTGCCCAACATTTAGGAGAAAAACTATTTGTTCCATGCAGATTGTTGGTTAGTTCCTTGAGCTGCTAAATATAAAAAATACAGATTCTTAAGTAGTGGCTTGGTGGATAGGATTTGAAATAAGATAGGTTAGATTCAATTCCTGGCATTCCATTTAATACCCAAATAATTTGAGTTATGTCACACAAAGTAATAATCTAATTTTAGTCTCTTCATCAGCAAAACTAATGAGGAGGGAGTGATATCTGTATTTCCTGTTGTAAGAATTAAGTATGACATTGTATTGATAAATTGTATGTATGTCATATAGCATGGTGCTTAAACTGTAATAAGGTTTCAATAAATGGGAACTATGATTGTAGGACATATTAGCTGTATGTAGGGGAAAAAATGTTTCTGTCACCAAAGAATGTGTAACTCAGAAGAATATAGAAACCTGACCAGAACCTACTAAAGTAAAATCATGAAGTACATTAAGCTCATGTTTGATTCTCTCCCACCTTTCTTTGCAACCTGGATGTTTCCCTATTAAAAGTTAACTCTAAAAAAGTATAGTTGGCAAGGTGTAGTAACAAAGGTTGAATTTAGGATGACAGAAATCTGGATCTCAGCCTCACTACATATATGCCATGTGAACTTGGAAAAGTTACTTAAACTTTTTCAATTTCAAGATAAATAAACAGGGAAAATAACAAAACTCTCATAATGCTGTTGTAAGGATTAATGACAATTTATGCAAAAAAATTTATAAAAGTAAACAAATATTAGTTACTGTTACTGGAATAAAAGATGATTAACCCAATGTGAAAATCACTGAAACTGGAAAGGATTATCAACAAGAGTATCTGCCCTTTAATATGAAAGCATCATTTGAGTATATAGACTGGAAAAACAGTACTGGAACTTGAAGTGTCCACTGCTTTTCCCCCTTGAAATGCCTACCACTGCCTACCCCAGGAATCTTTTTTTTTTTTGGTCATTCCCTTTTATGTTTTCATCTTTCCTACACCACTTCATTATTTTTATACTCATTTTTCTCTATTCTTCTCTCACATGGAAAACATCTTGTCCATGACCCAAATCAACAAGACAAGTCTCTTGGTGCAGCTGATAAGATGTTGATGCTTCCCCGTGCTGTCCTATTTATTTTGCCTTTTTCTTCAAACAGGTAAATGATACCCATGTCTGAGACTCTACATGCTCCATGAAGTACCTCTGTTCATAATCTCTTTATTTGTGCCAAGTTTCATAAACTGGTAACCACCAAAAGAGATCTTAGAAATGGTCTTGAGATAAGAGGGTCACAGTTAATTAGAAGAGAAAGGGTGAACTCAGGTCTTCTCCCTTTGAGCGCACTGGGAATCACTGACTTTGGAAAAGTTGTTGTCATTCCAGTCAAGTCTTCTCTCACTCTCAGACTTGGTGAGAACCCAACCCCATTCTCCACAAGTGGCCACGGTACACCTTTTTCCCAACATCATCCCTTTGGAAAATTCTGATACAAATCAACACTTACTCCCTTCTGCACAAAAATAATAGACACCAAACTAGGAAGAGTCCTAAGAAATCTCCACTTCCAACTGTCAAGTAAGGAAGGCAGTAAAACCCTGGCCTATAGAGGACTATTTTCTATTTACCAACTGTCCTTCAGGGATCAGGATGGGCTCCATGATCTGAGAGCTATGACAGATGATTGTATTGGTCCTCCTTTTCTCTCCTACCCTGAGTATCTGCCTCTCCTTAGTACCTGCCTCTCCTTAGTACCTTCCTCACAGCCCCCTTCACAGCCTTGTTCCTTAAGGTGTAAATTATAGGATTGAGCATGGGGGTAATTATGGTGTAAAAAGGGGCCACAAACTTTCCCTCACTATCAGAATAACTGTGCTTGGGTTGGAGGTATGTATACATGGCTGAGCCATAAAAAAGGGAAACCACCAAGAGATGTGACCCACAAGTCTCAAAAGCCTTTCTTCTCCCAGCCATTGACCTGACCCTCAGCACCACCTGAACAATGTACACATAGGAGCCTAGAGTTAGTGCTACAGGAACAACCAAGATTATGGCTCGAGCTACAAACATCTTGGCCTCTATTCCTTCTGTGTCCTCACAAGCCAGCTTCAGGAGTACAGGCATTTCACAAAAGAAGTGATTCAGGAGACGGAGGCCACAGAGAGGCATGGCCATCATGAGGCCTGCCTGAATCAGAGAGTTCATGAAGCCTCCCACCCAGGAGGCGATAGCCAGTGTCTGGCAGAGGTGGGGGTGCATAATGGCTGTGTAGTGGAGTGGATGACAGACAGCAGCATAGTGGTCAAAGGCCATCACAACAAGGAGCACACCCTCAGTGGAGCCCAGGGCAAGGGAACTAAAGAGCTGGACCACACACCCTCCATAGGTGATGGTCCGGTCAGGTCCATGAAGGTTGATCAGAAGCTGGGGCACAGTGCTGGTGGTATAGCAAAGGTCTAGGAAAGAGAGGTGACAGAGAAAGAAGTACATGGGCATGTGCAACTGAGGTTCCAGGAGGGAAAGAGTGATGATGGCGGTGTTGCCAAAGAGAGTAATTGAGTAGAAAATTGAAATAAACACAAAAAGGATGGGTTCCAGTTGAGGCCAGTCTGAGAAGCCCAATAAAATGAAGCCTTCTCCAAAACTGGTATTGAAACTTCCCATAGCGTTTTGCCTGTTCAAATAGCAGGAGACAATTTAATGCCTCTTACGAAGAACAAGAATTTAAAAATTATTTCACAATTTTCCCTAAATAATCCTAGCTCATGCATTGTGTTATCTATTTTGCTATTCAGCTCCTTTCCATCCAGTCTTCTCCTATTTTTAGAATGAAGATCACTAGATTAGGAATGATGTGGCCTTCATTTGAACTCCAGTCCTGCTCTCTCCTTGTTCTGTGACTTCAGCCAGGCCACTCAATCCTTGGGATCTGATGTTTCCTTGTCTGAAAGTAGAGACAATCTACCACCTCCCTCACAGTATTGAGGTTAGGACAAAATGCAGTGATGTGGAAACTGCTCTTGAGATTCTAAGATGTAAAAATGTAGTATGAGTATTCTATGTTGTTCTTCTTACTCCTTTTCTTGGTCTATTAGGTGGCCTGTTACTGTAAGTTAGAATCATGGCTAAATCAGGCTTAAATCACAAGTTTGATATCTTCTCACTTGCTTCCTTCTGCTCCATAAATATGCTCAGTGCACCAGTCCTGGAAGCCCTGCTCATGACCAGCTGTCATCTGTTGAAAGGAACCAAGAAAAGTGTAAACCAATCCCTTTGGGGGAAAAAAAATAGCAACAAATATGCTCCTTATGATGAGTTATGATACCTAGAATACCTGCCCTCTTCTTTTCCAACTGATAAATCCATCCCTCAACTCCCCAGAGAGTTGTTCCCTCCCTTATAGCACAATTCTCTGTATAATTGCTCTACAGCACTTGTTACACTCACTGAAATTATTTTTGCTTGTCTTTGCCCCTCCAAGTTGTGAGGTCTTCAGTAACAGAGAACATACTGAATATAAAAATAAATATTGGGACTTTCAAGGTGGCGCAGTGGTTAAGAATCCACCTGCCGATGCAGGGGACGTAGGTTCGAGCCCTGCTCCAGGAAGATCCTACATGCTGTAGAGCAACTAAGCCCATGTGCCACAACTATTAAGCCTGTGTGCCGCAACTACTGAAGCCCATGCACCTAGAGCCTGTGCTCCACAACAAGAGAAGACACCCCAATGAAGAGTAGCCCCGCTCGCCACAATAGAGAAAGCCCGTGTGCAGCAATGAAAACACAATGCAGCCAATAAGTAAATAAATAAATAAATAAATAAATAAATAATAAATATTATTTTCTTTCTTTATAGGATACCAGAGGTGCTAAGTGAATGTTGCTTTTTATTCCTGACATGTAGTAAGTGTTAAATACATTTTGTTAAGCAAAACATATGACTTACCCTTCAATCTCATGAAAATTTATTTCCTCTAAAAACCCTGCATATTACTGATATACTTTGACAAATGAAGGTGGGATATGTATAAAAAGTTGTTCCCCTTTAGAGTTTATTTTGTGTGGTAAAAATCTAAAGAGGATTATAAAAAATATGTCAGAATGCAAAAAAAGAAACTGGTGATCAACGGTAGCCTAGCATATGCTCAATGTAAACAATTTTTGCCAAATGAACTCATTTTTTTTCTTGTTAAGTTTACTGAACTGAAAGATCATTATCAATGGATCAATGCTGGATCAATGATTCCAGCAGGTATTTGGATGCAGAAAATATGGAAAAAATGTGAATTAATAATGATAGGTTAAACCACATATAGCTTAACCAACACAACAAAGGTATTTTCCTTTTTTTTAATTTTATATAATTTATTTAACCTTTTTTTATATTTAGTAGCTAATATGAATATAAATAAAATATTTAATTGGTCAAAATATGACAATGAGGGTAAGGTACAGAATTCTGTCTTCCTATTCACTGTTGACCATATTCCCTTTTGTAAACTCTTCCTCCACTGGTTTCCATGAATACACTCTCTCCTTATTTTCTTCTGACCTCCTTGTCAACTCAAATTTATTCTCCTTTTGATGGTGCCTCTTCTTTCAATAAGGGCTTAAATATTATCTTTCCCTGGAAACTTTACCTGACTCTCTTCTCACCCTGAACAATCTTTCTGAGTTATCCCACACGTGGTTTCAGCTACCACTGATGACCTCAAATATTGACTTTGAGCCAAGGTTGTTTTTCAGAACTGCAAAATCAAATATGTCTCTCCCTGCTGGACATCTCTACTCAGAGGATCCAGAGGCACCTCAAGTACAACATGTTCAAATCTCATATCTTTCCCCCAAATATGTTTCTGCATTCCCTTACTCAGTGTTATCCTCTTTCCAAAACAAAACTTTAGAGTTAGCTCTCTCTCTCTCTCTCGTTCTAAAATTGATTGTTCAATATGTCCTATTGAATCTGTAACCTAAATATCTTTTACATCTTCCTCTTTTTCATCTTCACTTTCAGTGACTTGATTGATGGCTCAATATTTCTGTAATGTTCCAAAACTGTCTTCTCCTTTAGAGACTATTTATAAGTCTACTCAGAATGACCTTCTTTAATTACGAATAGATCACATCTCTTCACTGCTCAGTTTTCGTTAATCCTGCTCCCCTTTACTCTCAGGGGAATATCCAAATTCCTTAGAATACTCTACATAGCTTTTACTGATCAAAGCTGTTTTTCAAATAGTCACCACAGTAGAGGGCAATAGACTTGCACGTCCATTGTCAGGTTCTTACAGAGCAACTCTACCACTGACCAGCTACGCCATCTATCTGGAAATTTCACTTCTGTGAGTCTCAGTCTACTTAGTTTTAAATTAGAGAAAATAACTTTATGTCACAGGATTTCAATTGGTATTAAATGGTATGATACATTCTATGAGCTGCAAAGAATATGCCATACACATTTTTAACACATCATTCTCAACCACTAATCTTAAGTTTCATGAAATTTGGTCTGCTTTTGTTCACCATTTTGTCTCCATCTCTCAGTGCAGTTGCTAGTGAATAAAAGGCTTTCAACAAATGTTGTTCAAGGAATCAATGAATGCATTCCCAAAGCTGGCACCATGCCTGGTACACATAAATGTTCCAGAAATATTTGTTTCCTGTGCAACAGGAAAGAAAGAACACATCTCCAATGTGGCAAAGGTTTAACCATTCCTGTTTTGCCATCATTTAGTGGCAAAGGTTTTTAACCATTTCTGCTCTGTATTTTTTTCAAGGATTTCTATGATGCCATAGAGATAAATATATTTACAATTGAACAAAAGTTTTAAAATATAATCAATATGATGTATGATAGAATATAATCCAAAGGGATCTTGTAATGAGGAAACAAGGAGCCCTAAACCAATAGATAAGATAATAAGATAACACTGAGCTTAGCTTCACAACCTCAGTTGGGCAAATGTAGAATGGAGGAGATTAAACTTGACAGCCATTCACTAAAAAAGTAGAAGACAAAGATGACCTAGGGGTATACTAACCAAAAACAATGCAAGACAACAGTGTCCAATTGATTGCAGAATTTTACCAAATGCAAGCTCAGACTAGGTAAAAATCTAGTCTACACTTTGGCCTCTCTAGCTTGTAGGAAACCTAAAGGTCATTTCCACACACTCCCTTGCACCATTTAATGCACGACTGCCACAGCTTCTCAGACCCAGAACTTTTTTAGTGTGAAGGCCCTGCCTCATTTCCTCATCCATAGTCTTTTGCTCCTTTATTCCCCGCCCCCCATCTATCAGCACCTTACTTCCACGTTTATGTATATTGGATTTCTTGATACACCATGTCAACTATTTTCTTACTAATATCCTTAACTTATTATCACTTTGACCCATGCACCCAATTCTGGGAGAATGCAATTCTCTATAGTCTCCATGACTAAACTCAGGTTAATAAATTCTATTGAAAAGAGTCATTCAAGGACTCAACTCAATGCTACTAAAAATCTGCAGCCTTTCTAATGCACCAGTAACATCTCCCTCTCTGCTGTCATTCCCAACAGAAGTGACATCTGATCAAGCCTCTCCAATTAAAAAAACCTCCTTTCACCCTATGTCCCCTTCTAGTTACTGCCTTCTTTCTTCCCCCTTTATAGATTAGTTTATTAAAAGAATTGTCTGTGTTCAATGTTTCAGCTATCTCCCTCCCATTCATTCTTCAACCCACTGCAATAAGGGTTTTATCTTCACAACTCTTTATGGGAAAATCCAGAGACATTGTCAGTTCTTATATTTTCCTCAGCATTGTATGCACTGACTACTGTCTCCTATATGAAAATTTCACCCTCCCTTTCCTGGATGTCTTCCTACTTCTCTGCCTGTTCCTTAGTCTCTTTGGTGTAATCCTATTTTTCTGTGCATTTATTACATGTTTGGTTTCCACCTCAGAGTTCTACCCCAGATCCTCTTCTTTTACCACTCTGCAGACACTTCCTGGAAAATGCCATGCACTCCAGGGCTTGCATCAATGGTAATAATACCCAAGTATATCTCTCCACCCCCCAATCTCTCTTTTGAACTTCAGACTGCTTTAATCCATCTTCTTGCTGGTCCTCTCCACTTGGATGTCCCCTAAGCACTTGGAACTCAGCATGTCTCATGCTGAACTCAACATCTTCCCACTACGAAACTGGTTCTTATCCTGTGTGCCCCATCTCAAGGAAGGGCACTACCAAGCTACATGGTTTGCCAAACTAGAAAACTAGTCATCAGCCTCTACACCCTCACGTTGGATTCAGAGCACAGCTTAGATCTCACTTCCTCTAAGACAGCAGTTCCCAACCAGGGCGATTTTACCCCTCAAGGGACATTTTTGTTTGATACAACTGGCATCCGGTGGGTTGAGACCAGAGATGCTGTTAAACAACCTACAGTGCACAGGACATCACCAACACACACACACACACACACACACACACACACACACACGAATTATCTGGCCCAGAAATGTCAACCATTCCAAGGTTGAGAAATGCTCCTCTAAAAGCTGTTCTTCAATTCCTCCTGTCTTAGCTAAGCCCCTTGCTATATGACCCTGTAGTGCATTGTAACTTCTCATATACAATTTACCACATTCAACTTCAGTTTCTGATTTAATTATTCCTTTATCCTATCACACTAGAGCTTACAGAGAGCAGAGCTGTGTCTCTCCTGTTCACAATTAGTTTTAGTATCTAGAGCAATGATAAGCACATAAGTCCTCAATAATTAAGTCCCTGATGCCTGCAGTCACTCACGTGCACCATATTTAACAGGTACTTAAAAAAGCCTTAAGTCTTACTGCAGTTTCACTCTTATTTAGAAAGTGGGATGTGAAAGTAGTTCTGCTTCCTTGGGATCTGGTACCTTTTATCTGGAGTCTTATGTGTCAAGGGAAAGAACCAATATTCACATAGCCTCTAGATCAAAGTTTTCATATCCCTGCTTCATCCTTTTGACCCTCCTCTGACCAACTGTGACCTTGACACCTGCCTGACCTCTTGTGAGTGGCCTTCCTTGGGGGATATTTTCTGCTTCCTAACAGAATCCTGCTGAGAATGGGCTGGTCTCCCAGAACCACAGCACACCTGTCATCTCAAGTGTCACATTAAACCTCTCATTAGGCTGATACTGGTGACCCCCAGTATCCAGCACAGCCCATCACACAGTGGCCACATATGTACCATTCAGGAAAGAAGTGTTGCAGTTAAACCTTCCCATCCCTCACAGAGCTTCACTTCTCCGTGCTTCCTCTGGTCTCAGTGACTGGGGTATGCCTCATGCCCATATCTGCTTGGTAATAATGAAAAAAAAAAAATTCTTCTCACAAACTCCCTGGGAGTCCTTTACATCTTTCAATAACAGTTATGAGCTACTCCTCACACTGACCTAACGTTGGGCCTCTGGTAGATCCCACACATTACTCCTAGTCTTGCATCTCAAAACCCAGGTGGGCTTGACCGTAAGGCAAGCCCTGCTCTGGTCAAACTTGCTCATGGACTGGGCAGCACAGACCCTTCACTCAGGAAGTCCCAGCATGTGCAGTTGAGGAGGGTGGGGAAAGTCTCGCTGGAGAGTGCGCAGAACAAACATGAACCTCCTTCCAACCGACAATCCTCCAAGCATTGAAGAGACAATCATAATGCGCAAACGTTTCTGGATTCTGTGTTCCTCAAGTGAAGGTGATAGCTTCAAAATATCCATTTCCTTTCATATTTCCCAAATCTCTCTTTCCAGTAAGAGAAAAAAAAAATTATGTTAGGCTGATTTAACTAGTTCCTAACAACGGGTGTTTTACTCATCCCATCCATCTCTAGGTGTTCACAAATGCCCCCTCTACAACTTGACATTTAACTAAAAGTACAGTACCCACTCTGCATTGGTCAGATAGAATTTTGAGCATTTTGCAATTTCCTGGCAGCAGACTGGGATCAAAACCTTGACAAAGTACGTAGAATCCAAAACACACTGTATGAGAAATTGATACTTTTAGTTGTGGTTTTAGATAAGAAAAGAGTACACTTAAAGACAAGCATGATAGCTTGTACCCGTGTTCAAAGATCTATTGTATGGAAGAGGTACTGAACTTGCTTTGCACTCCTCTAAAGGCAAACCTAGAACCAACTGGTGGAACTTACAAGAGGACAGATTGTGGCTCCATAGAAAGAAAAATTGAAAAAAAAATGAAGTGTGCATTATCTCTATAAATAACAAACTTCTTGAGAACAGAAATCATGTTTAAAGTTTTTTTTTTTTCAACACTAATATACCCTTCATGCTAGTACACTAATTTAACAGTGTTGTCTGACTATAATGGAGCCAAATTCAAACCAGAAAATTTAATCTTCTACTCTAGGCAAAAAAAAAAAAAAAAAAAAAATCCCATAAACTACTTCCTAATCACCTTCATTGTTAGAATATCCATCCTTAAATTTGAATCTAATCTAATTTCATTTCTTCCTATTATGCCTGCATGTGTAGCTCTCTTATTCAGTTTTGGAAGATTAAACTATCAAACTTTGCTAAATACCAAAACATCCTTCTACCCATTCTCCCCCGCACAGTCTCTTCTTCTACAGACTCAACAATTATCTCATCCTGACTCCACTACTCTCACACATACTATACAATCCCATCCCACAAGCCTGTAGAGTGTCTTCAAGACTCTTCTATTAAATACTCAATAATAACCAACCAATATTTTCTATTATAAGATCAGAAAACCACAGAGTCCAGTCTGCTTAACTGATATTCAAAGGTTGAATTAACAAATTGCTTATTTCAACTCTCACTCCCCACAGAGAACATTGTCTGCAAATAGTAGGGATTCCCTTGTTGTCTACTCCTCCAAGAAGTCTTCCTTGATTTATCTTGTATGACTCTAACCATGCCTCTATGCTTTGTCTCCTGGCATATTAAAGCCATTGATATCATAGGATTTGAGTGTTAGAAGGGACTTCAAAATTATTTTAAGCCAACTCTCACACTTTATAAAAAAAAATTGAAAGTCTTACACTTGTTCAGTGATTTCCCTAAGTTTATGCATTTATAAGAAATGCGGGTTCTATTTTACATGCTGTGTGTAGTGGGTCAGTAGGTAGAGAAAGAAAGACTCTATCAGTGACAAAATAAGTTTTTCATGAATTTAATATCTCTATATCCTCAAACCCAGGACCCAACATAATGGAACTCAGTACTAATTGACTAATGGAATATTTCTAGAGTCATCTGAATTTTGACTAGAAAGCCAGAGTAGCTCACTTAGTTGGTACTCACCCAGAGCTCCAGGAAAGACAACCACTGCATTTATTTCCCTCAATTCTTTGGATTCCAAGGTGATTTGAGACTGGTGGCAACTAGAGACAACTGAGGAAGAGATGTTCCACTTTGGTCCCAACTTCATCTGTGGGATGGAGAACTCAGATCAGAGCTCCTTTCCTGGAGAACATGTGATTGCATATAGTTTCCTCCCTGAGCAGGGCACATACCCCAGAAGTTGGGAACATCCTTCCACTGCACTCCACTTGCCCACCCTAACCGACTCATAACAGGAGGGAGCTGGTGTATTATCAAACCATCTTCTGATCCCAAGGCTGAGTGTACCAGTTCTGCCCCATGGACACTACCAAGGTTTCCTTAGAGTAATGAAGGGAGAACTATTATTAGGTGAGAATTTGGAGACTTATAATTCCCAATGTGGCAATTATAATCAACTGACTGGTGCTGTAGGATCTGCCCTCAATTCCCTCTATCTCTCTTACTGTTCCCCAACAAAACTGATCTACTCAGTGTCCTCAGATTATACCTTCTCATTTGACTCATACTACTCTATAGCCTAAGATCCCTCATACTTCCCCAACTTTGACCCAAGTCCTACCTGCCCCTCACCAGTCAGGCCAAGTTCCATGTCTCACTTTAAGTTTACTGTGTTCACCACACACCCCAGATCTCCTCCTTTCCTGGACTCCTCAAAGAATGTTCACATGTTCTCATTTATGCATATCATCTATCCAATTAAATATTAATTTATTTAATGGCAAGTTTAATGTTTTATATTTCTCTCTCATAGACAATATTTAATGTATTAGTATTTAGCTTCTTATACTCAGTTTTAATACACCAAATTTTAAAAGAAAATGCACTCATTTATTAATTCATTCAAAAAATTAGCAGTTAACCCTGTTCCAGATACTGTGGGAAATAGGAAATTCAACAATGAAAATTATTTGTATCCACTTAAGGCATCATAACATAATGTAGAGAAAATTGCTCTGCCATGACTAATTTTGGGATCTTGAAAAGCTTTCTTACAGAGAGTAGAATGGTGATTACCAGGTGAGGGTGGCATAAATGGGTGAATATGGTCAAAGAATACAAATTTCTAGTTATAGGATGAATTAAGTTCTGAGATATAATGTACAGCATGGTACTAGAGTTAACAATGTTATATTATAACTTGAAAGTTGCTAAGAGAGTAGATATTAAAAGTTCTCACCACACATACAAAAATGCTGATGGATGTGTTAACTAACCCTATTGTGGTAGTCATTTTGAAATATATACGTATATCAAATCATCACATTGTACACCTTAAACTCACACATTGTTCTATGCCAACTATACCTCAATAAAGTTTGAAAAATTAATTTTTAAAAAGTTTTCTTAACACACTTAAACTTCAGTTTCTCCATGAGTAAGATGTTGTTAATATAACCTACCCTGTAGCACTATTTGTGTATTAATGATGCAATGTATGTAAAGTGCATTGGCCTATGGTAGATATTCATTCAATGGTAGTTAGTAATTGTGTTAGTTGTAGTAGCTGTATTACTGTAATACAAACACTTATTCCCTGCCTTCTCTTTGCCTGAAACAAATGCAGAAAATGACTGTACAGAAGTCCACAGATCTTTTCTGTGTCTAGCTTCTTCCCCTTCATAGAATGAATTCATTTGTCTTTGTAGTAGCATGTATCAGCATTTTATTCTCTTTTATGGCTGAATAACTTTCCACTGTATAGATATACCACATTTTGTCTACCTATTCATCTGTTGATGGACAGTTGGGTTGTTTTTGGGACATTTGGTCATTATGAGTAATACTGTTATAAAACATCTGTATAGGAGTTTTGTGTGAACATTTTGCTTCCTGTAATTATCAAGGAAAATCAAATAAAATATTTTAATGAAAATAAAGATGTTAACCATACACTTTGAAAACCTGGAAATGATAACCATTTTACATTGTTAATATCACTCCTCTGTAGAATTAGAAAAAAAGAAAGAGGAAAGAAAGGTCTCACTTGGTATACACATATCACAAACTGGCAGCCACTTAAAAAGGTGTTTGGCCAACATAGTATTAATTTTTTTACTGGAATTTTTGCCAACATGTAAAAATCAGTAGAATACATATAAAATCTGGATTTTCACCTTTTTCTGAAAGTCCAGAAAATCTGGCAACTAGGGATCCAAATACCCTCCAATAGGCCTAGTGCTGAGGAGGCAGCAGGGCTGAGGAGCGAGTCAAGCTGAGATTTGTCTTGCACCAAGCCAGAGTGCCCTAGAGGCCAATTTTTAGAAAATGATGTCCTTGAGAGTTAAGATGGTGGCAGGGTAGAAGGATATGGAGTTCATCTCTCTCCACAGATGCATCAGGAATACATCTATAGAGGCAACAATTCTCATAGAAAACCAGCTGAACACTAGCAGAAGACCTTGGACAATAGAAAGGACTATAAAGATCCCTTCATAACTGGGTAGGACAAAAGAAGAAGAAGAAGAAGAAGAAGAAGAAGAAGAAGAAGAAGAAGGAGGAGGAGGAGGAGGAGGAGGAGGAGGAGGAGGAGGAGGAGGAGGAGGAGGAGGAGGAGGAGGAGGAGGAGGAGGAGGAGGAGGAGGAGGAGGAGGAGGAGGAGGAGGGGAAGGGGAAGGGGAAGGGGAATAGGAAGAGGAAGAGGAAGAGGAAGAAGAAGAAGAAGAAGAAGAAGAAGAAGAAGAAGAAGAAGAAGAAGAAGAAGAAGAAGAAGAAGAAGAAGAAGAAGAAGAAGAAGAAGAAGAAGGGAGAAGGAGGAGAGAGGAGAAGAAGAAGAAGAAGAAGGAGAAGGAGAAGGAGAAGAGGAAGAGGAAGAGGAAGAAGGAGAAGGAGAAGGAGAAGGAGAAGGAGAAGGAGAAGAAGAAGAAGAAGAGAGAAGGAGGAGAGAGGAAATGGGATGGGACCTGTGCTCCAGGGTGGGGGAGCTGAAGCAGAGGAGACATTTATGAATTCAGGGAAACCCCTTTTCCGATGGGTAAACCTATTCTTTGACAGGGAAACCCCCTCTCCGGTGGGAAAATTGATTGGGACAGAAGGGAGGCATTTGAGGCTGTAGGAAGAGAGTGAAGTGGCCAATCTGTGGCAGATGGGACAAAGTAGGAAATATACAGATGGTCCATACTGCAGCCCGGCATGGCCCAGACTGAGATGTGTGTTCATAAGAGTACAGGGAGTCTGGGAGCTGGAGTGTGGGGACCAGAGAACAGGCCCAGAATGAGAACCACTGTTCACTGCAGAGAAGTGGACTGAGGGGACAGGAGGGAAGAAATCTGCAGCAGGGAATGCCTACCAGGGAAAACTGGGCAGCCATGGAAGTAGGGCTCTACTGCTGAGTCACATGCAGGGGAGGTGCTACTATTGTAGCCTTTCACTTGGTGCCCATGACAAACAATAAAGGAAGCCCCCTCTAGGCCTGGCTGTTGAGTACCAGCTGACAAGTAATAGAAAACCCCCCTCAAGGCTGGCCCTAGCATGTCTGCTGCTGAGAACCAGAAAAGTCTGGCCAAGATGGGCCATCACAAGGGCCATTCCTCTTATATCTATGCCCACCAGCTTCCCTGTGCAATTGGTGCCACCATCGGGGCTCCTGCAATCCAAGCAGGGTGCTACTGCTGACTCACATGCAGAGGGAGGAGCCATATTTTATCTTCTCTCTCCCCACACACTGGGAGCTGCTATTGCTAAGTCACATGCAGGGAAAGGAACCACTATTGTAGCCTCTCTCTCCCTGCACACTGGCAACTACAGATAAACAATAAAGGAAGCCCTCTCTGAGGCAGATCCAGAGCTCCAGGGCAGCCTCAGGACCAGACTCCTGTGTTTGGGCCACATGAAGACGTGGGGACAAAACCAAAGCTGAATGCTAGGGACAGAGGGACTAAGGAAGAGGATCAAAAATCTTTCCGTCAGCTGTGCAAGCTGCAGATTAAATCCCCGCTATCAGCTAGGTAGAACCTCTGTCTCTGGAATATCTGAGTAGACAATGAATGTTCCCACAAATGAAGAAGTTCTGGCTCTAGCAGCTGGAGACTTTGAGAGCAAGCACACACAGGAATGGGGCCAGATCAAAGCCTAAGTGGACCCCACAGGACAGACAGCAGGTCCAGAGTCCAACCCAGAGGCAGAGGAGGGCCTCTTGGGAAGGCGAAGGTGGCCTGTAGCTCAAGGCACATAAAAGGACACTTAAAGCTGAGACCTCCCCAAGGAAACAGAATTGTTATTAATAATTCTATTGTTTTGATCCATTCTTCTGTTGGTTCTGGCTTTTTTTTTTTAATTACTGTTTTAGTCTTATGGGATCTTAGTGTTTTATAACATATTTTTATTCTTTTTTTTTTACTTTTATTTTTATTTTTATTCTCTTTATATGTTCAGATTTCTAGTTGGCTTTTCTGTTGTGCTGAATTATTTTCCCCTATTCTTGTTTTCTTCTTTTTTCTTTAATACATTTTTATTTTTTCTTTTTCTTTTTATATTTCCATTTATGCTTTGTTTTTCTGTTGTTCAGCATTTGATGCCTTTTTATTTTACTTTATTTTATCTTATTTTTAATCCTTATTATCCATGTGTTCTGTTTCCTTGCTTTATTCTTCAGTTGACACACTGCTTTGGTTTTCATTTTTAGGTTTTGTCTTTATCTTAGGTCTAATTCTAAAGGTTTGATTTCATTTTGGGGACCTTCAGTCTATCTGCTTGCTCTCTTGCTCTTTGTTATATTTGGTCCTTGTTTCTAGTTGGCCCTTGTTATATTTGGTCCCTGTTTTCATGATTTCTCTGGGGTTTTGTCATTTTTTTCTTTCTTTTTTCTTTTTTCTTTTCTCTTCTTTTTTAATTTTTTTAATATATTTCCATTTCTATGTTGCTCTTCTGTTGCTCTGTCTCCTTTCCCCTTTCTCTCTCTTTTTTTTTAAATCATTTTTGTTGGATTGTTTTGTTTCTTCACATCAGTCTTTAGTTGGCAGTCTGCTTTGGTTTTGATTGTTTGGTTTTGAGTTTTTGTCAGTTTTCTTTTTAATTGATTTCACCTGGAGTTCTTTTGTCTGGTTGTTCTAGTTCCTTATGTATCATTGGGTTCTGTTTTTGTTCCTCGTGTGTGTATGTGTTTCCTTGTTTCAGTATTTGTTTGATTTAACTTTTACCATTAATCTGGGACTTGATTAGTCTTTTTTAATCCCTTTTATTGGTGGGATGAGAAACGTGTGGGGTCTTGATTTCTCAACCAGAAGTCAGGCCTGAGGCTCTGGGGTGGGAGGACTCAGTCCAGGACACTGGACCACTAGAGAATCTCTGGCCACAGAGAATATTAATCACAGAGAGCTCTCATGGAGACCTTTATCAGAGTCTAAGACCCTGCTCCACCTGATTGTCTGCAACTGCCAGTGCTGGATGCCTCACACCAAAGTACAATCAAGACAGGAACACAAACACACCCATTAGCACACAGACTACCTAAAGTCATTCTAAGTTCACAGATACCCCAAAACACACCACCTGACATGGCCCTGCTCATCAGAGGGAAACAACTCAGATCCACCCACCAGAACTCAGACACCAGTCCCTCCCATCAGCAAGCCTGTTCAAAACACTGAATCAACCCCACCACAGCAGGCAGAGAAAAGAAGCAAGAGGAATTATGACTAAGCAGCCTAGGGAAAGGAGACCTCAAATACTGTAAATTAGACAAAATGAGAAAACAGAGAAACATCGTGCAGGCAAAGGAGCAAGATAAAAACCCACAAGACCAAGTAAATGAAGAAGAAATAGGTAAATTGCTTGAAAAAGAATTCAGAGTAATGATAGTAAATATGATCCAAAAATTCAAAAATGAAATATAGAAAATACAAGAAACATTTAACAAGGACCTAGAAGAACTAAAGAGCAAACAAACAATAATGAACAACACAATAAATAAAATTAAAAATATTCTACATGGAATCAACAGCAGAATAACAGAAGCAGAAGAATAGGTAAGTGAGCTGGTATATAGAATGGTGGAAATAACAGCTAAGGAGCAGAATAAAGAGAAAAGAATAAAAAGAATGGAAGACAGTCTCAGAGGCCTCAGGGAAAACATTAAGTGCACCAATATTTGAATCATAGCATCCCAGAAGAAGGAAAAAAAAAAGAAAGAAAGGGCATGAAAAAGTATTTGAAGAGATTATAGTCAAAAAATTCCCCAACATGGGAAAGGAAATAGTCAATCAAGTTCAAGAAGTGCAGAGAGTCCCATGCAGAATAAGCCCAAGGAGAAACATGCTGAGACACATACTAATCAAAGTAACAAAAATTAAAAACAAAGAAAAAATATTAAAAGCAGCATGAGAAAAGAGCAACAAATAATGTATAATGGACCCCCCCATAAGATTAACAGCTGATCTTTCTGGAGAAACTCTGCAGGCCAGACGGGAGTGGCAGGATATATTTAAGGGTTGAAAGGAGAAAACCTACAGAAAAAGAATACTCTAACCAGGATGAATCTCATTCAGATTCAAAGGACAAATGAAAAGCTTTACAGAAAAGCACAAGTTAAGAGAATTCAGCACCACAAAACCAGCTTTACAACAATTGCTAAAGGAACTTCTCTAGGCAGGAAACACAGAGATGGAGAAGACCTACAAAAACAAACCCAAAACAATTAAGAAAATGGTAGGATATGCATAGGAATATGTATATTGATTAGATAGATAGATAGATAGATAGATAGATGCTAGATGATAGATTGATGATAGATAGATATGTGTAGTAATATACATATCAATAATTACTGTAAATGTAAATAGATTAAATTTTCCAACGAAGACAGAGACTGGCTGGATGGATAGAAAAACAAGACCCATATATATGCCATCTACAAGATACCCACTTCAGACCTAGGGTCACATACAGACAAAGTGATGCGATGGAAAATGATATTCCACACAAATGGAAGTCAAAGGAAATGTGGAATAGCAATACTCATATCACACAAATTAGACTTTAAAATAAAGACTATTACAAGAGACAAGGAAGGATAGTACATAATGATAAAGGGCTTAATCCAAGAAGAAGATATGACAATTGTAAATATCTATGCACCAAAAATAAGAGCACTTCAATACATAAGGCAAATGCTAACAACCATAAAAGGGGAAATCAACAGTAACACAATAAGAGTGGGGGAATTTATCATTGTACTTACACCAATGGACAAATCAACCAGACAGAAAATTAATAAGGAAATACAAGTTTTAAATGATACATTAGACAAGATGGACTTAATTGATATTTATAAGATATTTCATCAAAAACTGCAGAACAAAATTTCTCCTCAAGTGCACACAGAAATTCTGCAGGATAGATCACATCTTGGGTCACATATTAAGCCTCAGTAAATTTAAGAAAATTGAAATTCTATCAAGCACCTTTTCCAACCACAACACCATAAAACTAGATAACAATTACAGGAAAAAAACTATAAAAAAAAAATACAAACACATGGAGGCTATACAATACAGTATTAAAGCAAAAGATCACTGGAGAGGAAATAAAAAAAATGCCTAGAAAGAAATGACAATGAAAACACGATGACCCACAACCTATGGGATGCAGCAAAAGCAATTCTAAGAGGGAATTTTATAGCAATACAATCCTACCTAAAAAAAAAAAAAAAAAAAAGAACAAGAAAAATCTCAAATAAGCAACCTAACTTTACACCTAAAACAATTAGAGAAAGAAGAAGGACAACAAAAACAAAAATCCAAAGTTAGCACAAGGAAAGAAGTTAAAAAGATCAAATCAGAAATAAATGAAAAAGAAATAAAGGAAACAATAGCAAAGATCAATAAAAGCTGGTTCTTTGAGAAGATACACAAATTTGAAAAACCATTAGCCAAAATCATCAGGAAAAAAAGAGAGAAAATGCAAATTAACAGAATTAGAAATGAAAAAAGAGAAGTAACAACTGACACCATAGAAACACAATGGATCATGAAAGACTACTACAAACAACTATATGCCAATAAAATGGACAACCTAGAATAAATGGATAAGTTTTTAGAAAAGTACAATCTTCCAAGACTGAACCAGGAAGAAATAGAAAATATGAGCAGACCAATCACAAGCACTGAAATTGAAACTGTGATTAAAAATCTTGCAACAAACAAAACCCCAGGGCCAGATGATTTCACAGGCAAATTCTATCAAACATTTCAAGAAGAGCTAACACCTATCCTTCTCAAACTCTTTCAAAATGTAGCAGAAGGAGGAACACTCCCAAACTCATTCTATGAGGCGACCATCACCCTGATAACAAAACCAAAGGTGTCACAAAAAAAGAAAATTACAAGCCAATATCATGGATGAATATAGATACAAAAATCCTCAACAAAATACTAGCAAACAGAATCCAACAGCTCATTAAGAGGATCATACATGATGATCAAGTGGAGTTTATCCCAGGAATGCAAGGATTCCTCAATATACACCAATCAATCAATGTGATAAACCACATTTACAAAATGAAGGATAAAAACTACATGATAATCTCAATAGATGCAGAAAAAGAATTTGACAAAATTCAACACCTATTTATGATAAAAACTCTCCAGAATGTGGGTATAAAAGGTAACTACCTCAACACAATAAAAGCCATATAGGACAGACCAACAGCCAACTCATTCTCAATGGTGAGACCTGAAAGCATTTCCTCTAAGAACAGGAACTAGACAAGGTGCCCACTCTCACCACTATAATTCAACATAGTTTTGGAAGTTTTAACCACAGCAACCAGAGAAGAAGAGGAAATAAGAGGAATATAAATTAGAAAAGAAGAACTAAAACTGTCACTGTTAGCAGATGGCATGATACTATACATAGAAAATCCTATACATGCCACCAGAAAATTATTAGAACTAATCAATTAATTTAGTAAAGTAGTAGGTCACAAAACTAATGCTAAGAAATCTCTTGCATTCCTATACACTAACAATAAAAAATCAGAAACAGAAATTAAGGAAACACTCCCATTTACCATTGCAACAAAAAGAATAAAATACCTACCTAGGAATAAACCTACCTAAGGAGGTGAAGATCTGGATGTAGAAAACTATAAAACACTGATGAAAGAAATCAAAGATGTTACAAACAGATAGAGAGATATACCATGTTCTAGAATTGGAAGAATCAACATTGTGAAAATAACTATGCTACCCAAAGCAATCTCCAGATTCAATGCAATCCCTATCAAATTACCAACTGCATTTTTCACAGACCTAGAACAAGAAATTTTAAAATTTGTATGGAAACACAAAAGACCCTAAATAGCCAAAGCAATATTGAGAAAGAAAAACAGAGCTGGAGGAATCAGGCTCCCTGACTTCAGACTATACTACAGAGCTACAATAGTCAAGACAGTATGGTCCTGGCAAAAAAACAAAAATATAGATCAGTGGAACATGATAGAAAGACCAGAGATAAACCCATGCACATATGGTCACATTATTTTTGATAAAGGAGGCAAGAATATGCAATGGAGAAATGATAGCCTCTTCAATAAGTGTTGCTGGGAAAACTGGATAGCTAGAATGAAATTAGAACAATTCCTAACACCATACACAAAAAATAAACTAAAAATGGATTAAAGATCTAAATGTAAGTCCAGACACTATAAATCTCTTAGAGGAAAATCTAGGCAGAACACTCTTTGAAATAAATCACAGCAAGATCTTTTTTTGACCCACATCATAGGATAATGGAAATAAAAACAAAAATAAACAAAAGGAATCTAATAAAACAAAAGTTTTTGCACAGCAAAGGAAACCATAAACAAGACAAAAAGGCAACCTTTAGAATGGGAGAAAATATGTGCCAATGAAGCAGCTGATGAAGGATTAATCTCCAAAATATACAAACAACTCATGCAGCTCAATATCAAGAGAGAAAAAAAAAACTAATTCAAAAATGGGTAGACCTAAATAGACATTTCTCCAAAGAAAGCTAACAAACAAGTGAAAAAATGGTCAACCTCACTAATCATTAGAGAAGTGCAAGTCAAAAGGTCTGGAAACAATTAATTCTGAAGAGGGTGTGGAGAAAATGGAACCCTCCTGCACTGTTCATGAGAATGTAAATTTGTACAGCCACTATGGAAAACAGTATGCAGGTTACCCAAAAAACTAAAAATATAACTACCATATGACCCAGCAATCCCACTACCAGGCATATACCTTGAGAAAGCCATAATCAAAAAGAAACATATCACAATGTTCATTGCAGCAGTATTTACAATAGCCAGGACGTGGAAGCAACCTAAATGCCCATCAACAGATGAATGGATAAAGAAGATGTGGCACATATATACAATGGAATATTACTCAGCCATAAAAAGGAGAAAAATTGAGTTATTTGTAATGAGGTGGATGGATGTAGAGTGTGTCATACAGAGCAATGTAAGCCAGAAAGAGAAAAACAAATACCATATGCTAACTCACATATATGGAATCTAAAAAAATGGTACTGATGAACCCCATGATGAGGTAAGAATAAAGATGCAGATGTAGAGAACAGACTTGAGGACATGGGTTGGGGGGCGAAGGGGAAGCTGAGATGAAGTGACAGAGTAGCATTGACATATATACACTATCAAGTGTAAAATAGATAGCTAGTGGGAAGTTGCTGCATAACATAGGGAGATGAACTCGATGATGGGTGATAACTTAGAGGGCTGGGATAGGGAGTGTGTGAAGGAGATGTAGGAGGGAGGGGATATGGGGATATATATATAAATACAGCTGATTCACTTTGGTGTACAGCAAAAACTGGCACAACAGTTTAAAGCAATTATATTCCAATAAAGAGCTTTAAAAAACTGAACATAGAGCTACCATATGATCTAGGGATCCCACATCTAAGCATATATCCAGAGAACACCATAATTCCAAAAGATACATGTACCTCAGTGTTCATTGCAGCACTATTTACAGTAGCCAAGACATGAAAGCAATCTAAATGTTCATTGACAGGTGAATGGGTAAAAAGATGTGATATATATGAGATATGCATATAGAGAGATATAGGAATATTACTCAGCCATAAAATAAATTATGAAATAATTCCATTTGCAGTAACATGAATGGATCAACAGATTATCATACTAAGTGAAGTAAGCCAGACACAGACGGACAGATATCAAATGATATTGCTTACACGTGGAAACAAACAAACAAAAAAAAGATAAAAATGAATTTATTTACAAAACAGAAATAGGTCCACAAACATAGAAGATAAATTTGTGGTTACCAAAGAGGAAAGGGGAAGGGATAAATTAGGAGTTTGGTATTAACAGATACATGATACTATATATAAAATATATAAACAGGTGGGAAAGATGACAATGAAGTAGTGGGACATGGAATGCATCCCTCTCCACAGATGCATTGGGAATGCACCAAAAGATTCAATAATTCCCACAGAGAAACAACTGAACACCAGCAGACGACCTCAGACACTAGAAAGGACTGCAAGGATCCCAACATAACTGGTAGGGAGGCATTTATGACAGCTCAAAGAGGATGAAGCAGCTGAGCTATGGCAGACGCGAGGGAGGGAGAAACACATGGAGGGTCTGCACCATGACTCAGTGTTCCCAGACTGAGACATTGATTCACAGCTGAACAGGGGGTCTGGGAGCAGGAACGTGGTAACCAGAGAACTGGTTCAGGGTGAGAAATATTGTTGGCAGTGGGGAGATGAACCAAGAGGACAGGAGGGAAGAGGTCCACTGCAAAGAGTGCCTGCCCCAGAGAGCTGAGGGGCCATGGTGGCAGCTGGATGCTCCCAGCTCATGGGCAGGGGGAGGAGCCGTGGGCATAGCCTCTCTCTCTCAGCGTCTGTGACAGACAGAGGAAGGACCCCCGTGGGCCAAACTAAGGAACTCAGCGATAACAAAGGCCCCCCAGGAGGGGCTGGCTTAGAGTGCCTGCAACCGAGAGCAAAAAGACCACAGAGAGGCCCAACTCTGAGACATTCAGTTTACACTTGAGCCTCCAGCATCCCTCTGCAACAGGCATCTACACACCCCACTGAACTACCCTGACTCAGACAGGGCACCACTGCTCGCTTACTCCCGGGGAAGAAGCCACTATGGTACCCTCTCTCTCCCCACACACCAGCGCTTACAAATGAACAGTAAAGGACAACAAAAACAACAAAAAGCTTTGCCATTTGCAGAATAATACAAAAAACCCAAGGTGGGTAGAAGGACACTTACAGCTGAGACCCCAAGGAAACAAAAATATTAGTATTAATTCTATGGAACTGGTCCATTTGGAAGTCAGTTCTAGTTTGTTGTTGTTGTTGTTGTTTATTAATTACGATCTTAGTCCTAAGGGATCTACAAGTTTTATAACATATTTTTATTCTAATTTTTATTCTATTTTTATTTTTAGCTTTATATATTTCTATTTCTAGCTAAGTTTTTTGTAGAGCTGACTATATATCTCTCCTACCTTCTTTTCATCTCTATCTTTTATACGTTTCTAATTCTCTCTTGCTATTTTCATATTTCCAGTCACACTACATTCTTCTGTTGCCCTGTCTTCTATCCTTTTTTGGTTTATTTTATCTTAATATACTCATAAGCAACATTATCGGTCTGCTCAGTATCCTGGCTTTATTCTCCAGATGACACGCTGCCTTGGTATTAATAATTATGTTTTTGTCTTTATCTTAGTTCTTAGCATAGTGTCTAATTTCATTCTGAGAATCTTCAGTCTGTCTGGTGGTATTCTAGCTCTTTATTATATTTGATCCTGGTTTTCAATATCTCCCTGGATTTGTGTTTGTGTGTGTGTGTGGTGTTATTTGTTTGTTTGTTTGTTTATTTTTGCTTTTGTTACTGTTTTGTTCTGTTTTGGTTTTCAATTTCTGTTGGTTTTCACTTTGAATGTCTGAAAGCATACTGGGGTTCCCCTGTCAGGTCTTTCTAATGCCTTATGTTCTATTGGATTCAGTATTTGTGTCTCTTATACATGTATGTGTTTCCTTGACTTGTCATTTGTTTGACTCAACACTCTGCCATTAGTCTGGGGCTTCGACAGTTGTTTTTAAACCCCTTTATTGCCAGGACAAGCAAACTCTGAAATCTGGACTACAATGAGAAAACAAAGAAACACCATGCAGGCAAAAGGAGCAGGAAAAAACCAACAAGACCAAATAAATGCAAAGGAAATAGGAAACATGCCTGAAAAGGAATTCAGAGGAATGATAGTAAAAATCATACAAAATCTCAACAACAAAATACAGAAAATACAAGAAACAGTTAATAAGGACTCAGAAGAATTAAAGAACAAACAAACAGCAATGGACAATGAAATAACTGAAATTAAAAATATTCTAGATGGTATAAACAGCAGAATAACTGAGGCAGAAGAATGAATAAGTGAGTTGGAAGATAGAATGGGGGAAATAACTGCCACAGAGCAGGAAAAAGATAAAAGAATAAAATGAATAGAAGACAGTCTCAGAGACCTTAGTGATAACATTAAGTGCACCAACATTTGAATCATAGGCATCCCAGAAGAAGAAGAAAAAAAGAAAGGGCCTGAGAAAATATTTGAAGAGGTTATCCTGGAAAACTTCCCCAACATGGGAAAGGAAATAATTAACCAAGTCCAAGAAGCACAGAGAGTCCCATACAGAATAAACCCAAGGAGAACTACACCAAGGCACATATTAATCAAACTAATGACAATTAAACACAAAGAAAAAATATTAAAAGCAGCAAGAGAAAAGCAACAAATAACATATAAGAGAAAACCCATAAGGATAACAGCTGACCTTGCTACAGAAACTCTGCAGGCCAGAAGGGAATGGCAGGATATACTGAAAGTTCTGAAAGAGAAAAACCTACAGCCAAGAATACTCTACCCAGCAAGAATCTCATTCAGATTCGATGGAGAAATCAAAAGCTTTACAGCCAAGCAAAATTTAAGAGAACTCAGCACCACCAAACCAGCCTTACAACAAATGCTAAAGGAACTTCTCTAAGTAGGAAATACAAGAAAAGGAAAAGACCCACAAAAATAAAAACAAAACAATTAAGAAAATGGTAATAGGAACATACATGTCAATAATCACCTTAAAGGTAAATGGATTAAATGCTCCAACCAAAAGACACAGACTAGTTGAATGGACATAAAAACAAGACCCTTCTATATGCTGCCTACAAGAAACCCACTTCAGACCAAGGCATACATATAGACTGAAAGTAAAGGGATGGAAAAAGATATTCCATGCAAATGGAAGTCAAAAGAAAGCTGGAGTAACAATACTCATATCAGACAAATTACACTTTAAAGACTATTACAAGAGACAAGGAAGGACACTACATAATGATCAAGGGATCCACCCAAGAAGAACATATCACAATAGTAAATATCTATGCCCCCAACATAGGAGCACCTCAATATATAAGGCAAATGCTAACAGCCATAAAAGGGGAAATTGACAGTAACACAATAATAGTGGGAGACTTGAGCACCCCACATACATCAATGGACAGATCATCCAAACAGAAAATAAATAAGGACACATAAGCTTTAAATGACATGTTAGACCATCTCAACTTAATTGATATTTATAGGATATTCCATCCAAAAGTACAGAATACACTTTCTTCTCAAGTGCACATGGAATGTTTTCCAGGATAGATCACATCTTGGGTCACAAATCAAGCTTCAGTAAATTCAAGAAAATTGAAATCATATCAAACATCTTCTCTGACCACAACACCATGAGACTAGATATCAATTACAGAAAAAAAAAAAACTGCAAAAGATACAAACACATGGAGGCTAAACAATACACAATTAAACAACCAAAAACTCATTAAAGAAAAAAAAGAGGAAATCAAAAAATATCTAGAAACCAATGACAATGAAAACACAATAACCCAAAACCTATGGGATGCAGCAAAAGCAGTTCTAAGAGGGAAGTTTATAACAATACACTCCTACCTTAAGAAACAAGAAAAATATTGAATAAACAACCTAAACTTACATCTAAAACAATTAGAGAAAGAAGAACAAAGAAACCCCAAAGTGAGTAGAAGGAAAGAAATCATAAAGATCAGAGCAGAAATAAATGAAAAAGAAAGGAAGGAAGGAAACAATAGCAAAAATTAATGAAACTAAAAGCTGGTTCTTTGAAAAGGTAAACAAAATTGATAGACCATTAGCCAGACTCATCAGTGAAAAATAGGAGAAGACACAAATCAGCAGAATTAGAAATGAAAAAGGAGAAGTAACAATGGACACCACAGAAATACAAAAGATCATGAGAGACTACTACAAGCAACTATATGCAAATAAATTGGATAATCTGGAAGAAATGGATACATTCTTAGAAAAATACAATCTTCCAAGACTGAACCAAGAAGAAATAGAAACTATAAACAGACTAATCACAAGTATAGAAATTGAGGCAGTGATTAACAATCTCCCAACAAAGAAAAGCCCAGGGCGACATAGCTTCACAGGCAAATTCTATCAAACATTTAGAGAAGAGCTAACACCTATCCTTCTCATACGCTTCCAAAATGTAGCAGAAGGAGGAACACTCCCAAACTCATTCTACGAGGCCACCATCACCCTGATACCAAAACCAGGCAAAGATATCACAAAAAAAGAAAATTACAGACCAATATCACTGATGAATATAGATGCAAAAATCCTCAACAAATTACTAACTAACAGAATCCAACAGCACATTAAAAAAATTATACACTATGATCAAGTGCGGTTTACCAATGGGATGTAAAGATTCTTCAATATACACCACTCAATCAATGTGATACATAATATTAAAAAATTGAAGGATAAAAACGATATGATCATCTCAATAGAGGCAGAAAAAGCTTTGGACAAAATTCCACATTCATTTATGATAAAAACTCTCCAGAAAATGGGCATAGAAGGAAATTACCTCAACATAATAAAAGCCATATATGAGAAAACAAAAGCCAACATGAATCTAAATGGTGAAAAACTGAAAGCATTCCCTCTAAGAACAGGAACAAAACAAGGGTGTCCACTCTAACCATTATTATTCAATATAGTTTTGGAAGTTTTAGCCACAACAATCAGAGAAGAAAATGAAATAAAAGGAATCCAAATTGGAAAAGAAAAAGTAAAATTGTCACTCTTTGCAGATGACATATTATACACAGAAAACCCTAAAGACTCTACCAGAAAACTGCTAGCACTAATTGACGAATTTAGTAAAGTGGCAGGATACAAAATTAATGCACAGAAATCCCTTGCATTCCTATACACTAACAATGAAAGAGCAGAAAGAGAAATTAAGGAAACTCTTCCATTTACCATTGCAACAAGAAGAATAAAATACCTAGGAATAAACCTGCCTAAGGAGGCAAAAGATCTGTATGCAGAAAACTATAAGACACTAATGAAAGAAATCAAAGATGACACAATCAGATGGAGGGACATATCATGTTCTTGAACTGGAAGAATCAACATAGTGAAAATGTCTGTACTACCCAAAGCAATTTACAGATTCAATGCAAACCCTATCAAATTACCAATGGCATTTTTCACAGAACTAGAACAAGAAATCTTATGATTTGTATGGAAACGCAAAAGACCCCAAATAGCCAAAGCAATCTTGAGAAGGAAAAATGGAGTTGGTGGAATTAGGCTTCCTGACTTCAAACTATACTACAAGGCCATAGTGATCAAGACAGTATGCTACTGGCACAAAAATAGAAAGGAAGATCAATGGAACAGAATAGAGAACTCAGAGGAAAGCCCAAGCACATATGGGCAACTTATCTTTGACAAAGGAGGCAAGAATATACAATGGAAAAAAGACAGCCTCTTCAATAAGTGGTGTTGGGAAAATTGGACAGCTACGTGTAAAAGAATGAAATTAAAACACTTCCTAACACCATACACAAAAATAAACTCAAAATGGATTAAAGACCTACATGTAAGGCCAGACACTATAAAACTCCTAGAGGAAAACATAGGCAGAACACTCTATAACATACATCAAAGCAAGATCCTTTTTGACCCACCTCCTAGAATCATGGAAATAAAATCAAGAATAAACAAATGGGACCTCATGAAACTTAAAAGCTTTTGCACAGCGAAAGAAACCATAAAGAAGACAAGAAGGCAACCCTCAGAATGGGAAAAAATACTTTCCAATGAAGCAACTGACAAAGGATTAATCTCCAAAATAGACAAGCAGTTCATGAAGCTTAATATCAAAAAAGCAAAGAACCCAATCCACAAATGGGCAGAAGACCTAAATAGACATTTCTCCAAAGTAGACCTACAGATGGCCAACAAACACATGAAAAGATGCTCAACATCACTAATCATCAGAGAAATGCAAGTCAAAGCCACAATGAGGTATCACCTCACACTGGTCAGAATGGCCATCATCAAAAAATCTAGAAAGAACAAATGTTGGAGAGGGTGTGGAGAAAAGGGAACTCTCCTGCACTGTTGGTAGGAATATAAGTTGGTACAGCCACTATGGAAAACAATTTGGAGGTTCCTTAAAAAACTAAAAATAGAACTACCATATGATCTAGTAATCCCACTACTGGGCCTATACCCAGAGAAAACCATAATCCAGAAAGAAGCATGTACCACAATGTTTCTTGCAGCACTATTTACAATAACAAGGACATGGAAGCAACCTAAATGCCCATCAACAAATGAATGGATAAAGAAGATGTGGCATATATATACAAAGGAATATCACTTAGCCATAAAAAGGAATGAAATGGAGCTATATGTAATGAGGTGGATAGACCTAGGGTCTGTCATACAGAGTGAAGTAAGCCGGAAAGAGAAAAACAAATATTGTATGCTAACTCATATATACAGAATATATATATATATATATATATATATATATATATATAACTGATGAACCCAGTGCCATGACAAGAATAAGGATGCAGATGCAGGGAATGGACTGGAGGACATGAGGTTGGGGAGGGGCGAGGGGTGAAGGGGAGGCTGAAGAGAAGTGAGAGAGTAGCATAGACATATATATACTACCAACTGTAAAATAGATGGTCAGTGGGAAGTTGCTGTAAACAAAGGGAGATCAACTCAATGATGGATGATGCCTTAGAGGGCCGGGATGGGGAGGGTGTAGGGGAGTTGAGGGAGGGAGAGAATGTGGGGATATGTATATAAATACAACTGATTAACTTTGGTGTACCTCAGAAAATGGTACAAGTGTGTAAAGCAATTGTATTCCATTAAAAAAATAAAAAATAAAGTAGAATAAAATATATAACCAATAAGGACCTACTGTATAGCATAGGGAAATATACCCAGTATTTTTAATAACCTATAAAGGAAGATACTCTGAAAAAGAATTGGTATATATACATGTGTAAATGAATCACTTCACTGTACACCTGAAATGAACACATTGTAAATTGATTAATTTCAATTAAAAAACTTATTTTAAATTAAAAAAGAATAATCTCCAAGATAAGGCCATAAAAATATTCTCCTATATCTTTTTCTGAAAATTTTAGTATCTTGATTTTTCACTTTTAGGCCTTGAATCCGTTTGGTGTGTGGTAACTTAGAGATCTATTCTTTTTCCTATTAGACATTTTCTTAGCAACATTTGTTGGAGAGTCATTCATCAAATTTCAATATATGTATGAATCTGTTTCTGGTGATTCTCTTTTGTTCTGATGTTCCATCTCCTATCTCTATGTTAATATCACTTCATCTTGATTACCTTAGGTTTACAATATCATGAGAATTCATAGCCAAAGCCTCCACACATTTTCTTCACACAATTCTCTTTGCTCTTCTTAGTTATTCCATGTGAGTGTTAAGATCTAGTTAAGCTCTACCAAAAGAATCTATTAGGATTTTACTCGAATTACATTGTGGAATAATTGGAAGTAGTTTAGGGAAAAATAGGCATTCCTTACAATATGTAGTCTTCCGATCCATGAACATGGTTTATCTCTCCAGTTAGGTCTTTTTTAATACTCTTCAGCAATGTTATGTAATTTTTTTTTTTCCATGGAGGTCTTTCTAATCTTATTTTTTAAGAACTTTTATTGAGATACAGTTAACAGACAATAAACAGCATATATTTAGAGTATACAATTTGGTATCCCAATCTTCCAATTCATTCCCCACCCCCAAACCTACCCACTTTCCCCACTTGGTGTCCATGTGTTTGTTCTCTACATCTGTGTCTCTATTTCTGTCTTGCATTTCCTCTTTCATAGTTGTTAGCATTTGCCTTATGTATGGAGGTGCTCCTATATTGGGTGCATATATATTTATAATTTTTATCTCCTCTTCTTGGATGGATCCCTTGATCTTTACATAATGTCCTTTCTTGTCTCTTGTAACATTTTTTATTTTAAAATCTATTTGATCTGATATGAATATCACTACTCCAGCTTTCTTTTGATTTTCATTTGCATGGAATATCTTTTTCCATCCCCTCACTTTCTGTCTGTATGTGTCCCTAGGTCTGAAGTGGGTGTCTTGTAGACAGCATACATATGGGTCTTGTTTTTGTATCCATTCAGCCAGTTGGTGTCTTCTGGTTGGTGCATTTAGTCCATTTACATTCAAGGTAATTATCGAGATGTATGTTCCTATTACCATTTTCTTAATTGTTTTGTTTTTGTTTTTGTAGGTCCTTTTCTTCTCTTATGTTTCCCGCTTAGAGAAGTTCTTTTAGCATTTGTTGTAGGGCTGATTTAGTGGTGTTGAATTCTCTTAGCTGTTGCTTGGCTGTAAAGCTTTTGATTTTTCCATTGAATCTGAATGAGATCCTTGCTGGGTAGAGTATTCTTGGTTGTAGGTTCTTCCCTGTCATCACTTGAAATATATCATGCCACTCCTTTCTGGCTTGCAGAGTTTCTGCTGAGAAATCAGCTGTTAACCTGATGGGAGTCCCCTTGTATGTTATTTGTCATTTTTCCCTTGTTGCTTTTAATAACTTTGTCTTTAATTTTTTTCAATTTGACTACTATATGTCTTGGCATTTTTCTCCTTGGGTTTATCCTGCCTGGGACTCTCTGCACTTCCTGGACTTGGATAGCTATTTCCTTTCCCATGTTAGGGAAGTTTTCAACTATAATCTGTTCCAATATTTTCTCCGGTCCTTTCTCTCTCTCTTCTCCTTCTGGGACCCCTATACTGCGAATGTTGGTGCGTTTAACATTGTCCCAGAGGTATCTTAGGCTGTCTTGAGTTCTTCTCATTCTTTTTTCTTTATTCTTCTCTGCATCAGTGATTATCACCGTTCTGTTTTCCAGGTCACTTATTCGCCCTTCTGCCTCAGTTGATCTGCTATTGGTTCCTCCTAATGTATTGTTCATTTCAGTTAATGTGTTGCATATCTCTGTTTGTTTGCTCTTTAATTCTGCTAGGTCTTTGGTAAACTTTTCTCTCTCTCTTTTTTTTTTTTTTTTTTTTTTGTGGCACACGGGCTTAGTTGCTCCACGGCATGTGGGATCTTCCTGGAGCTGGGATCGAACCCATGACCTCCGCATTGGCAGGCGGATTCTTAACCACTGCACCACCTAGGAAGCCCCTTTGGTAAACTTTTCAATCTTTGCATCCAGTCTATTTTCAAAGTCCTGGATCATCTTCACCATCATTATTCTGAATTCTTTTTCTGTAAGGGTGCCTATCTCCTCTTCATTTAGTTGTTTTTCTGGGGTTTTATCCTGTCCCTTCATCTAGTACAAAGTCATCTGCTTTTTCATTTTCTCTATCTTTCTGTGGCTGTGGTTTTCAGTTCCACAAGGCAAAATACTGCTGATACTGCTTGATACTGCTGTCTGCCCTCTTCTAATCTTTTTTTTTCTATGATATTTTCTATTTGGTTATTGTTGGTATTTCAAAATGCTATTGATTTTCCTATGCTGATTTTTAAATTAAACAAAAACAAACCTTACTAGGGTCTCCTATTTGTTTCAGTGCCTTGTAAATTCTCTTGGATATTCTACATAGACATCAAATCATCCACAGGTAAGGGAAGTTTTATCTGCTCCTATCCAGTTCTCATATGCCTTACTCTTTTTTCTTATTCATTGCATTTTTATACCCTCCAGGAGACAATGTTGGATAGAATGGAAAGTGTGGATATTCTCACATTGCTACTGCCTCACGAGAATAATGGTAGGTATGTCTTTACATACAATTACATCTTGTAAAATGTTCTCTTCTATTCTTAGCTACCTAAGACTTTTTATCATGAATAAATGTTGCATTTTGAGAAATGACTTTTCTATACCATTTGAGATGATCATATGTTGTTTATCATTTAGTCTGTTGGTGTGATATAGTAGTTGCATAGAGTTACTAATGTTGAAATATCTTTATATTGCTGCAATAAAATCCACCTTACTTATGATTTTTAATTTTGTTTATATTCATCAGAACACAATTTGTTAATATTTTATTTAGAAATTTGCTGCTATATTCAAAATAAGATTGATCTATACATTTTCATTATTAATATCCTTGATTCATTTTGCGCTGAGGTTGTAAAAGCCTCATAAAGTGGTTTGAGTAACTTTCATCTTTTTCTGTTCTCTGAAATGACTGCAATAGGATACAGATGATCAATTCCTTGAAAGCTGGGTAAAATTTGTCTGTTAGTTGCATTGGGATTGCTCATTAGGATGAGAAACTCAATTACCAATTCCGAGGTTATTGATTTATTCTGAATTTCTATAACTTCTTGAGTCAATTTTTATCATTTATATTTTCTAGGCTATTACTTGTATCTTCTAAATTTTAAATACATTAGCAAACAAAATGGTCATGGTACACTATTCAGCCTTGAAATAGAAGGAAATTCTGACAAATGCTACAGCATGGATGAATCTTGAAGACGCTGTGCTAAGTGAAATAAGCCAGTCACAAGAGGACAGATGCTGTATGATTCCACTTGTATGAGGCACCTGGAATTGGCAAATTCATACAAACAGAAAGTAGGATGGTGGTTCCCAGGAGCAGGGAGGAGAGGGGAATGGGGAGTTAGTGTTTAGTGGGTATGGAGCTTCATTTTGGGATGATGAAAAAGTTCTGGAGATAGATGGTTGTGTTGGTTGCAAAACAATATGAATGTACTTAATGTCACTGAACTCTGTACTTTTAAAAAGGTTGAAATGGTTTGAAAAATTGATCATGGCAATTGTGTATGATTTTGAAACTTTATGATATCTACATTTATGTTGTCTTTATATTCCTAATTTTTTAATGTTTTCTTTTGGTTTGATTAGCTTTTCTAAATAATTTCTATCTTCTCTCTTCTTTTTTAAAAAATCATCCTTCAATGTTTGTTGATCCTCCCTAATGTTCTTCTTTGAATTCTTCTTGTTTAATTACTATTCTTATCTGGAATTTTTCCTTCCTCTTTTTTCTAGTATTTTTAGAAAAAAATACTCTTTGTCTAGTATTTATTTTTTTTGAGCTTTTGGGTTTAAATGTACTTAAATCATCAATTTTTAATACATTAATGTCTATAGATTTTCCTCTAAATATTGCTTTGATAACATTCCTCAAGTTTTGATGTGTATTAATTTTGTTGTCTTAAATGTATATATTGCATCATGGTTTCCTATTTTATTGGTTAGGATAAACCTAGATTATGGTATGGTAACCAACAATTCCAAAGCCTCTATGGCTGGAACAGCAAAAATTACTTCAAGCTCATGCCAAGCCTGCTGTAGGCCCAGGCAACTTTCCATGGCACTGTCTTCCAAGTATGGTTTAGTATTCCAGGCTGCTAGTGGGACCTGAAAATCAACACACACTTCCATATTGCCACATATGGAAGCATCTCCTGAACAGTCTCACTTTGTTACCTACATCATTTCCCTACATACTCTACTGGCCAAGTAGGTCACATGACCATAATCTAACCTTAAGTTGTTGTGGAGGCACAAATACTCAGTGTAAGAAAACCAGATATACTAAGAGACCAACTCTAATATTTACCAAAATCTGCCCTTCTGGTCACCAAATATTCAGTTTTCCATCCTTTCTACATGCATCATACCTTCAGCCCCTCCCCTATGGAAATAATGCAAAAAAAAAAAAAATCACTTACCTCATGCAGTTCAAAGTCTAGGATCTCTGGGACATAAGCAGACATATCTACATCATAGAACTCTAGACCCTGAGGAACCTCATCAACACACAATGTAGTCAAGAAAAAGCTAGGTCATAGTCCAGTATCAAAAAAGAAAAATCTCAGTGGCTTAACAACACAAAGTTATTTCTAGTTTATGCAGTTTGCTACAGGTCCAGGAAACACTCCAAGGAAGCTGTGCTCCATGTGTTGGCTTAACATTGCAGGCTGCTTATGCACACATGCTTCCACAATTTCCACATGGTTCTACTGCAGAATTTCAGACTGATGAGCATGTGCTTCTGCCTGGACAGAAACATATCACTTCTGCTCACATTTCAATAGCCAAAGTAAGTTAACAGTCATATTTAACATCAAGGGGCAAAAAAAAAAAAAAAAAAAAAATTCTCCCAGTGCCTGTAAAGAGAAATATAAATATAGCCACCCCTTGCTATTCCTGGGAGATTGGTTCCTGGACACTTGGATACCAAAATCTGCAGATGCTCAAGTCCTTTATATAAAATGGCACAGTATTTACATATACCAACCCACATCCTCCCATATAATTTATTTTTCTAAATTGAAGTATAGTTGGCTTACAATATTATGTTAGTTTCAGGTGCATAGCATAGTGATTTAGTATTTTTGCAGATTATACACCATTGAAAGTTATAACAAGATAATGAGTATAATTCCCTGTGCTATTTTCAGTAGATTTTTGTTGCTTATCTATTTTATATATAATAGTTTGTATCTGTTAATCCTGAGGTAGGAGATAGATGAGCCCCAGCCTAGGTATTTACAACTGGCCTGTTCACACCTCTGGGATGAGAAGAAGATGAGCCCCAGGCCAGTCATCCATTACCAGCTCCCTGTTTACATTTCCTGAAGCAAGAGAAAACTGGGCTCCAGATTACATATTTATGACTGGACTCCTGCCTATATTTTGAGATTTGCACCTCAATATAAGAAACAGCAACAGAAATAGGATATTTGGACACTTTTATGGCAGGGATAGAGAGGGGCTAACCCTGTTAAGAGATCAAGAGGCCATACACTCCCCATCTTTTGGACTACGCCTGTGTAAAAGCCTTCATGGGGTCAAAAAGGCAGGGGTTGCCAGACCATAATAAGTCTTGCTATCTGTCTCCCAGAGGCCTTTGTGATAGGATCCATCTTAATTGAGGGGTGTGTGTGCAGCCAGGGGAGGGTCCAGGAGCAAACAAACCCTGGGGTCAGAACAATATGATTGGCCAAGGAGAAGACAAAAACCCAGAAGACTACTCCTTTATAAAGAATTTAAAATCCCCCAAAGGCACGACTCTGGGGACTCTCTCCCTGAGCTTGCCCTTGCATCCTTCCACATGTACTTTGCTTTTCCAACAAAATTTTTTCCCTTTCTCTTTACCTTCTGCCTCCTCACCTGAATTCATTCTTGACAAGGCAGGCAAGACCTAGGGACCCAGGCCTTAGCCACTGGCCCCTGTGGTCCAGTAGTTAGGACTCCTTGTCTGGGAACTAAGAATTAAGATCTTGCTTGGAGCTACTGCTCACTGCTGCTTGCTGCAAGCTGCCGCTTACTGCTGCCTGCATCCGAAATCAATCCCAAACCCCTAATTTGTTCCTTAACAGCTTCGCTGTCCCCTTTGATAACCACAAGATTGTTTTCTGTAACTGTGAGTCTGTTTCTGTTTTGCATATACATTCATTTGTATTATTTTTTACATTCCACACATAAATGATATCACACAGTATTTGTCTTTCTCTCTCTGACTTAATTCACTATGCATAATATTCTCTAGGTCCATCCATGTTGCTGTAAGTGGCAGCAGTTAATTCTTTTTTTTTATGGCTATTGATGAACACTTGGGTTGCTTCCATGTCTTGGCAATTGTAAACCGTGCTGCTAAGAACATTTAGGTGTATGCATCTTTTCAAATTAGTGTTTTCATTTTTTCTGGATATGTAACTAGGAATGCAATTGCTGGATCATATGGAAGTCCTATTTTTAGTTTTTTGAAGACCGTCCATACTGTTTCCATAGTGGCTGCACAAATTTCATTCCCGCCAACACTGTGCAAAGATTCCCTTTTTGCCACATCCTATCTAACATTTGTTATTTGTAGACATTCGATGATAGCAATTCTGAGGTGATATTTCATTGTGCTTTTCATTTGCATTTCTCTAATAATTAGTGGTATTCAGTGTCTTTTCATGTGCCTGTTAGCTATCTGTATGTCTTCTATAGAAAAATATCTATTCAGATATTTAGCCCATTTTTTGATTGGGTTGTTTGGGGTTTTTTTATATTGAGTTGTATGAGCTGTTTGTGTATGTTGGATATTAACCACTTGTTGGCCATATTATTTCCAAATAAATTCTCTCATTCAGTAGGTTGTCTTTTCATTTTGTCAATGGTTTCCTTTGCTGTGCAACAGGTTTAAGTTTAATTAGGTCCCATTTGTTTATTTTTGCTTTTATTTCATTTGCCTTAGGAGAATGATCCAAGAAAATAATGCTATGATTTATGTCAAAAAGTATTCTGCCTATGTTCTCTTCTAGGACTTTTATGATTCTGTTCTTATATTTAGGTCTTTAAACCATTTTGAGTTTGTTTTTGTATATGATGTGAAGGAAGGTTGTAATCTCATAGTTTTACATGTGGCTGTCCAGTTTTCCCAGTACCACTTGTTAAAGAATCTGTCTTTTTTCCATTATATATATATATTCTTGCCTCCTTTGTCATAGAATAATTGACTGTAGGTGCAGGGGTTTATTTCTGGGCTCTCTGTTCTATTGCATTGATTTGTGTGTCTGTTTTTATGTTGATACAATGCTATTTTTATTAGTGTAGCTTTGTAGTACAGCGTGAAGTATAGGAGTGTTATACCTCCAGCTTTTCTTTTTTTTTTTTTTTTAACGTTGTTTTGGGATCTTCTGTGGTTCCATATGAATTTTAGGATTATTAGTTATAGTTCTGTGAAAATGTCATGGGTATTTTGATAGGGATTGCACTAAATTCTTAGGTTGCTTTGGGGAGTATAGACATTTTAACAACATTAGTTCTTCCAATTCATGAACACAGGATATGCTTCCATATCTTTATGTCATCTTTAATTTCCTTCATCAACATTTTATAGTTTTCAGAGTAAAGATCTTTCACCTCCTTGGTTAATTTTATTACTAGGTATTTTATTCTTTTTGATGTGACTTTAAATGGGATTTTTTGTACTTCCTTTTCCTGATAGTTCATTATTAGTGTATAGAAAAGCAATAAATTTATGCACATTCATCTTTTATCCTGAAACTTTGATGGATTAATTTATTAGTTCTAATAGTTTTGGGGTGGAGATTTTAAGGTTGTCTATATAAAATATCATGTCTTCCACAAATAGCAGCAGTTGAACCTCTTCCCTTCCAGTATGGATGCTTTTTATTTCTTTCTCTTGTCTGATTGCTGTGGCTAGAACTTTCAAAAGTATGTTAAATAGAAGTGGTAAGAGTGAACATCCTTGCTTTGTGCCTCAATTTAGCAGGAAAGCTTTCAACTTTTCATCATTAAGCATTATATTGGTTGTGAGCTTGCTGTAAATGGCCTTTGTTATATTGAGATATATTTGTCTGTACCCACTTTGATGAGCCCTTTTATCATCAATGGATGTTGAATTTTGTCAAATGCATTTCTGTGTCTATTGAGATGACTGTGTGATTTTTATCCTTACTTTTGTTAATGTGGTGCATCACAGTGATTGATTTGTGAATGTTGAACCACATTTGCATCCCTGGAATAAATCCAATTTGATTATGGTTATGATCCTTTTTATGTATTGTTGGATTTGTTTTGCTAATATTTCATTGGGGATTTTTGCATCTATATTCATCAAAGATATTGGCCTGTAATTTTCCTTTTTTTGTAGTGTCTTTGTCTGGCTTTGGTATCAGGGTAATGGTGACCTCATAAAATTAATTTGTGAGTGCTCCATCCTCTTTAATTTTTGGAAAGTTTGAGAAGGATAGGTGTTAGTTCTTCTTTATGTGTTTGGTAGAATTCCCCTGTAAAGCTGTCTGGTCCTGGACATTGCTAAGAGTTTTTTTAATTACAAATTAAATTTCACTTCTAGTGATCAGTCTGTTCAAACTGTCTGTTTCTTCTTGAATCAGTTTTGGCAGGCTTTATGTTTCTAGAAATTTGTCCATCTCTTCTAGGTTGTCAAATTTCTTGGCATATAACTGTTCCTAGCATTCTCTTATGATTTTTTTGTATTTCTGTGGTATCAGTTGTTATTTCTCCTGTATGATTTCTTATTTTATTTGGGTTCTCTCTCCTTTTCTCTTGGTGAGCCTGGCTAAAGGTTTATCAATTTTGTTTATCTTTAAAAAAAAAAAAGAAAAGAAAAGAAAAAAAACTCTTGGTTTCGTATATCTTTTCTACTGGTTTTTATCTCTATTTTATTTATTTCTACTCTGATCTTTTTAATTTCCTTCCTTCTGCCAACTTTGGGTTTTGTTTGTTCTTCTTTTTCTAATTCTTTTAGGTGGTAGGTTAGGTTGTTTATTTTAGATTTTTTGTATTTCTTGAGGGTGGCCTGTATCACTATGAACTTCCCTCTTAGAACCCACATAGGTTTTGGAAAATTGTTTTAATTTTCATTTGTCTCAAGGTATTTTCTGATTTCCTTTTAGATTTCTTCATTGACCCATTGGTTTTTTAGTAGCATGTTATTTAGTTCCTATATGTTTGTTCTTTTCCCATTTTTCTTTCTGTGGTTGATTTCTAGTTTCACATAATTTGAGTCAAAAAAGTGCTTAATATAATTTCTATTCTCTTAAATTTGTTGAGGCTTGTTTTGTGACCAAGCATGTGATCTATCCTGGAGAACCTTCCATGTGCACTTGAAGAGAATGTGCATTCTGCTGGTTTTTGATGTAATGTCCTTTAGATACTAAGTCCAATTGATCTATTGTGTCATTTAACACCACTGTTGCCTTATTGATTTTCTGTCTGGATGATCTGTTTATTGATGTCAATGGGAGTATTAAAGTCCCCTACAATTACTATATTACTGTCAATGTCTCTGTTTATGTCTTTTAGTATTTGCTTTACATATTTAGGTGCTCCTGTATTGGGTGTGTATATGTTAACAAGTGTAATATCCTCTTCTTGTATTGATCCTATTATCATTATGTAATGCCCTTCTTTGTCTTTTATTATAGACTTTGTTTTAAAGTTTATTTTGTCTTATACAAGTATTGCTAACCCTGCTTTCTTGTCATTTCTGTTTCCATGAAATATTAAATTCATTCTATGAGGCCATCATTACCCTGATACCAAAACCAGGCAAAGACATGAAAAAAATGGAAAGTTACAGGCCAATATATTTTATGTTTATAGATGCAAAATTCCTCAACAAAATATTAACAAAGTAAATTCAATGACATACTTTGATCAAATGGGATTTATTAAATATTCCCATATCAATCAATGCCATACACCACAAAAGAAAGGATAAAAGAATCCACCTGCCAATGCAGGGGACACAGGTTCTAGCCCTGGTCTGGGAAGATCCCACATACCAAGGAGTAACTAGGCCTGTGTTCCACAACTACTAAGCCTGCGTTCTACAGCCCATGAGCCACAACTACTGAAGCCCATGTGCCTAGAGCCAGTGCTCCACAACAAGAGAAGCCACTGCAATGAGAAGCCCATGCACTGCAAAGAGTAGCCTCCACTCACCACAATTAGAGAAAGCCTGCACACAGCAATAAAGATCAAACACATCTCCCCACCACCAACAAAAAAAACTATAATGAGGTACCACCTCACACCAGTCAGAATGGCCATCATCAAAAAGTCTACAAATAATAAATGCTGGAGAGGGTGTGGAGAAAAGGGAACTCTCCTACACTATTGATAGGAATGTAAATTAGCACAATCACTATGGAGAACAGTATGGAGGTTCCTTTAGAAACTGAACATAGAGCTACTATATAATCTAGCAATCCCACTCCTGGGCCTGTATCCAAAGAAAACCATAATTCAAAGAGAAACATGCACCCCAACATTCATTGTAGCACTATTTATAATAGCCAGGACAAGGAAGCATCAACAGATGAATGTCCATCAACAGATGAATGGATAAAGAAGATATGGTGTGTGTGTGTATATATATATATATATATATATATATATATATATTCCATATATACAATGGAATATTACTCAGCCATAAAAAAATGAAATAATGTCATTTGTAGCAACATGGATGGACCTAGAGATTATCATACTAAGTGAAGTAAACCAGACAGAGAAAGAGAAATAGGCATTTTTCCAAAGAAGATGAATAGATGGCCAACAGACACATGAAAAGATGCTCAACATACTAACCATGAGGGAATAGCAAATCAAAAGCACAATGAGATATCACCTAATACCTGTCAGAGTGGCTATCATCAAAAGACCAAAAATAACAACTGTTGGCCAGGATGTGGAGAAAAGAGAACCCTAATACACTGCTGGTGATTATGTAAATTAATACACTCACTATGGGAAACAGTGTGGAGGTTCCTCAAAAAAATAAAAATCCAGCTATTCCATCATGGATGCATATCTGAAGAAAACAAAAACCATAACTCAAAAAGATACATGTGCTCCAATGTTCATAGCAGCATTACTTACAATTGCCAAGATTTGGAAGCAACCTAAGTGTCTATCAATGGTTGAACAAATAAAGAAGATGTGATATAGATATAGATATGTATAGATATCTACCTAGACATATAACTAGATACATAAAATTATATATCTAGTTACAGATATAGGTATAAATAGATGTAAAATGGAATATTAGCCATAAAAAGAATGACATTTTGCCATTTGTAACAACATGGATGGATCTGGAGAGATTTATGCTGAGTGGAATAAGTCAGAGAAAGGCCAATAGTATATGTTTTCACTTATTCATAGAATCTAAAAACAAATGAAGGTAATAAAACAGAAACAGACTCACAGATACAGAGAATAAACTAGTGGTTACCAGTAGGAAAGGGGTGGAGGGAGGGGCAATGTGAGGTAGGGGATTAAGAGGTACAAACTACTAGGTATAAAATAAGATATGAGAATGCAAATGTTGCATGAGAATATTGCCAGTATTTTATAACAACTTCAAATGGAGTATAGTCTACATAAATATCGAATAACGAAGTTGTACACCTAAAACTAGCATAATACTGTGAATTAACTATACTTCACAACTTAAAAAATAAAAAAGTATTCCCTATGTCACTTTGCCAAACATTGGAATAGACCTGGAAGGCGAACGTTTTGAAAAACAAGAACAGAGGTCTGAGACCTATCTAGATGAAGCTTGTCTATTTCCACACATGTGTTGCCCAAAGAACTCTGTGTGGCCTGGGGCAGGGCCACACAGAGTTCTTTGGGACCCACTGACATCGCAAGTGGTGGCAGAGGTCAGGTATTTAAGAAGGCTCCCCACCTGCTAGTGGAGGTATGATGAGAGCAGGTCCAGGTAAGCTTAAATGGAGAGCACTGAGAGAGATGCATCTCCTCTACATGTCATGTCACGGTTCTAGATGTCATGTCACGGTTCTAGATGTCATGTCGTGGATCGCCATGTGCCAAACAAGCAGAGGGTTTGAGACTGTTTCACATTCCATAGCATGAGGCTCTAGAGCCCCTCAAGAAGGAGCTGTGTGACATAAGGCAAAATGAGGCAACAAGACCTCTGGCCAAAAAAGCTGAGAATGACACAGTCCTGTCTCTTCACTACATGTCAGCCCACTCTACGTTGATGCTTCCAGTGTTCGGAATGTTCAGATGCTTCATTCCCGCCCTCACTCCTCTCCCCACACTTAGCACAAAGCCAAAAAATTTTCCTCGAATTTCTCCTCATAGAAGGGGTATGACAATCAACCTTGAAAATGTTGAATTACTTTACTCATTCACCATAACTGTAAAAGCATTTCAGTTCCTGTCTAACGTGACATAGAGGCAGACGACAAGCTAATTCAGTGTGAGCTCACTGTGATAGCCATTTGGAACTCCTGAAGGAGCAGGCAGAATACTACTTCTAGGGGAAGTGTGACTTCCTGTGGGGAAGGAAGGAGGGAGGGAGAGAAAGGGAGAGGAGGAGAACATTCTTTTCATAAATCTCAGAGAGGCTTTATTGTATAAATGTGAATACATGAATTTTCTAATTTTCAGTAAGGCAGAAGATGAAAAAAGAATGAAAGTGAAGTGAATTTATACCAGAGGCCCTAGAAGGTGAGAAGTGTAAAGAAGACAAGATGTGGTTGGAGAAAAGGGAATAGGAAGGATGAATCAAAGGAGGAAAAAAAAAAAAAGAATCTAGGAAAAAACAGTCATTAGTTCAGTTTGGGGAAAGAGGTGATAGAACCACATGTGTGTGCTGTGTAACTGGGTGTAGAACTGCCAGGGTGTGGATTCGGGCTAGATGTCCACCTCTTCAGACAATAAAAGGGAGCAACTGAAGGTCAGACTAGCTGCTTCAGGTGAGGTCTCGCCCAAGACTTTGGTAAAATCCCCAGGTCGGTGGCCATGGGGCTCAAGTCTGCACTTACAGAAACTCAGCTTTCTTGATTCATTCATAAGTCCGAGGAATCAATTCAACCAAAATCCCAGACACTATATAAATGAAAACTCCACTACCTGACAATTCACCCTACTGTCAGCAGAGGGCGCCCCTGCCCAATGAAGATCAAATTCATATTAAAAACTTGCTTCAGGATAGTTAATCTCGGCAGTGGGGTTATGGATGAACTTTGTTTTCTTTTTATTTTTCTACATTTTACAAGAGCTATACAATGAGAATACGTATTATTTATATGATGAAAAAAATTATGTGAAAATAAGATTTACTCTGCAGCTTTCTGTCAAATGCTACAGAAAGTAATATATATTTGCCATATGACAAAGTATTAATTATCATATCATCTCAATGGAAGGAATATGAGTCTTCTTGGTACTAATCTTTCAACTTCTCAGTGGGCTTCGAAATTTTCATAATAAAAACTTGGAGAATATATTGAATATAAATTTGGAAAAAAAAGATTGGGGAGAGAAAAAAAAAAGACATTCACACCTGTTAATTCAAGGAGCACTTCTTCCTAAATAATAGAGCCAGTCTCCTAGATAGCAATATCCTCACCCCTAGGGATTGATGAGTAAATGTTTAAAAATTCTTATTCTCAAAATATTTGTTTAAACATTCCCTTCTGGTTCCATAAAATCTTACATTTCAGTACCAAAGAGTACCGGGTACCATTGTCCCTTAACAAATTACCCCAAAACTTGGCACCATAAAACAACTGTTTTATTTTGCTCCCTATTTGTGGGTCATAAATTCAATAATTGTTTCCCTGGGCAGTTATCACTTGGGGTGTTCCATGCAGTTTCAGGTAGGTGTCAGCAGGGCAGCAGATGTCCAAGGACCTACTGGGCTGGATATGCAATGTGGCTGACTCACATGGCTGCAGCCTCTCCAGCAATGTGGTCTCAGGGTCATTGGGCTTCTTACAAGGCAGCTCCACACAGCTCAAGGCTCAGATTTTGTGCAGTCCAGCAGCAGAGGCAGAAGCCACGTCCCCTTTCATGACCTGAGGCCTCACTCCTGCCCACTGCGTGGTTTCACGTAGGTCAAGGTGGCTGGTACCACCATGGTTAAGAGAAGTTTTAGCTGAACACACAGCTGCCACTCCATTTCCCCATCTCCCCTTCAACGAGGGGAACTAGACCAAGTTCTGATGAGTGGGATCATCTCCCACTCCCCTTATAGGGAAGGAGATATGCATAAATTCTAGGTTTCATTTTAAAAAGAAAGAGGCTTGCCCTCCCCTTCTCTTTTCCTCCTATCTCACTGGAGCCAGGGCACCATCTTTGACTGGGTGCCGGGAACCATGTGTTGAAGATGGTAGGATGAAGAAATGGAAGACTGAGTTCTTGGTGGGTGTGAATCTGCTGTAGCAGCCTCAAAATACCACCCACCTGGACTTCTGAGTGAATGAGAAGTAAAATATCTTAGTTAGGCCACCATCATGTTGGGTCTCTCTGTTTCAGCTACGAGACTTGATACCCTATAACGTAAAAGTCTCTGCTTTTAATACAAGTACATCTCCTGGAAGGGACACACAGATCCCTGTGAAACAGAGCAAGACTCTGTGGGGCCTTCCTGGGGACGGATCCCCACCACCTCCACCACCCCCACTCGTTGCAAAAAAAGCTTTAGCTTCCTAGGTCTTCCCTGAGTTCCCAAAGAGCAAATTTAATCAGATAAGTGAGAAAATGAGAAGCAACAGAAAGTAGTCAGACAGGATTCTGTGCCTCAAGACAGGAGATATGGTGCCTGTCCCCATACCAGCAAGGACCCTGACCTCTGCTCCTGCTGGAGAGTGTGTGGGAGAGAAGACAGAGATTCAAGGCCCAGGCTAGACTGGAGGCAAACCACTGATCTCTAAGGAAATCCTTTCAGGAAGCCTGAAGTCCCAAGTGTTTGTTAAAGATATTTAAGGAAGAAGGTAAATGATTAAAATTGTGGTGAAGGTGAATATTTGACATGGTTATGAAACAATATATAGGGTATATATACATGTTTAATTTATATAAAGCTAAATAAATATTTATGTAACTTTATGGATTTTATAGATAATTTATCTCTTTACCTACATATGTGAGAAAGAAACCTGATAGGAGTAAACAGAGATGGAGGGGGAGGGTGGTGTCGGTATGTAAGTGTAACTGTCTTGTTATCTGCTTTATGATTTCTAAAGTGAACATGTTTTGCTTTTGTAATAAGAAAAAAAGTAAATGATAGCTTTTACTTTAAAAGGTCACTGTATCTAAGAGTCTCAATGCACACACATCCCCACCCTGCCCAGCCCCTCATCCCCTCCCCTTCCCCACCACCACCCCCCAGCCCCCACCGGCCCCAACCCCCATCCTCAACTCCACCTGCGGCCCTACCCCTAGCCCCTACCATGTCCCCAGCTGCAACCCCCAGCCTTGGCCCAGTTTCGAACAAACCCCAGGGGATCAACTGAAAGTGGAGGGGGACCCTGGCCAGAGACTCTACCAACACATTTGTCCACACTGGGGGTAACTTGGCCCACAAATAAGATCCCAACAGAATGACCCAGATAAGAGAAGAGGACCAAGGCTGAGAGACTCGTGGAGTGGAGGGAAGGCGGAAACAGCAGTGGTTGGAGAGAATGGCAGGAAGTGGAGGAGGAAGGGCAGGGGGTCACTGGCAGAGGCTGAAGGGCCAGGGCCAAGGCCAAAGCGGAGGGGTGGTGGGCTGGCCCAAATCTCTTCCAGGCCCACAGACACCAGGTCCCTGTGAGGCCTCCAGTAGGGAGCTGAGATCCTACATGCCGCACGGACAAACCCTCCACCCACAGGGACATGCAAACTGCACGCACCATGCCAGCTGGTCACTGGCTTTTCAGTGAGGGCCTGAGGTAGGAGGCAGATGGGCCCTTGGGCTGGATAGCTGGCGTTCGTCAAGTGGGGTACAATTGGAGCTTTGTTTTCCCTAGTCACATTCCAAGGGCAAAGTTAATGGCAGGAGCCAAGCTCTGCTGGAGTAAAGAGAGAAGATCCCCTTTACTCCTGAGATCAAGGAGACCTCCCCGACCACACAAGAGCAGAAAGGCTCCTCTGGGGTCAAAAAGGAGGGGGTGCCACCCCATAATAGGTGATGCCAAAACTCCTACAGGCCTCTATGCTGGAATCCATCTTGGTAAAAAGTTACGCACACATACGGGTGGTCAGGTGTGAGAAAAGAAATGAGATAATTGGCCAAAGGTAAACAAAGACCTAGAAGAACCGTGGCTCCGATATAAATGACTTAACCGCCTCTTCACTGTGCTCCTCATTAGGGAGGGTGCCCACACCCTTTCTCTCCCAGTGTATATTTCTGCCTTGCTTCTGTCTTAAATAAATGAACTGTTTCTCTGTGCGCTCTCTCACATTATGGTGTGTGTCTGATAATAAACTTCGTACCTGTTTTTACAGTTTTTGCCTCCTTTGAGAAATTCATTTTTCAAATGGGGCAAGCGCCAGGGGAACTTTGCTTCTAGCCTCTAGCCTGTGGTGATCTAGCAGCTAGGATTCCTTGGTTTTCACCCAGGCTTTCCAGGTTCAATTATTCCTGGGAAGGGGACTAAGATCTTCAAGCCATCACTCACTGCTGTCTCCCCGAGATCAGGCCCACCTGGCCTGGGAGCTGTGTTGAGCTCGGTGAGCTCTTTGGAATGATCTTTAATCTCCAGACACAAGGTGAGCAGAATTCTGAAGGATTTGATGACACCATGCTTTTCCCATTTGGTGTTTTCATTTGCTTTGTTACCCACAGGAGGCTCATGCTTTATGAGGGGCTGGCAGCTATGCACACATGAATCACACCTGAGGATGCCTTGGCATAGGGAATGTGGCCTCTCTCGGGACCCGCATCAAAAGAGAAACAGAGACCCCTGAACGTGCTCCTCACTTGAGGAGAAACCTGAGAAACCAGCCTGAATCTTCTGAGTGTCTCCTCCTCTGCAATCTCTCTGGGAGGGCTGCCCTCCCACCCCCACCTGCTCTTTGGCCTGGCAGCCCAGCCCCAACCACCAATCTGGAGCCAGTGGGAGGCGAGACCAGGGTAGAAGGAAGGCAGAGGAGATGGCCTTGGAGGAAAGGCAGTAAAGGACAGAAAAGGAATAGCCCTGATTAAGCAGTGATTAACAACATGGGTTCCATTCAAATCCTGGCTCCACCCCAACCAGGCATGTGGTCTTAGACAAAGAATCCTCTCTGTGCCCGTTTCCTCCTCACCTGGAAAACCTAAGTAACACCTGACTACCCACGATCTCTTTCAGGAGTAAATGATTAATTTTAATTGAGGAGCACTCAGAACAGTGCACTTGATAAGCAACTGTTTAATTTAGTGCTAAGAACATGGATTCTGGCAGCCAGAGACCAAGAGCCTTGCAAATCGTGGATAATAATCATCTCCCTACTCCAAAAACAGGGTTCAATAATCCATCTAAGAACACATGGGAAGACAAAACTAGCTCTACAAAACTCTAAAAGGTTAAAATGAATGTCTGATGCTGGTTCCCTTAGCACACGGGGAATTCCTGTGCCTAGATGGCAGGCCAGAGTTGCTCCCTGAGAGATCTGGTGACATCCCCTTTTCCACAACTCGTCCATCTGGTGTGAAACTCGAGGATGGTTTGTCAATAAAGTCACCCAGCCCAGGGTTTTCAAACCCACTAATGAAATCAAGTTGGTGGGTCACAAGCAGCATTTAAAAAAAAAAAAAAATTAGTGGATAATAGAAACTCTCAGGATACTCCAGGCAAAGTGTGCCATTTATGTCTGGGTGTTCTGGGTGGCAGCGTAAAAGGCATTCTCACACTCTAAGTGCTACTGCCAGAGTTGATCCAGTTGTCAGCTCTCATCCTGGAGCTCAGGGGCAGGTGCTGGAGGATGCCTAGGAAATGCTGCCTGAGCAGAGGGCACACCACACAAGGCACCCATTTCAGGAGGGACTGCCCACCTTCTCTCAGACCGGGCCTTGAGGGCCCCATAGCCCTCCACTAGAGAAGATTAGCGGTAGGGGAGTGAAGCCTTGGGCCCTCTCCACCTCCAAGACTGACCCTTCTTTCCCACCTCAGCCCCTGCTCAGCTCTCCTATGCCTTTGCTCTCATGCCCTGCTCTTATCTTCCTGTCATCTCCTTTCCTTCCTCCAACTGATCTACTTCCTCTCGCCTGTGCAGCCCCTTCCTTTATTCCTCATTCTTTCCCTTTCTTCCTCCACCCTTCACCTCCCTTTTCCACCCCCCCCCACCTCCTTTTTCAGGAGACACAAACACACACAATTTTTCAGACAATTCAGTCTTTACTTTATTTTTGAAAATAATTCTGTAGCTTCTTCCACGAACTGAGGTCAGGCACGAAACAAGAACACACACGTTGCTCTCCAACCCGCCATCTGCATCCTAATCTATGCACACAGGAATGCTTGAGGGAGGAGGGAGGGAGGGAGGCTGGGTTGAATGGTCTTGGCTGCTCTATCTCACACTGAGAGGGCCTCCAGAAGCCACAGGCCAGGTTAGCATGAACCACCCTAGAGCAACAGAGGAAGGATTGGTTTTCAGAAAGGATGGGATGGGGGAGCAGTCTGTTTCTTGGACGAAGGATGAGAGTGGGGTGCCCCAGCATCCAAGGCTCTCCCCCAACCACAGCGGGTGAGCTGAGAAGAGGTTCCACTTTTCCCCTTAACCATTTCATCTTAGAAGCATGAATTGCTAGGCTGCAGGGAAATGAGAGCTGAGAGGAGGTCAGGGATAAAGGTGAGAGGAGAAGAAGAGAAATACAGTCAGGAGGCAGTAAACCCTGACAACCTAACAGCTCCACCCACACCCTGATGATGATGAAACCCCTTTGGTTATTCTCATTTTGGCTACAAATATGTCTCCTTCTCACATAACCCAGCCCCCCACCTTGCTCCAACTGGGGGAAAGTGAAGATGGTGGGGGACAGGTACAGGAGGAGGGCTCATACTCTGGCTGGAAGAGCCAGGACAGGGAAAAGAGGCCTGATCAAGAGAACTTAAGTTGCCAACCTCTCCTCAGATGCCGTAGGAGAAAACCTGGAACATGGATGTTTGTGGCCCCAACAAACCCAAGTCTCTCCCCACCACACAGTGGTTTCCTGCTTAATACTCCCCCAACATACCCCAGGAAGATTCCCGATTTGACCCCCTTGAGAACAGAATAACCCTCACCTCATCATCTGTGCACTTGAATGCCACTCGAAGAAAGGAAAAAAAAAAATGAAGATAAATGGACCCAAGAGAGAAACAGAGAGAGGACAATGCAGCCCAAGGACTGCGATCCCATCTTAGGCCATGATGTGGCAAGGAGGGGGCCCAGGAGGGACAGGCAGGTGCAGCTAATTCCAGCTAGGATCATAGCCGTCCCAGGTTTGGGGTGGGGCCAGGTGGACACGGCGGCCCCGAAACAGAAAGCTGACGATGCCCCGGTAGCCAGCTCTGGGGACACCAGACTTGAGGTCATCCATGACTCCCAGGGCCTTGGCAAAGGCTTTGAAGCTGTCCCTGCTCGTGTACTGCACCCGCACCTCCCCCAGCTCACTCCGCTCACTGGTCCTCACTTTCTCCACCTGCAGCAGGGGAGCACCGTAGACACGTGCAAGGAAAGCCCTGTCATAGGCCTCCTGTCGCAGGTACGACAGGTCCAGCTGGGTGAAGGGCACGAAGTGCTGGTTCAGCTTGATAAACTTGAGGTGCTGGTCAAAGAACTGCCCATGGCTCACACCTTTGCGGCCAAAGGTCATCGTTCTGGAGATTTCAGGCCGCACACAGGCCCGGCCCTGCCGCTGCTCGGGCCGGCGCATCCAGTCGTCCCAGAAGGCCTTGGGCCACTTAGGCTCCAGCTCAGCCCAGAGCTCGGCCAACAGCAGCCAGCCCAGGCCTGGGAAAAAGTCTGTGCGGTAGAGCAGCTCGGGCTTGCTCGAGTCCACCATCTGCTCCTTGCCATTGTCATTCCAGGCAGACACACACCAGAGGGAGGGGTCAGCCCTCAGCAGTGGGTACGTGGCCTGGAAGTACTCAAAGAAGTCTGGAGCCACCTCCAGGTCATCCTCCACCACCACAGCCGCTGGGAACTTGAACTTGTGAAAGACCTGGCCCAGTGCCCAGCGGTAGTGCCGAGCAATCTTGTAGTAGCCCTGGAACTTTCGGTGGTCGGGTGGCACCGCGATGTTGCTCAGGTCAGGCTGCCGGATGTGTGTGATAGCACTGCCGTAGGAGGCGATGACCTGGGCTGTCTCCTCGTGCCCACAGTCCTGGCTGACGATGACAGGGAAGTGCTCAGCTGAAGGCCGATAATGCAGCAGCTTGTCCAGGCAGCGCCGGACAGTGCTGCGGTCACAGGCGATGACCAGGATGGGGATCACAGCTGGCAGAGAGGTCACAGGCACTCGCGGCGGGACAGGCGGGGCCACAGTGGGTACCCTCCACCGTTGGCTCCACCTAGCATGGTGCTCCCTGATCTGCTGCAACAGCCCCCGCTGCCGCTCCAACTCCACCTCAGCGTCCTGGGCCAGGCGGATCACCTCACGGGTGAGGCTGGCAGGGTCGTCATCGAGAGCACTGTCTGAGGGCAGCCTGCTAGGCGCTGGGCGCGTCCAAAAGAAGAGGAGCAGCAGGGCATTCCAGGCCACAAAGAGGATGGCGCCCCACAGCACAAGCCCTGCAGACTGCTTCTTCAGCATCCTGGCCCCCGCAGGGGAGGCAGGCAAGGGTGGGGCTCAAGGCTGCCCTTGGCTTGCCTGGCTCACACCCCCGCACTTCTAGGGATGCTTCCTCTGGGCTCCAGGATTAGGAAGCAGCCATGCACCTGAGGAGAGGAGAAAAACAACCATCAACACAAGGCATGGGGCTGCCCTGGAGTGGAAGAATGGGGGGCAGAAAGAGATGACAAAGTGCAGGACGAGGAAGGCCAGGAGGTTAACTGCAGAGCTCTCTTAGAAAATAATATGGAGGGTCAATCTGTATGGAAGAACAGGATTAGGATAGCATGCTCCCTGACTCCAAAATGAGTTCATGAGTCCTCTGAAAAGCAATGTGTTTTAATTTTTTTTTTTTGGGGGGGGTGGGCAGGGAGAGAATGATGTTGATGGAAGAGAGGAAGCAAAGGTACCCCACCTCCCCCTTTCCTACCTGACAGATTTTGTTTACCATCTTCCAACCAGAGCTTAGGAGAGGTGGGGGTTAGACCATCTGCTTCCCGTGCCTCAAATCAAACTTTCCAAAGGTTACTGATTTTAAAACTCTAATAGCACACCTCACGGCTAAAGCCAGCACCTTACATAATAAGGAAGCACCAGAAGCACTTCCACAAAGGTCAGGAGCAAAGCCAAGCTACCCCAGATCTACACAACTATTTAAAATACTGTTGGAGGGATCAGCCAATGCAACTGGACTGCAGAACACATTACAGGCAGAAGAAGTGGAAAAGAAGCAAAATGATCCAATGTGCTGAGGCTATGAGAACACGCCTGGAAAACTCTAAGAGACTCAATGATAAATACAATCTAAACATCAAAGAACTGAGCAAGGCGGTGGGATACAAATGTTAGCATGCAGAAATCAACAGCCTTCATATCCACAAATAGTAACTCATTAAAAAAGCAACAAATGAGAAAACCCTATTTCTAATACTCATGAAAATGATATACTATTTGGGAATTAACAAGAAATATTCAAAAACCTACATGAGCCTATAATTCCTGAAAAGACACAAAATAAGACTTAAATAGCACTTGTTCTTGGTTAGGACATCTCAGCATCATCAAAAATCTCAATAAAAATACTTACTAGACAAACTGGCACTAAAGTTCATAACAGAACATGTAGGAAAATGATGAAAATGAATGAGCAGTGGAAAGGGACTAGCCCTATCAGATATTAACATACTAAACATTATAAAACCTCTTTAATTAAAAGTATGTGGTGCTGGTATGTGAACAAACAGATCATCTGAAGGGACAGAATTTAAACTTCAGAAATAGACCCAACTACACGTAGAAATCTAATGTATGATAAAGGGGATATTTAGAATTACTAAGGCAAAAAAAAAAAATGGTCTTATTAATAGTGTTACAACAACTATATAGCTATTTGGGGAAAAAAATGAACCATACACAAGAATAAATTCCAAGTGGACTAGACATCTAAGTAGAAAAATAAAACCATACAAACCACACAAGTGCTAAAAGAAAATATAGGTCAATTCCTCTATAACCACAGTACAGGGAAAGGCTTTCTAAGTATGACTTAAAATACAGATGCAGTAATAAATAAAATACTTTTTACATGGCTAAAAATATCATAAGCCAAGTCAAAAGACAAATAACAAACTGGGAGAGAATATTTGCAACATACATCACAAATCAAAAGCCAATACTCTAAAAAAGAACTTTTTAAAAAACTGAGGGGAAAAAAGGCCAAAACTCCGTGTCTAAAAGACTAGGGCAACTCACACAAAAAAAATACTAAAATGGTCTGCAGACATATGAAAAGGTGTTCAATTTCATTCATGATAAGAAAAAATCTAATTAAACTATACTAAGATAACATTTCTCACCTATCAGACTGGCAAAAATTCAAACACTTGTCCCATTCTTGTAACAGTGTCAGCTGAAGAACAGAAATTCTTAATTTTGAAGATGTCCAATTATCAGGGTGTTTTTGTTTTATGAATCATGCTTTTGGCATTGTTACAAAATGTTTGCCAAAGTCACAAAGATTTTCCCCTATGTTTTCTTTCTTAGGTTTTATAGTTTTAGGTTTTACATTTAGGTTTATGATTCATTTGCAGTTAATCTGTGTATATGGTGTGAGATATGGAACTTTTACAGCAGTTCAGCAGTTCGTCAAAATGCTAAACAGAGAGTTACCACACGACCCAGCAAGTCCACTCCTACATATATACCCAAGAGAAATGAAAACAAGTGTCTACACATAATTGCCAAAAAGTGGAAACAACCCAAATGCCCACCAACATGGGAATGTGGATAAACAAATTGTGGTTTTTACCCATGGAATGGAAAAATATTCAGCAATTTAAAAAGAAGGAACTGGGACTTCCTTCATGGCACAGTGGTTAAGAACCCACCTGCCAATGCAGGAGACACAGGTTCGAGCCCTGGGCTGGGAAGACCCCACATGCCATGGAGCAACTAAGCCCGAGCACCACAACTACTGAGCCTGCACTCTAGAGCCTGAGAGTCATAACTACTGATCCCACACACCACAACTACTGTAGCCTGCACGCCTAGAGCCCATGCCCCACAACAAAAGAAACCACTGCAATAAGCCCACGCACTGCAACAAAGAGTAGCCCCCACTCGCCACAACTAGAGAAAGCCCGTGTACAGCAACAAAGACCCAATGCAGGCATAAATCAATCAATCAATCAATCAATAATAAAATAAACCTTAAAAAAGAAAAGTACTACTGATACACACAACACATAGGCAAATCTCAAAATAATTACGCAAGATGTGAAAGTGGATGCCTGGAGTGGGGGCAGTGAGAACATCAGGGAAGGTATCACAAAGGGACACTAGGAAACTTTGTGGGATGATAGTTTCATGGGTGTATACACATGTACAAACTTATGAAAATGTACATTTTAACTATGTAAAGTTTACTGTATGTCATTTATACCTCAATAAAACTTTTTTAAAAAGATATTATTGGGTCAAATGACAAAATCAGAATATAGACAGTAGATCAAAGTATCAGTGTTGACTGAATGATAACGATACTGTGGTTATATAAAAGAATATCCCAACTTTTAGATAACACATGCTGAAGTAATTAGGGGTAGAGGGCTATGGTAGATGCAACTTCTCAAATGGTTCAGAACAAAAATATCATGCGTATATATGAAGAACAAATGGAGGAAAATGTTAATAGCTGGATCTGAGTAAAGGGAATATGAGTATCCTTATATCATTTTTATTCTTGCAACTTTTTTATAGTTTGAAGTTATCTTCAAAGAAACTTTCTTAAAATTAAATATGGGGACATAGCCCACAGCTCTGACTTAGCTTTGTCCAATACGGCCCCAGCTGGGCACATCAGTAAGGAGAACTGGGACAATACATTTGTCCTGAACTCTTCAATCACTGCATGACATGCATCACACATCTGCTCTCTGCCAGGCTCTGGGAAGGGACTGGGACACACATACAACAAGAAAAAGGCATGGTCCTGCCAACCCGCTCACCCTATCAGACCTCATTACTGAAAACATCTACCACACCCTCCCAATCCAGGACAGCTGCCATTCCTGACCAAGGAATTCTCTCCCTGGCATTTCTGCCTCTGGTCTCAACACTTCACAACACACCTCAAAGCTTCAGGTCTGCACTCTCCTGTGCTGGCTGCTGTGCCAATTACCCTCTGCCTCACAGCCCAGTTCTCAAATCCTAGCCAAAACCTTGGGTCCCAGATCCCATCTCTGTGCTCCTGGGCTCGCAAGCTGGCAGATCTAGTATCCAAGGATCAAAGGACTGATCCTTAAGAGTCTCTAAAGGGAATGGATTCTGCCTCTCTCCTCTGAGACCCATCCAGCCCCTGCAAGCACCACCATCCACTGTCTTCCTCCTAGAAACCATCCACCCTCACAATTCCACAGCACCAGTCTTCTCAGAAACCTCAAGTTCATTTCCGTTTTATTGTGTCATTAAATTTCCATTTTATCAGTGCTCATATACCAATCAAGGTTTCCTAGAAGAGAAACACATACAGATTTCCAGTTTCCTCCTCACTCCCCCTCAAGATGTGGTCAATGTTGGATTCCCTAACCCCTAACGTCCTGCCTCCCAACTGACTGGGCAGGAAAAGTCTTTAGATAAAGGGATGGGGGAAAGAAAATAGAAACTGTATTACATCAGCTGAAGTATTGGCTTCAGGCCTAGAGGAACAGGCTCATACCTGACTTATCAATGAACCACATCAGACCAGCAGGCTCTCAGAGTGGTAGCAAAACCCTAAGAGACCACATCCTCTCTACCTTTCACCCTTCTCCAGACCTTAGAATTAGGAGGCCCACACCCACTGCCCTAAGACCTAAAAGACCTCCCAACACCTCGCAAGCCAGGCAGATCAAAGCAATCTTGTCAGCCCCTCTGCAGACTGTATTCTTAGCAAGTCTATAAACCTCAAGAATGGCTGGATAGCCCACAGAAAACAGCTGCCCCAGTCCAGCCAGGCCTCCACCTTAGCCCTCAGGCCCTTGTTTTCTCCACCCCACAACCCTTTTCTCCAAATTCTCAAACAGAACTTGCTTCTCTTGCCAGAAGAGTACAAGACGCACTTATTCCCAGGCCCCACCCCTTCTCGACACAGACTCATCCAGAGTCCCTGTGCCATTTCCTACTGCTTCTCCACATATTCTCCAGGGCAGGCTCCTTCACTCCGTCAAGAAGTTAGTGGTGTGTGAATATACAACCACAGGCACTCTCCAGCTGCTGGCTGTACCTGCGAGATGGGCAAGTCCAGAAGGCCAGCTTTTGGCCAGCAGAGCCCATGCATTCATCCAGGAAGCACCGCTCTGAGTCCTAATATCAGGAGGGTACGGCAGTAACAAGGGCAAGTCAAAGAGCCCAGGGCAATGCTTGGCATCATACCAAGTTTTTTCACCTCGCTGAGACTCAATTTTCTCACCTCTAAGATGGAAACCATAATAGAATACCTCATTGGGTTGATGTGAGGATTGGGTGAGATAATTTACATCAGATGTTTAGAACAGTGCCTGGCATATGACAACATAAATGCTAGCCAGTCACTCATTTGTCCTCTTGCTGGCTCTTGTTGCTCCACCTACTAGATTCCTTCTGGCCCCAAACACTCGAGCCTGCCTCAAGGCCTTTGTATGTGCCTGTATGCCTGGTCTGCTCTTCTCTCTCTCTACCTAGTGTGTTCTGACTCACATCTCACCAAGGATACCTTCCCTGATGCCTTAGGACCATGTGAGGTCCACCTCCCCTTCACAACCATCAGCACCAGCACAATCCTGTGCTCAATACCTGTCAAATCCCCTCAGCTACAAGCTACTTGAGGAAGCGGACCAGCTCCCCCAGTGCTACCAACCTGCTACGCTAGGGATCCTCAACATTCAGATTTGCTTGCAACAAAAAAGTGGCTACCATGTGGATGCCACATAATCACTTAACTGCAATTCCCAACTTCAAAAAGTGCTGAAAAACAGACGCTTTCCACACTTGTTTGGCTAACCTCATTTGGAGAAATCTGATCTAATGTGAGGCTACTTATAGTCTTTATTTATTCCATTCATACATTTTGCTACAGAAATAAACCTGTTGGATTATGGTATGCTGCTTCAGACCTTATACTACATCATAAATGCACCAGATCACCTTTCTTAAATCCAAAAAACTCCAATTCTGAAACACATCCAGCCCCAAGAAGTTCAGTATTATGAAAATGGAAGAGAAAGTTACTCATTCACGGTCATCGTCCCATTTCAAGATCTCAAGCCTTTAACCTGAACTCTCTTTCCTTATTATGAAATACTGAACTCCTGATGTGGCTTCTCAGCTGGTTTACCTATCATTAACCTTGCTTCTCTCCAAGCAATCTTCCCAATAGCAACAGAGCATTCTTCTTAAAGAACACACCTGGTCACAACACTACCCTGCCTTAAAAACCATATTACCACTGCCCACAGAATAAAACTCAAAATCATTATTATGACACACAGGGCCTTCACAACAAACTGACTTCAAACATTCCTTTTCAACCTCACCTCCAACCACTAACCCCATGAACTCCATAACTCCGGCCTCAACAGGCTACTTACTTCCCCCAATAAGTACCCTTACACTGCTGTCTTTCCTCGGGCTGGTCCCACATCCTGAAATATTATCCAAAGCCCCACTTATGAGCATTATGCATCCTTAAGAACCCAGTTCCAGTGAGTCCTTCCTTAATATCCAGGCAGAGCCAGGCTTCCCACAACTATACTCCCACCATACTCTCCCTACATCTCGTCTTTCCTTTCCACACTGTAACAGAATCTGTGGCTGTACTTACTTCGCTTTCACCTTACTCTTTAGAAAAAACACTCTATGATCTCTATACCTATGACAGTGCTTGGCACGCGTATGAAGTTCAAGTAGCTAGATGGAGGACTGCTTGCATTATTAAGTAAATCCAGGAGAAATAAGACCAAACTAGCAGCCTAACAGTGAAAGATTACATTTTCCAAAGATGACTACCATATATCCCATCCCACATGCTCTTCTTACAAAGTGACAATGACACTCCCCGCTCTAGAGCTGGGGGAGGTGGGATCTATGTTCCCTCTCTTTGATCTGTGACTACAAAGGAAGTGACGATTATGTGACTTACGAGACTAGTTCACGAAAGGCAATATAGTTTCCACTTGGTGCACCTGAGATGCCTGCTCTTGGAACCCAGCCACCAAGGTAAGAGGAAGCCAGGCCACTTGGACAGGATACCTCTAGGTATTCCAGCTGACAACCACAGCTAAGGTCCAGCTGACAGTAAGCATCAGCCACTAGACATGGGAGGAAGCCTTCCAGGTGATTCCAGCCCCAGCCATATCTCACTGCAACTAAATGAAAGACCAGGAGCAAATTCACACATCTGAGACAGGAATAAAATAATTCTGTTGTTTTAAGCCACTCGGTTTTAGGGTGATTTGTTATGCGGCAATAAGTACCTGAACGATGCAGAATCTAAGTAGCCTTAATAAGCAGGGCAGGTGTTCCTCCTGCCCTCAGTACTCAGAGTCCAAATTCTGAGGGCCTGCCCCTACTCATATTCTCTTATTAGATATGATGAATAATATCTTACATCTACTGATGAATGCTAATAAAAATACTTAGTGGCTTAAAACAAGAGCAATCATTTATTTCCTCTCAGTTTCTATAGGTCCGGAATTTGGACAGTGGGGCACAGAGGGGATGTCCTGTCTCTGCTCCATGATGCCTGGGACCTCAGCTGGAAGACTCCTCTAAAGGCTAATTCTGTCACATGTCTGCAGGTTGATGTTGGCATTGGCTGAGATGTTAGCTGGAGTATTGGCTGGAACACCTGCATGTGGCCTCTACACATGGCCTGGCTTTCCTCTGAGCATGATAGCTGAATTCCAAAAGTGAGTGTCTGAAGAAAGCACAAGTCAGGTGAAGCTGTGTCCTTTTCATGATCCAACCTTGGATCACTTCTGACTTACTCGTGGGCCAGGGGTATCACGAGTCACTGCCTACATTCAAGTGAAAAGAAACACAGACCTCCCACCACCGGATGGAAGCAGGGCAACGTCTTATTGTAATAACTGTAGAGTGGGATATTTAAGGTTGTGGCCATTTTGGGAAAATCGAATCTGCCACATCTTTTCTAAAATAGAACAACAGTCTTTAGGTACTTGACCTGAGTACCTGATCTTCGGTTATTAATGACATTTGCCTGCAGGGCACAAACTCACACTGGTTTTGTTTTGCCAGAGTTTGTACAACTCTTTCTGGAAAGTGACATAGCTAGTCCACACCACCAAGTACACAGACATTTCCACTTTGGTGGGAGATAAGGAAATGAACCTTTTTAGTGAATAAAACCCTCAACAAAAACCCAGAAGGTTCTGGGCCGGTTCCACCAACTCCTGTGGGTCACAATTACTTTTTTTTTAAATTAATTTTTATTAGAGTATAGTTGCTTTACAATGTTGTGTTAGCTTCTACTGTACAGCAAAACGAATCAGCCATACATATACGTATATCCCCTCCCTTTCGGGTTTCCCTCCCATTTAGGACACCACAGACCATTAAGTAGAGTTCCTTGTGCTATACAGTATGTTCCCATCAGTTGTCTATTTTATACATAGCTATCAATAGTGTGCATGTGTCAATCCCAATCTCACAATTCTTCCCACCTCACCCCTTTTCCCCTTGGTATCCATACATTTGTTCTCTACATCTGTGTCTCTATTCCTGCTTGGCAAATAAGGTCATCTATACTATTTTTCTAGATTCCACATATATGTGTTAATATATGATTTTTTTTTCTCTGATTTATTCACTCTGTATGACACTCTCTAGGTCTATCCACATCTCTACAAATGACCCAATTTTGTTCCTTTTTATGGCTGAGTAATATTCCATTGTATATATGTACCACATCTTCTTTACCCATTCCTCTACTGACGGACATTTAGCTCAGTTTCTTCTTTTGAAGAACTGCCTGTGAGCTGTGAGATCCCTTTTTAACACTCTTGATTCCTATGGTATTCTCTAGACAGTCCTCTCTCTCTGGCAAGAAAATGTTTCTTAAACAACAAGAGAACACCAGATAGTCAACTTCTCATTGTGAGCAATAATGGAGAAGTCTTATTTAGCTTTTAGAAAGTGTGGCAGTTGAAGGAATATTGACAGACCTTCCCTTTTATCTCTGTCTTGCTTGGTACCTTAAAAAGCACTGCCTAAAAAAAAAACCCAGAAAGTATAGAACATGCCACAGATAATGGAGACTTAACTGAATTACTTTCTTGTTCATTAGATCTCTGCTAGGCTCCTGTACCTTGTACCAGACTCCATAATTTCAAAAGGATGGAAGAATTGAAAGGGAGTCACAGAAGATACACTAAATAATTCAAGGACTTAGAGAATAAGACCTAGAGGGAAGGGATACAAGTTATTTATCTTGGAAAATTAAAGGCTAAAGGGATATATGATGCTAGTGCAGCAAAAAGCATGAAGCCCTGAGAAACCAAGTAACCTTGGGCAAGTTACTTGTGCCTTAGTTCCCTCATTTGAACAGGGAGAGGGTTGATTTGGATCATCTCCAAGGCCCCTGGGCTCTGATGATAAAAAGGACAGTGACGGACTTCCTAGGCAGCGCAGTGGTAAAGAATCAGCCTGCCAATGCAGGGGACACGGGTTCGAGCCCTGCCCTGAGAAGATTCCACATGCCACGGAGCAACTAAGCCCGAACGTCTAGAGCCTGTGCTCTAGAGCCCGTGAGCCACAACTACTGAGCCCATGTGCCGCAACTATTGAAGCCCACGCGCCTAGGGCCCGTGCTCCACAACAAGAGAAGCCACTACAATGAGGAGCCTGCGCACCACAATGAAGAGTAGCCTCCGCTCTCAGCAACTAGAGAAAGCCCGTGTGCAGCAAGGAAGACCCAGCACAGCCAATAAATAAAATAAATAAATAAATTTATAATAATAAAAAAAGGACAGTGACAATTTCCCCAAAGTTTCAAACAGGAAATGAGTTTAACTTGTCACATATGCCACTGAGGTTAGACATACTACGTTGCTTTCTAATCTGAGAAAAGGACAGGGGGTATCCTGGAGACCTCAGTGGTCCCCGGTAATGGGGTCGGGCAGGGGTGGTTCACAATTCAAAGAAGACGCAGAGGGTTGTAAGCATCTAATAGAAATCTAAGCGTCACTGGACAATCTCAGTCAGTGATGTTCATAAAGCAAAAACTAATTACACACATCACAGGGTCAAAGGTCAACCAAGGTGGAGCCTCACTCCAGGGCTCGGGTCCTGTGGAGACACAGACCAGCCGACCATAGCACCTATGCTCCAGGGTTTGTTTATAAGATGGGGGGCCCTGCACGACTCAGGGACTCCCTACTCCACACACATTAGCAAACAAGCAGGAGAGAGTTTTCTTGACAATTTACTTATTTCCACAGTGAGTCAATCCTTCCTCATGCTGAGGAGAAAGAACCCCTAGTAACTTTTAGAAAGGACTCTAGGGTGGGGTCCGGGGAAAGGCCACCTCGCATTCCACTCCCCAAATCCTCTTCAGCGACCCCCGCTCCTCCAGGCCCCGCACCCACGTCCGCCCCGAAGCTAAGTTTCCCCACCGCCCCGCTCCCCGCGGAGCCCGCCCTCTCTCCAACAGCTGGAGGCCCGGGATTCCGAAAGCGCAACGCGGAGTTCCACTCCCCAGCTCGGGAGGGGCGCGCGGCCGGGACTCGGGGCGGCCCGGGCCAAGCCCCTCTAGCGGGGCTCTCTGGCGCCGGGGCTGTCGGGGGACACGGAGGGCTCGGAAAAGCACAGCTTCCCAAGCCGGGACCCGAGCCCCGGAGCGCCCCTCCGCTCCTGCAGGGCCTCCCTCAGTCAGACCTCAGTCCCCTTCCGGGGACGAGCCCCAGAACCGACGGACGCTGGCGTCCCCGGGCCCGCACTCACCAGGTCCCTCCAACTTCCCGGCCCTGAAGTTGGCCCGCCCCGGGGCGTGAGGAGCAAGCCTGGCGCCCCAGCGCGTTCCAGGCGCTCGCGCGGCTGCCGGCGCCTTCCGCCTGGCCGGATCGTCGGGCGGGCAACGTGGCCCTTCCCCGGGGAGGGCGGGGCGGGGCAGGCCGAGGGGCGGGGCCGGCTGCCCCTAAGCGCCCGGGGCCCCTTCTCCGCTGCTCGCCTCCAACGCCAGACCTCTCAAAACGACCAAGTTTTCCGGGGTCCCCAACTTTTGGAGATGCTGTGGAGACAACTGTTACCATTGGGCCCTTCGCTGCTCCCAATCGCAACCCATCAACCCAACCACACTCAACCCACCCCAGTCCAGACTTCTCGCGTCTCCGGAGCCCCGGAGCCCAGAATCTCATGGAGTTGAGGGGAAGAGCCCTGTCAGAGGTAGGCCCTGCAGCCTACCTTAGTAGTGCTTTTACCAAACGCGAAGCCAGCATCTGGAGGCCTGCTACCCCCAAACCCCGGCTTCCGGAAGGGAGGAGTCCAGGGCATTAGAGAGGCTACAGGGTGCAGGGAAGTGAGAACAAGAACCAGGGTGCCAAAAAGGAAGCCAGGGAGGAAACATCTGCAGCCAAAATCAAGAAAAACCAAGCTGGCTTATTTTTTTCCCCGTTTTTTGTTTTGTTTGATTTTTCCTTTCGGGATGGGTAATGAGTGCTGTCAGTTCAGAGTAAAAGAGCAGAGAGAGACAGACCTTTCCATAGTGTAGACCCACCAGACCCAAAGAGGCAAGGCCTCAATCAGGCTTTGTGGTAGCCCTGTTAAAGGGGATGGGGGAGGACTCTGGAAAAGCCTAGATGTCTGTATCTGACCCTAAGAAATGAGGGTGGGGAGCTGAGAACTATTGGCTACTCACCCAGATGACTTTCCTTAGGACTGAGTCCAGGGCCAGCCCTACCATATGATCAGGACACACTGTTCTGGCACCAGCACCTGCCCCCATCCACACCCCTCCCCTGTGTTCCAGAGCACAGAGCAGGCTGGAACTTTGTGGTGTGTGGTTACTGACTTAGCTCACTAACTTGTTTCCAGGTGAAACTAGGAATTATGTGAGGTTTTAAAGAAACAATGGCAGGACATGCCCTAAAGGTCCCTGCATGGCAGTGAGGAGCTAAAACAAAACTGCACAGAAGCCATCACAGGCCAGACCTGCGCCCTGCCCCACCCCCAGCTTCTCCTTTAACCCTCCTAGCAGCTCTGCAGAGTACACATTGTCATCCCATCCTACAGATGAAAAGTTTGAGACTCAGACGCTAAGTGCCAACTTGCTGAAGTTCACAAGACCTAATGAGGGTCATGGCCAGGTTTTAGACCTAGGCATTCCTGCTTCCAAAGATGGCACTCATTCCCTCTCCTCATGCAGCCTTGAGTGCCAGTGCTCTTTTGAGATAGCTGTGTGTCTAGCATGACAGGCACACAGTGGGGCAGCTGAGAAATCCTGCAGTTGAAGTCCAGCCCTGAAAGAAAAACTGACACCTCAGTGAGGCTGGACTGTGTGTGTGTGTGTGTGCATGTGTGTGTGTGCACACGCAAGGTCTCCAGTTTAGCTGACTGTGTGGACTGTGGCAGGAGATGGGAGCCTAGGCTCATGTGCCAGCCAGCAACAAATGTTTCTGTATCTCTGCCCTCTCTCGTAGCTTTTCCTCATGAAGAAGACATAGAAGGCCTACATACTAATACTCCATGTCAAGGCAAGAGGGAAAACCAGTTTCCTAAAACTCTAAAAAGTTGGGAAACACTGTAGATCCAAGATATCGGAAGCTAAATCACTGTCCCAGGACAAGGGCCAGAGTGGGATGCTGAAAGGTGGGGAAACCAACCAGCCCATGAGATGTCAGATTCCCACCTCTACCAATAATCCTCCATCTAAGGCTGTTCAATGAGGAACCAGGACAGGTAACTGTACCAAAACTCTTGCCCCATCACTACAGTTCTCTGTTTAAATTCCAAGGTTCACAGGAAGATCTAAGAGTAGAAATTCCCTGACTGTCCCAAAACAAAGGGCCTGGTTAGAGAATAAGGATGAGCTGAATTCCTGGATGGAAGCAAGAGAAAACATTTAGTCTGAGAGGCAAGAAGCCAATGATGAGTGCCAAATTGACCTTGGAAAAGAGGCCCTGGGCTCCTGAAGGAAGTTTCATGGAGAAGGGTTACCAGGAAAGGAGGGCAGAAACAAGGAGCCAGCTGCCTGAATTCTGGGGATGAAACTTAGATTGGATCATGTGAAAATGGAAGGAATAGGAAGATCTGGTACCAGCCAACCCCCATTACTTCCACAAGAGGAAAGGAGAGATAAGAAGTGAAAATTGTTCCAGGAAATTGCCCTTCCATAAACAATGCCCAAGATACCCTGAATTTTTGTATAATTTGGAAAGAATTCATGCTCTGAACTTAAGACAGATCTTGGCTTAAAACCATCAGTAGAAGTAAAAGCAAAGTTTTAAATCTATTATTGTATCTATTTCTATTGTATCTATTGTATATGTCTATGATGTATCTATTTTCCCCTCTCCCTTCCTCTCAATGTCCCTACTCCCCACAAGAACCCAGAAACTCAGCTTGTCAAGATCAAAGAAAAGAGAAAAGATTACACAATAATCACTGAGCAATGTCTGTGAAATGGAACTTTTGGTCAGCCACCTACAATTCCTTTTGGAAAAACGAAGGGTATAAATAAATTCAGTTACAACACACACACAACATGTGGTTTAAGTCTATCATTGGCCCTGGCTAAGTGGCTGGACACCCAATGAGTGCTGTGCCCTGACATCCTGGTAACTCTGTGAGAAGGCTGATGACTGTCTTGAGAGGACTGTCTTGTGGAAGCGTCAGGCTGAGGGTAGGACTATTGCTTTTGGTGGAAACAACCGGGGAGAGGAATTCTGGCTCACTCTAGGGAGGAAATGTCTTACCAGAGAGGCTGTCTGACAGGACACTTCGGTTCCCCTCCTCGGAGGTTTGCAGCAGAATCTGGATGGCCCTTCTCAGGTCAGATGCTATAGAAGCAGCACAGCACTGGACAGGCGATCACAGCATCTGCCACTCCACACTTAGGCAAGCCCTTCCTGCTCAGGGCTCTGTAGCTCCCCCTCACGTATCAAACTGGGAGAATAATCCCTGCTCTGTTCTCCTCACAACAATGTGGTGACAGAAAACTGACACAACACAACAGCCTGGACACTTCACATAATGTAAGCACTGTACAAATACAGCAGGACTTTGTGGTACTTCAAGTGCTTTGAAGCACTCCCAGGCCTCCCAGGCAGGATAAGGGCTGTAGAGGCATCCTGGGACCACGCATCCCTGAGGGATCACTGTGATCCCGGTGTCTATGCAAAGACTAGCACCAGGAATTTGCTGGACAAAGCTAGCGGAGGTGACAGGCCCACCCTGAAATTCAGACCTTCTAAAGTAGAAGCCTGGCCTCAAAGGGGCTACCTCAGGCATCAGACTAGAGAAGAAACATCTAGGGCCAAGAACTCCACCCAGGTTAGCCTGCCCAGCCCTCAGGCCACTGGGGGACTCAGGGACTCCTATGGCAAGGAAGGAAGGGGAAAAAAGAAAGAAATTAAGTCATAAATACATGATTTTCAGCTTACAAATGACCTCTGTTATTGCTGCCAACCCCCAGTGAATGTGAGGCTGTTACACAGCTGTGAGACGCAAAGAAATGCTAGAAGCCAAGCTTCCTACCCTTGCCCAGGCCACCATACCCCACATATCCCAACACCTCTCCTCTCTACTGTTGTCACTGAGAAAAGCAGGCATCTTGGTAGAGATAAACTGGAGTTCAAGGAAGGAGTGAGCAGAAGGTAAGAAGGTAACCACAAACAGTTTCTGCTTCAAGTGGGAACAGAGCCTGCGAAAATATAGAAGGCTAAAAAACGACAGCCTGAAAAACACTGTCATCTTAAAGAGCAGGAGAGAAGACCAGGATATGGCATAGGAAGGAAAGGCCCAGTGTGCCATCTCCTTACCAGACACTTGGTCCTTGAGACTTACACTTTCCTCCACCCCTCTTTAATCTGCTACTCCAAACAGGCACACTTGCCAAACTAACTGGAGCGCTCTGAGAGCCGACAAGGTATCTGGCAGAATCCCTCAATCTCAGTTCTCCTTGAACATTTGCACCTTTGCCACCACTTCATGATCCCAGGTATTGTTTAACAGTGAGGATGAGACAAATTCAGCACAGGCTTTTAATTAAGGACAAATAAAGCTTTTGCTAGAACCTTAACTCAATAAAAGAACAAAACTCCTAATTCAGAGTTTTTCTCTGTGTAACTATACAAGCATATCAAGCAATAGCAATGTTTGTTTTACATGTACATGGTCCTGGATACTTCTCAAAGTCTATCACTTCATTTTGTTCCTCGCAAACAACCTATGAGGGACTTGGAAAGTCAGTTATCCCCATTTTGCAAGTGAAGAGAACATGAAAAGCTTTACCGACATATCTAAGGGTGTACACTAAGAAAGGCAGAGCTAGAACACAAATCCTGATTCCCAAACCTGTTCTGTTCCTCTGCTCTTACCATGAGGTTTCATGGCCTGCACTCCCTTATAGAGGAAAGAGGAGAGACAACTTAAGAGGCTATCTAGACCAACTGCCCCCAGGCAGTTCTATTCAGTTAGCTCCCAAAACACAGCAGCCTGGCTCAGCCTGGGTAATCCATTCCAGAGTTGTACTTACCCCAAACTGACTGGGAATTCTATCACCTCAGTGTTGAAAAAGCCCTTACAAGTAATCTAACACAACCTCCCTTCAGAGATGAAAATTATTTTCACGTTCTCCTTGGTCTAACTTTACAATTTCCATTGCTCAAAACCCCTTACAAGGTACTCCTACCTGGGTAAGGAGCAGCTGGGAACAAGCCTGCACCCCAAGAGTGAAAGAGCAGTGAAGTTTCCTGTGTACCCATCAGGGTAAGGGTTCCCATCAGGGCACTTCCTCAATGGCAGCGTCCCCAGATTCATCCCACTCAACACTTTCTGCACAGGAGCAGCAAGATATCAAGTGGGAAATGAGACCCAAACCTTACCTTTCTTCTCTTCTCTCAGCTGCTCCCCTGCAGATCATCAAACCCCCATTCAGCACTCCATTTCCAAACTGAGAATCCCAAATCAGATACACCAAACAAAGTGCAGCTTCTCTCCTCTTGTCCAGGTCCAAAGTCCATGGCTGAGTGGACTCTGAGGGGGAGGAGTCTGGGGGGGAAGGGGTATGTCCAGGCCCCTCCCCCCCCACTGCAGGCTTCCGTGTCCCTCCCAGAGGTCTATTACATTCCTTCATTCAGCTGGTTTATTAAGCCCAGAGTCTGGTGATAGGCAGATCCCAGGTACTATCCCATCTCCTGTTCGGGGAGGGGAAGTCATCCACTGTGAGGACTGGCGAGTCGGTCTTCTGCTGAGGCTCATGAGAGGAAACAGGCCTTAGAACCCGCATGGCCCAGGAGGCTGATTTCCGTGTTAACCTGCAGAATATTTAAACATCATGACACTCTCTAATCCATTACATAGAGATTCCTAAGACTCCCTACCTAAATTAGACTCCTTTGCTCTGTCATCAAAAACCCTTCCTTAAACACTCCACAAGGTTATATATACAAAGTACCTACCTCACATATTGCACCCCAAAACAGTCACTTCATCAACATGTATACACATATAAGGCTCAAGATAAAGGAAAGACAGCACCTAATCGCACTACAGAAAAGTCACCAAAAGCCCTGGTGTGTGGAGACTGTCTGCTAAGAAATACAGGAAAGAACATTCATTCTCCTCCTGTTCTCGCCTTGTTAGTGCCACACACTAATCGCCCTACATCTCCCAAGCTTCTTAGGGTGTGCAGTGTTTTAATCGGCCAGCTCTCCCATTCTGAACTAAATCCATTCCAGACCTAGATGCTGACACCTTCTACAAGCATTCTTTGCTCTCTTCCCTTCACCCGCACCTCCCCCTCTGCTTCCAAAACTGTGCCAGGGATGTAATTCCCGATCTCCGTCAAACTCCTTCCCGGGGCGACTCCCGAGAGCACGCTCCTGACATGTTAGAGGCCCGAGTCATACCAGCAATATCCCCAGTGACGTTCCGATTTTTCAGTCCAGTGGCTCACCCCGGGCCGCCCCCTCCCTTCTAAGTTTATTCCTAAACACATAGACACACTCACACGCTCACGCACGCGCCCGCGCGCCCTTCCTTCCTGTAGGGGCGTGGCGCCCACAAGAACGCCCCCCAACCCAGCCAAGAATTTAACTCCTCCCACCCTTCTCCTCCGAATCCGGCGCTCGGTGTTTACGGCGAAAGGGGGTTACAGCGAGACCCTCTCTAGACTCTGACCCCTACCCCTCCGCGGCGCAGGCGACCCTCGCTCCATCTGGGTCGTTACCTGGTCCCGTCCCCCCCCACCACCTCCCGCCCCAACCTCGCCAAGGAGCCGCGGCCCGCCCCAGGTCGGACTCCAGGCCCCAGGCCGGGTCCCCGCTGCCCGCCCAGGCCCCACCCCCTCGACCCCCGGCGGCCTGGCCCTCCCCTCGCACTCCTTTCCCCCTCCCACCATCTACCGCTGCCACTTCCGCCCGTCCTCCGGAAGTGAGTCCGCGGCAACTGCCACCGTCCGTCCCCCTGCCTTATCTCCCCCCGCCCATCGCCACCGCCACCAAGGGAGCATGGAACGTGGGTCTTCAGGACTTGAGGTTGCCCTGCAGTCACTATTAACAGGACTGGAGATGATGTGTGGGCAGCACAGGGTGTGGGTGGGAAAGGAGTTGGGGACGAGAATAACAGCCGTGCAAGAAGAGGCGGGGCAGAGTTTGTGGCGGAACGCGGGAGTTGGCGTCACGTGGAGCCGCGCGGGAAGAAGAGCGCATGCGTCACGACGCCCCGGTCGGGTGGAGAGGGTTGGTGCTAGGACTGCCTGGCCTGGCGGGACTTGGGCGGGGAGGGGGCGGAGCGAGGATCCCGGAAGTGGGGGCAGGGCCGGCCAGGGGCAGTCTTGCCTCGACCCCGCGGTCTTACGGTCGCCTGGCAACCGCTCGCTTGTTGGGGGTTCTGGAGAAGGCCCAGGGCGCTCCCCTCTCTGGATGCGAGTCCTCTGGTGAGAAGCAGTTCTGCAAGAACCAAGGTCTGTGTTCACCCGTTCCTGTGCTGAGAGTTCTGTAGCAGTACTAGAGGAAAACTGTTTTGTTCACTGTTTTTTCATGGAGGCAGGACCTTCCTTGCGTCTGAAAAGAGAAAGAGTGAGATTACTCATAGAGTAAGCTTTCCACCCTTCACGCCCCAAAGACAGCTCTCTGTTGTACACGTATCGTGGGAAACACTTCAATTATTAGTACCCACATGTCGGGACCACGGTTACCATTCCCTGAGCAACAGAGAGGTCTGCCCGAGGTTAGAAAATGAAAGAGGCTGGACGTGAACTTCCCAGTCAGTGACACTAACCTATGTTGCTACACCTTCAAACATTGAACTTACAAGTTCCAAAATTGTCCTGGTTGCTTTTTTCTAAATGTATTGGTCAGACTTGCTCTTGACTTAAAGCTGAATGCAGAAGAAGCTACTACTAATTTTTGTTCATATGTCATCCATTTATATGACGTGTTCTAGAATTTTGCCAGGACTATGGGTGGATTTGCAGCCGTTGTTTTTTTCCCCTCTTATTGAAAACAGGAACTTAGGCTCCAGTCTTCTGGCATATCTTCTCTGGTACTGTGATTTATAAGAAGAAATAAATGTATTTGGTCTTTGTCTAGTTTCTGATACCACGCTCTTAAAATCTTTGGAATTTTCGTAAGTGATAAGAGCACTAGGAGGATCTTTTGTTCCAATATTTAATCTTTGACCCTAGTTCCTGATACACGGCCACTGAAACACTTGGCATTTCCTGGGTGATAGGAGTGTCATTTGTTCTAATGAAGCAACTTTGGCTGGGTTCCTGGACAGCTTCTGGATGGGAAAGACCAAGCCATGATTAGAAGGTTGGAATTCTTTAGCAACCCCCTCCCCAGCCATCCCCACCATCCCCCCACCCCAACGCCATTCTCTTGAGATGAGAGAATGGTTGAAAATGGAGCTAATGATAGATCATGCCTAGGTGATCAAGCATGCACTAAAATCCCAATGGTATGGGGTTCAGATAGCTTCCAAGTCAGTGAACACATCCACATACCAGGAGGGTGCCACACCCCCAGCTCCAGGAGGACAGGAGCTCCTGTGCTCAGGACCCTCCCAGGCCTCAACCTCTGTATCTCATCTGGCATTCATCTGTATCCTTTAATAAACTAATAACCATAAAGAAGTGTTTCCCTGAGTTCTGTAAGCTGTTCTAGCAAATAATCAAATCCAAGGGGTAGGAGGTTACTGGAACCTCCAGGTAGAACAGAAGTTGTGAGTAACTTGGGGACCTCCTACTTGGAATTGACATCTGTAGCGGAGTCAGTCTCATGGTACTGAGCCCCTAACTTGTGGGATCCAATGTTATTATGGATTGTGTCAGAATTGAGTTAAATTGTAGGACAACCAGCTGGTGTCACAGAGAACTGCTTGGTGGGAGAAAACCCCCACACATTTTGTGTCAGAAGTTAAGTGTTCTTATGAGTAGTAAAGAAGACACAGGATAAAAGACTGGGTTTTTCTAGTACATGCATTGATCTGACTTGCTGTTAACCTCAGGCTGAATCCAAGAGGAGTTCATCCATTTAATGACATTTTCTAGAACCTTGCCAGGACTATGGACAGATTTGCAGCCTCTGTTCCTGCCCCCCCCCCCCCCTTTTGAAAACTGGACTAGATTCCAGTCTTTTGGAATATCTTCTATCCATGTGATTTCTCCAGATTACTAGCAGTGACCAGCTTGCATATTTTGAGTACTGGGAATATAATAGTTGTATGTCAGGAGTCTCAAAATGATATTTTCATTTGGAAAGATATAATATTAGAAACATTCTTAAAAAAAAATTTATAATGCTGCTACACTAAAACAATACAGGTTCACAAATAAGTTCCTGATCTTTCAGCAACCCCAAACCTACTCCACCCAGCTGTCTTTCTCATCTGAATTAATTGTAACTCCACTTCATTTACTCAGGCCAGAATGCCAAGAGCCATCCTCATCCTCCTCTCTTACATCCTCTACCCAGTCTGTCTGGAAATCCTGTTGGCTCTATCTTCAAGCTGTGTCTAGGATTCAACACCTCAGTATTCTCACAGCCACCTTCATCCCACACCTAGACAACCAGGTCCCTCTGCCTTTGCCCCCCTCCTCCAGTAGCCTAGTCTTCACACAGCAGCCAGAGGGATCCTGGCATTTCTCTGCTTAAAACCCCACAGTGGCTCCCCAGTTCACTTGGAATAAAAAGCCAAAGTCTAACTTGCTCTCCCTTTGTTTACTCTGTCTCATCACTATTCCTTGGACCCACCTCAGGGCCTTTGTACCAGCTGTTCTCTCTGCTTATAAAGCTCTTCTGGATATTTTCATTACTCTTTCAAACATTTTCTCAAATGTCACCTTCTCAGTGAGGCCTTCCCTGACCAACGTATTTAAACCCTGTCCCTCACGCACAGCACTGCCAGTCTCCCTTACTCTGCTGCATTTTTTCCAGTAGCACTCATGTATCAACTCCCAGCATATGTATGATGCTACCTCCTGTCTGTCTCTCCCTGCGAGCACGTCAGTTCCATGAGGGGAGGCATATTTGGCTGTTTGATTTCTTGCTGTATCCCAAGTGCCTGGAACAGGGCCATGTGCCTGGCCCTTAGTAGGTGCTCCACAAATGTTTGTGGAATAAATGAATGAATGAACTTGAACAACTATTTTCATGATGGATAGTCTTGTCCAGGCCTTTCTCACCTGCAGATACATGAACATGGTGATCAGCATAGTATGCATATTTTGCATTATGATATTTTATCATCATACCATAGATGCTCTCATGTTTCTAAATATTTTCAAAATTATAACCACTTTTTAAATGCTTAGACTTTTTGCATGCTTGTTATAATAAGTCAAACAACAGAGTTGTGTAAAGAAAAAGTCAATTATCTTCCCACCTCCACTAATCCCTTCCTGCTGAAAGGAACCACTTTTAAATTTAGTGGATATCTTTCGAAATATTTTCTCTATATACACATATATATGTAACAGGTACAAATTTCACAATTCAAAGACAAGTATGCCTAAACTGTAACTTTATTTTCTATAACACAAGACAGTTTCTATTTGTAGGCCTCATTCCCTCTGATAGCAGAAAAACTAAATCTAATTAACTCAGGATAAATATTAGCACTTTATGATTTGCTTATTTATTGATAATCAGTTATAGTTTAATTTTCTTTCTTTTCTCCTTTCACCTTTACATAATTACCAGGTTTTTTAAAATTATTGTAAAAGAAATATATATTTATTACAGAAAAATAGTAAATCACAAATAAGCAAAATTAAAAAATAAAAACCATATGTAAAAAAAAAAAAAAACCCATATGTAAAGCCAGCAGCCAGAAATAATTTGTTATGTTTATATATGTGCATATTTGAGATCATATTATAATTAATTTTTATTGCTTTATATATTGCAAACTTTTTTCCCATGTCAGAAAATATACTTCTATGGCATTTTTAATGACTGTGGTCTCCCATTATACAAATGTACCATAATTATTGTCCCTGTTTTTGTACATTTGGTGTGCTTCCAACTTTTCACTTTTGCGAAATTACTTGTAGCTAAATCTCTGTGCACATCCCTAATTACTTCCTCAGGATAAAATCCTGGAACTGTTGTCAAAAGGTGCACTCACTGTTGAAGGCTTTTGACACATATGAGACCTACAGAAAGGTGTCACTGCTTTGACTCCAGTGGGCAGGAGGTTCCTTTTCTTCACACTCTGCCGGCACCATCTTCCCCATTATCTTGTTTCTCGATGTTTTCCTGGATATTTTCACCAACATATATTTTTCAGATGATAATTACTTTGGATTCATTTTAGAAACTATGAGAGTGAGTCAAACATTATCTGCACTCTGGCTGTAGAATTTATTTTCATTAACTTTTAGAAAAGACAAAAACATCCTTTTTCGATACCATCTCCTTGCTTTTCAATACACTTTGTCCATCTGTTAGCAAGCTTTTGTATTCCCTCATTAAGAAATGTTTTAGGCTGAGCTGTGAGCCACGAATGCACTGCTGTCTTCACTTCATCAGAAGCGAATCTTTGTCCTCACAGGAGACCAAGCAGGTGAAAGTCCAATGGAGCAAGATAAGGATTATCGGGAGGATGCTTTAACACCTCAAAAGGAAGTTTTTGCAGAGGGCCTACAGTGTGAGCAGAAGTGTGCAGTTGTGCATTGTCATGCAAGATCACAACACCCTTGGATAGCAGTCCTCTGCGTTTAATCCAAAGTTTAGGCTTCAGCTCTTCAATAAGTATCTGTATCCATTCATACACCTTTCCTTGCGACACAACACTTTCTCCATACTGTGCACAAAGTCTTCGATAAATAACAGCACCAGGTGCACCCTCAGACCACAAAAAAATGAATCACTGCATGCTGCTCTTCTTTCATGCAAATCACAAGTGGGGCATCCATTTTTGCTCGCACTGCAGTTACAAATGTAACGTGTTCACATCTGCACAGCAGTGACTAGGGAGACAGTAGCCTTGCACGCAGAAAGCGCTGATAAGACAGTGCGGCCAGCAGAACCGGAGTGCAGATATTTATGTCTCACCCTCGTAGATACTCTTTTATAATTTAATGGGTTCCTCCTTACTTTATCAAATATTCTTTGTACTGCTTTTAGTCCAAAGTCAGATAGGTACAAAAGTCAGTTTGTATATTTGCTATTTGTCACATGTTCTTTTATCCCGGAATGTATTTAAAATTCTGACCCATAAGAAAACAGCCATATTCATTTTCTCCCTTTATATTATTGTACCTCTTAGCAACTCTGAACCACTCAACTGCGCACCTGTGACTGTGTACCTCTCTTTCCCACACTCTTCCCCCTTAAGTCCCTTGCCACCACACTTTCCTGGGTGCCCTTAAGTCCCTTGCCACCACACTTTCCCTCTCTGACCACTCCTTCTCAGCCTTCCTAACTAGCTTCTTCCTCCCCTCTCTTATTCTCTACCCAACACTTTCTTTTTAGGTAATCCTGTTACCAAACTCAGATCTGACTGCTCACCACTCAAAAATCAGTACTCAAGGGAGAAAAATGTAGGTAGAAAGGAAAGTTGCTTTTAATCCGAGTGCTGGCAATCTGGGGAGATGGTGGACTCAGTTTTCCCCCAAAGTCATCTCTGAAGATTCTGCTGGGCCATGAAAGTTTTTAAAGGGAAAAAAGAAAGTAATCTCAGTTAATTATGGAAACAGGGGATCAGAGTCCTCTCAATTCCCCACTGTGTGCAGGCTTGTGTGCAGGCTTATTGACTTCCTGTGATTTCTCTTTAGATGCTATCTTGCTCACACAGTTTCTTTGCAAGATCACGGAAGCAGAAGCTGAGAGATCTGGTCATCAGTTAATTACTTATTCTTCACTTCTACTTCTTTGATCTATGGAAAGAACCAACATGTTAGGCAAGGTATTGTGTGATCAAAAGATCTGAAAGGTGTGCTAGGGCCAGAGATGAGTAGAGCATGGGGGTGCCAGGTTTAAGGTTAGTGTCAAGACAAAAGGGGTCTCCAGCAGAGAGCTCTTTCCTGCAAAGAGCTCTTTCCTGCCAAAAGCTGCTTACAATCCCACAGAAGTCACCTAGCTTCCATTATCAACTGTGTCAGAGACAGCCAAATAAGCCCCCCAGGCCCCTTCTCCATCCTCCAAGCCCATATATCCAGCTGCGTGCTTGACATCTCAGCTTGGTCCCCTCACAGATTGCTCTAATTCAAGTGTCCAAAACTGAACTCACACTATTTTTCCCAGCTTCTCCCCCAGCATTCCCCTTCTCAGTGAGTAGCTCCATCATCCAACCAAATGCTTGTGCCAGAAATCCAGCTCCTCCGCAAAGTGCCCACATCTAGTCAATCAACATACCCCTTGAAGTTCATCTCCCAATTATTTCGTGACTGTGTGCTTCTCTCTGTCTCCTGCCAACCTGAGCCAGTCGGTACAGCTCATACCCTGTTCATGGGAATTGGGTCACACAGGACTCAAGACTGGCCAGCCAGCTGCTTCCTGGGATTTGCTGAACTCAGAGAAAGTTTCTCTCAGGTAGCAGACCTCTAGCATGAATGACAATAGTTTCAGCTTTTCTACTTAAAGGACAAAATCTTGGAGGACACTTGTTCAAGATTTGTTTGCCTTGCTCAACCTTATGACCTGACCTGAACTGATGCTAAGGAGCAATCTGAAGCCAGCTTGATGTTTCCCTTTGGAAGAAATGGATTTTTCAATCTGTTGCCCATATAGGTTTTCCATTATCTATGAAGTGCAGTAAAATTTACTACAGTGACTTAGTTATACTAGTTTTTTTCTGGACACATTACACCCTTTAAATCTGCAGGTACAACTTTTATTTTATTCCAGTTCTGCCACTTACTGCAGGATTTCCTTTGGCAAGTTACTAACCCTCTCTGTGCCTTCGTTTTCTCATGAATACAGTAGGGATGATAACACTACCTAATGTTATTCAGTTACCATGAGCATTCAGTGAGATCATCCATGTCAAGTGCTTCAAACTATGCCCAACATATATAGTAAGTACTCAGTAAATGTCGGTTACTGTTACGATTAATTCAGAAAAGTTTCAGGCTAGTACTTCTTTACTTTTTTTTTTTTCTTTTTTCTGTTTCATTTGTTCTATTCTCATCTTAGGAAAACCAATTTTGTACATGCTGGAACTCATTTGACTATCTTCCACCTCCCTCATTTTTATGTCTTTATGTCTTTGCCATTTTTCATGCTTTGTGAATAGTTTTTAGTTATGCTTATTCTATTTTTGATCCAATTTTAATCCAATTTGATCTATTTTAATCTAATTAAGTTCCCTCATGTTTTCCTTAAATTTAAACTAAAACTCTAACATTGTACACCCTTTTTTTCATCCTTCCAAAGTGTATGATTTAGTGGTTTTTAGTATGTTGACATAGTTATACAACCATCACCACTTATCCAGAACATTTTCATCACCCATGAAAGAAACCCCATGTCCATTAGCAATCACTCCCCATTTCTGCCTTCCTCGCCCATGGCAACCATTGATTTACTTTACATTTGGCCTATTCTGGACATTTCATATGAATGGCATCAGACAGTATGTGTCTGACTTCTTTCACTTAGCATAGTTTTTAAGGTTATAGTATATGTATTAGCACTTCATTCTTTTTTGTGGCTGAATAACATCCCACTGTATGTGTGTTGTTTATTCATTCATCAGTTGATGGATATTTAAGTTGTTTCCACTGTGTAGTATCTGTTTTTGCCAGTGTGATATTAGGAAAAAATAGGGAGACTGGACAACAGCCTCCACATAAAAGCCTGCAGAATCCCCAGATGAAGAAAGAGGTGTCTGGGAGGAATTTGTGTTTTCTCGAGAATGGTGGATATGGGTCAATGCCCTCCTAGATTTTGGGAAATCCCAATTTTAAATGATCTGTTATCCGATTCTTAGTATGTACATAATCATCATACCATGTTTCTCCTGTGTCAAATGGAGACAGTCTTGACCATGGGAGTATTCTGACTTTCTCCTTGTCTTCTCACTCACTCTGTCTTTGGCCTGGTTGGTTTTCCTTTCTGAAATGCCCTCTGCCTATAAGTCTCTCTTCATGTGTGATTTATTAGTCATTATACCATTTTCTAAAATCTCCCTTCAGCACCTCCAGGAGGTGAGGGTGGACTTTTCTGGAACTCTGAAGACAGATCACCCCCACTCCCTTTTTTATGTTCCTTGTGGATAAAAGTAAATAAATAAATAAAAATTGGGTGTGGGGGCCTGGAATTGCACTGCAAGTATGGGACTGAAGAGGAGGTGACAAGCCCAGACATCTCCACAGCTAAGGTGTAAAGCTGAAGACTGTGTAGATGCCGTAAGAAATCCAAGTGAAACCCAGGATATTAAGCAGAGACTTAGGATGAAGGTGGGGTGGTGGATGGAGGACACTTGGGAATTTCAGTTCCATCATGGGATGAAAGCTATTTAAGTACGCTTTCTTGCTTCATTTCACAATGAAGGATGAACTTAACTATCTGTGTCTGGTCCTCCCTTTTTTAATCCTAGTATTATTTTAATTATATTAACTTGGGGCATTTCTCCCCAACTAGATTATGAACTTCTTAAAGGAAGAGACTCTGTTTACCTTATAATACTCACATATATCTGAATTTTTTCAATTCAATGAACATTTACCTGCCAGCTCAGATTCTGGCTCCTCTGATTTCTGCGGACTCAGGAGATTGGATTTCCTTTTCCAAGGCTCAGGTAGTGAAATCTGTCTTTCATTCCTGGCAAGGCATTTGTGAGGATCAAATGAAACCAAGTCTGTGGGAACACTTTTATAACTGAAAAGAGCTATGTAAATACCTATGGTGTTTAGAAGTTTCCAGATAGCAATCAGAAAGTGCTAGGGTGCTAGTCGCTTTGAGCTTTCATGGGAGAACCCCTCAATGTCCTCTCCATCTGAGAATAGAGAAAGCCCTGAGCATCCCCTCCCTTAGGAAACTGCTCCCGTTTCTCACCTGGCCTCTCCCTTTTTCAGGCCTCTCAAAGTTTGATCATATCATAGAGAAAGCCAGTGTGCTTTTATACACCTTTCTTTGACAATGTTGTAAGTTCTGATTCTCACTGGGTTGGTTGATTGGTTGTTTTTTAAATCTGTGAATTTGCATTTAAACCAGAAGCATTTTTCTCAGGTCAGTATTCCCTTAGACCAGCTCCATCAGCACGGGTTGTCCAGTTACCTAGTGAATATTTGAAACCTTGGATACTGATGCCAGGATGCCCTACAGGTTTTCCTGTAGGGCCTCCACTGGTGGGGTGTGGTGGGGAGAGGGGAGGAAAGGGAGAAGGGGCCATCAAGGGAGAACAGTCTGAAATAGAAGTGACTTTTGCCTTCAGGATATATCAGTTCACAGGGAGAGAGGAAACTGGTTCTCAAGAAAGAACAAAAACTTACAAGTAGAACCCTGAAGACAGTGCAGAAGTGCTGGTGTAAAGAATAAAGATGTGTTTAGAGGGATGCAAAATTAATTAGGAATACTTCCTGAGGGTAGGTGGCTCACCGGCAAGGATCCAGGAGAGAGGAACCCCTGGTTTAGGATCATAAATCCTTTACTTCAAGTAGAATCAAGCTCAGATAGGAATATTTCTAATCCTTATCTAATCTAGGCCTGGTGCCAGGAGCTTGGATGCATGTCCTGATTGTAGAGACCAGGTTTCACACACTCCAATCAAATCCTTTCAAGCATTTCCTTGTGTAGGAGCAGTTAAAAAGTACTTTCAGGAAAACAATTACAACTACTACCCCCAAACCAAAATTATAACCTTATCATAATTCCTTTATCTTTTTTAAAATGGGGTTTAAACCAGAACAACTACTTCTAATTGTTAGAAACATTTTAAATAATTCTCAGTAATAGTCTTTATTAATCATAAAACGAGAAACACACGCATTAGTCCTTTAAAGTACCGTCTCTGATCTTTTCCTAGGTGTATAATTCACTGTTTTCCACCTTATTTTGGGACAAAGGTATAGTATTCACATCCACCACCCCCACCCCCCATACCAATACTAGACTCCTCCAGAATAATGGAAGCACAGAAGTTAAAGGTAATCCAACACCCCCAGCAAACACTCATTAAGTATTATTTGGAAACTGTTCAAGGCGAAAAATAAAAAAATTGTTTAAGAAGCCACCAGCTTCTGGGAGTTAATCCACTCCTTCCTCTGCCTGCCACCTCCCAGTTATCTCACTGCTGTGTGGCAATCACCTCTGCATTGTGTCATGCACTGACCATTCCTGGTAACTGTTAAAGGACTGACCTTTTCAGGTGATTAGTGCTTCTAAATAAATCAGACCCACTTGAGGTCACGTCTAGGGGAATATTAAACTTGTATTCTGACATGCCTTCTTGAGTGGGTGAAAAATAATTAGAATTTCAATAGAGAATTGGGTGTGATGTATGAAATGGATCACATTACTCAGCTGCAACCCAGAGTGAGGAGAATATTTCAAGGAAAACATTTGATTTACTTTTTTTCTGGGCTTTGTTAGTACCTGAAACACCACAGGCAGTTTGTTCCAGGAAAGAGATCAGGGATGGTTGGTCTGAGGAACACAGAAACTCCAGATTCATCTCCCCTCCCTCAGCGTGGGGTGCCACCTCTTCCTTCTCCACCCACCAAAGTCCTCAGAAGTCTCCTGTTACCAGCTCAAATGTCACTCCCTCCTTGCAACCTCAGTAGCTGTCAGCATTGATTCTTCTTTGTCTTGTACTGGAATTCACTGTGGTACAGCTGTCCCTAGTCTTACTCTTTTCCTCATCCCTCAGTTCCACCTCACCCCCAGCAGTATCTTGAGAGACTCCAGTAGAGTGTGAACAGCTACAGGATGTAGTAGAGGTGGGAACAGCCACAGAAGAAATCGAAGTTTCAGTGAAATCCCATACTATGGAAATTCTCACAGGGAGGTTGTGGAATCTAAATTAAGAAAGACAGGTAGAAAAGAGTAATACAATATGTGGAAGAGTCAAGGTGATAAATTTTGAGAAAAAGAAGAAAGAAACGTTATATAGTGGATGCGGCAGGACTTTGGGCTCAGAACTGAGTGAAATTTATAGATTCCACTTAACCAAATCCCTAGAGAAGAGATACAGCCAAGAAAATGTTAGAAATTTGGTTGCAGATTGTACAAATTTGAAAAAGAGGCCAAGTTTGTGGGGTAATGGAAAATAGAATAGGCATTCCAAGAATAATACATTGTTTTCCCATTTAAAAAGTAAAAAAATGCGATCTGAAAAGTACGGGAAAGTGCAAAGTTTAGGCCTATGTAGAGAGACACCGTGGCACTGCCATTACGTGCACACTCAAGGTCCTCATGTCTCAGGTTCTGCTGCCAGCTCCACCACCAAGCTCTGTGCCCATGGGCAATTCTTTAAGCTCTCAATGCCTAAGTTTCCCCACCTGCCAAATGGGAAATGAATAATGGCCACCTCGCGGTATTCTTGTAAAGATTGGAGGAGTTGCCAGCAATGGTGCCTGACACGTAATGAGTACCATGTCATGTTATTTTATCATACATTATAAAATTTGAAAGATCTACTTGGTGATTTATTTGGAACAAATAAAGAAACTTTAGGAATAAGCTTACCAAATCCTCCACAGGGCACTTCCCTGGTGGCGCAGTGGTTAAGAAGCTGCCTGCCAATGCAGGGGACACGGGTTCCAGCCCTGGTCCAGGAAGATCCCACATGCTGCGGAGTGACTAAGCCCGTGCACCACAACTACTGAGCCTGCGCTCTAGAGCCCATGAGCCACAACTACCCTAAGCCTGAGTGCCACAGCTACTGAAGCTCATGCCCCTAGAGTCTGTTTCGCAACAAGAGAAGCCACTGCAATGAGAAGCCCACTCCCCGCAACAGAGTAGCATCTGCTCTCTGCAACTAGAGAAAGCCCGTGCACAGCAACGAAGACTCAACGCAGCCAAAATTAAATAAATTAATAAATTAATTTTTTTTAAAAAGTGTCTTTAAAAAAAAAATCCTTCACAGATGACGAAACACAGTGTCATTATATGACCTTTATAAGCCACTTGAAATGGATTTTATTATCTACTAGTCTCTTTGGGTCATCTTTAAATGGGTTTTTGTGTATTTAAATCTTATCTTCCAGGATGACTCTTGAATGCAGGAACTTCCATCTTAACCTTACGCGACACTAGCAATATGAGGCACATATAGCAGAGCTTAATAATACCTGTTAGTTTCTTTAAAATACAAAATTTCAGATGTATCCCAATGACAATCATTTACGCATTAGCAATGATTAGTTTCTTTTCTTTCTTTCTTTTTTTCTTTAATGCCACTTTGGAAGACCCAGATGGCCCTGGCAGAAAGGTCTGAATAAGTAAGTGTTAACAAAGGGACAGAAGGCCCCAGAAAGAATTGTGGCCTGGGCAGCAGGTCTTGCTGGGTCTTGGTAGTCAGAGGGAAGAAGGTGTGTTTACTAAAAAAGTTTGATGAAAGCCAGACAGAAGGTACACCAAGGACCATGGTCCATACTTTTCAACTGCCCCTCTCAATCGAGCTACAGCGAGCTCTACTTCATGTGTGATTCCACAAACGTGGAGCCCCTGTCCTCCAGCTGCTCACAGCCCATTGAAGAAACAGACAGGTCAACAGCCTCACAACACAACCCAGACCATGGAGGGAGGCCCTGCGAAGCCCCAGAGCTCAGAACTCGACCTGAAGCTTTGACCAGGAGGTGACATTTGTCCTTCCTGTTAACCAAATATTAAGGGAACCGCTGAAACAGCAAGGAGGCAGGGAAGATCGAAGCACTTTGCTAAACCATCCATTTGTGAGCCATTTCAAACTGACCAATTTCCTGCTGGGGGGTGGGTAAGGGAAAATGAGAAGAAAAACCAAGTCCGGCGGTCCTAATTCTGAGAGGATGAATAGACTTGGACTACGTGGGACAGAGAATATGCTTCAATGGAAAGGCAAGACTTTTCTTGGGGATTATAGAATTGGAGAAAAGCAGAGGCAGGAGGGAGGCTGGGGGTATAGGCTCTGGAGGAGTGAAGTAGGAAGTTAGTTCCTGTCCTCCCAGTGGGCACTCTAGAGACTGGAGTGACTACAGGAAGGAAAGACTGGGTTCTCTTCAACAGCTGGATAGGGCTGGTGACTATCCCTTTGCCACTGAGCTAGAGGTGGCAGTGGGACAGCATGTATCCCAGAGGTTTGGCATGGCAAGGTCCAGGAGGACCAAGGGGTCAAGGGGACATAGCAGGGTCAAGGTTTGTGCCACCTGGCCAATCCACTACCCCGACTGAGAGGGTGCCCTCCAGATGAGGGAACCCTTCAGGGGGCTGCGGGGTGTGAAGCCAGCAATGAAAATTGAGGGAAGCAGGAGGCTGCAGAGATGTCCCCCACTTCCTCCCAGCAGCAATGCCCATATCCTGTCCAGCCTAGTACCATCCATCAGATTTAGGACCTTCACAGTAAAGGGATAGGATGTGTAACCAGTTGAGTTGCCAGATAAAACACAGGACAACCAGTTAAATTTGAACTTCAGACAAACAAGGAATAATTGTTATTGCATGAGACATACTTAACACTAAAAAAAAGACTATTCCTTGTTTATCTGAAATTCAAATTTAACTGGGAGCCCTATTTTTATTTTTAATTTGTTTTGCCAAATCTGGCATTTCTAGTAACAGGAAAACATGCTAAGTGAACCTCAACACTTTTGAGGATGGTATTAAAGGGGTCTTGTCATGTCTTAGCAAAGGTGGGAACTTCCACAAATGGTGCTGATTTCTCCAGGCTCCGCGATTTGGTTACTAACTCCCAGGTGACAGTTCCCTCTCCAAGCACTGTGTCCCCCTTCCCTCTGGGAGCTGTGAGACAAAAAGAGAAAAGAAATATTCTACACAGGGTGGTTTGGCCAGCCAAATCAATAGGCAATAGCTCAGGGGTTTCAAACTGTGGGTCACAACACCTACAGGTTATGAACCCAGGTCATGCCAGCATTTTGAGTAGGAGGTAGGGTGGGTTAGGGGAGGGGATCAGAGAGTACTGCCTGTATTTTATCTCAAAAAAATCTTCTGTGTCTGTGAGTCACTGTATGTATACATAGTTAACGATGTTTCTTACTGTAGTCAGGGTCCAAAATGTTTGAAATGCACTGATATGATGTTGAGACTTGCAGGGCATTATCGTGAAAACTGTATTGGACCGACTGACAGGATGATTTGATTTCACACTCACAGGATAGGGTAAGTTTTGCCTTATTCTGGAAAATTCACCCTTTGGAACCACCTTATCTTTTCATGGAATCTGCAGTCTCTGCATATAGATGGCCAATGCTTCATTTAAATCATTTAAAGTTTCCAGTTTTGTTCATTTTGCTGTAGTCACTTACTAAAAGCATACATTGGAATCAAATATTGTTGACCTAATATTAGGCATTAAGTATAAGTGATAATGTGGAACTAAAGGCACTGTCCAAATGGCCATAGTGGTTTTTAACATTTGTTTTATTTCTTCCTCTAAAGGGAAGGTTTTTCAACTTTGAAATCCATGGAGATTAGTTGGGATAATCCCCCAAAGCTACCCTAAATGGTTGAAAGAGTCATAATTTCTCTCATGCAAAGAATATATGATGCTTTTACTTAGAGAAAATAAAGTGTTTGCAGTTTCACTTTGAATTTTTTAAAAATTCCTATAACAATTAGCTCTTGATTCAGAAATTATAAATAAAGCTATTTTGTCATCCAATGTTACCGAAACATTGTGTTCTGTGATAGTTTAGTCTTTATTGTTCCAGGGATTTAATTTTTATCTTTTACTCTTTCTTATATCTTAAGTCTAAATACTTATTCTCCTGTACCAATTGCTTCAACCTCTGTTTCTCCAAATTTTGCATTTATGTGTGGATGAAATGGATTTGCCGTGCTTTTTCAGTGGACGATACAGGTTGGCCATGGAATGTACAGGCTTTGGAGGCAGATACACTAGGATTTGAAACTAATTCTGACACACAGGAACACTATGATTTTGAAAGGCACATAAGGCCTTGGAGGCTCAACATCCTTAAATGTAAGATGGGAAAAATCAAAGCACCTAACTTGCAGTGCTGTTGTAGGGTTTATATGAGAGAATAAATATAAAGCCTGGCTTGGGAGAGACAATGCTATGTATTCACCAAATTCCATTTCTGTTTCCTCTTTATGAACTTGACACCACATTTTCAACCTCTGTTGTAGTTAGTTTGGGGCCATGTGATTGGGCTGTGGTGTGGGCTATTTCTAGGCCTGGCTACTTAAACTGGCCACCATGGGGGACACATGTTTTAGCTCATGTGGCTACAAGACAAAGGAAGATTGCCCAACCCACATAAGACTTTATGTAAGCAAGAAATCAACCTTTCTTTGTAAAGCCATTAAGTTTTGGGGGTTTATTTGTTACTTTAGCATTGGCTAGCCTACTCTGACCAATACACTTGAGATATATAAAGAGATATGGATATAGACAGATGTAGATATAGATACATAGTAAACAGTTAGCAAACTTTAGCATTTAAGTTACCTATGAACCTTAAGATATGGAATGAGTCCTTTGACATATATTAAGAGAAAAAAAGCAAGACAATATATACTGTGCCACATTTTGTGTAAGAAAGAAGGGGGAATTAAGATATACATATGTATTTGCTCATTTCTGCAAAAAAAAAAAAAAAAGAGAGAGAAAAGTATAGGCAAGGAAAAGCCAGAAACTAATAAAAATGGTTACCTATAAGGGGCAGATTGGAACAGGGTGGAGATGACATTCATGGGAGTGAAACTTCTCTGACTAAACATATTTATACAATGTTGATTTTTGAATCATGTAGTTTACATATTCAGAAATAAGAGTAAATCATAAAGGAAAAATGCCCTAAAGTTGGACCTTAAAAGAAGCAAATGACCCAACCCTATATAAAACTGATTATTCAAACAACAATGAAAAGAAACTTATTTGGGGTAACCTGAACACTCTAGCCATATGCAGAGTAATATTACATACTGTAACATTATACAGTAATATTAGAGTATAAGAGGGAAAAAATAAAAGAGAATTTAAGAAAAATACTATTATGCTAAATGCCCATAACAATATGAACGCTTACAATTCATATTCTACCCCCTCCATATATATATGTGTATATGATCTCCTAGTTGTGTTCCTGAAAGAGGCTGGAAATGACATTCTAGTGGCAATGAGCCCAACTAGCCCCCTTATCTTTCATCTCCCAATATAATAACTGGCACAGGCAAGAATAATCAAATGGGTACTCAATCACTACATGAAAGTTACTTGGGCAATAGGTTATCCCCACAAAGGTGAAGTACCACTCCACAGATCATTACTAATTTCAAAGGGAAAGATGTTCCTTTGGTACCCAAGGCAGATGCTTCTCCATTGGAGGTATGGCAGTCACTCTCTCAACCCAGCCATCACCTTTAGCATCACTAGTAGTAGAAAAACCCAACATATGAACCTCTTCATGAGATGCTTCTGAAGTATTCTTGTGAATGATGTTTAACCCAAAATTACTCAAGCCTCCTGATTGAATTTCCATTTTAAGGGTAAAACAGGCTTAAAAGTAAAAGTTAAAGAGTGCCATCAGGTGGGCTTCCCTGTCAGTGCAGTGGTTAAGAATCCGCCTGCCAATGCAGAGCACATGGGTTCGAGCCCTGGGCTGGGAAGATCCCACATGCCGTAGAGCAACTAAGCCCATGTGCCACAACTACTGAGCCTGCGTTCTAGAATCCGCGAGCCACAACTGCTGAGCCCACAAGCTGAAACTACTGAAGCCCCTGCGCCTAGAGCCAGTGTTCCACAACAAAAGAAGCCACCACAGTGAGAAACCTGCGTATGGCAATGAATATAGCCCCCCATTCGCCACAACTAGAGAAAGTCCATGCACAGCAACAAAGACCCAATGCAGCCAAAACTAAAATAAATAAATAATAAAACAAATCTTAAAAAAAAAACAAAACACCATCAGGAAACACTCAGACAAATGAAGAATGTGCAACTCTCTATAAATCCTCTGTCATAGGTCAAAACCATACAAAAGTTAAGGTGGGGGAGATTTTCCAGATTAACTTCCAGATAGACTCCACAAACCTTGACTAGATCATGGGGGAAACTGCATAGAAGTCTTTAGGGGACAATTAAAAAATTTAAATATGGCTTGGATATTAGTTGTGATTGTAGAATGATTGTTAATTTTCTTTTTTTTTTTTATTTTGATTGTTAATTTTCTTAGGTATGATAGTGGCATTGAGGTTATACAGGTGATTGTCCTAATTCTTAGGAGATTCACGCTGAAGTATTTAAGGATCATGATGTCATATTGACAACTTAGTTTCAAAACTGATGTGTGTTGGTGTGTGTGTGGTGGGGTTGGGGAAGAAGGAGAGAGAGCAAATATGGTAAAACATTAGCAACCATTGTATCTAGATGGAGGGCATACCAGAATTTTTAAGTGTTTTTAAATTTTCACAATAAAATGTAGGGAGATAAACACTGAAAAAATCTAGGTAAAATTTAGGATATATTCACATTTGAAGAAATGTTTTAAACTCTGTTTTATTTTCCTCATTTTCCAGTAAGCAGCCAAAACTTTATCAGGGATTAATTCACCCACCTCAAAATGGATAGTCACACCCCAATTGCTATACTTTCAAAAGCTTTTTACCTTTTTCAGGCCTCTGGCAATTTCTCAAGTAGAAAAAAATTGATTCCATTACTGCACACCTAAATTCTTGTTGGCAGAATAACCAGCAAGTAGTACAGAGAGCTGCTTCCTTTGAAAAACATTTTCAGTGTGCAAACTGTGAGTATGAGGTACCGAGGCACCATGGAGAAAATGGTTTTTAGAGGTAAATTTTGACTGGTATGGTAGAGGCATCAGTTATCTTTTCCATGCATTGCAAATCTTGCATAGGATTCATATAGGAATAGCATCATTCTCTACAGCTGTATTGGCAACAGATAGACACTAATTAACTATTTAATATGGTAATATACACAGTTATTTCAGGATTCTATTATTAGCGCCACCTCTTAACTCATGGGGAAAACTCTTCCCAAACTTTTTTTGTTAATGTGACTATTTTATTTGTTTTTACAGAGTTTTCTATTATCACCATCCCTCCTGCCCACAACTTATACTTTATTCCCAAGATGCCTCCAGACAGAGTTGCTACTACCAAGGTGGCTGGCCCCAGGTCAGCTGATCTTCAGTGCCTCCACCCACGGCAGAATCCCAGGAAAGTGTGCCACCTTACGTTATATTCATGCTAACTAAGCTGGGTAGGCAATGCTCTGGACTCATAAAGGAGTCCCCCACAGGTCAGATTGTTTCTGTTCCATACAGGGAGGGGTCCTTCATATATCCACAGAATGCTCATAGTATACTAATGTTCATTTTCCCCTAGTTAACAGTAGCACTCTTCAGTTGAGGCTGAGTTCATGACCACTGCATTAGGTTTCTGCTGCATTAATGCTGCATAAAAAGCAACCCCAAAATCTCAGTAGCTTCCCAAAAAAACCATTTATTTTTATTTCAGTTCAGCAGAGGCAGCTCTGCTTCAGGCTCTGAATTGATTTAGGGTTGCTTCACTTATCTCTCATCCTCTGGACCAATAGCTACCTGGGGAAGGCTCTTCTCAATATAGGGCGGCAGCTGTGCTGGTAAGGTGAGCAGAAACACAAGAGGCCACTAAGGCCTTAGCTCAGAACAGACATACTGTCACTTCTGCCACATACGCCCCCCGGCCAAAGCCCAAAATCAATGGGGTAGGGAAGTACTTTCCATCCTGGTGAACCTTGCCAAAAGCAGGGAAGAGAGGAAGGATTTCAGGCAGATAATTCAATTGATCTCAGCCTTCCTTGCAGTTTGGTATGTCCTTGCAACTCAGTTTTGACCAGTGGGATAGGAGGGAAAGCAATGTGTGCAGCCTTGCCCTTCTAAGGATCAGGAATGTCCTGTCGTTCCCTCGCCCGTTACCTGGGGGCATGGTAGGATGGCAGCAGTCACCTGGCCCAGAGGCAGATGGCACAGCCGCCCTGCCAGTCCTACCTTGGGACTGCTACACATATGTCATTTACGCTGCTGGATTTTTGCATCTCTGTTATGGCATCTTAGAACCATAGTTAGCTAGTACACCATTCATTCATTCAACAAGTATTTACTGAGTGTCTTCTCTGTGCTAGGCATTGTTCTAGGCCTTGGAGGACATGACAATGAGCAACAATGAGACAGAGACTAATGGGAGTTGCCTTCCTTAGGACAGAGTAGCCTAGAGAAGGGAACAAATAAACCTCAAATCTCAGTGAGATAATGTGCTTAAAGGTTTATTTCTTGCTCATGCAAAGTCTAATACAGTGCTGGTGGCCCTCCTCTACCTTCTAGTCAACTAATTTTGAAATATGAATTTCTCAGGTTTCCGGAACAGTGGAAGAGAGAACTGGAAGATTACAGACTTTTTTTTAATGGGCCGAGCCAGGAAGTAGCTTATATGACACCATCCACATTTCCTTGGCCAGAACTCAGTCACATGATCACCCTTAACTGCAAAGGAAAGTGGGAATAGTAGTCCTCCTACAAAGCCAGGAAGAGGAACTCTGCCACAGATGTATAATCACAAACTAGGAGAGGACTCCACTCTGGCCTAGACGTTTTAGATTAGTTCACTTACCCCCTGAGTATCTGTGTGGCTGTGCCATCCTCAGAGTAATCCCTGAAGGTTGCAGGAAAGCAGTTCAGAGCAGCACATAGCAGTAAATCAACTTCCTTCACTTTCTCTCTGGTTCTTTTCAGTTGCAGTCTACCACCATTCATTTCTGAGAACACAGGTTTCTTCCCTCCATTTTGTAATTTTCTCTCCTCCTCGTATTAGTTGGGCTTCTCCAGAGGAACAGAATAGAGCATGTGTCCATCTGTCTGTATATCTATCTATCTACTTAGAGAGAGAGAGAAACTAGAAAGAGGAAGAGAAGGGGAGGAGGGGGAGGAGAAGGAGGAGCAGGAGAAAAAGGAAGGGGAAGAGGAAGAGGAAAAAGGAGAGGAAGGGAAGGAGGAGGAGGGGGACGAGGAGGAAAAGAAGAAGAGAGAGATTGATGGATGTTAAGCAATTGGCTAGTGTAATTATGGAGACTGGCAAGTCCAAAATCTGCAGGGTGGGCCAGCAGGCTGGAGAGCCACAAGGAAGAGTTGATGTTGCAGTTCAAGTCCAAAGGCTCACAGCTGGCACAATTCCTGCTAGCTCGGGTTGTGGGGGGGGGGTCAGTCTTTCTGTTCTATACAGGCCTTCAGCTGATTGGACAAGGCCCACCCATATTATGGAGGGCAATGTGCTTTACTCAAAGTCAATCAATTTAAATGTAAATCTCATCCAAAAAGACTCTGACAGAAACATCTAAAATAATGTTTAACCAAATATCTGGGTACCATGCTTCAGCCAATCTGACACATGAAATTAAACATCACATCTTCCAAAGCCAGTTTTTAAGACTTTATATTTCTTGTATAAAGTGAGAGGCAGAGTGATATGGGGGTAAAAACACTCAAAGGTGGGTTCAAATCCCAAATCTTACTCATCTGAACTCAAGTTTTCTAGTTTGTAAAATGGGAATAAGAATGGTTGCCTTGAGTGGATCTATAAAAATTAAGAGATCATATATGCAAGACACCTAGACTTATGCCTGACAAATGGTGGCAATTATTAAGTTTTCAAATTGAAAAGAAGGTTCATTGAACACTCTACATATCAGTATTTTTACTGATGCTTTTTTATCTGCAGGTGACTCTCCATCCTTTTCTTTTTCCTTCTGAAACTGAGCAGTGTATCAAGAAGAAGAAAATTCCCTGCCACAGTGTATAGTTCTCATGTGGTTTCAGCATCTCCTGGTGCTTGAGTTGCCAGCAGTCAGCTGTGCCCTGGAGGCTTTGCCTTCCTACTTTTCCATGAGCTACATCATCGATGACCCATGGAATGGCACATGTTTGAACAACTTATTTAGGCACTCCAGAGAAAAACCAAGGAGAAAGAGAAGTGAGGAAGAGTGATAAGAATAAAGAAAAGGTGGGAGTTGGCAGGAAATGATGCAAGGAGAAAAAGGAACAGAAATCATATTTTCTACTAATTTTCATTGTGTTCCTGTGTCAGTTTATAAATTAGCATCTGACGGATTGGACGAACCAACTTTTCTGATACTCTTAGCCAGCCAGGCTACAGATTTCTCCACTGGGGTGGAGTTGAGGAAGCTTTAAAAGTGGGCCAAAGCCACATGGGGACATGTGTTATAATAAGCAGAATGGTCTTCCATAAGTTGAGTGTTGTTGAAGCCTTGGAGTAAGTAATGTAGAGGTTATCCAACAGTGCTCCTTTTACACTTGGTTTTCCAGTTAGGCAACTGGCTAAGCCACTTGTACAAAAAGACCTCAAACACATTGGCTTTAATAAGGCATGCCTCTGTTTCTCTTTTAGGTAACAGTACAGAGGTGGGCAGGTAGATGGTACAGAGCAATAGTTGAACTGCTCCACAAGGTTGTTGGATACTGAGGCAGGAATGTTGACGTTGCCATCATCAATACATGGTATCCACCTGTGCGTCCAAGATGTCATTTCTGTGCCACTCCAGGTGCCCCCTTTCCCAGCCAGGTGGAACGGCCAGAAGAAGCAGGGGGCTAAGAGTTTTTAAAAAAGGATATCACCTAGAAGTTGCTCCCTCACTTCTGCTCACATCTCGTTGTCCAAAAGCTTGAAGCAAAGCTGGGAACATGCCCTGCCAAAACCTGCTGGGAAGAGTCTGATTACTAAATGGAAGAAGGCAGGATTGGGTGCCTCTGAGTAGCTAGTTTTCTCTGCCATACCTAGCTATTTGGAGGTGATTGGTCCCTCATGAGAGTCTGACCCAGTGGGCAACACCCTAATTTTCCATTTTCTACCTGAGAAGTTCCCTTTTCACCTATTTTGGGGTTTCTATCAAAACTTCTATCTGAGAAATAAGTTTTTCTGCTTAAAAAAAAAGAGAAACTCAAATCAGCGAGGTGACAGTCAAAAGCACTTGTTACGCCTTAGAGCTATACCTGAACCTCTGGCCACAGCCATTGTGACTTATTAAGGGGAGTCTGAGGTGAGGGGTGGTGGTACTGTCCAGATCCATGCTCCACCTCCTCACATAGGAAGTTCTTCTGCTTTCCCACCCTCCCCCCACCCAATCTCTCTTCCACAATCTCAGGAGAAAATAACCCCAACATTGAAAAATTCCATTTTGCTTCAAGTGCAGTTACTGGGCTTCCTCATGAAATGTCTTCACAATGGATGTGCTACATCTCCCCCAGTAATTACCACCAAAGTCCCCCTTTACCCAGAGTCCTCAGAGGTACTAGGGGGGATGGGATGGGGGCAAGAGCTTGCTATCCCCATATTTGGCCTCCTATTCTGACATGAGAATATTTGTCAGATCTCATGGTTGCCCCCACCCCATTTCCAGGACTTCTCTCAAGCCAAGTTCTGGTCAGTAGTAAATATCTTGAGCTAAGTGTGCCTGGAACATCTTATTCCTTCAAGAAGCTCCTGCTGATTGGAATGCAGATCAGATGGCTGGATCTGGGGCAGCCTCCTTGGCCCAAAGGAAGCAAGCAGCACAAGGGAAGGCTGAGTAACAAGATAATGGGAGCCTGAGTCCCTGATGATTGCAGAGCCACCATAGCAGCCCTGGGCCGCTGTTTCAGACCTTCATCTTGCCTAAGCTACCTTCATTTAGGATATCACTTAAAGCCTCAATCACCATTCTAATTGGTGGTGATGGGGGAGATAGGTGGAATACTACTTTCCAGCTGTCAAAGATAAAGCTAGACACTAATTCAAGCAGTAAGAACAGATTTTATTCGATAACTATTGCAATAAGGAAGAGTGTCCGGTGTGAACTAAACTCTACCTCAATTTGTGTAAAACTGGGCCTTTTAAAGGGAGAATGAGGGAGAAGGGAGGAAGAAATGAGGGAGGGTGGGAGCAGAGTTAGGGAAATGGAAATAAACAGAAAGCGTGATTAAGCCATTGGGATTTGCTAACTGACATTTATGGAAGCTAGGCTCCTACCCTCCTACAGAGACTGAGAGACAGGAACCCTATCTTCAAGTATTAGCCGGAACAAACAGAACATTCTTTTGAGTTTTCCCAGGCAGGAACTTCGGGGGGTTGGAGTAGTCATCCTCAGGGACGTGGCCTTGAGCTGTTAAAAACTATGCTAGTGTTTGTTTAAGTCTCTAAATGCAGGAAATGGGTGGAGTCATTATGTGCCAAGAGCTCTTCTACAGTGCTCACAATCCACCCCACTCCCATATCTGGGGTCTTTGTGGGGCGGCCCTGGCACCGCTTGGCCCTTAGGACCTCAAGAAAGTGAATCAGATCCAGGGCTTCCTGGCTAGCAGCCCTGCACACACAGGCCCTCTCCTCCACAGGAGACAGGGTGGCTATGGGAAAAATCACTGGAAAACAAGCCAGGCGGAGAGGAGCTGCAGTTGTCATCCATCTTCTTGGTTACGCTCATGTTTTTATAAGTTAGAATGGGCCTTCAATCAAAATCTGAGTCCCCCTGCTTCCTAGAGCCATGGAGCAGGGAGCAGGGTGGTCCGGATCGCATTTCTGGTGGCTCCTTAAGAGCAGTGTCAGGGATTGGGGTCTGAGCAAGGACTTCAGGGGCTCCCCAACACCCCTCATGCCTCACTTGCTCCCTAACAACTCCTCTCCCCACCCCACCTCCAACTCCTAACCCCTACCTCCCACCCTGTCCCCAGAGCACTCTCCTTCTCTCTTTCACACGCATCCTTGACCCCAGTTACCATGCGTGCTTGCTGGTGCCTTCCAAATTCAGTCTTTCTCCAGCTGTGTGTCCATCTACCTGTAAATTTCTTCCTCCTCCTTTGCTTGGCTAATGTCTAGTTGGGCTCAGCCCTCAGCCTTCAGCTGTCAGCTTGAACGCCGCCTCATTTTGTCTTTCCCTGAGCTTCCAAACCAGGTCAGTCTCCACTCCCTCCTACCTCCGGATTTCTGTTATTTCTACCACCATTGATTACCTGTCTCCCTGTCATTGTCATGACCATCTAATTGATTTATATACTAGAAGGAAGAAGCATAAGGGTAGGAACCCTTTCACTCTTGCCTCATCCCTAGCACCAAGGAGGGGCTCAGGAAATTTTAGTTAGATAAGAAGTGGAAACCTGATTGAATGGTGGAAAAGAGCTGTAGAGGGGGAGAAAAGTGAGGCCCCAGCTATCACCCACTCTTCCCTGAAGTCTGACAGTGCAAGAAAGTAGACAAAAAGAGAAGTTGTTTCAGGGTACAACAGAGTAAAGGAAGGCTGACTCATCAATGGGGTCAAAGCTAGCATGTTTGAAAGTGGAAGCTAAGGAGCCAGTGGAGAGGAGAAAGTTGAGAAGGTGGGGAGGGCAGGAGAGTTGAAGAAGGGGGCCTGGTTTAGAAAAGACAACAAGAAAGAAAGTAAAGTATACTCAAATAAACAAAGGAAGCCGGCACCTTCCTTGTACCTGTTGTACAACACATGTTTGAAGGGGAGAGGTGAAAAATTGTGGTTGCCTATTTCAGATGACCTCAGTCTTCTTAGGGAAATAGGAGGTTAGGTCTTATGAAAAATGGGCATTGGGAATCAAGAAATTTCTCATTTGTTAGTGTATTAGAACTAAGTACTGTAACAAGTAGACTCAAAATGCAATGGCTCCACAGTGTAGTCTCTACGCTATAGAAATTTAATTATTGCACCCTTTAGCAGTCCAGGGTGGGTGTTCAGGTCAGTGCGTAGTTCCTCTCTTGGTGATCATTTAGGCATGCAGGTTCCACCATCCTCTAAGGTCTGGAGAAAATGAGAAGAACACGCAGAACATGCAAAGGAGGTTCTCACGGATCTGGCCTGAAAGGAACACAAATTTCTGCTCACATTCCTTTGGAGGGAACTTAGTCATGTGTCCTCAACCAACTGCAAAAAGAGCTGGAAGATGTTAGTCTAGCTGCGTGCCCATAGGAGAGAACAGAGTTTGGTAGACAGCTAGTGGTTTTCATCACTATGTTAGGCAGAAAAATGAACCCCAAAGATGTCCACATCCTAATCCCTAGAACCTGTGACTATGTTACCTTACATGGTGAAAGGGACTTCGCAGATGTTTAGGACCTTGAAATGAGGTGGTTATTCTGCACTATCCCCCTGGGTCCAGTGTAATCACAAGGGTCCTTATACGTGAAAGAGGGAGGCAGGAGAGTCAGTCAGTATCAGAGTGATGCAGCATGAGAAAGGCTTGTCTGGCCATTGTTGGCTTTGAAGATGGAAGGGGGCCATGAGCTAAGGAACTCAGGCAGCCTGTAGAAGCTAGAAAAGACAAGGGATGGATTCTTCTCTAAAGCCTCCAGAAAGAATGCAATTCTTGCTGATACCCTGATTTTAGCCCAACGAGACCCATTTCAAGATTTCAGATCTCCAGAATTCTAAGATAATACATTTACATTGTTTTAAGCCACCAAATTGTGGTGATTTGTTACAGCAGCAAGAGGAAACTCATACAACCACATTTGACAATTCCTTTTTAAAAAAAAGTACCTATTAGTGGTATGAAGTGTTATTTTAAATTTTAGGAAAACAAGACTATATGTGACTTTCCATCTTGTGTTCAAGCCTATTGACTGCCCCGTGAGCTCTCGGGCACCAGTCAGGGCTGGAGGACTTTAATATGGAGAGGTTCTAAAACAGCAGTCTTCAAAATGTGGTCCCCAGACCAACAGAATCTGCCTCTCCTAAGAACTTGTAGAAATGCAAATTCTCAGCCTTCCCAGACCTACTGAATCAGAAGCTCTGGGGCCAGCAGTCTGTGTTTAATAAGCCCTCCATGTGATTCTGACATTTGTTCAAGTTTGAGAACCACTGTTTTAGGACTAAGGCACTATTCTAGATGGAAAGAAACTAAAAAGAAGCAAAAATTAATTAGCAACGCATGATTCTAAACTGGATCTTTTTGTTCCAAAGGACATTATTGAAACAATTAAAGAAATTTGGATGGAGTCAGAGAATTCATAGTAGTGAATCAGTGTTAATTTCCTCATTCTGATGGTTGTGTGGTGGTGATGTAGGAGGTCCTTGCTTGTAAGAAATATACACTTAAAGTATTCAGATGTAATGAGATGCCTTGTTAGGAACTTAATCCTCAAATGATTCAGGGAAAAAAAGTTTTAAACTATACTTCCCATTTTTCTTTGAGGCTATTTCAAGATTTTTTTTAATTTTGAAAAAAAAAAAAAAAGAAAGAAAAACAGCATGATACCATTTGTCAAATACCAGCTTGGCAAAGGTGGAAAATGTGGATAACAACTAGTGTTGGTGAAGGTATGGGGAAACAGAAAGTTTTACACACCATTGTTGGAAGTATAAGTTGCTGTAATATTTTTGGAAGGCAATTTTCAATATCTATCAAAAACTTAAAAGCAAATTTTGTTTCAGCAATTCTGCCGAGGGTAAGGAAAAATAATTTATTGCAGCACTGTTTATACTAGGAAAAAAAACTGGAAACAACTGGAGTGTTTATCATTAGGTAACTGGTTAAATAAACTATGGTATAAAATATGCAATGAGTTACTTGGTTTTAGACCACAACTTCTATAGGTCTTGAACCAAGTTCCCTCCTGCTAAGAGATAAGAAAGTTTAAGGAAGGGCTGTGAAAGAATTCTGTAGAATGTTATAAGGTGCAGAGTTGAGAGCTTGGCAGATAGCAGTGTAACAGGCAGGAGCATATAAACCACTCTAAGTATTTGGAGGGAGGGAATCTAATGCAAGGGATTGGTGACATACTCAGGGATCAGCATCAGAGAAAGTTGATACAGATACAGCTTTTAAAATAACAATGCTTAAGGAAGTAAAAGACAAATTCGAGAATTTGGCAAATTATAAGAAAGAAGGCAGATGGAAAATCTATAACTGAAAAATAGAATATATATTTAATAGCAGATTACACAGTGAACTGGATTATAAGTTATATCCAGAATGAAGCCTGAGTAAGGAGTGAGGAGACAAAGGGATGGAAATGAAAGATTAAAAAGCATAAGAGATATAGTGAGAAGGTCTAACATACCTTTATTTAGAGTCCCAGAAGGAAATGAGAAGGAGAATGGTATAGAACTAATATTTGAGAACACAGTGGCTGAGATTTTACCAAACCTGAAGATATAGATACAAATCTACAAATTTAACAGCCCAAAGATTCCCCAACAAGATTACTTATTAAAAAAAAAATCCACACCTAAACATATCAGAGTAAAACTGGAATAAACCAAAGACAGAGAAAAAGCCTTAAAAGAAGCCGTTAACAAAAGAATATATTAAACAAGCAGATGAACAACTGACTGCTTGCCAGCCAGAGTAGAAGTCAGAAATTGGTGCTTTGATGCCTCCAATGTGACAAAAGAATGTGATGCTCAACATAGAATTCTATTCTCAGAAAAAAATATCTGTTAAGGATGAGGGTGGAATAAGCAGTTTTTAGGCAAACAAAAGTTGGAAGATTTTACCTCTAACAGGACAGAATGTTCTAAAGAACGTTTTTAAGACACAAGAAAAATGACTGCACAAGGAAAGTTAGGGAGGGAGAGGAGAATGAAGAGCAATGGAAAGTAATTAAAATAGTAAATATGTGGATAAATCTAAAACATTTGCTGTAGAAGATAATAATGTATTTTAATACATATCTCTGCACATTATATATACATAATTAAAATTCACAAAAACAGCATATAAGATAGGACATAAATGAAGTATTCTAAGATCCCTGCCTTGTCTAGGATGAAGATAAAAGTACCAACTAACACTAGGCTTTGATAAGTCAAGAATGTATCTTTTAATTCCCTGCCCATTAAAAAGAGAGAAAAAGTTTATAACTTCCAAATCAATAGAGGGAAAAATAGGATAATAGACTAGTTGTAATAGAATTCTAACAATAATTCTAATCCAATCTGAAAGAAAGCAAGAAAGAGATAAAAGAACTTAGATCATGTGGGATAAATAAAAAGCAATAAATAAGACTGAAACCAAAACATATCAGAAGTTATATATTAAAGAACTAATGCTTTTGTTTAAAAAAAAGTTATCAAACTGGATTAAAACAAGAACAACTATATGCTATGTCCAAGTGGCACATTTAAAACAAGGACACAGAAAAGTTGAAAGTGAAAGGATGGAAAGAGCTATGCTAGATAACAGTAATCAAATGTTATTAATACCAGAAAAAAATAGCCTAAATAAGCCAAAGGCTACAGATGGAGTTTTACTTCTTAAAGTTTCAATACACCAGGAAGATATAACAATTCTGTATTTGCATGCACCTAATAACATGGTCTCAAATATATAAAGCAAAATTCTACTATAGTAGAAATGGATAACTCAACAATTATCTCATTAATTGATAGAACAAGCAGATAAAAATTCATAAGGAGCAGAGAAGATCTGAACAATACATTACAAAATTGATCTAATGTCTCTATCTAGGGGACTGCACCCAGCATCTGCAGACCATGTGTTCTTTTCCAGTGCCCATGGAACCAAGTAAACACTGGGCCATAAACAAATCTCAACAAACTTCAAAGGATAGCAATCATATAGAGTATGATTTCTGACCACAATCCTATAACAAAAGTACAACAAAGAAGTCCCTATATGTTTCAAAATTAAAAATACCTCCAAATAACCTATGTGATCTGTTTTAATTATTTGTGCTTTCTGTTCTTTCTTGTTTATCACACCAGAGGTCTATCAATTTTAATTCTCTTTTCAAAGTACCAACCTTGACTTTTGATCCTCTATGTTGTAGTGCTTTCTGTTTCATTGATTTTTGCTCTCATCTTCGTGATCACCTTCCTTTAACTTTAAAAAATGAGACAGATCATTAGTCAACTTAACAATAATGTTTGTATGTTTTACAAAATACAAAGTGCTTTTTCATTAATCCTCAAAGCAACCAACCTTGTGAGTTGGGTCTTTTCCCTCATTTTACAGATGGGGAAATTATAGACATAATTATTGCATTCACTGGAGCACTGGCCCTAATGTTTGCATCCAAGAACAGAGGAACTTCTCCTGCCCATCCCAGGGGCCTGCTTTTATTCTTTGAGACCTTAAGGAACACTTACCCCAAGCAGCCATCATTAAGATGATGGAAGCTTGGCTCTCACCAACCCTTCCTTCAGTAATTCATCTGTTGCCAACAAAACACAGGGGTGGGGAGGGAGTGGGGAGCAAAATGTGCACAACATGAGTGGGCAGGCTGCCTAGTTGGAGAAGCAAGTGTAAAGCAGCCCTTGACCCGCCCCACACTCTTTATCACCGGACAAGAGCTGGAGGCTCCTCCTGTGGACCCCTTTCCTAGAATAAAAAAGACAAAGCTTGTTTGCTTAGAAATAATGGGTTTCTTGCTTAGAAGCAAGATATCACTGAGTAAACATATCCAAGAATTTCTTTTCTCAATATTGTGTGGGGTGGTCCTTGGGGGATTTTCTTGGCTTGAAGAAGGGGCTGCATTCCACTGCCTGAGTGCCCAGATGTTCGAGTCCTTGGACAGGGGCCACCACACGGCCAGACTTACTTCCCACATCCTTCTATAAATGCTTCTCATTCCAGGCACACTTCTAAGGGTTCTAATAACACTAACTTCTCCAACCTTCATTACAGCCTCTGAGGTTTTTACTATTATTATCCCAACAAGGGGTAGATGAGGACACACGGGCAAAAAACAGAAGGTTTAGTTACTTGCCTGAAGTCATCCGTGAATAAGTGAAAGAGTCCTTATTTGAACCCAGGCTTCATGGCGAAGAGACTGCACTCTTGGCTACTATGCTATGTCACTTCTCTGCATGGGATTCACACAAACTCCTTCCTGAGCATAACTGATACTGTTCACAGCCTGAGAAGAACTGCCAGGTCTAAATGGGAACACTCAATGGAAAAAAGAGTCAATGTCTCCAGCCAAGGCCCTCAGCTGAAGCTGGGGAAGAGGCATGGAGAGACCTCCCATGCCCAGGGAATTCCCTGGGAAACCTTAAGATCCTGATGCAGACAGACTTCAGGTCCCCATTGTCTGTCCTCAGCTAACTGATTCTCAGGTGGACTGCTTCTCATTTTTGAATCTCATGAGGGAAAAGTTGCTTGCATTGCATGACTGGTATTCTGTACCGTTTCACCCTTAGCATCTCTGTACATAAACCCAGATGAAATTATTTTTCAGGCTTTCATTTTCAGACAATAGAGAGTGCACTCCTAGAAACAGAGAGTGCACTCCTATGGAAGCCTTTTCCAAACTCACTGTTTATTAAGGTTTTCTCTTCCTGCTTTATTGTTCCTCCCTCCACTTGCTGCTTCTGTGAATTCCATAAGGACTGAACTCATTTCAGAGTCTTTCCCAATACTCCCCACATCCATAAGCTGTGAGACCTTTAGTAAATTTTGGTTTTTTCCACCCTAGGAATTTCTCAGTTTACATAAAATTTCTAATTTATTGGCAAAAAATTATGATACAACATCTTATTGTTTTAATGTCTGTAGCATTTGTAACAAAACTTTAGAAATTTGCAGAGACTTCAACTACAAGGGAATTTATTCAAATGGTTGCAACAGGGAAAGTTTTCAAAGGAATGTCTCACCAAACATGAAGAATGAAAGGAACAAAAGCAGCACCGAACACTGCAGTGTTGGTGGTTTTTAGTCAGGTAGGTATTGCAATCTTACAGAAATTAGTTGTATTTCTTTCTGATTTGGCTCATAATGCCTGTTACATCCTGTTCTTGGAATTGTTGACTCAGGAATTTAGGAGTGAGCTATTCTCTCAGAATAGCAGAGAGCAAGGAGGTCAGTGTATGTTCAGAGAAGAAAAATGTACAGTTCTCTGTATTCCCCCTTTTTATTGCTGACTTTGGTTATTCAGGCTTTCTCTTTTTTTCTTGATCAGTCTTACCAGAGGTTTGTCAGTTTTGCTAGTGTTTTCCAAACTACACAGACATTTGGCTCTGTTTTCTATGTTTTTCTGTTTTGTTAATTTCTTTATTACTTCCTTATTTTAACTTTCATTAGGATTCATTTTGATTGTTCTACTTTTTGAGATGTTGCTTAGGTGATTAATTACCAGGTTTTCTGATTTTCTGAAATATCTTTCTAGGCTATAAATTTCTTTCTAAGCACTGCCTAAGCAATATCCCACTGGTTTTCATATGTCGTATTTTCAGTATCATTCAGTTGAAAATACGTTCTTCTTTGAAACATGATTTTAAAATGTATTTATAAATTTCTGAATATAATAGACATGTTTTAGGTATTTATTATTAATTTCTAATTTAATTTCAATTATTTAAATTTTGTTGATTTACTTTATGATCCAGCATATTTGACAATCGCCACACACACACCCCCTGCCCTGCGCCAACTTTTTTGAAATATAATTGACACATGACATTGTGTAGGTAAATTTTTGGAAATGTTTCATGTGTTCTTGACAAAAAATATGCATCCTTGATACACTGATGCAGTGTTCCATACATATGTGTTGGAGTGCTTGTTAATCTTATTGTTTAAGTCTGTATCTTTACCAATTTGTAGTCTGCTTGTCCTATTAATTAAAGAGAGGTGCAAAAAAATCTCTCATGATTGTGGATATTACATTTCTACTTTGAGTTCTGCATATTTGTTAGATAGATACTAATTTACAACTGTTCTATCTTCCCAGTGTTTTTTCTTCCCTGAAACTTTTGTCTTAATGTAACAACTCCCTTTATCTCTAGGAATGGTTTGTGCCTTTAAGTCCCTCTAATATTAGTAGAACTACACCAGTATTCTATTGGCGTCATGGAACTTTCCATTCTTTTACTTTCAAACTTTGTGTCCTCATATTTGAGTCTCTTGCAAGCAGCAATATAGTGGGGTTTTGTACTTTTGCCCTATGTGCTATGGTCTGTATGTTTGTGTTTCCCCCAAATTCGCAGGTTGGAATCCTAATGCACAGTGTAATAGTGTTAGGAGGTGGGGCCTTTGGGAGGTGATTAGGCCATCAGGGTGGGGCCCTCATGAATGGGACTAGTGCTCTGATAAAAGAGACCCACAGGATTCCCCAGCCCCTTCTGCCATGTGAAGATGCAACGAGAAGTCTGCAACCCTGAAGAAAGACTTCATCCAACAATGATGATCTCCAATCACTTTGGACTTCCAGCCCCCAGAACTGCGAGAAATACATTTTGTTGCAACCCAATCTGTGGTATTTTGTTACAGCAGCCGGAACAGACTAAGACACTGTCTGACATCTTTGTCATTTAGTAAAATTAAATTAAATGTAAATATTGGTTTTGGGGGGAAGATTTACAATCTTTTTTTTTTGGTAGCACCATTTTTTTTTTACCTCTTTGATTAATATTTTTTCTGATATTGAAACTATATGTTCTATTTTTTATGATTCCTCCAGATTTTACAATATTCATGAGAGTAACCAAAACCTTCACCCTCATACCTCAATCGTTTTTACTCTCTCCTGACATATATCACTGTTGCCTGGTACTTTAAGCCTATCTCAAGAACTTTACATTTTTAGTTTGGTATAAAATGTTCAGTTACATTTGCTCACCCACTTTGCTCTTCATTACTTTTTGCATCTCAAAACCCCACCTGAGGTCACTTTTCTTCCATATTAAAGTGCATTCTTTAGAAATTTCCTTCGGTGATCGTTGGCAGGAGATGAATGAAACAAATTATCTTAAAATGTGCTTATTTTGTCCTCATTCATAATAGATATTTTCACTGGGTACAAAATTCTAGGCTCACAGTTATTCTCTACCTCTAGACTAACGTTTTCATTCCACTCATTTGGCTTCCATTGTTGCTGTTGCGAAGTCTGTTCCCTTGAAGGTAATTTTTAAATCTTTGGCTGTTCATTTTTTTCTTTGATTTCCCTCAGCTGCACTATGATGCATGTAGATATGACTTTATAAATTTATCCTAACTTATACTCTTTGGGCTTTTAAATCTATAGACATTTTTCATCAGTTATGGAATATCCTCAGCCTAATTACCTTTGCCCCTTTTCTTCCATATTTGCCTCCTAAGACTGTGATTAAATATGTAACTTCCCAGTGAGACCTTCCTGTCTTTCTGTGTTTTCCCATATTTCTCTATCTCCATGCTACATTCTGGATAACTATTTCAAACCTATCTTCCAGCTCACCAATTCTCACTCCTTCTGTTTCACAATCTGTTGCCAAATACATCTTTAAATATTTTAAGCAGTTTTCACAAATGAACCCAGTAATTCTAACGTGAAGTCTATGTGGGTCTGTTCTTTTCTGCTGGTTTCCTGTTCATGCTGCCTCTTTTCTTCATGTACCTATCTTTGACTGCTTGCTGATTACCTTCCCTGAAAAATTATGTTACCTGAGGTCTAAAGTGAAGGAGTCCTCTTCCAAGGAAGTTCTGTTTGCTTCCTCCAGGCCTCAGGTTGTTTACCTGGGTTGTAAGGGTTGGTCAGGGACCACAATTTGTCAGGGATGTTCTCTTTTTCTTCCACTGCTATGCTTGGTAACAAGGTCACTCTTTGAAGTTCCCTGGGGGTGGGGAGGGGGATGGGTCCAGATTTGGTTTATCTCGTCCTGAGGGTGTAGCACTCTGGGAACCCACCTTAACTTTACAAAAGTCACCTATAAGATTCATCACCTTGGGTGAGCCTGGCCCTATCATTCTTCTCTCTCACTCTCTGTGGCTGGTGAAGTGGTGCCTAACTCTGCAGCATCAGCAAAGTCTGGGACCTCAGCTGCTTTGGTGTTCACCTCCGATGACAAAATCCCATCTTAAAACAGTCCTGTCTATTTAAACTGCAGTCTTTTCAGCTTCCATGCTCTTTTCAGGAGAAGGGAGGGTACGCCATCTGCAATTTTAAAAACATTTTTTCCAACATTTTTGGTGGGAAACTCATCTAAATAAGCTACACTACCCCCACCAGAAACAAAGTAGTCTCACCTTTTCAATATCATTTTTTTCTTTTCTAGACTTCAAGATTTTCCAGTCCAGATTTTTAGATTTACATACTCTATTTCTATCCTTCTAGTGCTTGCCTATGACACTTTACCATATTTAACTCAATAATATCTAGAGTTAAACAGCATCTTGACCCTCCTCCCAAATAACACAAGCACATAGATGTTTCAGCTTCCAATTTACCTATTATCGTCTAACATCCCAATTCGATTTATCTTTTAGCCTTGAGAATTAGAGATGGCATTTTAAAAACTGCAGTGTTTCAAATTTACCTACACATTGGCAATTTTATTTCTTCTTGCATGTCAGATGTTCTCTGGAAAGAGGTGGGGGCTGGTGGTCCCTAAACCAGCTCAAGTCCTGAGGTGGGCTTGAACAGGTGCAGCTGCACCAGTTCATTAGATCTATTCTACACAGCCTGCCTGGAATGGCTGGAGACCCGAAGACCCCTCCTCATCTGGGATCAGTCCAAGCAGCACACATCTGGCCCTAGGTAGACTGCAGCCCATTTTCCATGTCCAAATCAATGGAGGATGTAGTGGGAACATGTCCTGGTGCTCAGTGGGCTAGGGCACTCAGAATTCCCATTCGTGTAGTAGCTGTCTTCTCCCTTGTTATTTAACCTCTCTTTCGAAAGTAGGTGATGCATTAGGTCCAGGTGGAACTCTTGTAAGTCTGTGTGTGTGTGTGAGGGGGTTGGGGACTTCAAGCTACAGGCACACCAACAGCCCTGGCCATGTGGAAAACTTAAGTAACCTGATCATCTAAAACATTGAGAGCTGGCCTTACATTCAGCGAATGAAAGATTGGTTGATGCTCAATGGCTACTAGGAATCAATTCTCCATGGCCTCTTCCTTTCTGCCCACTGTACAGCAGACCCACCAGGGACTGGCCACTCTGGACAATGCATGAACATTTCTAATGCTGCCTTTGATCATGCCATCCTAGTTCCCATTCTTCTCTTAAAAAGACTCAACATCCTGCTCAGATGTCACTGGTGCCTCCCTTTCCAGTAGGTGGAGGTCACTTTCCTCAGAAAGCCTACAGTTTAGTGCAGCATCCATCAGGGTGGCTTTGCTGTGGTCTCTCTCCTCTATCTAATCCTATTGCCTAGTACCTAGGACAATGGATGTGCCTAGCAGATCCTCAACAAGTATTTGCTGAATAAACGAATCCAATTCTGTGGATAGTGTCAGGTTTGCCAGTGCTGCATGTAGAAAAGGACAAAGAGCAAGTGTGGTCATGACATTCCAAAGCGGAAGTGAGTGGCAGAAATGCTCTTTCCCTGTCCCTTTTCCACCACCATCCCACCCCAATCTCCACCCTCCTCCATCAATACTTACCTTATTTGGAGGCAAAATGAAAGAAATACTTCTACAGAGAGGCATGGAAACTATATGTATAGAAACAGGAATCCTTAGAGAGAACTAGGAAACTATCTGACCAGGGGCTATTCTCTCGTAGAGTGGATTTTGGAGCCAGAGAGACCTGACTTAGAACTCGGCCTCTGCTGGTAAGCCACACCCAGAGTATTCTTGGACAGGTTACTTAATTCTCAGATGACTCACTTTTCTCTTTGCGTTACCTATTAATAGTCTTACATACAGTTAACAGCATTTTGTTAAATCCTATCTGTTCCCAACAGAACTGTTTCTATGTTGTGACTGTCCACTCCCAGGGGTTATGACCCAGCCCCAGTATGAGGATCAATCCAATTTACACTTCTTCTGGTGGAGGCACCACTTAATTTCTCATGAAATCTGAGATACTAGCCCTGTGGGATGAGTCCCCTGCTGCCCTCCTTGGTTTGGATCTGGTATAACTTACCCCGCAAAGATAAGACACACAAATGGCTCTCTCTGTATGCTACTCCACCTAAAGCATGTCACAGCCTGTTTACTTTTGAAGAATTCCTTTATTGGAGTTTCACCTTACCTTGCCACAACTATCTGGCTCTTCACGACCGAGAGTGAGCCCTGAACAAAGTATTCACAACATTTTAAGACAATACACACATGTAGTGCATGAAATCTTTACAATAACACAAACAATCAAACATTTAACAGGATTGTTAAGAAGCATGAATTTCCTCCTATCCCTCAGTTACTGGTAGCTACTTAGCTTTTTAGCTCCTGAAATAAAATGCCCTCTTTCTCAGCATTCCTATTCATAAGAATACCTGTATCAATTCTTTTGTGTAAGGTACAAACTCATGTTGAAGATGTGTTGCATTAGTTATTAGCTGAATTTCTGTCCACAGAAGAACCCTTCATTTGTAGCATAATGTGTGAGGTTTTCACTTATCACACATTCATCATTCATTGAGAGGGTTCACTTGAAACTTTTAAAATTTTCACCCATTCCATAATGTATATCACAACATTACAACAGTACAGTCCAATCAACTTGAATTTATTTATGAGTGACACTTTCCTATCTCCTGTTAGATTTATAAGTCTACACTTTTTACATTTCCTACAATGAAATCCAAATTTTGTTTCAGAAGTTCTCATCGCTCCCCCAAATCAGTTACATCAAAGTTATTCTTCATGATCACTACTATATTAATTTATATTCCCTGAAGCCTGTCTCTCCCTGAATTTGCCTATTGGAAGTCCTTCTTGGATCTTTCCCACTGACCAATGGATAATTGGATTCAAAGCTATACCTGAATTTCCTACATTTCTATTCACAGAATTTACCCAAATATGAACTTTCTGATGGTGACTATGTGACTTCAACTTGAAGTCTTTTTCTCATCTATGATTTTTATGTCCAGAAATGTTTACTTATTTTGAAGGTTTTTTTCATACTCCATAGCTCTGACAGGTTTTATCCCCAGTATGAACTATTTTATATTCCATAAGGGCACAACTACTTTGACACTGGAATCTTCCCTGCTGGCTATGATTAAAAATCACAGAGAAAAAAATTACTCATGGTTTCACTTATACTATTTAAATTACAAGCCATGAAAAAGGACCTCAGATACTCTTATATACTCATAAGGTTTTTCTTCCATTTGGGTTCTCTGATATTTGGTAAGCTCTGCCTCCTACAGAGACATGCTCATCCTGGTCCCATCCAGAGCATTCCCTGCCTCGTGAGTTCTCTTCTGTGATGTGCCACTATGACTTCCCACATATGTCACATTTAAAGATTCCTCTCCAGTATGGGTTCTTTTATGCTTGGTGAGATTTGATCTGATATTGAAAGCCTTCCCACACTCGTTACATTGGTATGGCTTCTTTCCAGTGTGGATCCTTTTGTGTTGGTCAAGGACTGATCTATAATTAAAGGATTTCCCACACTCACAATTATAGGGCTGCTGCCCACTGTGGACACTTTTATGGTTGATAAGACTCGAGTGTGAGATGTATGCCTTCCCACACTCATCACATCTATAGGGTTTCTCACCTGTGTGGATCCTTTTATGCACTGTGAGGCCTGAGCTGTTCCTGAATGCCTTCCCACACCAATCACACACATAGGGTTTTTCCCCTGTATGGATCCTCTTGTGTTGAGAAAGGAGAGAGCTGTAACTAAAAGATTTTCCACACTCAACACATTTGAAGGGTTTCTCCCCAAGATGGACTCTTTTATGGCTTATAAGAGTTCTGCTTGAGAAAAAAGCTTTTCCACATTCATCGCATGTGTAAGGTGTCTTGCCAGGATGGGTACTTTTATGGTTAATAAGGCTTGAGTGTGAGATGTACGCTTTTCCACACACATCACATTCATAGGGCTTCTCACCAGTATGAATTCTTTTATGCACTTTAAGGCTTGAGTTGTTTCTGAAGACCTTCTCACACCTGTCACATTCATAGGGTTTTTCTCTAGTGTGGACCCTTCTGTGTTGAGAAAGGAGTGAGGTGTAATTAAACGATTTCTCACACACATCGCATTTGTAGGGCTTCTCCCCAAGATGAATTTTTTTGTGATTTATAAGGGTTCGGTATGTGATGAAGGCTTTTTCACACTCATCACACTTATAGGGCTTTTCCCCAGGGTGTACACTTTTATGATTTATAAGGCTTGAGAGTGAGATGTAGGCTTTCCCACATTCTTCACATTTGTAAGGTCTCTCCCCAGTGTGGATTCGTTTATGTACTTTAAGGCCTGAGTTATTTCTGAAGGCTTTTCCACACTCATCACACCCAAAGGGTTTCTCCCTTGTATGAATCCTTTTATGCTGTTCAAGGGCAGAGCTGTAATTGAAGGATTTCTCACAATAACTACATTTATAGGGCTTCTCCCCAAGATGGATTCCTTTGTGGTTTTTAAGGCTAGAGCGTGAGATATAGGCTTTTCCACACACATCACACTTATATGGTTTTTCCCCAGTATGGAGCCGCCTGTGGACTTTGAGTCCTGAATTGTTTCTGAAAGTTTTTCCACACACATCACATACATAAGGTCTCTCTCCAGTGTGAATTGTTTTATGTTGAAGAAGAAGTGAGTTATAACTGAATGATTTTCCACACTCCTTACATTCATGGGCTTTCTTCCCAGGGTGAATGCTTTTATGGACTGCAAGGCCTGAGCTATAGCTGAATGCTTTGCCACAGACATCACATTTGTAAGGTTTCTCTCCTGTGTGGATCCTTTTATGCACTATAAGACCTGAGCTGTTTCTAAAGGCCTTCCCACATTCATCACATTCATAAGGTTTCTCTCCGGTGTGGATGACTTTATGCTGAATGAGGAGAGAGCTATAATTAAATGATTTTTCACACTCATCACATTTATAAGGTTTATCTCCAAAGTGGATGCTTTTATGATTTAGAAGTGTTCTGCAAGTAATGAAAGCCTTCCCACACTCATCACATTCATAGGGCTTCTCCCCTGTGTGAATCCTTTTGTGCACTCTAAGGCCAGAGCTATTACTGAAGGTTTTCCCACAGATGTCACATTCATAGGGCTTCTCACCTGTGTGGATCCTTTTGTGGACTCTGAGACCAGAGCTGTTCCTGAAGGCCTTTCCACACTCACCACATTCATAGGGCTTCTCCCCAGTGTGGATCCTCTTATGTTGGTCCAAAACAGAGCTATAATTGAAGGATTTTCCACACTCATCACACTTACAGTTCTTTTCCCCAGAATGGGTGCTCTTGTGGTTTATAAGGCTGGAGTAGGACATGTAGGCTTTCCCACATTCCTCACACTTGTACGGCTTCTCCCCAGTATGGATCCGCTTGTGGACTCGAAGGCTAGAGCTGCTCCGAAAAGTCCCGCCACAGTCATCGCACTCATAGCGTTTTTCACCAGTATGCATAATTTTATGTTGAACAAGTCGGGAATTATATTTGAAGGATTTCCCACAGTCATCACATTTATGTGATTTCTTAACAGCACTGGTTTTCTGCAGACTGGGATGAAAGTTTCCATTAATGCTCTCCACACATTTGCCTTGTTCACTGCTTTTCTGTCCTAAATGGACAGTCTGGTGTGTAACATGTTTTGAGCTCAGAAGTAAGCTTTTCTCAGATGCCTCATCTTCTTGTTCTGTCTTTATATTTGTTGTATTCTTGCCTTTGCCAATCTTTTCCCTGATGCCACTTTTGTCTTCCTTCATTCTTTTTCCCTCAGGCTTGTCCATCTGATTCTCTACCTTGCTATCCCAATCACAAGTTTCACCAACCTTTGATTCCTGCATATGATCCTTGTGAAGACCTTCCACTTTTGGCCACACACATTCTGTATTTCCAATATTTTCATACTTTTCAGTTGATTCCTCATCCTCAGTGCCCCTCGTCTTCAAATGTGACACTAAACCAAGAAAATGAAAATGATACCTTCACTTTAGAAGAAACTGAAGGAATTACACCCAAATTCACTCATTCACTCAACAAACGTTTACTGACTACATGCTCTGTGATAGGTACCATTTTTAATTGCTGGGGATTCAATGGTGGACGTGCCAAAATTTCTGCCCTTGTGGAGCTACAGTTAAAATGCTAGAGCCCTGGACTGTCAATGGAATAGAGAGCTTTTCTATTCTTACATAACAGCTTAGCATGAGGGCAAGTTGAAATGGGTTGGAATGATGCATAGAACCAAGGGCAACATTGATCAGTTTCTGAAAAATGCCACCTAGTCTTCAAAAAACAGAGAGTAGAAGTAATCTCTGAAGAACAGGAGACTGCATGAATACTAAGACAAAAGCTAAGAAGACATAATCAGCAGAGGGCAGGCAAAAATAAAGGAGAAATCAGTACATGGGTGGAGGTATTGGGGATTTGATTATGAAATCATGAGGACTGTCACGTCAGAGATGAGAAAGGAAACAAGCTGCTGCTGCCGGTTGTTGGTGTGGCCTCTTGGATTTCCCTTCCAAGAAAAACACTGCCCCTGGAGAGCAGTTTAGTCAGGGATGAAGTCTACATGGAAGAGCACACTCTGGCTTGCCAGGCAGAGGCTTTCACTCCTACTTTATGAATAGGCTTCAGTCAGAGCATATCAAAGATCAGAAGCTAAAACATAAACCATCAAAAAAAGGATATTAATATTGTCTAGGTTCAAATACCTAGTTGTATGACCTCAAGAAAGTTATTTAACCTCTTTATGCCAGTTTCCTCATCTGTAAAATGAGGGCAATAGAACTGATGTGAGTATTAAATTAAATAACATATATAAGGTATGGAGAACAATACCAATCACTTGGTTAGTTCTATATGCTATATCACCTATTTTATCATTTAATCAAGGTCAGGTTACTGGATCAGGGCTGCAACCTGAGGATAAACCACAGGACTCAGTAAAGGTAAACTCCTTCTCAAAGCAGATTTTAGGGCCCAGGCAGTGACTCTCTGTTCTCTTGAAGGCACTCTACACACAGTTGGCACTCCATCAGCATCCACCTGCTATAAGACTGACTCTTGAGAACAAAAGAAACAGTTATAATCTAGTTGTTCCCCAAACTTAGACGATTAGACTTAGTTAAAATTCAGACCTCCCCTCTTACCCTAGGTATCAGACCCTCTTGGTCGATACTCTGCAATTCTACTTAGAAACTACATGTGAACAAGTGATAAGAAAGCAGGGGTAACAAAAGTAAGATATATACTCTGGAGTAGACATGTATAAAGAATCACACTCATTACCCAACTTAGGCTTATGGGATTGGAATGATTGACTCTGAATTAAAATTTCAGAACTGGAGGAGCTAGAAGCTCAGAATATCACCAGGAAGATAAAGAATCACTCAGTAGACATTTTAAAAAGGTGGTTCATCTGGGAAAGCTTCACAAAATGATTATTAAGTAATACTAGGTAAGTGATCATTAGAAGTCACTGAGGAATGCTGGCACAACCTAGTTCCTTGCTCCCTTTCTTTACTACCTTGGGCAGAGCAGTCCATGTCATTTAAAATGTGAGGGCTATTGGATGGGCAGTGGAATTCCAGACCATCAACAGCAACACACCTTTTATCTGAATCCTGCTCCCATCACATCAGGGACCCATTCCTTTGGCCTTGGCCCCTCCACCTCTACTCACCCTAAGCCCTGAGAAGAGAAAGATGTTCAAGTTTCTACAGCCATACAACTAAATCCCGTAAAATTGTCATGGAAAGACACAACATTTGTCAGGGAGAAAAAAAGAAAAGGAGGAGCTACAAGGAAGGAAAACTAGCCATACTAGGTATTTAAATAAGCCAAAAGACTATTTTAAATATAGCCAAAAGGCTGTAACTAAAACAGTGTGGTATTGGTATATAAATAAACAGAACAGAATAAAAATCCAGAATAATCCCAATTACACACAGAAGTCAAATATATAATAAAGATGGTATATCAAATTATTTAGGCAAAAATAGTCTTTTTAATAGTGTTGGAAGATGTATAAAGCCATTTGGAAAAAAGTAAAATTAGATCCATTCTTTACACCATTCACAGGAATAAAGTTCAAACGTAGCAGAGCTCTAAATATTAAAAAATGACACTATACAAATGCTAGAAGAAAACATGGGTGAATGCCTCTATAACCTAAGTAAAGAGAAAGTGTTCCATGACCCAGATGCAATAAATGAAAAGAGTAATAAATTTGAATAGATAGAAATAAAAGTAAAATTGTGGCAAAAATACCATAAGCAAAATCAAGAAATAATGACAAGGTGGAAGAAAATATTTGCAACATACATCATATATAAGTTCTTATATAAGTGCTAATATCTCTAATATACAAAGAATTTTTAAAGGTCAAAGAAAAAAAGACTAAAAATCCTACAGGAAAATGGGCAAAAGACATTAAGACAATTCACAAAAAGAAAAACTAAAATGGCTCTTAAACATGTTTTCAATTTCACTCATAATAAGAGAAATGCAAATAAGAACTATTCTAAGATTCCCTTCATCTGTCAGATTGGCAAATATTCAAAAGCTTAGCAATATGCTCTGTGGGTGAGGCTGTGCAGGAATAGGCATTCTCATCCATTCCTGGGAATGCAAACTGGCATAACCCCTGTTGAAGGAAATTTGCCAATATCTACACAACTATGTATGCATTATACTCTAATCGAGAAACCCCATCTAGGAATTTACACTGAAGGTACACTTCTAACAATACAAAAGTATACATGCACAAAGTTATTCATCGTAGCCTTATTTTTAGTTACAAAATTTGGAAAACTACCTACGTGTTCAAGCATAGAAGACTGGTTAAATAAACTATGGCACATATACACAATGGAGAACTAAAAAAGAATGAGGAACATTTCTATAAATTGATAGCGAGCGATTTCCACAACATGTTGTAAAGTGAAAAAGAGCATATATGCTATATTTTATGTAAGAAGGAAAATAAAAAAACAAGCATTTAACTGCCTATCTTTTCAGTAATGAGAGAGGCCACAAAACAGTGGAGCCTGTGACCTCTAAGGGGTAGGGTGGGGAACAGAACAGAAGGAAGAGGGGAGCATATACAACATATGCTCAGAGTATAGCTTTTTGTATAGTCTTTACTCATGGAAGCATGATCATGTTCTGCAGATTCAAAGAATAAAATTAAATCAGTGAGAGCACTGCAAAAGGAGAAAGTGAAACCAGAAACTGAACAGAAACAAATTAACTCATTTGTGTTTCACACGAATACCATCACCACAAGAAGGAAACAAAAAGGAACAAAGAAGTAACCCATGTCACTGGGGTACATAGTATGTATTATATGCTATATATTCCCAGTCTTGGGAAGGCTGGAGGGGGCAGTGGGGAAGAGCTGCAAACAACTTAACTCTTTTTAGCAGGTTTGCTTTCTGTAGTGGAATGGGCAAAGCAATTCAAGAACAATTTCAGATCTATTATGAGACTGAGTAAATGTGTTTATGCAGTTGGGAGTCAGGGCTCTCCTGAAGGAAGAAGGAACATAAAAATATGGAACAGGGAAAGACAAGAAAGAACCCTGTGGGAACAAACTAGAGGTACTGGTGTGAACTCATGATTTCTAAATTATATATAAATGTGCACATTATATAAATGTATATTCATGTGTATTTATATTTGTATGCATATGTGTATAAATGTACATATATTCTCTAGCTCTGTCTACCGATAGCTAAGAAGCAAAAATACCTGAGTTAACAAGCACACATCTAGCACCCTGTTCTGGGTTTCCACTACCATTACCTAGTAAAAGGAAGCAGGACGCTTCCAAGCTGAGAGCAGGATAGGTCCAAGAGGAGTTGAGACATCCTGTTATGCCATCAAATAAAGAGACGTTTAAAACAAAACAAAACAAAAATGTGGGCACAAGACCCAGCTTCAACACTGATTTTAGGCTCCATAATAATTATGTATAGTAAAGAATTATAAGCCATTGAAAATAGGATTTCATGAGTCCATACAGGCACAAACAGGGGAGAAAGGGAGGCCTCTTGCTGACAGCAGAATGCCAGGGCAGGTTGGTAAATGTGAAGGGAGTAGCAGAGTTGGAAGAAAAAACTCAGTGTTCTGCAACTATCAGGGTAAAGACTGGATCAGGGGAGAATTATCAATGGATTCTAAATCTAGGGGGAAATTCTGACAAGGTGCAGTATATATGTATGGTCCTAAAATATTCTGTCATAGACTGCAAGGGATAAAATAATTACACAGTGGAGAGTCTTGGCTATGAGTCTTAAATTAATACCACCAATGGGGGCAGATAAACATCATGTGCCTCCAGAAACAACGCCCTGAGGAGGACACAGCACCTATAAGAATGCACTACCTGAAATGAAACAAGGAAACATCAGGTAAATCAGATAAACCCAAAATAAAGAACATTCTACTAAAAGCTATTTGTATTCTTCAAAAATATCATTTTCATAAAAGACAAAAAAAGGCTATAGAAATGCTCCATATGTAAGAAGGCAACAGAGATTTGATGACTAAATTCAACACCTGACCTCACCTGGATATGTAGTGGAAGGATAAGCTATTATAAAAAATAATTGTGCCAACTGATAGAACTGGAATATGTAAAATAAGTTAGGCAAAAGTAATATCAACTTTAAATTTATTGACGTTGACAATTGTACTGTAGTTATGCAAAAGAATATCCCTATAAATATACACTAAAGTCTTTAGGGATAAAGGGCCATGCATGATGTGTTTAAGTTATCCTCAAATGGTTTAGGAAAAAATTAGATAGATAGATAGATAGAAAGATAGATAGATAGATAGATAGATACACACACACACAGATACATAGATACATAGATACACAGATAGATATGCATGAAAGAGCATGAGAGAGAAGACAAAACAAAGTAATCACAGGTAAAGAGTAAAGAATAATTTTTTTCACTATACTTATTCTTGAAATTTTTCTGTATATTTGAAATTATTTCCAAATAAAAAGTTTTAAAATGTCAAAAATATAAATTTAAAATTCTCTCAAGTACACCTTCCCCTCCAGGTACTGCTTTCACCATCCTGCCCCCTGTTCACAGTTGTGTCTTGGAAAAGTGGTCTTCACGTCCCAACTCCCCTCATGCCTCATCTATTCAATCTGAATTCTTTCCCTCAGACCATGCTGCATTTGCTTCTTCAGGGCCACGTGCTGACTCCCCTGCCTGCTAGCCCTTGGATGTTCCTGGTTCCCTGTTGCACCTTGAATCTCTCTTCTGACTCTACATACTCTCCCTGGGCAGTTCCATACATATGTGTGGATCCTACAAGCTGTCTTGCAGAGCCTCATCTTTGGTCCAAACTCCTCTCTTCAATTATAGAGGCTCACATACACCCGCCTCGGGTGCTTCTCTTTCCCTCACCACTCCACATCCAAAAGGCCAATTAAGACCAGCTGATTCTACTGCCTACACAGTTCTCATGTGCCCATCCCGGACTCCATTCCCACTGCTAAGGCCTTAGTTTAAGCCCTCCTAAATTCCCTTCTGAACTCCTGCCATAGTCTCCCTACCTTCATTCTTATCCCTGTCCAATTCTCTTCCAATAACTGTCAAGAATTCTGTAAAATGCACACGTGAACACTCCCCAACAGGTGTTCCCAGGCTACCTAGTATGGTGCTTGAGGCCTTCTGCATCTGGCCAGCTGGAGTGACTTGCTGGACACCAAAGGGGCCATGCTAATTCACCCCCTGCTGACACCACGCTTACTGATCCTTGGTCCAGATGGACCCTTTCCCCTCTCTCTGACAGGCTAATTCTCAGTTCCCTTCACATCCTCTTGGATTCCTTGTTTGGTTGGCTGCTGACTGGCCTGGTCTGCATGAAATCACAATACTTCACTGTTAACCTCTCTGACCTAGGCAGACTGCAGGAGTTTTCCTGTTCTAGCCCTGCTTAACCTCCTCTGTAAGGGTGGAAGCAGAGTTTCCCATCATCTGATGTAGTTCACCCCATTGTCTTAATGACAAATCAAAACAGAGCAATAGAAGTGTGTATCTTCATTGAAAACAGATGGTTTGCAATGAAATTGATATTAATCAATACTAACACTAACAAAAGTTCAGTCAAAAACACAGGCAAAAAAAGCACTAAAACATAATGATGGTATTAGGAGTGGGGAGTTTGTGGGAGATACTTAGATCATGAGAGTGGAGCCTTCATGAGTGGGATTAGCGTTTTTATAAGAGACCCCACAGAGACCCCTTGGTGCCTTGATCTTGGACTTCCCAGCCTCCAGAACTATGAAAAATAAACTTCTGTTGCTTATAAGCCACTTAGTCTGTGGTATTTTGTTACAGCAGTCCACAAGGACGAAGACAACTGCTAAACTGTGAAGACAACTGCTAAACTGTAAAGACAACGACGAGAATAACAAAATATTAAGTTATCCTTACAAACAATACTGAAGATACATTCTGGTATCTTAGTTATCTCTGAGACTGAGTACTGCCCAAGGAACTTCTATAATGATCCATATCCTCCTTTCCTCTCCAGCCACTGGGCTAGTCTTAGGGACACAGAGATGGATATGCAAGTCCGGGCCAACAGAACTTGCAAACTAGTAAGAGAGTCTGGCAGGAGAACAACCAACACACAATAACAATGGCAGGTGCTAGGCAAGGATGAGGGAAGAAGGGGTAGGGATAGACTGCTTCAAAGAATGAGGAAGAGCTTCAAGAAGAGAGGGATAGTTCTAGCAGAGGGATGAACAGGTGTAAACCACCCTCTGGACATCTGGAACAGAAGATGGCAGGCACAACTGGATAGGTGGGCAAAAATAAGGACTGCACCAAGGTCTGCCCATCATACTAAGGAGTCCAGACTTGATCCAGAGGGGTTTTAGGCAAAGAGGGACAAACCTCGATATGCATTTTGAAAGATCACTTATTCAGTCAAATCAGGAGTTAGTAAAGGGCCAGAAAGAAAATATTTTAGGTTTTGTGGGCCACATACAACTCTATTACTTGTTTTTCTTTTCCTTTTTTTGGTTTGCTTTTTAGCATCACTTTAAAAATGTAACAACCATTCTCAGCTTACAGGCCATACAAAAACAGACCATAGACCCAGAAGTCTGCCAATCCCTGTTAGATAAAATCAAAGAATCAGAATTAATTTAGGATGGTGTGAGACAATGGCATTGTGGCTATCTTTGAAGGTTTCTTTTTAAGACTAAAGTATGCTAGGGTAAAATGGCATGATGTCTAGAATTTCCTTTAAAATACCTCAACAAAGAAAAACAAAAAAGGGAAAACGGAAACAAATGTAGCAGAATCCTAATAACTGTTGAATCTGAGTAAGGGATGTATGGAGCTCATTGTACTATTCTACTTTCCTGCTATGTTTACATTTTTTATAACATAAAATTAAAAGAAATAAAGATCACTCATACTTGTTGCAATGGAAGAATGGATTGGGGTGGGAGGGAGAACTGAGTCCTGGAGTCTGGAAGGAGGTTATTATAATCCAATCAAGACTGATGTGGTGGCTAGTTCATGTGTCCCCTATAACACAAGAAAGGAATCCTTCCAAAAGCACAACTCCTGCATAGAGAGAGGGACGTACAGTTTTAATTTCTTAAAAGTTCTCAAGGCTGATGGGGAACTCCTCTCTAACCAGTTTGAAACAGAGAGAGAACTGGTTACATCCCAGTAGCCTAGTTACATCAGTTAAAAGTTTCAGCCACAGAAAACCATCCACTCCTCCCAAATTATACATGACCCACAACCTCTGGGCACCTCTGTGCTTCATGTTGTTCATTTTCTACCAACGACTAGAAAAGAACATGCAAAATAGTAAGAACCTGTTGTTCTTACTATTCCTGCCCAGGGGAGTCAGGAGCCACTTCACACGAGTAGACAACTCACAAGAGAGGAATTGTGGCTCACTCTGGCTGAAAATTCCTGCCTTAACAACACTTCAGCAAGCAACCAGTGCAACACACCTGCAGCTATCGTGGATTTCCATAGCACCAACCATATTCCACAAATCAATCTACCATCTGAATTCTGTGTCTTAAGTTCTTGGATATTATACTGGACTTGGAGATGACCAGAGAAAGAAAAAGAGAAAAATAAGAGGGAATGCTTACCAACTCAGAAGACAGAAGTGGGAGGATGGGACAAATGAAAGATGAGGCTAAGGAGAAAAAGGATATGCAGATGGGAAGAGAGAGAGTATGATTTGTGCTTTAGTTACTGCATTTAGTTTGAGTATCAGAACTGTAATTGGTTAACATAAGTTGGTTCTACGGCTCAATCCTTATGATTAAAGGTGATTTTTTCCTTCAGGTGAAAAAGGAAATAGAACATTCTCATATCTGGTAATGGAGAACAGATTTCTAGTCATCCTAAGGAATAAGGTAAGCAAAGGAGATTCTGAAAGGGAGGCTGAGAGATTTTCTGAAGCTAAATGGACAGAGACTGGCTTGAAGAGAGTCATTTGGTTTATTAGGCTACTGTATGGCTAAGTATAATAAACACAAGTCTCAGGAGAGAAAAGCTATTTGGTTTATTGTTCTTTAAACATTCTACATGACTTATTACAATAATGATTTGACATATTTAACAATCTACCAGTAACTGGCAGAGTTAATGTAAAACAAAATTTTTTTATGATTGTTAATCCCTTCTTTAAAAACCCTTGCTCAGATACGCCCTGGTAAAATGTCACTGGGTGTGCCATTGTTCAAAGTAACAAAGAAACTGGAAACAACTCTAATAGCCTGAATAGATCTAAAAAATTATGGGACATCCAAACAATGGCCAACCCAATACCACAGCGCTGTGTTAAAAACAAAACAAAACAAAACAAACAAAAAAAGCTCTGTGTTCTGATGACCTCTAACATAGATTTAGCAAAAGAAGCAAGGGGCAGAACTCTGAACATACCTTACCACCTGTGAGAAAAAAGGAGGAACTAACTACATTTGCCAGTGTTTGCATAAAGAAACTCTGGAAAGACACACTCAAATAACCTAACAAATGTGATTGGTTATCTACTGGGGTTGGGCCTAGGAAGATGGCTGGGCAGGAGGAAACCTTCTCGCTGACATCTTTTCATATTTTTAATATCTGAACCATATAAATACATCACATAGTCAAAAACTTATTTAAGAAAAAAAATCCTCGCGCTTTCAAAAAGAAAACACTCCGGGTGGCCTCCTAGTCCAAAAGTCTCAAGAGAAGCACACCCAGCCCCGGCATCCCGCATTCCTCTTTCACATCCCCACGCCTGGGTTCCCGCAGGCTGTTCCCAGGTCTAGGAGCCTCCTCGACCTTCTTCTCCCTACCTAGTCAATCCCTTCTCATGTTGTGAGAGGCAGCGACGGGCAGCCACAGGCAGCCTAATCCCCTGTCTGTATAACAGGTGAGCTTCCCTAGGGCGAAGGCCGGGAAGCGCCTCCCAGCGGCTCGATGCACACCTGCGGCAAGAGTCTCTCAACATCACTGCCCCATCAAAGAAAAAAAAGGTGGGGGGGGGGGGAGGCGGGGGCTCAAATCACATCATCCCTCGGGGTCCCCCCAACTCTAGTATTCATTCTCAAATCCAGGGCCAAACTTAACTGTCACGGGGGCACAACTGGAGGCTTACTTTAAAGCACTAATTTTCAGGGTTCCCCTCCCGCCGGAGACAACAGCGAAGAGTTGAGAAACACGGGTGCGGGGCCCCAGCCCTTCTCCACGCGCCGGGCAGCCCCAACCCGGCCCTGACTCGCTCGGACAGTCGGGAGTTGGGGCCCCCGGGGAGCCTAGTATGTCCCGGGGCGCACCCTACATCCCTCGGCCGGCCCGACGTCTTCCCTCCCCTCCGCTTCCCCGGAACGCGCGTCCTGAGGTCTGTGTGGGGAGGGGGCGCGCTTCCTCCCGGGTCCCGCCCGAGACCCGAAGGGTAGCCAGGACCCTGCCAAGAAGGGAAGGGCGTGGCAGGCTAGGGCCGGGGGCGGGAGCCCGGGCGGCCTCGGACTCACGTACTGGCTGTGGCGGCGCCGCGGGAGCCCGGCCGCCGGCGGGACAAAAGCGCGGACGGCACAGCCGGAAAAACCCAGGCCGGCTCCTGGGCACTTTGGAGTCCTCTCTGGGAGGCTGGAGGACTAACTCGATGGTAGTTCCCGTTCGGGCACGTGACCCGCGGCGCTGCGCGAGGGCGTGGGCTCAGAGAGAGCGTTGTTCATTTACAAATCCTGCGCTTGTTGTGGCGCGAGTCGGGTAGCGAACCCGCGAAGATTCCAGTGTTCGGAGGACTTTACGTTTAGGGGTGGGGCGGACAATAAAGCAAATAAGTGGCTCGGTAGGATAAAGACCTAACGACCTTTGTGTTTAAACGTAACTACTTGCAAAGTGAGGGTGTGGGGACGCCCCCGGGAGGGAGGCGTGAGGGCTGAGGAGAGCGGCGGTCCTGGGGCCCCCGAGGGTCTGCGAGGGGCGGGCGCGGCGGCCGGAGGGCCCCTGCCCCCTGCGAGCGCCTGCAAAGCGCTCCCGGCCGGGCAGCCAGGGGCCAGACCTGACCCCAAGCCTGCAGCGGCGGCAGCAGGGCAGTGACCTCCCGGTGTTGGCTCCTGAAGCCCCATCTTGAAATGACGGAGAGGGGATGTACTCTTTTGACAGTAACATCTAAATATCTTTTCTCTTAAGCTGAAGTAATTGCAAAAGATTTTGAGGGCACATTGTGAATATGGACATTAAAAAAAAAAAACTGATTTTCATTCTTTAAGACGCATCCAAAGGACTTTTTTTTTTTTTTGTGGCACACGGGCTTAGCTGCTCTGTGGTATGTGGGATCTTCCTAGAAGAAGAAGAGATTGAACCTATATCCCCAGCATTGGCAGGCAGATTCCCAACCACTTCACCACCTAGGAAGCGCTATCCAAAGGACTCTTAAGTACGTGACGATTTGATACTGTCATCCACTTTAAATGGGCAGAAATTTTACATCTTTGGGGGGATTTTCCTTGAAGCTATATTTTTATGTCCCTCACAGGGTTTTTATCCTAATCTAAAATATTTTAATTCTACGTGCATCACCGAATTTGATTCTAATGTAACATAGTTTTATGCTTTGTTTTATCGTTCACCCTAGCATGCATTTCCATAACAAAATTAGAAGTTTTTCCATTTTTTTTCTCGTGTTAAATATTTTCTGGATTATTAATGAAAGTACATATGTTGCACAATATTACTATCAATTCTTAGGCAAAAAGCAAAATGCTTTGGAAGCACAACTTTTAATAAGGTGGATTTTTTTAACAGTTTAATATTTGCAAGTTACTTGGATGGATTTTACTTAACGCTGGAGTTGTTACAGGAGAGTAGGTTCTTGTCTCACGGCAGAAAAAAATCAGAGATGAGACATGGCGGTAAAGAAAGCAAAGTGAGGATTTAAGCGGTAGTAGGCTCTGAAAGGAAGAGAGGGCAGACTCAGGTGAGTAGCTGTTCTCAGTTTCTTTGGCAAGCTGGTGATGCAGAAACGAATGGAAGGAATATTCATTGGGGAGAGAGAGGGTTGGGGTCGTATTTCGTGATTTTCATCCCAGCTCCACCTTCCAGAAAGGAGGAGGTGTTTTTGTCCTTATTTAGCCTTGATGGGTAGTGTCATGGCCTTGGTGCATGATGGGAACTTCTTATCTGCAAGGCTAATTTTATTCTAACGAGGGCGTGCATATTGGGCAAAAGGTTACATCTGGACACTGGAGATTCCCACCCTTTCCCACCTTTGTCTGCCTCCAGGACACTTATGACCCCAAAATGTGCTGTTTCCTGTCAGTCTGGGGGTTCCTGCTTTTCTTTGTTTGCCCGAGGACCCCCGTTTTTCACAAGATAGATGGTTTCCTGACATTTGGCCTGTGCCCCTCCCTTTTCTGCTCATATCTAGTTATCTGCCTGTTCTAAATTAGTGAGCAAATGTTCAGCATCATTTCCTCACCTCTTTTACATTTTTTATAGATGCCGGTAAATAGAAGGAATAGAAGGGGGTTCCTTGTAGCAATGAGTCTTTGATTCATTTGGCTCCATATCAGTACGAGGTGCGCTCTGTCATAGACCCAGGCAGCTTCAAACCCTGGGAGCAGGATCCCAGGACTTGCTCATACTGTGTGGTTTTAAACAGAAGCACATGCACATGTTGAGGATTGGGATTTTGAGCTACCCCCAAAAGTAGCCTGGAACACTTGTAGGTATTGAGCAGCTGAAAAGTTGCTAGTTCTCTGAACATCTGAATTTCCAATTACAGTTAATTTAAATAATCACATGTGGCTAATAGCCACCTTATTGGACAGCAGGGCTCTAGAAGTTGCTTTGGGCAGTTCCTCACATGCCTCCTGAAGGATTCACACTCCAGATTGAAGGTTGCTATGGTGGGCTTGCCGACCATCCATGGCAGAGGAAGATTGCGTTTTTTTTTCCTTTATGTAGCAAAGTAGAAAAATATTTATATCCAGACTGGGTGGCTTTGCTCAGTGAAAGGTATTTGAGGGTGTGGGGGGCTGGGGAGGGGGGAGATGGGAATCACTGAGAAGCCCACATAATCTTTATTCAGGTGATTTTTATTTTAGATGATTTTTTTTCTTCCATGAGCTTTGTTATACTCCAGGCACCTTTTGTTTGGCCTTGTGTCTACACACACACACGCAGGCGTGTGCATTCGCCTTTTCTAATACCTGTCTCTTCTGGAAATCTACAAATCAGAGCAGTGTCTAGACCTCCCCAGGCCAATGTTAGCCATTATTCACATATGGTAAGCATATGAAACAGCTAGTCTGAATTTTGATGTGCTGTAAATGTGAAATCCACACTGGATTTCAGTCTCGATAGGAAAAGAGAATGTAAAATTTTAATTATTTATGTTGATTACATAATGAAATATTTTGGTTTTATTGGGTTAAATAAAATATATTGTTAAAATGAATTTCACCTGTTTCTTTTCACTTACGTGTCTATCAGAAATCATATATATGGCTGGCATTACATTTCTAGATTACATTTCTAGACGCTGCTCTAGAAGGCTGAAAGGTGCAGCAATGATGTTGCCCTTCCTTTAGGGTTCATCTGCCCCCGTTGGAGTGGTTCAAGTAGATTAATGTTGAGCTATGCCCAGAGGGGCTTGCTTACAACTCTACTTTCTGTCCCTGAATTTGGTCAAAAGTCCTTCTCCCACTATGGCATAATATCAACTCACACGTAAAATTTGGAAAAGAGAAAAATTAGGAAGACTAATCGTGTTTAATCCTGTTACCCAGTGACAACCACTGTTAACATCTTGGTAAACTTCTTTCCCTTTCTATCACCAATTTTCAGACCTTTTTACATAGTTATAATTGTGCTATATCTCAAAATTTTAGACAGTATTTTTACAAATAAAATTATAGTTATTTTCCATGTTGTTACTCTTTGTGATATTCTGTTGACCTATAATCTCTTCAACATTTCCTTTGTTAGTAATTTAAGTTCTGCCTTTTTTTTAATAGATCAGTGCTGTAATGCATAATAGTGTGCAAAAGGTTTTTCTGTGTTTTCCTTGGAATAGTTGGCAAGAAGAGTCAAGAAGCATTGGAAACAATCAGAGTAGAGAACCGGACAAGGATGTTACCTCTCTTACCATTATTTCCCATTGCAGCTGGATAAAGAAAAAGCAAGCAGAATATAAACATTGGAAAGCAGGGGTATAATTATCCTATTTGTAGATTAAAATATTTTATTTTTGGAAAGCCCTAGAGTTTCAGCTGAAAAAAAAAAAAAGCAAAAAGCAAAACAAGAATGAACAGGAAGAGAATTCTGTAACGGGTGTGGTTCCAAATTAACATACAGAAACCAATTGTTTCCTTATGTACAAACCAGAATTAGAATAATGGAAGGAAAGACTATGTTTACAGTAGAAACAATTACACAAAAGGCCAAATACCCAGAAATTAACAGGATATGTGCAAGACCTATGTGAATAAAAGTTACATTGCTCCAGGGGTCACAAAAGATTGACTAAAGTTATGGAAAGATTCTCCAATACACCATTCACAGGCTTGGATTCAGCATGAGAATGTCATTTGTAAATGAATCTATAACTAATGACCCCAATAAAAATTAGCAACAGAATCTTCTTTAGCAACACACCACTGACTCTAAAGTTCATGTGGGGGACTTCCCTGGTGGCACAGTGGTTAAGAACCTGCCTGCCAATACAGGGGACACAGGTTTGATCCCTGCTCCAGGAAGATCCCACATGCCACAGAGCAGCTAAGCCCATGCACCACAACTACTGAGCCTGCACTCTAGAGCCTGCGAGCCACAACTACTGAGCCCACATGCTGCAACTACTGAAGCCTGTGTGCTTAGATCCCATGCTCCGCAACAAGAGAAGCCACCACAATGAGAAGCCTGTGCACCGAATTGAAGAGTACCCCGCTCACCACAACTAGAGAAAGCCCACGCACAGCAACAAAGATCCAACACAGCCAATAAATAAATAAATTTATTTAAAAAAATAAAAAAGTTCATGTGGGAAAATGAACAAGCTCTTGCTTGCTTGTTTGTAGCTAGAAAATGCGTGAAAGAAAAAACCATGTGATGGGGGAGCACTGTTCTAGAATATTAAGTTGGTGTAATTATGAAACATAAAGACTGAAAATAGACCTAAAGAGTCATGGGTTTTTAGTATCTGATACATGTTGCACTTCAGATCAGTGGGGAAAAGATGGTGTGGGGACAACTGTCAAACATTAGCAAAGCATGTTTGGATTCAAACCTCTGTTCTTATACCATGATAAACTCCAGATGTGCCAAAAAATTAAATGTAAAACTTGCCCACACTAACCATCACCACTGCTGCTACCACCTCCATAAAAGTATTAGAAAAAAGAAACACAGTATTTAGATTATACTGGAATGGGAAGGATTTTTTTTTCTTTATTATTCTAACACAAAATTCAAAAACCATAAAAGTGAAGAGTAATCAATTTTTTTATTATTTATTTATTTATTGGCTGTGTTGGGTCTTCATTGCTGTGTGCAGGCTTTCTCTAGTTGCAGTGAGAGGGAGCTACTCTTTGTTGCAGTGTGCAGGCTTCTCATTGCGGTAGCTTCTCTTATTGTGGAGCACATTCTCTGGGCATGCAGGCTTCGGTAGTTGTAGCTCGAGGGCTCTAGAATGCAGGCTCTGTAGCTGTGGCACACGGGCTTAGTTGCTCTGTGCCATGTGGGATCTTCCCAGAACGTGAAAAATCAAATGGCTAACTGGGAAAAAGTATTTGTATTTTATATCACAAAGGATAAACTTCCCTGCTACACAAAGAGCTCCTCCTAAACTGATAAGAAACACCAACAATCTGATAGAAAAATGGGTTCACAGAAAAGTATATGCAAATAATTCATAATAAAAAATGCAAACTTCAAACCCAAACTTCACATATATACAATTTTTCTCTTATCAGAATAGCAAAGATCCAAAAGTTTGAGAACACACTGTAGTGATGAAAAAAAAAAACGGGGGAGGGGGAGGGAAGCAGCCCTGTCTAGCGGTGCTGGAGGAAGTGCAGACTCTCCCAACACCCAGGAAAGCACTTGGCAGTATGGATCACCATCACACATCCTTTAAAAAAAATTTTTTTTTAATTGAGGTAGAGTTAGCTACCAGAAAACTAGAGCTCAATGAATTTGGTACAGTTGCAGGATACAATTTTAATACATGGAAATCTCTTGCATTCCTGTACACTAGCAACAAAAAATCAGAAACAGAAATCAAGAAAATCCCACTTACCATTTGCATCAAAAAAAATAAAATACCTAGGAACAAACCTACCTAAGGAGGCAAAAGACCTGCACTCAGAAAACTATAAGATACTGATGAAAGAAATCAAAGATGACACAAACAGATGTAGGGATATACCATGTTCTTGAATTGGAAGAATCAATATTGTCAAAATGAATATACTACCCAAAGCAACCTACAGATTCAATGCAATCTCTATCAAATTACCAATGGCATTTTTCACAGAACTAGAACACAATGTTTTTTAAATAAATAAATTTGTTTATTTATTCGCTGTGTTGGGTCTTCATTGTTGTGAATAGGATTTCTCTAGTTGCGGTGAGCAGGGGGTACTTTTCATTGTGGTTCATGGGCTCCTCATTGCGGTGGCTTCTTTTGTTGCAGAGCATGGGCTCTAGGTTCACAGGCTTCAGTAGTTGTGGCACACAGGCTCAATAGTTGTGGCTTATGGGCTCTAGAGAACAGGCTCAGTAGTTGTGGCACACAGGCTTAGTTGCTCCATGGCATGTGGGATCTTCCTGGAGCAGGGATCGAACCCATGTCCCCTGTATCGGCAGGTGGATTCTTAACCACTGCACCACCCAGGAAGTCCCTAGAACAAAAAAATTTTAAATTTGTATGGAAACACAAAGACCGCTGAATAGTCAAAGCAATCTTGACAAAGAAAAACATTGCTGGAGGAATCAGGCTCCCTGACTTCAGACTATACTACAAAGCTACAGTCATCAAAACAGTATGGTAGTGGCACAAAAACAGAACTATAGATCAATGGAACAGGATAGAAAATTCAGAGATAAACCAACACACCTACAGTCAATTAACCAGTGACAGAGGAGACAAGAATATACAATGGAGAAAAGACAGCCTCTTCAATAAGTTGTGCTGGGAAAACCGGACAGCTACAGGTAAAAGAATGAAATTAGAACATTCCCTAACACCATACACAAAAATAAACTCAAAATGGATTAAAGACCTAAATATAAGGACAGAAACTATAAAACTCTTAGAGGAAAACAAAGGCAAAACACTCTCTGACATAAATTGCAGCAAAATCTTTTCTGATCCACCTCCTAGAGTAATGAAAATAAAAACAAATATAAATAATTGGGACCTAATTCAACTTAAAAGCTTTTGCACAGCAAAGGAAACCATTAACAAAATGACAGGACAACCCACAGAGTTGGATACAATATTTGCAAACGATGTGACCGACAAGGGATTCATCTCCAAGATATACAAACTGCTCATGCAGTTCAATTAAAACAAGCAAAAAAAAAGCCCAATCAAAAAATGGGCAGAAGACCTAAATAGACATTTCTCCAAAGAAGACATACAGATGGCCAAGAGGCACATGAAAAGATGCTCAACATCAGCAATTGTTAGAGAAATGCAAATCAAAACTATGACATATCACTTCACACTGGTCAGAATGGCCATCATTAAAAAATCTAGAAACAATAAATGCTGGAGAGGGTGTGGTGAAAGGGAACTCTCCTACACTGTTGGTGGAAATGTAAATTGGTACAACCATTATGAAGAACAGTATGGAGATTTCTTAAAAAACTAATTTAAGCATAGAACTACCATATGACCCAACAATACCACTACTGGGCATATACCCTGAAAAAACCATAATTCAAAAAGATACAAGTACCACAGTATTCATTGCAGAACTATTTACAATAGCCAAGACATGGAAGCAACCTAAATGTCCATCGACAGAGGAATGGATAAAGAAGATGTGGTACATATATACAATGGAATATTACTCAGCCATAAAAAAGAGCAAAATAATGCCATTTGCAGCAACATGGACCTAGAGATTATCATACTAAGTGAAGTAAATCAGACAGAGAAAGACAAATATCAAGTGACATCACTTATATGTGGAAGCTAACAAAAAATGATATGGATGAACTTATTTACAAAAAAGAAACCGACTTACAGATCCCAAAATCAGACTTATGGTTACCGAGGTGGAAAGGAGTTGGGGGAGAGATAAATTGGGAGATTGGGGTTAACATGTACACACTACTATATATAAAATGGATAACTAACCAGGACATATTGTATAGCATAGGAAACTCTACTCAATATTCTATAATGATCTATATGGGAAAAGAGTCTGAAAAAGAATGGACATACATATCTATATGACTGATTCACTTTTCTGTACACCTGAAACTAACACAACATCGTAAGTCAATTATGGACTAATTAAATTTAAAAATAAAAAAAAAGGGAGAGAGAGAGAGAAACTAGTTCTTCAGCTCAGCTATGGCTTGACCATGACATTGGATATTACAGATACCCATTGTGTCATTTATAAAATGAAAAGTCAATACCTGCAAAAAAAAAACTGAGGTATAGTTTATGTACAATATTATATGTTACAGTAGTACAATTAGTGATTTACAATTTTTAAAGGTTATACTTCATTTATAGTTTTATAAAATGTTGGCTATATTCCCTGTGCTGTACAATATATCCTTGTTGCTTATTTTATACATGCTAGTTTGTACTTCTTAATCCCATACTCCTATTTTGCCCCTCCCCCCTTCATTCTCCCCACTGGTAACCACTAGTTTGTTCTCTATATCTGTAAATCTGTGTCTTTTTTTGTTATATTCACTAGTTTGCTGTGCTTTTTAGATTCCACATATGAGTGATATCATACAGCATTACACATACATCCTTTGCCTTGGCAACTCTGCTCTAGAAATTCACCACGCTAGTGTAGTCATGCACTCATGAAATGGTGTGTGCAAAAGTCATTCATTGCAGCACTTTTAAAAGTAAAAGATTGGGACTTCCCTGTAGCCCAGTGGTAAAGAATCCACCTTTCAATTCAAGAGATGCGAGTTCAATCCCTGGTCAGGGAACTAAGATCCCATATGCCGTGGGGCAACTAAACCCACACGCCACAACTACTGAGCTCATGTGCCTCAACTAGAGAGCCTGCAATGAAGAGCCCGCAGGCCTCAGTGAAGATCCCATGTGCCACAACTAAGACCTGACACAGCCATAAATAAATAATAAATAAATAAAATATTTTAAAAGTAAAAGACTGAAGAAAACGTAAAAAACCCAAAGTAGGAAAGTGATTAAGTAAATTCTTATACATTCACATGTACTAGTTTGCTCAGGCTGCCATAAAAAAGTACCATAAACTGGGGGGGCCTAAACAATGGACATCTATTGTCTCACAATTCTGGAGGATAGAAGCCCAAGATCAGGGTCAGCAGGGATGGTTCCTTCTAAGAGCTGTGAAAGAGAATCTATTCTATGCTTCTCACCTAGCTTCTGGTGATTTGCTGGAAATCTTTGGTGTTCCTTGGCTTGTAGACACATCACTCCGTCTCTGCCTTCACCTTCACATAGCATTCTTCCTGTGTGTGTCTGTGTCCCTATTTCCCCTTTATATAAGGAAACCAGTTATATTGGATTAGGAGTCCAACCTATGTAACAGAGAACAAATCTGACTCCGTGTTTTTTTTTTTTTTCTGATGCCATATTGAATCTATTCCTTTAGCTCTAACCTTTGTGCTCTGTTGCCTGTGCTTAGTCATGCTGGCTCTGCACCTTCTGTAAAAGAATGTTGCCTATAGCCTGAAATGTACAGGATAGCCCATTCTTAAGGCTCTGACCTTTAAAGGTATAACACTTTTCCATTAAAAGTTGCAGAACAGAGAGTAAAGTTTGTCTTATTGGATGTTTATAGGAACCTTGTGACCAGACCTACTTGGACAGCTGCATGAACAAAGGATTCCAGTGCTAAGAAGTTTGCAACAATCAGCCACACACCCTCCTTTTAGTATAAAGGAAGCCTGAAATCTAAGATGGTTATTTGGGACACTAGTGCATCCCCTCTGGGTCTGACAACTTTTCAAATAAAGGCGCTATTTCTTGCCCAAACAACTCGTCTCTCAATTTACTGGCCTGTCATGCAATGAGCAGTACAAGCTTGGACTTGGTAACATCTACTCCACTGTGACCTCATCTTAATTAATTATGCCTGTAATAACCCTATTTCCAAATAAGATCAAATTCTGAGCTACTCAGGGTTAGGAGTTAGGACTTCAATGTAAGAATTTTTAGGGGGCTACAAAACCCATAGCACCATGCAACAAACTAATATTCACCCATAAAAAACAAAGAGGGAGCTCTTTATAAAATGTTGTGCAAATCTCTAAGATGCAATAAATCAATGTTCCAAGTTATCATATACTATACTTTGTGTAAAAAAGGATAAAAAGAATATGTACATATTTGTATACATAAAAATATTCCTAAAAAAAAATTTGTGAAATTGTGCATGAGAAACCACTGACATTGGCTGTCTGTGGGGAGGTACCTGTGTTGCTGGAGGAGAAAGGTGGGAAGGAGAATTTTCAGTGCATATCCTTTTTATACTCCTCGCATTTTGAATCATGAGTGTAGTATTTATTCAAAATTTTAATTTAAGCTTACTAAAACTTAAATGGAATCAGACTACTAAACTACATGTACTTTCAAGAAGGATTATATCAATTTATGAGACCCCCACAGCCATAAATACAGAGCCCTTTACACAGTCATTGCCCCAGGATTAGGTTTGAACAGGTTCGTTTTTTTCTCTAAATTTGCAGGCAAAAAATCATGTATTGTTTAATTTGCTTACCCTTATAGTGATCTCCATTGACCACTGGCCCTCCTTAGATCAAGTATCATCTTGACACATTTTGTGGAATTTTTATGCATTGTAGGAATGCATTCTGTATTAAAGAAATTTACCTTTTGAATTTGCCATAAATGTTGCTATTCTCTTTGCTGTTTGCCTTTTAATGTCAATGATTTTCTTTCACACATGGAAGCTTTTTTTTTCTTTTTGGCTGCACAGGGCCTTAGTTGTGGCATGTGGGATCTTTGTTGAGGCATGTGGGATCTTTCGTTGCAGCACCCATGCTTCTCTCTAGTTGTGGCGCGGGGGCTCCAGGGTGTGTGGGCTCTGTAGTTGTGGCGCACAGGCTTAGTTGCCCTACAGCATATGGGATCTTAGTTCCCCAAGGATTGAACCTATGTCCCCTGCAATGGAAGGTGGATTCCTTACCACTGGACCACCAGGAAAGTCCCAATGGAAGCTTTAAATGGATGTGTAAAATTCGTATGTGGCAGGTGGCACTGTTGAACTGCAAGGGAGGAACCCACAGAAATCTTGGTATTCAGGGACTCTTAAGGGATAACTCACAATCCCTGGAAAAAGATCTGGAAGGGACAGTAGCTCTCCTACTGTTCTTATTTTGGGGCAAAAGTAGATGTGTCTTTTTTTCAGAAGTCCTGGCTGAAACTTGCATCTGCAGTGATAACAGTAAGCACTTTTACGGTGTGTATTTTGTGCTAGGTACTGTTCTAAATGCTTTACATATATTGATATATTCAAATTTCTCATCAACCCTATGATGAAGGCCCTGTATATACCCACCCCCCTCCACATCCTATAGATGAGAGAACAGAGAGGATAAACAAATCACCAAAGCATACACAGCTGGGCAGTTTTGAAGCTAGGATCTCTGACATCTTTGAAACATTCTGTCTTGAAAACATCTTTGGCACTTGCTGGTCCAATCCCAGTTGCCTGGTTTCCTCTTGGAGATGCCATTTTTCTCCAATTGTCACTCACAGACCACAGGACACCAAGACCAAGTAGGACTTGGCAGGAGGTGGGAATTTTTTTTTTAAGAGAGAATTAGACTTCCTGCTGTATATATGGATTAACTCACAGTTATACAAGACTTTGGGGAAGTTGAAAATCAAAGGAGCTACTCCCCTAATTTGGAGGGCCAGCTGTTAGAAAATGGAACCCTGCTGCAAGGTATCTCTCTTCTTCTTCTTCTTCTTTTTTATTTTTTCTCAGGTCTTTATTGGAGTATAACTGCTTTACATTGTTGTGCCAGTTTCTGCTGTACAGCAAAGTGAATCAGCTGTATTTAAACACATATCCCCATATCCCTTCCCTCTGAGCCTCACTCCCACCCTCCCTATCTCACCCCTCTAGGTCGTCACTAATCATCTAGCTGATCTCCCTGTGTTATGCAGCAGCTTCCCACTACCTGTCTATTTTACATTTCGTAGTGTATATATGTCAATGCTACTCTCTCACTTTGTCCCAGCTTCCCCCACTGCTGCCATGTCCTCGAGTCCATTCTCTACATCTACATCTTTATTCTTGCCCTGCTGCTGGGTTCATCAGTGCAAGGTCTCTCTCTTGAATCACTGTTGGGCTCTGGGTTTCTAGGTAGTTGTATAACCCTGGGCTGGTACTTAACTGCCCTCAGTCTCAGCTTCCTCATCTGGAAAATAGGTAATAATAGTACTGACTTCATAGAATTGTTCTGAAAAATAAATTAGTATATATAAAGCACTTAGAGCAGGGCCTGCCATATAATAAGTAGTATTAAATACTGTTGTTACTGGGGTCACATTCCTATAGGTGTTGGCTCCTGAGGGGAGTAGATCACCCTCCTTCATCTCGCAGGGAAGAGAAAGATATTGACACAGGACCTGAGGTCTTGGAAGTATGGTTTTATGCAGGGTCAAAGGTTGACTCCTTCTCCCTGGGTCTGGCTCTCTTGGAGCCCAGAGAATCACTTAGGGGAGCAGGCCTGCTGCTAGCAGGGAGGTATCTGTAAGGGACCCAGACTGCCCAGGATCTATAGGTAGGTTAGTGGCTAGTGGTAGGTTATTCTCCCAATAGTGAAGTCTTGTGAAACATGATGGCCTGTTCTTGGCTGGGCTAGGGAAAATTATAGGAAAGGCTGAGGTCCATATTTTTACCTGCATGGTGGGCACCAGGGTTCCTAAAACTCTGGAGATGATCTGTTTGTACAAAGCTGGAGGGGACAGCAGTGTAGACACACATACAGCCTGGACTTTCCCTGGAGAATACATGGAATACCCCCAAAGACCTAGAGAGAGATCCTAGAAAGAAGCAACGGTTTAGGCAGGATGGGTTAGACTAGGACACATTAACAAATAAACCCTCCATCCCAGGGGCTGAACATAAGATTTATCAGTTGCTCATGTAAAGTTCAATGCAGATCAGCCTGCCCTCATTCATCTTGCAGCCATAATATCTGGAATACATGGACTTCAGGGTTGTCACTGTAGAAAAAGACAAGGCTGGAAGATCCCGTGGGGTGTTTTCAAGGGCCAGGCCTAGAAGTGCCTTACATCACTGACATCCACATCTCTTTGGACAGAACCAAGTCACAAAGTTCCATTCTAACTGCAAAGGTGGCTGGGAAGTGGAGGAGTTTGTGGATATTTGGTGAACACTAACAGTCCTGCCACTGTCAGGGAACCTCAAAAAGGGGAAAACAGGAAAGCTGTATGGCCACACTGAACTCTTGTACTATCAGTTGGCATCATCCAATGATGTGGTCAAAACATAGCCTTACTTGTTACGCAAGCTGGCAAAACATATTCAGTTGACATAGGAGTCTTCCCTTAAAGTTTTTGTGGGGCTTGGCTTTCCCTTCCAAGGTCCTCATGGCACAGCAGCAAGTGATCTAAGAGAGAGGGCAAGGCAGAAACCATAGTGCTTTTTATGCCCTAGTCTCTGAAGTTGCACGCAGCTATTTAGAAGCAGATCATTAAGGCCAGCCCACACTCAGGGAGAGAGTAATTAAACTCCATCTCTCCCTCTTTTTTTTTTCTTCAAGTTTCATTGAAATACGATTGACATACAGCACTGTATAAGTTTAAGGTACACAGCATAATGATCTGACTTACATACATCATGAAATGATTATCACAGTAAGTTTAGTGAACATTCATCATTTCATATAGATAGAAAATTAAAGATATAGAAACAAAGTTTTTTGTTGTGATGACAACTCTTAGGATTTGATACACAGCCGTGTTAATTTTATTTATGTTGTACATTGCATCCCAAGTAATTATTTATCTTATAACTGGAAATTTGTACCTTTTGACTACCTTCATCCAATTCTGCTTTCCCCCACATTCCACCCCTGGTAACCACAAATCTGATCTTATTTTCTATGAGTTTGTTTGTTTTTGAAGAATAATTGACCTATAATACTATGTTAGTTCCTGTTACACAACATAGTGATTTGATATTTCTATACATTTCAAACTGATCAGCATGGTAAGTCTAGTTATGATATATCACCATACCAAGATATTACATATAAACCCCACCTCTTGAAAGGAGGAATATAAAAGAACTTGTGGACATATTTTAAAACCACAACAGTCTTTCTAGAATTTATTTTAAAATATGAATTTCCTGGGAATTTCCTGGCAGTCCAGTGGTCAGGACTTGGCACTTTCACTGCCATGGGCCTGGGTTCGATCTCTGGTCTCGGAATTAAGATCCCACAAGCTGCGTGGCAGAGAAAAAAAAAAAAAGGAGTGAGGGGGACTTCCCTGGTGGTCCAGTGGTAAAGAATCCACCTTCCAATGCAGGGGATGCACGTTCAATCCCTGGTCAGGGAACTAAGATCCCACATGTTGTGGGGCAACTAAGCCCACAAGCCACAACTAATGACCTCGAGTGCCTCAACTAGAGAGCCTGCATGGCACAAACTACAGAGCCCACGTGCTCTGGAACCCATGTGCCACAACTAGAGAGAAGCCTGTGCGCCACAATGAAAGATCCCCTCGTGCCTCAATGAAGATCCTGCTTGCCACAGCTAAGAACCGACGCAGCCAAAAATAAACTAAAAAAAAAAAAATTCCCCCCCATTGCAAAGCACTGATTGTCCCACTACCATTTCCTCATTTACCTTCCCAGTTGACACGTAATACTTAATCATATAAATTATTCCATAGAAAAGGTTCTGCTTTGGGCCACCTATTTAGTTTCAATGACCTGTCTGCAATTCCCGTGTCCAAGTAGCATTAATTATTGCAGTGGTCATAAAATTTAGCTACAAATTCTCTAGCACTTCAGACTTTAGATGTACAAATGATTACAGTACATTCTACTACGGGTAACAATAAAGTGGTTGGGGTGGGGAGGTGGATAGTAAAGCCTCCTCAGAAGAGGATGTTGACACCATCTATCCTTGAGGGAGCAGCAACTAGAGGGATAGAGACCCAGTCTCAGGCCAGGCAGTGATCATGCTGAGGGTGAGATAAACCAGGGGGGTGTGTGTGTGTGTGTGTGTATTTTGAAGGAAGAGTTCAACAACAGGAACTTCCTTACAGATCAGACTTGGGGGGAGGTGGCAGTAAGAACTGCAGCTGGCAGCCCATCTTTTTTTAGAAACCCCCAAACTCTCAGGACCCGGGACGTCACTCTGCAGGTGTGGGGTACCATCTGCTGAAAGATCTGAATCATGAAAGGAGCAACATCGCATTTGCATCCTGTAGAGATGTGCGCTCCCCACCCCCCACTCTACCCAATCCAAGATGGCACAGCATGGGGCACTGGGTCAGAAGATGCACTGTTGCGGGGGAGGGAGATGACATAGGCCTCACCCGTGGGCTCATCCAAGACATCTGTCAGAACCAGCAGAAGGGGAGAGTGGGGGGCTTCTGATTGCAGAAGGGTTGGGAGGCTACTCTGGAGCTGAGCTGTTTGCCCCTGGGATCTGGGAACCACATGGCCACCAAGGCTGATAGTCAGTGCCAGGACCTCCATCCTCCGCCTTGAGGAGTTTCAGTCTGGCCACATATGGCCATGTGAGTTTCAATCTGGCCACACAGCAAGGTACCCTCCCCGAACCCCATGAGACACAGAAACAGAAGGAAGAAGGCTATCATCTAGGAATTAAAGTATTAAACTTCAGTATAATAAACAGAAATCGGTTTTGAGAAGGTAAGCCAAGAAATTGTCTATACAAATGTGATTGAGCTTATAAACATCCCAAACCACAAAGATGCCAAGAGTGCAGTCACAGAGACTTATTCTTCGATGGGATTTCAGTTTGTGAATGGTGGATGATACTGTTGGATGCCTTCCCAGTGATCGTTCTACCTCCCTTCTCCTTGGCTAACAGAGCCCCCAAATTATAAGGGGCAGTAGTATGCTCAGATTATTCAGGTCTGGTGTAATGATTCTTATTGTTTTTTCAGATACTCAATTTCCCAGCCTTCCCCCTTGTAGCCAAAGGAGGCCAGAAAACCACTTTGGGTCATTGAGATGTTCAGAGGAGGTCTGCTGTAGGCTTTAGGAAAGACTTTGTTTTTAATTTAAAGAAGGAAACCAGCAGAGAAGAGAGCTGGCTGATACTACGTGTTCCTCCTTCTTCCTGCTTAAAGGTCTGTATGATGCCTGGAGCTCCTGCAGTCTTCTTATAACCATGAAGCAGCACACAGGAGGATCCGAAGGCAAACTGCTGATAAGGGTGGGGCAGAAAATAAGGTGTGATGACAAATTTTGTGTCAAATGATTGGTGCCCAGATATTTAGTCAAACATTATTCTGGGTCTGTCTGTGGGGGTGTTTTTGAATGAAATTCGTTTTTTGAAAACTTTTAAAAAATTGAGACATAGCTGATATACAATATTACATAAGTTATAGGTGTACAACATAGTGATTCATAATTTTTAAAGGTTATACTGCATTTACAGTTATTATAAAATGCTGGCTACACTCCCTGTGTTGTACAACATATCCATGTAGCTTATTTTATACATAATAGTTCATACCTCTTAATCCTCTACCCCTATATTGTCCCTCCCCCCTTTCTCCCTCCCCACTGGCAACCACTAGTTTGTTCCCTATGTCGGTGAGTCTGTTTCTTTTTGTTGTTATATTCACTAGTTTGTTTTAATTTTTAGATTCTACACATGAGATATGCAGTATTTTTTTTACTGTGTCTGACTTATTTCACTTAGCATAATATGCTCGAAGTCCATCCATGTCGTTGCAAATGGCAAAATTTCATTCTTTTTATGGCTGAGTAGTATTCCACTGTAATTTTTTAAAATATTTATTTATTTATTTATTTGGCTGTGTTGGGTCTTTGTTGCTGCACATGCACTTTCTCTAGTTGCAATGAGTGGGGGCTCTTCTTTGCCATGGCTTCTGTTATTGCGGAGCACAGGCTCTAGGCACATGGGCTTCAGTAGTTGCAGCACACAGGCTCAATAGTTGTGGCACACAGGCTTAGTTGCTCCATGGCATATGGGGTCTTCCTGGAGTAGGGATCAAACCTGTGTCCCCTGCATTGGCAAGTGGATTCTTAACCACTGCACCACCTAGGAAGCCCCCTCCACTGTAATTATGTACCACATTTTCTTTATCCTTGAATGAGATTTGAATTGGCAGACTGGGTAAAGCAAGTTGCCCTCCCTGATTTAGGTGGGCCTCATCCAATTAGTTGAAGGCCTGAATAAAGCAACAAGCCTGAACTTCCTGCAAGTAAGAGAGAATTCTTCCTGCCTGATGGCCTTCAAACTAGGACAGTTTTTTTTTCATGCTTTTGGACTGGAACTAAAACACTGGCTCTCTCTGGGTCTTGAGGATGCTGACTCACCCTGAAGATCTTAGAACTTGCTGGCCGCCATAACTGTGAGAGCCAGTCTCTCTCTTTCTCTCCCCCTATTGTTTCTGTTTCTCTGAAGTACTCTAATACATGGGGGAAGCCTGAGTCTCCATCAATACCACTGGTCTGCTGCACCAGTCCTGATGTTGGTCTGCATCACCATGTTCTTGACACACGACGAAATGTTCTCATTGTTCAAGATGTTTAGTCAGTCTTTTGTTACTTGCAGCAAAAGCATTCCTAACTGGCCCTGGATAATGGATATGAATTCTCTTTCATTCTCAATTTCATTGTACAAAATAATCACCCTGGGAAGAGCCACCCTTCAGAAATTGTGGTGGTACTTAAGACTGTATTTGTCACAAGCTTCCAAGGAATTCTATTAGGTTCTGAGAAACACTGGACTGTAGCAAATAGGGAGGTAGCAGGCATAATAGTAAGGTGGAAAATACTCATATTGAAAGAAAGCAGGATAAAAAGCTGAATATACTATAAATGATTTAGCTATTTAAAGAGATATATAGAAAAAACTGGGCAAAAAAGGCTAGACAGAAATTCACTTCTGGCAGTGGTATTTTGACATTATTTGTTTGTTTTCCATAACTTCTATAAACAAAGCCCGCCTTACTCCAGTGTGTGGTTTTAGTGGGGGAGAACCTACATGTACTTAAAAGAACAGCGTCCTCTTAGTCCTCCTTGCCCATCCTGGTGATCTTCTGACTACGAATTCAGCTTCCTGGTTACCAAGGAATGCAGAAGTGAGATGCCTCTCCATGTGCATATTTCAGTCCCTGACACATAAGACTCCCCCTTGTAAATTGATAAGTTAGCATTCGTGTTGTTTTGTCAACTGTGAGCCTGGATAATGTGAGTTGGATAAAACAGACAAGACTGAGTTTTTCTCACCTAGACCCTGGCTTGTGGCAAGGCCCTTTGCCAGGGCTGGCAGGAGCCAGAAAGACCAACACCCACATTAACTGCGACCAAATTTTAAGCATCTACTATGTGTCAAGAGTGAGGCTTAGCACTTCATAAACCATCTCATTTAATCCCCAGAACAATCCTGTGAGGTAAATACTGCTGGCATAAAACCAGGAGGAACAGAGAGCACGGGTCTAGGTGTAATGGGAACACCAACTCATAGGTGCAGACTCGAGGGGAAAGAAAGATAAAATGTCCTAGGAAAAGTTAAAGCTACAGAAATAAAAAGTGTTCAGAGACCGGATTGAGGTTCTGGAGGGAGATGCAACCTGAGACTTTGCAGGTACGGGGTGGGGGGGTGGGGGGTGGGGGCGGGAGGAGGTTCTCCCTAATGTAAAGATAAAATAAAATCCCCTAAGGAAAAGTGAAAATAAGATGACTCCCCTGTAGAAGGAACAAAGAAAATGGACCCAGTGTGGCTAACAGGGACACAAAATAAAATGGAGCCAGGCAGTCACAACAGGCTGGGAGTTCAGTCATGTGCTCTGTATTCTTAGAAAAACCACGAACAGACAGTTATAAGGGCTTCTGATTCTGCTAAGGGTCCTGCCTGAAAAGCCCCTAACAAGAAGCTCCAATGACAACAAATCATAGAAAAGTTTCAGTTAAGCTGTAAGGACTTGTGGTCAGTCTGCAAGGGCCATCCAATTCCCTTACAAGCTTCCCAACTGTGGCTTCTGCTTTTAAAAATCTATCACCTCCTTCATGCGTGGGAAATGTACTTTCCCTCACAGCCTAAGGTTGCATATCCCATTTGCAAACCTTTCAAATAATAAAGCTGTCCTTTTGCTTTAAGACAACCCTGACCCTTTACCGGGATTTATTTCTGATTTAGGACAACACTAGCACTGCAAAAGGAGGGAGTTATCCAATGAGTTTAAAAAGGATTTAGGACTCACTTTGAACTGCTATTTACTTAGAAGTGTCAGGGAGGAATAACTTTCCTTCTACTCTTTTACATTCAGTGACTGAGGGCATATGAATTTAACTCACAAAAGACATTAACAGGAGAAAAAGGTATATAATTCCATTAAAATTTTACATACACAGGAGTTCACAGAAGGGAAGTGAAACTGCTGTTGAACCCAAGTTCACATGCCTCACCCACAGTGAAGTCAAACAAACCAAAATGTCGAAGTTTGCAGCAGAAGAAAGGTTGATTGCAGGGCCATGCAAGGAGAATGGTCAGCTTGTAGTCAAAAACCCAAACTCTCCAATGGCTTTTAGGGAAGATTTTTTAAAGGCAACATTTGGGGTGAAGGCTGCAGGGTGCATGACTTTCTTCTGATTGTTTGGTGGTATTCTCGGAATCTCAATCATCAACCTTCTGGTTCTAACCTGTTTGGGGTCTCAGCATGTAGTTAAATTAAGGCCCTCTAGGTGGGGGCCTTAGTTCCTGCTGAATACTCAAAGATATGAACCAGATACATATATATATTTTAGATATATATATATATATATATATATATATATAAAAAACACATATATGACTTGAGGAGGAACTAGGACTATTTTTACGCTTAACTATTATTTCTAGACTTCTTTTCCTTTGTTTCTGCATTCCCTCACTTACCTTGTTAGTAACCGCTAGAATCTGCTCTTTGGAACTCAGGAAAGGGCTAGGAGGCTAAAGTCTTTTCCTACAAATTAGAGGTGGGGGAGGGGGACGGGGAGGGGGACACAGAGGGGCTTTTGCACAAGACCCCAGCAGGGTCCTGATTATTTTCAATCCCCTTGTCTTTGATATTCCTCAATCCAAAAGGGAAACACATACAGGACAAGAGAGGGAATAATGTTGTGGATAGAGATATTAATCATAAACTGAGCAGAGAAATTCGGTTTGAGGACTGTTTCAAAACTGAAAGGAAAGATTAGACTCAAAAGCTTATATATCCTTCTTAACAAAGGTAAGAGGTTTTGGATATCAAAGGACAATTTCTGGACGGGTGACTAGGAAATATATGTGGGAACCAATGGAAGATAACGGTTATCTTTTTTTCTTAAATAAATTTATTTATTTATTTTATTGGCTGTGTTGGGTCTTTTTTTTCTGTGTGCAGGCTTTCTTTTAGTTGCAGTGAGTGGGGGCTACTCTTGGTTGTGGTGCACGGGCTCCTCACTGCCATGACTTCTCTTATGCGGAACTCGGGATCTAGGCGTGTGGGCTTCAGTAGTTGCAGCATAGGGGCTCAACAGTTGTGGCTCACGGGCTCTAGAGCGCAGGCTCAATAGTTGTGGCGCAAGGGCTTAGTTTCTCCGTGGCTGTGGGATCTTCCTGAGCAGGGATCTGAACCTGTGTCCCCTGCACTGGCAGGCGGATTCTCAACCACTGCGCCACCAAGGAAGCCCAAGGGTTATCTCAATAAGGCTTATTTCTGCAGATTTATCTGGGATGCAGACTCTGCCTTTTGGGATAAGAGTAGCTCTCCTCCTCCCCATGGGGAAATGTATGCCCTGTTCTTAGGCAGATAAGGGCAGACAACTGTTTTTTCTGTACCTAGTGAGTCTCAATTGCCTTTCGCTCAAAACCATCCTTTTCCCAAAGAGGCATATTTCGAAGTGGCATATTCTGGTCCCTGCCAGAGGTAGTAAGGACCACACAAATAACGGTTAATTCCATAATCTTTCCTACATTTTACCCCCACTTAAATAACTCTTCACCTTCCCAAGGGGAAAAAAAAAAAAATCCACCATGCCACGTGGAAATTCTGATTCTGGAAAGGACACCGTGTTGCTCACGCTGCAGCTGTGACCTCCCAAATCCCAATCTGGGAGACAGAGAGGGCGAGGCAGAGCGAGCCCCTTGGCCAAGCTCCCACCACGTCCCTGTCACTTCTCCCTGGGATTAAGCAGGTTCTGCAACCGCTCGCTCCGCCCTCCCGCAGCCGGCAGAGCGCTGAGGACGACTAGGCGCTGCCCCACCTTTTGCCTCCGCAGCAGCCAGAGGCGGGGAAATACGTTCTCTTCCGGCCTTTCCCTCTCCACACCTACCTGATGTCCCAGAGCCCACAGTCGCCAGCCTGCTGCCCCCAACAACCACGACCCCAGCCTTTGCGCAAGCGGAACCAAGGCAAAGGGTCCGCCGGGGCGCAGCACTCTGCAGGCCCTCTGGTGAAGTTCCGGTTCTCCGCTCTAGGAAGCCGGGAGGACCGCGGCTCACTGGTTCTGACCGCGCTTGCTCACCCCACAGAGCTTAGGTTCTCTTCCAGAGCTCTAGTTTAGGAAGTTTCAAAGTTAAACCGAAAACCAGGGATGGCTGTAGACCTTTAGGAATGAATTGAAATTCCTGCAGAATGAAAACGGGCACTTTTCTGAGCTCTCCAGCGTTGGCCAGGAACAGAAAAAAGCTGGCAGTTATATAAATCCCATTCACCAAACGGAGGAGCTAGGGGTCCTTGCAGAAACGGCTGCCCGGGTAGGGAGTGAGCCAGACGTGCCTGGGGCAGGGCAAGAAGAATTGGGGGCCAACATGAAACTGCTTCTTTTGGGCAAACTGCTTTGCACTTCATTGAGAATTATAGCTGCAGTGGACCAAACACATCTAATAAGTTTAAGTAAGTCCACAAATTCATAATGGCATCAAAAAAACACCCAATACCTTGAAAGTGAGGAAAACCTTACCCACCCCCACCACCAAGTACAGAGGCCCCTCCATGTCCCCTGCCTCTTTGTAGAAAAGCTGAATAGCAGGCTCAAGCAGTTAACGATTAGGACAAGCATGTCACAGAATCTTTCAGTGTCTGGTGCACATTCCTGAGTTGTTTTACAGGTGCTGTAACTGCCACCAGAGGGAAAAAGCTAACTGCATGATGACTAAACTGTAGCCATGGTGTAAGCTGCTCTATCTTGAGCAATACTGGATCTATGGCTGGCACAATTCCAAGAACTGGCCTCAAGAGACTGGGATTAACCTTATTACTCATAATAATCTATATTTTTGTGGGCATCAAAATAATTGTAGCTTGCTCTACCCATATATGTAAGTGAGCAACTAAAATTGTCAGCAAAGAGATGCTACAGACCTAGGTTGACATCTTCCACTCTAAGACTACAGCACCCTATGTCAGCATGAAGAAGTTACGGAAGATGGACCCTTCACGCCTAATCCCATAGAAATGGAATGGTGTCTAACAGTGGGGATTTGTAAGCAACTAATTTGCCTTTTTCCTGTTTGCCTATTTCTGTTCCCCTTAAACCTCACAAAAGTGAGATCACTAAGTAACATTTAACCTAACTCCTGACTTACTCTCTACTAAGTGCACACAATACCTTACCTAATCTATTGATCCTTTCTCTAGATTAAAAGAAGCAGAATTGAAAAATTAAGTAGTTAAAGAATGACTGGCTCTCTACCCTGACCAGCCCCTTTAGCCATCCTGCAGGCAGATCCTACCGGTGAGATAATATCTGAAGAAGGATCATGAGGAGTCAGCTAGCCTGGATGCTGAAAAAGACACAGACCTTGACCTCTTGTCTCAAAGGTTCACTGAGAGTCTTTCCTCTTTTTCTTTTTAAACACTGTCATGGCTTAGCAGAATCTTTGGAATCGGTTTTAGGGACATGAGTCTGCCTTCTCCCCAGATTGCCAGCCTTCTGATTAAAGCAACTTTCCTTTCTACGGTTGGCTTTAAATATATATATATATATATATATGCACAACATGAGAGTTGCAAGTTAAATTTTATTTGGGGCAAAATGAGAACTGCAGCCAGAGAGACAGCATTTCGGATAGCGAGGGGAGGAGCCAGGATATATAGGAGTTTTGCAACAAAGGAGAGGTAGTCGGGAACTTCAAGAGATTATCCTTAATTAAAGGGAAGCAGATATCTCAAGTTAAGGAATTTAGTGCTATTCTATGTATGGGAGGATTCAAGAATCTGGGTCACTGAAATCATTCCTTTGATATGCTCCTCAGCTATCTGGGCCAGTATCCTGACACATCCTGAGTTTCCTCAGGGCTCTCCACAGGGAGTAGCTGCAGTTTGATGCCTGCTAGATGGCAGGCATTCTTTTCTGCCCTGAGTTACCTCAGCTCACCTTGGAGGGCTACAGTCCATAGATGACTGTGACATCCTTTGCTTGATATGGCAGGAAATATTCCATTTCTCAGATATTCCATTCTACTTATAAATATTCCATTTATGAGTCCCTACTCTTGGTCAGAAATTTGGCCAATGTTTGGGAGACATTACATAACTAAATTTTGTCCCACGGTGCTGGGAGGCTCATCCCAGATCAAACAAAAACCCTTGTTGATATGCTACTCCAGGTGCTAATTTTTGGATCAGGCACTGTTGAAAATTAAAGATTCTCTGGATCCTCTGTCTTACTAATCTAATTTTGATCCAGGAAATGTTTTCCCTAGTTGTGTCTTCCCATATCTAGAGTTGTACTATTATAATCATTGATCACATACAGAACTATATATTTGATCAACTGCTTCAAGTTGCCTAATCATCATTATTTTTGTTGGTGGCTTAGTCACACATTCAGTAATACAAGAAATGATAATCTTGTAAAACAGGCAAAATGCAATGTATATAGCTAATAACCGTAATAGAGTTATAAGTAAATATTTAAGCCAAGAACTTCGCACACCAAACCAGTTTTTGAAGAGGTTGTCAAGAGTAGGGAGTAGGTCACTTAGGGTGGAAATCTTACTTTTCATATGGGTAATTAAACATTATTTTAGAGGATTTATCTGGTATGAAACACATATTCAGTTTGAATTGTGGCACAGGTACCTCCCTAAGATGTTGTAAGGATGCCAAGGGCCATGCAGTTTTGTAGCACTGCTTTTTTTTTTTTTTTTTGTCATAGAGACCTAAGAATTCAGTAGGCTAGTATATTTCCCAAAGTCATAAAGTTATAAATCATATTTATCAGTTCATTCACTCCCATATTATTGATTCCTGATTTGGATGAAATAATCAGATTTTCCATCATTTGTTACATAGTTTAGTGGTATTATCTAAAGACCATCAGAAACTTATGTTTGTTTAAAAAGTTCTTTTTATGAGTCTTCTTGAAAATCTTCATTTTGTAAAAGCATTGGAACAAAACTCACAATAGCATGGTTAAAGATTTGAGTACAATGTAATTACTAGAAAACTTGGATATTTCCACAACATATAACATTTTAGAATAACTAGAATTATGACATTATATCAAGACATCTTACAATATGTATCCATACACGATAACCTAAAGGTCCTCTCCAATCACTTGACAATGTTTCTGAAGTAATTAAACATACCAAACAAACTTAGTTAGTTTAACATTTATCTCTGAGTTGTCTTAGGATGTTTTTTTGAAGTGTCCGGGAGTCAGCTGGAGGCTTAAAGAGCTTTAGTTAGATTTTGAGAGTTTTCTAAAAGTATCAGAAAAAGTTTTAAAACACAACAGGATCATAGGTCACTGTGAAACAATACTTACTTATTTAACAAAAGTTGCAAAATGATTAAAAGAAAACAACAAATACAGATCACTTAAGGGCACAGAAACTCACACAATCTGTTTCATATATCTGCATGGTGCCTATTTCTCATGTGGAATAGTCTGGAAACAAAAAGTACAGGGTAAATGCAACCATTCAACAATGTCATCAGGAAATAAAATCCTATGTGTTTTCTGACAATTATAACATTTAGGATAGAGTCAGGTACACAGGGTCACTAGGTATATTATAAGAAGATGTTCACTACACAAATCAGACCCAACACAAACATGTTAAGAACTGGAGAAAAGAGAATGTCAGAGAAAGTCATCAATTGAAGAAGGTGTAAAATCAGTGGGGTGGGTGGACATGTTGGAGCTTGCTGGAAGATGCAAATTATAGACTGGAACATAATGATAATTAGAAGCAAGTAAAATTATGTAACTTTCCAATAGTTACCTATTTTAAAATACACTTTAGGGGGACTTCCCCAGATAGAAAACATTTTAAACAACACTGTCATCAGATAAGGCCACTGGGTGTGTTGGAGTAAGGCCTAAGCAAGAGCATTCTGTGATCATGTCATCACGCAGGATCAAAAGAGAATTATGCAATCACAAAAATGATGAAATACAAAGCTGATGTTTCCTTACAAGTTAATTTTAGTTCTAGTCCCTTCTTTTTGCCATCCAAATAACCCAACTGTTACTGATTCCAAGGTCTCTCTGCTCACTACACAACAGGCCAACGACTTTATTCGAAAAACTGGCAGACTGAGAAGATGGTAGACTAGTGTCTCCGAAAAACCATCTTATCGGGGTCTGGATGCCAGCTTCTTTGATAGAATCAGAGAGGGAGAGGCAGGAAAATAAAGTAAAAAGTGTATAGTCTTGCAAAATATCTCCTGGCATGACTAGCCTTGGGGAAGGTATGTGTGTTAACTTCAGAGGTGGGTAGGGTTCCCTGACACAGACCATTGTGTATGATTAAAGCAACAAAAAGCAAAGGTTAAAGTCAAAGAAACAGATCCAACATGGAATCCAATTTAGCTCTTCCCTGTTACACAACCAGTTTTAAGACATGTTTTCTTTCTTTTCCATCAGTAAAATGTAATTTAATTCCTCATACTTTCTTTACTGAAAACACACGTTCTATTTTCCTACTGTATATTGAAATGGTTCCGTATTATTTCTATTGGCTTTAATTACATGTTTAAATTAGAATCCTCAACTCTTAAAAACCTTATTTCTAGTGAAAGTTAAGAAGTAAGCAGTTATGAACTGTTTTTTACATTAGCATTCTGTAGATTGGTGAACATAAATATCAGTGATAATTTCTAAAAACATTTGTTTTCTTAAAGAAAACATCTCAGGGTGGCACCAAACATTTTCATTAATAATCCTGAATACCTTTAGTTTCTCTATTTAGTAATTGATGTCTCAGTATCTTATTTTTTTTGGAAATTATCTATTCTATAAACTTCCATTACTTAAACTATCATAACTCTAGAACTTTGGGTTACCAAATATCTGTAAGGATCATTTTAAGTAAACATTTCTAAAATATAATTATTTTTAAAGAGTTTATCCAAAAGTTCTTATTTACATTTAAAATCTCATCATATCAAGTTATTTTCCTTGTAACAGATATAATAAGGTCTTATTTGATTTCTATTAAACCTAGGTACAATAAAGTATTGTTGCAATGCAAATAGAAATGATTGTTCTTTTTCCTCTTGCGAGCCAGGAAAACAAAGAGAATGTCAAACAGGCTAGAGGAGAAAGATAACATGGCCTGAAAGAGTTAATCATTCCTTCTTTTACTTTAGCTATCACTGATCTGTAGTAACTAAAAATTAACTTCCTTATACTATACCAATTACACGTGACACCTATCGCCCTTAACGCTGTGTGAGTTACATCCTGCCTCTCACTTGCTAAACTTATTTACAACTTGGAAGCTGCATTCCATATTACCGATGTAACAAATCACCCTCTATATTTTGTTCTGCATTTCAGAAAGAAGGTCTCCGGCCAATAAACCTTCTGTGCTTTTTTAAAATGGTGTCTATTTCTTTGTAAAAACTTCTCGTTTTGTTCATGTATGGCTTTCCTGATTTTATTTAGTTGTCTACCTGTGTTCTCCTGTCTTACACTGAGCTACTTTAAAGTTATTACTTTGAATTCTTTGTCTAGTTCTTAGATCTCCATTTTGTTACTTTTGGCTGCTGAAGTTTTATTAGTTTCCTTTGTAATGTAATATTTGCCTGATTCTTCATGACCTGTGTATCCTTGCACTGGTCTGTCATTTGAGGATGTAATCACCCTTTTCAGTCTTTCCAGGCTGGTTTAGCAGAGAAAGACCTTCACCAGTCAGCCTCACCTGGGAATCTGGATGGGCCAGCTGGTAGCATTCTTCGGTGATCGGGACATAATGATAGAATCTGTGTGGTCCAGGACCAGCTGTCAGTGTTCTTCAGTTGGGCAGGGCTTCTGGTGGGTCTTTCTAGTCAGACAGGGCTGCTGGCAGGATCAGCTGGTTGGGCTCCATGGTTGGCTGAGGCTAACTGGGAGGACTCTGTGATTAGGCAGGGGCCACATTTAGGCATGTCCATGCACAGAGGCCATGAGACTAACCATTGAGATCTGATTGCACAGACCACAAATTACCTAGCTCATTTTCCTGTTTGTTTGTTTTTTTCTAGATATTCCCATGTAGTTTAGCCATGGCAATTTCCCTAGTGTTCTGTGTTTTGATTATTATTGCTTTGTAGTGTATTTTGAAATCACGAAGTAGGATATTTCCAGCTTTGGTCTTGTTCAAGGTTGTTTTGGCTATGCAGGGTCTTTTGTGGTTTTACATGAATTTTAGGATTGTTTGTTTGATTTCTGTGAAAAAAACCATTAAAACTTTTATAGGGGTTGCATTGAATCTGTAGATCATTTTGATAGTATGGACATTTTAACAATATTAATTCTTCCACTCCAAGAACACAGGATATCTTTCCATTTGTTTGTGTCTTCTTCCATTTCTTTCATCAATATCTTATGGTTTTCAGTATACTGATCTTTCACCTCCTTGGTTAAGTTTATTAATGTATTTTAATTTTTTGACGTTATTGTAAATGCAATTGTTTTCTTAATTTCTTCTGTAGATAGTTTATCAGTGTTTAGAAATGTACGATATTTTTGCGTGTTGATTTTCTCTCTTGCAACTTTACTAAATTTTGTTTATTAATTTTAACAGTTTTGTTTTTGTTTGTTTTTGTTTTTGTTTTGTTTTTTGGTGGAGCCTTTAAGAGTTCCTGTATATAAGATCATGTTATTTGCTAACAGACAATTGAAGACTGGCTTCCTACAGGGAAAGACCTTCACCAGTCACCCCTGCTATTGAGTCTGGGGCATATCAGAGCTTTTCTGGTGATTTATTCTCTGGGCTTGGTGTGTATACTTCCCCAATTAGAAAGATTTGTCTGTTTCTTTTTTTCAGGAGCTCATAATCTCTTGCTCCCTCTGGTGTCTGTCTGCAGCACTTCGGGATTTACGACTACTGCCAAATGCCCCTGTTCTTTGTTCTCAGCAGCCCCTAGGCATCCAGACTATGCTTGTTCCCTTTGGTTCTCCAGGTCAGGAAAAACAGAAAACAGTCCCTCAGTCTATCCCACAAAGCAAACAAACAAACAAACAAAAAACATGACAAGTTGGACACATGTTTCCCTCTTCCCCTTCCTGCCAAAGGAGAAACCACATTTTGGGTGTTTTCTTCCTTTGAACTGTGCTTTGCTGGCAGGTGGATGGGTGGTAGTGGGTAAAATGCAACTGTTTTTCTTCTCCAGTTCAAAACAGCTGTACTCGGTTTTGCACTCATCTGTGTTACTGCAACTTCCTAGCTGGTTTCTGGAGTTCCTATAAATGTACTTTGGTCCATATGTTGTTGTTAAATTAGTGTCTCTTTAAAGAAATGAGAAGTGGGACTTTCCGTTCCACCGTATCTTTTAGTTGACTACCCTGCCTTCATTTTTAAAGTTTGACCTCTGAAAGCTTCTAATCTGTACCACTACCACTCCTTTCCTCTTGCCCTGCATCTGGGCAAGCTGAGAACAAAGCCTGGACACTCCCTCTTTTGGCATCAGAGAGAAGTTCAAACCATGAAAGCCCTGCTTCATGCGTGAAGGAATTTTCACCCCAACCTCTTCCCTTAATTATGGTAAAAGCCAAGCCAATTTCCTTTCTTTGCTTTCTTATGCCATTTTCAGACCTACTTAGGAGACTACTTTACTTATCCCAGGGAAGAGGGGACTTCCCTGGTGGTACAGTGGTTAAAAAGCCACCTGCCAATACAGGGGACATGGGTTTGAACCTTGGTCTGTGAAGATCCTGTAACAGGGAAGAACTAAATTGGACTCCACGTTCGATCTGTTTCTTTGCTTTTCGCTGCTTTTGTTACTATAATCATACATGATGGCCTTCCTCAGGGAACCCTGCCCCTCTGCCTGAATGTTGAACTAAAGTGCCTCTGTTCAGCTCACAGGCAGATAATCTGTCCTGCCCATCTGTGTGAATGGCTGCAGAAAAGAAGAAATTAACATATCCCCTTCCAAGGCTAGTCATTCCCAGAGATGTTTTGTAAGACTGATGGCCCTTTTACTTTACTTCCCCATCACCTCTCCCTCTCTATTCTGTCCTTTTGCTTTACTTCCTGACCACTTCTCCCTCTCTGATTCTATAAAACCAACTTGCATCCAGACCCCGATAAGATGGTTTTTTGGAGATACTAGTCTGCCATCTTCTCAGTCTGCTGGATTTCCAAATAAAGTCGTGTTCCTTGCATTAACACCTCGTCTCTGATTCATTGGCCTGTTGTGTGGTGCGCAGTGGGAGCTTGGACTCGGTTACATTCCCATATGCCGTGGAACAACTAAGCCCATGTGCCACAACTACTGACTTGTGCTCTAGAGCCCATGAGCCACAACTACTGAGCCCATGTGCTACAGTTACTGAAGCCTGTGTGCTCAGAGCCTATGCTCCACAACGAGAAGCCACTGCAATGAAAAGCCTGTGCACTGCAACAAAAAGTAGCCCCCACTCACCACAACTAAAGAAAGCCCATGTGCAGCAACGAAGACCCAACACAGCCAATAAATAAGTAAATAAATAATAAATTCATTAAAAAAATAAAAAAGAGATGGCACAATTAAACATGATAGGAAATAACAAGGGGGAAGAGCTAAAGATTCAGCAGATATTTATAAGATAAAGTATTTTGAATGACTATGTTCTATTCTATTCAAGGATGATAAAATTAAATGTTCCTAGAAAAAATATAAAATACAAAATCTGACTCAGGGAAAAATAAATGACCTGACTAGTTCTCTAACCATGAAAGAAACTGAATAACTATTTAAAACTATTCCCCAAAATGAGACACCTTATCATATTGTTTTACATACAGTATCCACCAAACATTCTAGAAAACAGAAAATTTCAGTCTTACAGCAAATTTTTCTGAAAATAGAAAAATGGGAAATACTAAAGTCTTTTTGTTAGCTTACCATAATTTTGATATCAAAAGACAAGGGCAGTTTGGAAAAGTATTGACTAACATTATTCAGAAACAAAAGTATAAAAATACTACAGAAATTTTGCAAAGTCAAATCAAAGCATATAAAAAACATAATACACGATGATCAAACTGAGCTTCTCCTGGAATGAAATATTAGGTCAAAGTTGGAATATGCATTAATGTTATTATTACCTTTCAATATCCATTCATGATTTAAAGTTCTAGTGAATACAAAAAAGAAAATTGCTTATGAATGTAGAATTAGAGAGAATCTCCTTAATTTGATTAAAAAAATGCCTATAGCAAGCATCATACAACTTGTATATCATTTAAATTATAGCAAATATCATATACAATTAGCAATGTAATAAAGATTATTGCATTAAACATAGCTGTTCAAAATAATGGTGGAGTACTAGTCATTTCAGTAAGAGAATAAAATGGAAAAAAAAAGTTATTTTAGGAAGGGAGGAAGAGACTGGCCATTACACAGAAAATCTAGAAAATCTACAGACAAATTGCTTCAACTTATAAAAGAAGTCATCATATTCATGTGATAAAAGATTAATAACCCAAACTGCATTTCTATACAGTAGCAAAGAAACAGCTAAGAGAGAAAAACAAAGATGCCATGTACAATAACAACCAAAGTATGTTAATTAGGAATAAGTCCAATAAAATATTTGCAAACTCTTATTAAAGAACATTTTGAAACTTTTTTGTTTTCAATTGTTATCACTAAGTATTATCTTGTATGCTGGGGCATCACTCAAGATTGGAGATCTGAAATAATAGTTTCTGAGCTTGAAAACTATCCCCATTCTCTGTCCTTAGAGTTATCTTTGAATGTCTGTGGTCCCAGCTAAATTGGAGTTACTTTAAGTCCTATTATAAAACAGAGGAAAGGAAACAAGTGGTATCAGGGTCCATAAGAGGCTCCTGGAACTGCTTATGCTATGCTTCTAACCTCTGCTTTCTCACCTAGAACGGGGGTGGGCACAGTATGACCTGTGAGCCAAATACAGCCTCACTTCTTCCATTAGGGATTGTCTACAGCTGCTTCCCTGCTAAAAGAGCCAAGCTGAGTAGTTGTTACCAGAGACTGTATGACCTGCAAAGTTAAAAATATGTACTATCTGGCCCCTTCAGAAAGCTTGATGACCCCCGCATGAGAATGTTAATACCATGGAGACATTAGCTCTCTCTTGTGCACTGCTTTAAGTCCAGAATGTGGAGCATTGGATGCTTTCTGCCCCTCCCCTGCACTCAGTGTCCTCTCCCCTTCTCTCTTACCCCTTGGCTTCTCTAGTAGGCATAAGAGGGTGGACTCAGCAATCAGTATCATTCAAGAGCAAGGAGATTGCCAAGCTCTGGTGGAAATGACCATAGCACCATGGCAAAGCTGTGTGCCTGGGATGCTGTCAACCAGGTGCTATGTGTGCAGTGCTTTGTAGATGACACGTGCACCCTGAAACTCACCACAACCCAAGACTATGGGATTCAGCTTTAAGAAGCTGTGGTCTCTTATGAAAGTCAGTAATGTACAAAACCAAGAGGATGACTGGTTTGGCCAAAGCACGAGACATAAACATTTGAACCTTGATATCAGGCAGCTGCTCAGAAAGCTGAGTGTGTGTCATGGTGAGATTTGGGAAAGGCTCTGATGAGAGTACCTTTTGGGAGTTCTCATACCATATATGTCTCAACTCTTAAGGTATAAAAGAATTTTATAATAATTTTCTTGATAAACTAAGAAACTGCTAAATAATGACCTCCATGATGGCCTAGGCTCAACATTATGAAACTTTATTAAAAGACACTAAAGAAAACTGAGATAAGAGGAGAGACATAAAATCTTTCAGGTAAAATATGTATAATTTAAAGATATCATTTCTCCCAGAATTAATCTATAGATTCAAAACAATTTCTTTGAAAATCTCAATCGAGTTTTCTGAGAACTTGGCAAGTGATTTTCAAAATTTATGTGGAAGAGCAAAATAGCCAGGAATTGGCAAGACACAGCAGAATAAGAACAAGACTGGGAATCATAGTCTAATATATATCAAGACATCTCCCAGAGCTGTGATGATTAAGCCAGCCAACATTATGGGCACAGAGATAACCAAGTGGACCAACAGTAAAGAACAGAGAGCCAGGAAACAAATCCAAGCTTAAACAGAAACTTGATGTAGACAGAGCTGACATTATGTATTAAAACACAGTTCATTCAGAAAAGGATGCTGGCACAGTTGCTATCCATTTAGAAGAAAATGAAATTGATCTTGTGCTTCATTTTACATACAAAGACCAAATACACATGGATCAAGATTTTTACGGATCCATATGCTCACCAGCATTTGATGTTGTCAGTGTTCTGGATTCGGCTGTTCTAATAGCCCGAGTGAAACCATAGGCACCAAAAGAGTAAAATGCCAGAGGTGGTCTTTAAAGATGGTGACATGAGAGGCTTCTAAACTTCCCACCTCCCATGGACACACAAAAGAAGTAGTTATACATGAAGCAATCCCCTCTGAAAGAAATCCGGAAAGTGGCTGAGTGACTCCTACACATTGGACAAGTGAGCAAATACCCACATTGAAACAGGTAGGAAAGTCTGAGGCACACACTTGCCATAAACCCCACCCCCAGCACAGTGCCAAAAACCAAAAACCAAAAACCAAACAAAAAACCCAAAACAGAGGGAACCCTCAAGTATCAGTTTCTGTCTGAAGAGTGAATGGTTTGGACTCCACAACTAGCACCTCAGTTTTTAAGATTCCTATCATAGGGATGGACCTCCAAAACCCTTAGCTCTGCAAGCCATGGAGTTTGTGTCCACGAGACCCACAAACTGCTATAGCACACAAAGAAGCAGTTATTAATGGGAGTGAACACTCACTGCAGCTATCATCCCAGTGCTCAGAGCTGAGGGAGCAGGAAAAAAATTGCCCATCTCCCAGTCTTTTCCTGAATGGAATCTATTTGCATACTTTAAAAGCTGCTACCTGGCATTTGTAGAGACATGGATGGACCTAGAGGTTGTCATACAGGGTGAAGTAAGTCAGAAAGAGAAAAACTAATATCGTATATTAATGCATATACGTGGAATCTTAAAAAATTGGTATAGACGATCTTACTTACAAAGCAGAAATAGAGACACAGACCTAGAGAACAAACATATAGATATCAAGGGGGAAAAGTGTGTGCGGGATGAATTGGGAGACTGGAATCCACATATATACACTATTGATACTGTTGCAGAAAAAAACTGATCCCATGAGAAACCAAGCACAACACTCGAAGAGTTGGAGAACTCAGGTTTATTGAGCCGGCGGACCCAGATGAGCTAACGCTCCAAAATTCTGGGGCCCCGTTTCAGGGGAGTCTTCTCCTTATATAGGTTAAAACATACAGCTATAATTGGTACAAACTGATTGGCTACAAATTACTAAAGGTCACGGGCAGTTACAGAGCACCGGAGTTGCCATGGGTTACACACATAGTAGGGGGTCCTAACAGGAACTTGTAGGAGCCGGACATTCCATTCCTATCAGGACTAAGGTCCCAATTTGTATTCTCACATTGGTTGCAGGTTGAAGTTAATGGTCACTTAACAAGTCTATGTGCAAAGGGTCTCCAACAAAGGCTTGGGGTGGGTGCCTGAGACCGAGACATTCTTCCCTTATCTGATCACTCTCAGTAATTCATTTTAGTGTTTAACTGAGAGTGGCGAGCAGGCCTTTGCAAGATAGAGGAGAGTAAACAGTTACAAGTATGGAAGTTTCAATTTCCTCATCAATACTGTATATAAAATATATAACTAATGAGAATTTACTGTGTAGCACAGGAAACCTACTCAGTGCTCTGTGGTGACCTAAATGGGAAGGAAATCCAAAAAAGAGGGAATGTATGTATACATATAGCAGATTCACTTTGCTGTGTGGTAGAAACTAACACAACATTGTAAAGTAACTATACTCCAAAAAAAAAAAAAAGCTGCTATCTGAGGTCAGGCTTCTTATTTAGCACAAATCTAGTGGCTGATGCATTCTTCCTCAGAGACCAGGGAAGACTGCAAACACTCCCCATCACCCTCCCCATCCTGCCCACCCCAAGTAGCCATTGTCTCACTGAAAGGAGCTTGTACATATGTCTTTGGCTCAGCTTTTGTGGCTGCTACCCAAGGGGACATCTCCCCAGATCACATGGCTCTGATAGCCAACAGGGCTTCCATTCAGGAGTCCCATAGACTATAGCAAACAAAGAAGCAGTTCTTAACTGGCTATCTCCCCAGGGCTCATTGTAGAGCAAGCAGAAATTCCCATCTCCCCAGTTTTTCCCTTAAAGGGGTCTATTTGCATACTTCAAATGTTGCCACCTGAGGGTCAGGTTTCAGTTCCAGCTTGCATCTATGGGCTGATGGCAATCCTCCAGAGAGGCAAGGAAAGTGTGGGAACATCTGCTTTGCCCTCTTTCTCTAGCCCACTCCAAGTCACCAGTATCTCTATGGGAGAAGGTTATACACATGTCTGCTGCTTGATCTTTTGCAGTTTCTGTCTGAGCAAAGGGCCCCTGGATTGCCTGACTCTGATAGACAACAGGGCACACATTCAGGAGTCCCACAGAACTGTGGTCAAAAAGTTCTTAATGGGTTTAGGAGCAACCATCCTATGGTTATATGCCGAAGGCCAGCTCCGGCGGGTCCAGGAGTACCCAAGGGATGAGTGGCGTCCGCGCAAGGAAGAGACGAGGAGGCCTGTGTCAGCTATGCAGGATCTCCTTCTATTGCTAGAGCTTTGTGTGTTTATATAGTAAGCATATCTCAGAAAAAATCTTTTTATTCTCCGAGCAGCACTGGTTTGGCTTGCAAACCCTGTGACTCTGAGGTAAGCATATGTAAATAACTTCTTAATCTTATATCTAAGCAAACTATAGCCCTTAGCACCCATATCTATGCCTATTGTCTATGTCTATACTTATGCTTGCTGCAATCAGGAGCATTCCTGAGTTTAAAGTATATACAAAAAGAGCCACCCTTCCCTTTTCTCCAGCATTTAGTAGCCTGAGGTGCCCACCTTTTCCACCAAGGAGTGGTGGGAGGGGACTTGGTGGGGCAGACACAGAGAAAGAATGTGTCAAACCCTGGTTCTTTCCTGAGGACATAGAAACAGGGAGGGGAAGTGGGTGGGGAAGTGGGTGGTAATAACCTAAACATTCCTCTCATTTCTGGTTCCCCAAGTGGTGCCCCTCTTCCTAGAAATATTTCCGAGTTTCCTCCAGGGAATGTTCTTCCGGGGACCTTGCTTCAGAGGGAAAGAACATGCTGGGCTAATCAAGATTCCTAGTAAGCATAGTATTACAAAGAAACAAAGAACAGAATGTAAAATGGGTAAAGATGGTCTGGGGCCTGTCCTTGCGGAGCGGTCTCCTTGAGATCCTCCTGTTCCAAAACGCCCTTCCAAGGAGTCCTCACCTTGTGGTCTTCCTTGGAGCCTGGTGACCTTGTCACAGCATTGGCTTGTCCAGATGGCTCCCAACAGTTATATACCCCAGCTGAAGGCAGAGGGCACAAATAAAAAAATCCTACCTCCCAGTTTCTTCCTTAGAAGGGCGTAGCATTATACTTTCCCAGATGCTGCCTGAGGTCTAGTTTCCAACCGGCCTGTATCTGGGTACTGACTGTGTAAGCAGCTCCTTTGCCCCTTTTCTGTTTGTTCATCCCTGTTTTTCTCAGACTGTAATCATAAAGATTAGATCACTAGGCAACATTTAACCTAGCTCCTGATTTCTGCTTTACTGAATGTACATAATGCCTTGCCTAAACTGTTGATTTCTTTCCTGGATTAGAAACAGTAAGAGTGAAGGATTAAGTAGTTAAAGAATGACTGACTCTTTACCCCTAGATTCCCTTTAGTAAATTTGCAGACAGACCCCACAGGCACAGGCAGACCATGCAGGCAAGAAAGCATCCAATTGCAGGCAGACCATGCAAGCAAGACAGCCTCCCAAGAAAAATTAGAAGTCAGCAGGTCTGCACAAAATGGAAAAATGACAAAGAATCTGACCTGCCTTAATGATTAACTGAGATTGTTTCCCCCTTTACCCTTTAAAAATTGTCATGGCTGAGCATACTCTTTGGAGTTGGTCTCTGGACATGAGTCTACCTTCTCCCCAGATTGCTGGCTTTTCTGAAAAAAGCATCTTTCCTTTTTGCTGACACTTGCCCCTCAATTATTGGCTTTTGAGAAGTGAGCAGCAGAACCTGAGTTCAGTAACAACAGTGAATCTCCCATTTAGGATATGGATGGGTATTGGCATACCCACAATTCCTGGGAGCCACTAAGAATAAAGGTGGCTTGGTCAATCACAAAGGTTTGTGACACAACCAGAAGCATGAACTAAGCTGATTGATGAGGTTCATCTCCTACACAAGACCAGTATCAAAACTAGGGAAGGTGGCAGCTTAAATCTATAATTATTTCAAAATGAAAATTTTAATTTAAAAAAAGAAATGTCAGCTGAGTTGTATTTCATTATATATAATAACTGAAATCAGGTATGTTAAACACAGTTTCAGAGATTCAGCTAGTGTTAGCCCACATCAAATAATAATTGAACAAAAGGCTTTTAAAAATCCCTGCAGCTTTGGATGGACCTAGAGACTGTCATACAGAATGAAGTGAGTCAGAAAGAGAAAAACAAGTATCAAATATTACACATATATCCAGAATATAGAAAAATGGTACAAATCAACCAGTTTGCAAGGCAGAAATAGAGACACAGATGTAGAGAACAAACATATGGACACCAAGTGGGGAAAGTGGAGGGGGAGGTGTTGGGGGGGGAATGAATTGGGAGATTGGGATTGCCATATATACATTATTAATAAGGAAAAAAATATCAAATTGTACACTTTAAATATAGGCAGTTTATTGTATGTCAATTGTATCTCAAAAAAAGTTCTTAAAGAAAAAAAAATCCCTGTAGCTTTAAACATTAAAACAATGATCTTTAGCTTATTTAAACTTCAGGATGCCATCCTGTGCCATCCAAAGTAAACAGGGATTAAAGCCATGAATGAGAAATGGTCAAAGATAAACAAAACTAGACACTACCTAACACAGTGAAGACAGATTGGGAGACAAATGCGAATTTATGTCAGGGAAAGGGGTTGGGGTCAGTGATGGGAAATTACAGAGAAAATATGAGGAATAGGGGATTCTGGTTAAAGAGACATAACAAAATTCTTGCTGAAGGCCGGCCAGGGTGGTCAGATACCAAGGGTGGGGGATGAGAAATTTGATCAGATATTGAGAGTGATCTGATAGTGCATGTGGAGGGTTCTCTCTAAACTGATTTAGCAATATTCTTGCTACAACTGGGTGATTCAGGCCAGACAATGACAGACACCAAGGTCAAGGCCTAGAGGGCTTAGAGGAGCTTGACTAACTTCAGCCAAGGAGAGAGTTTTTGTCAATAGTGTGGACTAAGAATGCTATCTACCATATCAGTAAACAAAAGATGTCACAGTCATTAGTGATTGCAACCACCCCCTGAGTCCTGAGGGAACTCAGGAAGGAAACAAAGATACCTGCCATCTAGTGGTTATCAGACTGCAGCCATGCCCAAGTGTGCACCTTAAGGAAACTCAGTGTGTGAAAACACAGGATACTGGCCCCAGATAGCTGAGGCTTTGAATCCTTTCCTTTGACGGCAAGCAAGGACTTTGCCCCAAGTCTGCACTACTTTTTTCTCTCAACTGTTTTTATTTCCCTTGTCTTGCATCTCTTCCTTTCCCTAACTAACGACTGCTTGAACCTGCCTGTTGCAACTCAGGGAAGGTCATGGAGGCTGCATGAAGCCTATTTCTTATAATCAAAGAAATGGGGGACACAGGAAGACTTTTGTGCCCAGGAACCCCACAGGGTCCTACTCAGTATCAGGCCTAGATTTTTGGTTCTTTTAGTCCAGGATGGTGCTTTTTGGTGACCTGAGGGACTTTGACCATAGTTAGCTTATTTCCTCTGTTTCTAAAACTTTTTTCATTTATTTTTCTTTTTTCTTTTCCCCTCACTTTTATATGGTTTGCTAGTATTGTTAGTTAGTGTTGCTATTATTGTTAGTTAATGTTGTTAGTATTGTTAGTAGTAGGTCACCATGATGCAAGGCCTTGAGGCCATCCTGGCTGATGTATAGACCCACACCGACAATTACCAACTCCTCAAGACCATTGGCCAGGTCACTTTGCTGAGGTGAGGTTGGCCCCGCACATCCTGATTGGCACAGGGGTGGCTGTGAAGGTCATTAGCAAGAGTCAGTAGAGCTAGAGGAGACTGTTCCACAAAGTCCAGAACATGAAGGCCCTGAATCACCCCAAGATCATAAAACTATTCAAGATGATTGCACTCTCCTTGGTTATGGAGTATGTTATCAGAGGAGAGGTGTTCAATTATCTACTGGACCACTGTGACATGAAAGAGAAATAGGCCCAAGGTAAATTCTGGCAAGTAGTGTCCAGTGTGTAATACTGCCACCAGAAGGGCATCGTCTACAGGGACCTGAAGGCTGAGAACTCACTTTTTGATGCTAATTCAATTATAAAAATTGTATATCTTGGCTTTAGCAATTAGTTTACCTTTGGCAGCAAACTGGATTCCTTCTGTGGCAGTTCCCCTTATGCTGCCCCAAAACTCTTCCGGGGCCCAAAATATGATGGCCCAACAGTGCATTTGGGAAGCCTATAGTCAACCTCTATACTATGGTCACTGGGTCCCTTTCTGTGGACAGAACTTCAGGGAGCTGCTGCAATGGGTACTGGGCATAATATACCACATTTCTTCCTTAATATTCATGGAGTGGGAAAACCTGCTCAAGAAATTCCTGATCCTAAACCCCATTGAGAGAGTCACTTGAACAGAAACCACAAAGAACCCATGAATTGATGAACAGGGACCAGGAGGAGGAACTGAAGCCTCACATCAAGCCACCTCCTGACTATAAGGAGCCTCAGCAGACTAAGTTGATAGTGTTTATGGGCTACACATGAGAAGAGATCCAGGACTCATTGATGGGCCAGAAGTATAAGTGATGACCGTCTATTTACAAGAGCTTGAGGGGTACCATCACCATGAAACCCATGCCCGCTGCTAATCCCACCAATAGCTGCAGTCTTTCCCATCCTGCAAGTCACTGCAGAGGGTCTCTACTGATCCAAAATAGACAGTTTCAACCATTTGCACCTTTAAGTCCTACTATAAGAATAGCAACACAGAAAATCAATGGCCAGGAGAGGACCGGGAGTCAGGGTAGAAGTTCAGCAGCATAGCCATTGCAGAAAATCAGTGGTTTTCATAGGCAGACATCTGTGTTTCAGCTCAGGCAGAAAGACTCTGCATGAAGCTCAAAGCAGAGTGGAATCAATCAAACATTCAATGGTGGGCAGCTAATACAAGAAAGAATGAGGAGGTCAAGCTGTGCTCCATGCACTTTACATAGAGCATGAATATCCTAAGCTCCATGGAGCCCAACAATATGGTGCAGGAGATCAAGCAGGTGCAGGGCACAAACAGTGTGGGCAGAAGCAGTGCAGAGATAAATGCTAGTGTTTGTGCATGACAAGTCCAGCCTAGGGGAGGTGTGCAAATGACTGTGATATTCTTTCTAGTGTTCAAATTAAGAGGCTGTGTGGCACCTCCATGGACTTCAAAAGCATCATGTCCAAAATAACTGCTGAGCTCAAAGGATGGCTAGGAGCTACCTGGGAGATAAGAGGAGAAGCCCCTTGGACATAGCTCAGGCCAGCTTCTCCACCTCCACCTGGGAAAAACCTCAAAGACTGTTTTTTCTTCTCACCTCCCTTCCCTTTCCTCCTCTTTTCTAGTATTTTCTAGTATTTCTGTGTTTATGGCAGAGGGGAGATGGCTCAGGATTTCTTGCCAGCCAACTGAGAAGACACAGTATAATGACCTCATCAGGGAAGGACTCATTACTGCTTGGCCTTAGGCAAGAGCTGGAAGGAAGTTGGCTTCACCAAGAACTTTCAACAGCTGACCCTATTCTGCATGGACAGCAGCTCCATGTGTAAGAATTGATTTCAGCTGTGTTCAGACTCCAAGCTTCAGGAGTACAAAAGATCCTTCAGTTGCTGAAGAGTAGGAGTCACAAGCATTTCTGGTAGTTTATCATAGGCTACAGTAATCTTGCTACAGCTCAAGAAATGGCTATTTCTGCACAGAATTAGGGCTGCACCTATGTGGCTGAGTTTCCTGTCTGTATAATGTAGGAGTTTGAGCCTTTCCACTGTGATTTTTTTTTTCCTTTTTATAAAAGTGGCATGGAGCAGTCAGTCTAAGAGGCATGCCTTAGGTATGGGTAGTTTGGCCAGCCCAGCGGTCCAAGTATGGCCCTCTGTGGTGAGCCAGATGTCCTAAGTCTCCAGAGGCAGAGGTTATGGTAAGAGACAACAGCTTGGAAGAATGGAGGGAGTGGAGCGAAAGGTGGTTTTGAAAGGACAAGTTCCAGGTCCTCAAGTACTGGGTTTTTTCATTTTAAGCAGTGAATTTATGGTTTCAGATACCCAAAAGGGAGCTTCTGCATGAGTTCCTAAGAAGCCTATGTAACCAAGACAAATGTTATTCAATAATAACTATTGCAATATGGAAGAGAGTCCAGTGTAAGCTGAGCCCAACTTCAACTAGTGCAGAGGTGACTGTGTGTTTTAAAGCAGAGATCCCCAACCTTTTTGGCACCAGGGATTGTCTTCTGGAAGACAATTTTTCCATGGGTGTGGGGGGATGGTTTCAGGATGATTCAAGCACATTACATTTATTGTGCACTTTATTTCTATTATTATTACATGTAATTATTATATTAAATAATTATACAACTCATCATAATGCAGAATCAGCGGCAGCCCTAAGCTTGTTTTCCTGCAACAAGATGGTCCCATCTGGGGGTGATGGGAGACAGTGACACCTGAATATCCACCTCAGATCATCAGACATTAGATTCTCATAAGGAGAACGCAACCTAGATCCCTCATATGTGCAGTTCACAGTCGGGTTCATGCTCCTATGAGAATCTAATGCTGCCACTGATCTGACAGGAGCCGGAGCTCAGGCGGTAATGTGAGTGATGGGGAGAGGATGTAAATAGAGATGAAGCTTCGCTCGCACATCTCCTGCTGTGTGGTCCAGTTCCTAGCAGGCCACAGACATGTACTGGTCCATGGCCCAGGAGTTGGGGACCCCTGCTTTAAAGGGAGAATTAGGAAATGGGAAGGGAAATCCAGGGAAGTGAAAAGTGACAAAGAGAAGGAAAGAGGGTAGGTCTATGTGACTAAGCCATCTGGATTTGATAACTGGTGTTTATTGAAGTTGCTCTCAACCCCAGAGAGACAGGGACCCTGTCTCTGAATGTTAGCTGGGACAAAGAGTAAATACTTTTGGTAGCCTTGAGTTTTCCAGAGAGGAACCTAAAGGGGCTGGGTTATCCCAGAGACACAGCCATGCATTGTTAGAAGCCATGCTAGAGTTTGTTCAGGTCTCTTAGTATGGGCAGTAAAGAAAATTGTACTGAGAGTTTGCCGTCCATGTAGGCCAAGATTGAGGTGTAGTTTAGAGCTGGGTTCAGATATGTCTGAATTTGATCAAGGAGGGAGTTTTTGTACATCTTTCTTTTTGAAAGAAAGAAGAGACATTCTGAACAATTCAAGTCTATTTTTTTGTTTGGTTGCCTTTTTGGTCATTAAGTAGCTGCTGAACCATCCGTTGAGACTTTGTAGTAGGAGAGAGTTGCTGAGTGGTGTGAGCAATAGGCATTTAATGATGTTTCAATCTATGGGCTGCACATATTGGGCTTAAAGCATCTTTAGGTGCTAGAGTGGGGTGCAATCCAGTGGATTTCCCATTTGCAGTTTGTAAGTTTTGGTGTTGGTATAGACACCAGTGTCACAGTCCATGGTTATTTCCTGGAGCAGATCATGGAAGATGAGGGAATTCCAGTGGACTTCCTGAGTGGTTCACACAGCAGCAGCTGCAGGCAAAAAAGTTGTCCTTACATAATCTGTTCTGGCAATGTTTCCTTTGAAGTTTATACCAAATAGTCCAATTTCAGCTTTCGGGCTTCATTAGATCCTGGGGAAAGGGGCAGCTGTAAGACAACATGTAGTCCCAATCAGGATCTGGGAAGTTAGGTTTTAGTTCTCAGTGATGCCAAGTTAGGATAGTAGGAGAAAAATTGGAAATGTTAATTTGAAGAGTTCAATACAGATACTGAAGGAAACTAGAAAAAATGAGAATTTGGTAAGGAATGATAAAATGTGTAAGATAGCAGGATCCAGTCCAATTTACAGGCAGATAATGAAACTTCAGGGACAATGAACAAGACTAGAATCTGATATACACAAGTGTGTGCTATAGCTTTTTATTTGAAACAAAATTTCTGTCTTCATTACCCCTTTTTGATCACAGATAAGGTAAGATTATTCTGGTTTACAAAATAAGACTAGATTTATTAGAGTAAGCCTGATTGTTTACATAAGTACAGAAAGAATGGTGGTTGACTACAGAAATCTTTAAAAGTTTACTTTGTTGGAACTTTTTATAAGGAATCTCAGATTTCAGTTTTAAAAGCCTCTTGAGAGTAGGAAGCCAAGCCAAGGACTCACCATCAGGCTTCAACAGCAGTACCTATAGACTTGGGTAATTGCTCTCTTCTTGAGATCCATAAAATATCCTAAGATTCCTAGGCCTGCCAGGAAGTGACCATTCTTATTCACCTGTAAGGCTGGAAATGCTGCAAACCAGAAACCAGGCCAGTTTTTCCAAGAGAGCTTTGTAAGCATTAGCTCTATAAAGTCAACATTAGTTCCTTAAAACTTCCTGGTCATATCTAATTCTATACATAATTTAAAAATGAGATATTCCAGCAAAAGCCTTGGCTATATGATCAATTTTCCCAATCATGTCCTACTACATAGAGAACATTCTTATTGAAACTATGCAAATAATAACATTGTGATGAAAATAAGAATAAAATGAGTTTTAAAGAAATTTTGGAAGTATCAGGAAGGGAGAAAAAGATAAACATTTCATTTCGGCTTACAAAAGTACAATTTTCTAGATTGTTATTAGCTGTAGATAAAGAGAAAAGGGAAAGAGGTTCCTTATATTAAAAAACCAGCAATATTCCAAATAAATATAAATTAGCTATAATCATTCTTTTTTTTTTTTTTCCATTCAGTCCCTTGTAATTAATTAACTTGTGTTTTGCTGATCTTGGGCTAGCAGTCTTATGAATCTATCAGCTTCTCCATCTTGGAAATCCTGATTAATTCCAGTGGTATGATCTCAAAATTATTTAAGTAATGCCAGTAGAAGCCTACACCTGAGTTGTGTACCTAGCATAGTCCTTTTCCATGGGTCTCTGAGTTTCTATCTATCTATCTTTCTTTATCTCTCTTTTTCTGTTGAAGATGAGCACTCTGGCTTATAACTGATGAAAAACACTTTCAGAAAAGTATCAGAATAAAGCAATAATCATCTGAGAATGGAAAAGAAAAGACTTTAAAAGTGTGTTTAAAAATCTATTGCAAGTTTATTATAAAAATACAACTGGCAAGGAAATTTGGTTGTTTCTGCGACATACAACATTTTAAAATAGTAACTGGAATTATGACATAATATTACATTGCTGCTTAGTATTAAGCAAAGGACCACTAGGACATTTCAGAGACAGCAAGAGCATTGATAAATTTCTAGGAATTTTATACAATTCTAAGTAATATATTAATAACATTTTACTCATATAAGTATAACTTAGGGAAGGTTAAACATCTCTTTTTGACAGTGCTTCTTATCTAATTTAATATATCAAATGAATCCTAATTAGTTATAACATCTCTCTTTTTACATGGTGAAAGAACAAACACTTTGTGATTTTCCAGGGGATCTCTGGGAAATCAAAGTCAGTCTGAGATCCAGAAGATTTTATTTATAATTTGATTTTGAGAAAGAAAAGTTATCAAAAATGTCAAAAGGTTTGAACACTTGGAAAAATAGGATAAGTCACTGTTAAACAATGTGAAGCTATCTATTTAACTAAAGTAAAAACAGAGTATTCCAAAAGGAAATATAAGAGGTAATGATTAAACAATTTTAGTTCTTTCAAAAGTGAGAAAACTTGGTTCTCTTAAATAATCAAGTATATAATAAAGTCAATGCCAGAAATAATGTTAAGGCATGGAATCTTTGTTTCCTAGGAAGATTACTTAAAAGTCAAAGGAAAACTTTTTACAGTCTCTTAAAAGAAAATCAACAATTAAAGAAAACTTTGTTATTTTAATAGAGGAAAACCAAACTCCAGCTTTGTATCGGTAATGATACTGAAGCTCATTTTAAAAAATCCTTATACATAAATCCATCTTAGCCAGTTTGGACCACATGAAAGATGACTCCTTTTCCACAAACTTTCTAAAACTTTCCACATCTATTCAGGTTTTGTCCTACACTCTCCTCTTTCTAGTGCTGGAACAGGCATTTCATTTTAGGACAAAATTATTCTTTTTTTTTTTTTCAACAAAACATATCCTATGTTCCTTGCATACCTTTCATGTAAAATTGTTTCCCTTCATGCTCATTGTTTCTAGTAGTGTTATTTACATATATTGATTTTAATTTTTAATCATTAGCAAACTTTACAGAGAAAACTAGGAAGTATACAATTAGAAACTGATTGTCATATATCAGCATTCTGTAGCATAGGGGTGCCTAATCCCCAGACTGCAGACAGATACTGGTCCATGGCCTGTTAGGAACCAGGCCGCACGCACAACAGGAGGTGAGTGGCAGGCAAGTGAGAGAAGCTTCATCTGCCACACCACATCACTCCCTATGGCTTCCATTACTTCCTGAACCATTCCCTCCCCCAACTCCGACTCCCTGTCCCTGGAAAAATTGTCTTCCATGAAACCAGTCCCTGGGGCCAAAAAGGTTGGGGACCACTGCTGTAGCAGATCAACAAATTTTATACATATCCCACAATTTTTATAGGTATGTTTCCTTGCAGAGCAATTTTTTTGGTGTGGCAAAAAAGAACATGTTTATTAACAGACTCAGATATCTTTAGCCTTTCTGTACCCTACAAAATTAAGAAGCCAAAAGTATATAAACTTAAACATATTCTTAATAATGAATGTTTCAGTATTTTATCTCACTTAGAAATGATCTATATATTTAATGAATATCTGTTAATTAAGTTAATTTGGCATAAGTCTAAGGTTGCAAGTTACAAAAGAGATTTTGGAAACTACTTTTAGGAAACACATTATAAAATATAATTACTGTTTAAATGAAGTTTGTTAGAATGACAATCTGATTAAAATCAAATTTATAGTTCTTACACATAATCATATGTACTGTATTATTTACATTTTTATGTGTAATCTTTTAATCTTATACATCTAGTAAATATAATATTATCTTATTGAATTAGTAAACTCAAGTAGAATAAAAATGTATGCTATTACATTTAATGCTACCAATTATGAAGACACGCTTTTTTTTTTTTAATCTTGATTGGACTATAATAGCTTTACACTTTTGTGCCAGTTTCTGCTGCACAACAAAGTCAATCAGCTGTATTTATACATATATCCCCATATCCCCTCCCTCCCAAGCCTCCCACCCCCCATCCCAGTCCTCTAGATCATCAGCAATCATCGAGTTGATCTCCCTGTTAGGCAGTTGCTTCCCACTAGCTATCTATTTTACATTTGGTAGTATATAAATGTCAATACTACTCTTTCACGTTGTTCCAACTTCTCCTTCCCCACCTCCCCAGGAGCTCAAGTCTGTTCTCAACATCTGCATCTTTATTCTTGCTCTGCCACTGAGTTCATTAATACCATTTTTTAGATTCCATATATATGTGTTAGCATACAGTATTTGTTTTCCTCTTTCTGACTTACTTCACTCTGTATGACAGACTCTAGGTCCATCCACTTCACTACAAATAACTCAATTTCATTCCTTCTTATGGCTGAGTAATATCCCATTGTATATATGTGCCATGTCTTCTTTATTTATTCATCTGTCAATGGACACTTAGGTTGCTTCCATGTCTTGGCTATTGTAAATAATGTTGCCATGAATATTGCGGTACATGATTCTTTATGAATTATGGTTTTCTCAGGGTATATGCCTAGGAGTGGGATTGCTGGGTCATATGGTAGTTCTATTTTTAGTTTTTTAAGGAACCTCCATACTGTTTTCCATAGTGGCTGTACTAAGTTACATTCTCACCAACAGTGAAGGAGGGTCCCCTTTTCTCCACACCCTCTCCAGCTTTTATTGTTTCTAGATTTTTTGATGATGGCCAATCTGACTGGTGTGAGGTGATCCCTCATTGTAGTTTTGATTTGTATTTCTCTAGTGATTAGGGATGTTGAGCATCTTTTCATGTGTTTGTTGGCCATCTGTATGTCTTCTTTGGAGAGATGTCTGTTTAGGTGTTCTGCTCATTTTTGGATGGGGTTGTTTCTTTTTTTGGTATTGAGCTTCATGAGCTGCTTATATATTTTGGAGATTAATCCTTTGTCAGTTGCTTCATTGGCAAATATTTTCTCCCACACCAAGGGCTGTCTTTTCATCATATTTATGGTTTCCTCTGCTGTCCAAAAACTTTTGTTTCATTATGTCCCATTTGTTTATTTTTGTTTTTATTTCCTTTACTCTAGGAGGTGGGTCAAGAAAGATCTTGTTGTTATTTATGTCATAGAGTGTTCTGTCTATGTTTTCTTCTAAGAGTTTTATAGTGTCAGGCCTTACATTGAGGTCTTTGATCCATTTTGAGTTTACTTTTGTGTATGGTGTTAGGGAATGTTCTAAATTCATTCTTTTACAAGTAGCTGTCCAGTTTTCCCAGCGTCACTTATTGAAGAGACTGTCTTTTCTCCATTGCATATTCTTGCCTCCTTTGTCTAAGATAAGGTGAATGTATGTACGTGGGTTTATCTCTGGGCTTTCTATCCTGTTACATTGATGTATATTTCTGTTTTTGTGCCAATATCATACTGTCTTGATTACCATAACTTTGTAGTATAGTCTGAAGTCAGGGAACTTGATTCCTCCAGCTCGTTTTTTCTTCTCAAGATTGCTTTGGCTATTCGTGGTTTTTGGTGTTGCCATAAAAATTGTATAATTTTTTGTTCTAGTTCTGTGAAGAATGCCATTGGTAATTTGATAGGGATTGCATTGAATCTGTAGATTGTTTTGGGTAGTATAGTCATTTTCACAACATTGATTTTTGCAATCCAAGAACATGCTATATATCTACATCTGTGTCATCTTTGATTACTTTCATCAGTGTCTTATAGTTTTATGCATACAGGTCTTTTGCCTCCTTAGGTAGGTTTAGTCTTAGGTATTTTATTCTTTTTGTTGCAATGGTAAATGGGAGTGTTTCCTTAATTTCTCTTTCTGATTTTTCATTGTTGGTGTATAGGAATGCAAGAGATTTCTGTACATTAATTTTGTATCCTGAAACTTCACCAAGTTCTTTGATTAACTCAATTTTCTGGTAGCATCTTCAGGGTTTTCTATATATAGTACCATGTCATCTGCAAACAGTGACATTTTTAATTCTTCTTTTCATTTGGATTCCTTTTATTTATTTATTTTTCTTCTCTGATTGCTGTGGCTAAAACTTCCAAAACTATGTTGAATATTAGTGGTGAGAGTGGGCACCCTTGTCTTGTTCCTGATCTCAGAGGAAATGCTTTCCATTTTTCACCCTTGAGGATGATGTTGGCTGTGGGTTTGTCATATATGGCCTTTATTATGTTGAGGACCACTTTCTGGAGAGCTTTTTTTTTTTTATCATAAATGGATGTTGAATTTTGTCAAAAGCTTTTTCTGCATCTATTGAGATTATCATATAGTTTTTATCCTTCAGTTTGCTAATATGGTGTATCATATTGATTGATTTGCATATATTGAAGAATCCTTGCATTCCTGGGATCAACCCCACCTCATCATGCTGTATGATCCTTTTAATGTGCTGCTGGATTCTGTTTGGTAGTATTTTGTGCAGAATTTTTGCATCAATGTTTATCAGTGACATTGGCCTATAAATTTCTTTTTTTGTGACATCTTTGTCTGGTTTTGGTATCAGGGTGATGGTGGCCTCATAAAATGAGTTTGGCAGTGTTCCTCCTTCTGCTATATTTAGGAAGAGTTTGAGAAGGTTTGGCATTAGCTCTACTCTAAATGTTTGGTAGAATTTGCCTGTAAAGCCATCTGGCCCTGGGCTTTTGTTTGGTGGAAGACTTTTAATCACAGTTTCAATTTCAGTGCTTGTGATTGGTCTGTTCATATGTTCTATTTCTTCCTGGTTCAGTCTTGGAAGTTTGTACTTTTCTAAGAATATATGCATTTCTTCCAGGTTGTCCATTTTATTGGCATATAGTTGTTTGTAGTAGTCTCTCATGATCCTTTGTATTTCTGCATTGTCAATTGTTATTTCCCCTTTTTCATGTCTGATTCTGTTGATTTGCATTTTCTCCCTTTTTTTTCCTGATAAGTTTGGCTAACAGTTTATCAATTTTGTTTATCTTCTCAAAGAACCAGCTTTTAGTTTTATTGATCTTTGCTATTGTGTCTTTGATTTTTTTTTTGCATTTATTTCTGATCTGATATTTATATTTCTTTCCTTCTGCTAACTTTGGGATTTTTTTGCTCTTCTTTCTATAATTGCTTTAGATGTAGGGTTAGGTTTTTTATTTGAGATTTTTCTTGTTTCTTGAAGTAGGATAGGATTGCAATGAACTTCCGTCTTACAACTGCTTTTTCTGCATCCCATAGATGTCAGGTCATCGTATTTTCATTGTCATTTGTTTTTGAGTATTTTTTTTATTTCCTCTTTGATTTCTTCAGTGATTTCTTGGTTATTTAGTAGAGTGTTTAGCCTCTATGTGTTTGTATTTTTGTAGTTTTTTCCCTGTAATTGATATCTAGTCTCATAGTGTTGTGGTCAGAAAAGGTGCTTGATATGATTTCAATTTTCTTCAATTTATTGAGACTTGGTTTGTGACCCAAGATGTGACCTATCCTGGAGAATGTTCCATGTGCATTTGAGAAGAAAGTGTATTCTGTTGTTTTTGAATGCAAAGTCCTATAAATATCAATCAAATCTGTCTGGTCTAATGTCTCATTTAGAGCTTGTGCTTCTTTATTTAATTTCTGTTTGGATGATCTGTCCATTGGCGTAAGTGGGGTGTTACAGTCCCCTACTATTATTGTATTACTATCGATTTCCCCTTTTATGGCTGTTAGCATTTGCCCTATGTATTGGGGTGCTCCTATGTTGGGTGCATAGATATTTACAATTGTTATACCTTCTTCTTGGATGGATCCCTTGATCATTATGTAGTGTCCCTGCTTTTCTCTTGTAATAGTGTTTATTTTAAAGTCTATTTTGTCTGATATGAATCTTGCTACCCCAGCTTTCTTTTGACTTCCATTTGCATGGAATATCTTTTTTCATCCCCTCACTCTCAGTCTGTATGTGTCCATAGTTCTGAAGTGTGTCTCTTGTAGACAGCAGATATATGGGTCTTGCTTTTGTATTGAGTCAGCCAGTCTGTGTCTCTTGGTTGGAGCCTTAAATCCATTTACATGTAGGGTAGTTATCAATATGTATGTTCCTATTACCATTTTCTTAATTGTTTTGAGTTTGTTTTTGTAAGTCTTTTCCTTCTCTTGTGTTTCCTGCCAGAGAAGTTCCTCTAGCATTTGTTGTAAAGCTGATTGGGTGGTGCTGAATTCTCTTAGTTTTTGCTTGTCTGTAAAGCTTTTAATTTCTCCTTCAAATATGAATGATATGCTTGCTGGGTAGAGTAATCTTGGTTGTAGGTTTTTCCCTTTCATAACTTTAAATATGTCTTGCCACTCCCTTCAGGCCTGTAGAGTTTCTTCTGAAAGATCAGCTGTTAGCCTTATGGGGGTTCCCTTGTATGTTATTTGTTGCTTTTCCTTTGCTGCTTTTAATATTTTTTCTTTGTATTTAATTTTTGGTACTTTGATTAATATGTGTCTCAGTGTGTTTCTCCTTGGGTTTATCCTATATGGTACTCTCTGTGCTTCCTGGACTTGAGTATTTCTTTTCCCATGTTAGGGAAGTTTTCCACTGTAATCTCTTAAAATATTTTCTCAAACCCTTTTTTTTTTCTCTTCTTCTTCTGGGACCCCTATAATTCGAATGTTGGTATGTTTAATGTCATCCCAGAAGTCTCTGAGAGTGTCCTCAATTCTTTTCATCCTTTTTTCTTTATTCTGCTCCTTGTGAGTTATTTCTGCCATTCTATCTTCCAGATAACTTATCCATTCTTCTGTCTCAGTTATTCTGCTCTGCATTCCTTCTAGAGTATTTTTAATTTCAGTTATTGTGTTGCTCATCACTGTTTGTTTGCTCTTTAGTTCTTCTAGCTCCTTGTTAAACATTTGTTTCATTTGCTCCATCTGTGCCTCAATACTATTTCCAAGATCTTGGATCACCTTTACTATCATTATTCTGAGTTCTTTTTCAGGTAGACTGCCTATCTCGTCTTCATTTGCATGGTCTTGTGGGTTTTTACCTTGTTCTTTCATCTGCTGTATCTTTCTGTTTTCTCATTTTATTTAACTTACTGTGTTTGGGGTCTTCTTTCCTCAGGCTGCAGGATCATAGTTGTTCTCAATTCTGTTGTCTGTCCCCAGTGGGGAGGTTGGTCCAGTGGCTTGTGTAGGCTTCCTGGTGGGGGGAACTGGTGTCTGTGTTCTTGTGTGTGGAGCTGGATCTTATCCTTCTGATGTGCAGGGCTACATCTGTTGGTGTGTTTGGGTATGTCCGTGAGCTTAGTATGTCTATAGGCAGTCTGTGTGCTAATGGGTGGGGTTATGTTCCTGTCTTGCTAGTTGTTTGGCTTGAGGTATCCAGCACTGGAGCTTTGCTGGCCTTTGGTTGGATTTGGATCTTAGTGTTGAGAATGAGACTTCTGGGAGAACACTTGCTGATTAATATTCCATGAGGTCAGGAGTTCTCTGGTGGTCCAACGTCCTGGACTCAGCTCTGCTGCCTCAGAGGTTCAGGTCCGACCCCTAGCTCGGGCAACAAGACACTGGAAGATGCACAGAATGGAAAGAGGAAGAAGGAGAGAAAAGAAAGGAAGAAAGGGAAAGGACAGACAAATCCCCAAGATTGTAAAAGCAACACTAAGCAGTCAAAATCACACAAGGAGATGTACACACTTGCACTTGCAAAAAAAAAAAAAGAAAAGAGAAGAAGAGAAAAAAAGAAAGGAAAAAGAGAGAAAACAAAGAAGAGAGTAATCAAACCAATAAACAAACCCAGATAAAAATATATACAGTATTAAAGATTAAACTAACAAATACATAAAACCAGTAACAAGTCAGACATACCAGGAAGTCCTCCAATACTTCTAAGTAGGTCTCTGCACCTGCTGTGGAGAGGACTGTGGAGAGCTCAGACTGTGATCTGGTATTACTCCTGTGTGTATTTGCCCCCACAGTGCACAGTTACCCCCTAAGTCTATAGCCTCTATTATAGAAACACTTGTCTACTCAGGTGATCCACAGATGTAGGATCTATCAAGCATATTGTGGATATTAAATCTGCTCCTCCTGTGGCTGTTTCCCTTTCTCTTCTTTGGTCCTACAGTCCCTGAGGATCAGTTTTGGGTTTTGGTCCCTTTTCTGTGTGTGGCTGCTCTCTGGAGTCATTTCCCTGCCCAGGCAAGAGGGGGTGAAAGAGGGTGATTGGGGCGCACTTGTAAATTCAGGCCGGGGGTGGGGAGAGGGATATGGCAGTCTCACTGAAATTTGCAGGAGTGCTTGCAGCAGCAGAGGTCCGCGTGAGCCTGAAGTGTGCCTTGTGTTCTCCCAGGGAAGTTGGTCCTGAATGCAGGACCCTTGGCATTGGCAGGCTGCACCTGCTGCTGGATGGGTGTGGCCAATGACCTGACACACACAGGACCCTTGGTGGCTGTGGTGGCAAACTCTGTGTTCCGATTTAGCAGTTGCGGCTCATGGTGGTGCTTGTGCAGGCCCTGCTCTGCAGCCTGTGAGTGGGCGGAACAGCAAGCTCCTCTCAAGCACCCTGAAACAGAGGTCTCCTGCCTCTCTGTCAGGCCCAGGCTTTCCCACAGACTTCCTCCCAGCTAGCTGTGGCGCTCTTGCCCCCTCCAGGCTGTTTTCACACAGCCAGCCCCAGTTCTCGTCCCGGTGTCTGTTCTCTGAAGCCCAAGCCTCAGTGCCCCTGTGGGTGAGTAGAGGGTTAGCAGATCCACGTCTCTGGCTGGGGAGTGCTGCTTGGCCAAGATCCCCCATGCAGGAATCTTTCCAGGGTGAGTAGAGGGTTAGCAGATCCACGTCTCTGGCTGGGGAGTGCTGCTTGGCCAAGATCCCCCATGCAGGAATCTTTCCACTCTGCCCTCCACGCACCTGTTGTTGTTTTCTCCTCTGGGGGCTCCGAAGCTCCCTCCCGCCAGTGAGGGGGCTTCCTAGTTTGTGGAAGCTTTTCCCCCTTCACAGCTCCCTCCCAGAGGGGCATGTCTCCTCAGAATTCCTTTGTCTCTTTTTTCCCTTGTTTTTCTTTTGCACTGCCCAGTTATGTGGGGATTTTCTTGCCTTTTTAGAATTCTGAGGTCCCCTGCTAGCATTTGGAAGGTCTTTTGTAGGAACTTTTCCACAGGTAGATGTATTTTTAATATATTTGTGGGGAGGAAGGGGATTTCCACGTCTTACTCCTCTGCCATCTTCCTGTCTCTCTCTCGACATGCTTTTTTAAAAAAAATTAAACCTACAATTTCAAACTAGTCGTATTTTGAAAGATTTACCAAAATCAAGTGAAATTGATAAATATTTCTATATTTCTGGGAGTTTTAGGAATATTTAATTTATATAAGCCCTTATTTTTAATCTAAGCCAATTCAAATAGAGTTTCTTTAAGGGATTTTTTTACATTAACTTGGTAATACTATCTTCAGATAGTAAAATGTCACATATACATAATATACATGCATAAACATACATACAGATGCAAATAGAAATCATATGGTTTTTATTCTAAAATTTTAGCTACGAGTCAGGCATAAAAACAATACAAAACTCGCTAGTTTATGTCAGAGTTGGTCCTCATCTCTGCCCACTTTATATTTTTATCAGAATTGTGTTTCCGGCAGATGGAACAAGTTAAAGTTACCTGCTCAATAAGGGGACTAAAACATTTTGCCATATTTCTGGGGCAGAGACTTTAAGATTTTCTTTTGCCCTGAGATGTAATCTCACAGAGGCTGTGGGCTAAATTTGGAGTGAGAAACAGAGGAGACAGTAAATGGCAATCTAGGTATCTCCAAACCCTGTATGAGTGGATAAAATATCTGGTCTGTTTCCAATTAGTTCTTTTTACTTTTTCAGCCTCTGATGGTTGCTTTTTGGGTCCCTGGGTTCCTTGAGAACCTCTGATGAGAGAGCAGGGGGCCTAAAGTTTGACCTCAGGACAGTGAGAGGCTGGAGTGGGAAGGGAAGGTCTAGTGGGTAAACAGAGGGATATAAGAGATAGAGGTTTGAGAGGAGATTTAGCAAAAGATTTAAGGGAGCTGAAGGGAAAACTTAAGGTATTAAAAGGATGTAGGAGCAGAGGAGATGGAAAAGGATACATCTCAGATGAGATAGTTTGGGGGAGATATTAAGTTCCCAAAGAAGCCACTGAAATTCCAAATTATCTTTAGTAAAGTCAGCCCACAAGAAAGGATGTGAACAGAATGAATGCCATTGTGGTGAAGCATATAGGCTGCAAGGGCTTGGAAAGGGGGAATTTCAGTTGACTAAAAATCTCCCATGTTCTTAACTAGTGGTCGTTTGCAAGCAAAGAAGCCTGCCTTTATCCCAGGCTTCATTTCTTATGAACAGAGACACCTGGGGCTCTAACTCAGCCTCTGTTTGACTGGGATTCTAACTCAACTTGTATAATATATTCAGAATCTGAAGAGTCAAAATTTCTCATTATCAGCTTTGACAGATTTTTTTTTTTTTTTTTTTTTGAGCACTGGATCAGAAGTCAGACTGACTGATGGATTCCCTGTCAGTAAGTCAGGAGTGAAGGCAGAGGCTTCAAAGTTGTGCAGCTGGGGTCCTGAGTGAGTAATACTTGATTGAAACAGGGAAACTGAGCTCAACAGTAACTAAAGCAGAGATGACTGGGTGTTTGAAAGGGAGGATGAGGAAGTAGGGAGGGAGTAAACAGGGGCTCAAGTAGAGTCAGAAAAATGGAAATTTATAAGAAGTGGCACTTGTGGAAGTTGGCTCCTACCCTTCTACAGAGACTAGGAGACAAGGATCCTATCTTCAAGTGTTGACTGACACAAACATTAAACTCTTTTGTCAGCCTTGAGTTTTCCCAAGCAGGAACTTTAAGGGGGGTGGGTCATCCCAGGGACACAGCCTTGATTTGTTAGAAATGATGCTAGAGTTTGCTCGAGTCTCTTAGGTTGGATGGTAGAGGAAATTGTTTAGGTTGGGAGACTGCAAGGTTGAGGAATAGTCAAGAATAAGGCTCAGAAGAACCTGAGTTTGCTCAAGGAATCTTTGTCTAAACCTTGTATGGATAAGTGGAAAAGTTAATGTTCATGTAATGTGGTAGTCAGATTAAGAATATGAGTGCTAATGAACATCTCACCCCCAAAATGTGAACCACCATTTTGCTTTTCATATTTATTATGAAAACAAAGCAGCCATAGATAGGACTGCAGGCCCCAGGGGCTGTTCGTCAAACCCAGGATGGTGTCAGTGTCACACCTCTGCAGACCTAGGCTAGTGGAGGCTCTTGGGACCTTGTCTCCTGGGGCAGCCTTCTGAGCTTTCCCACCTTAGGACAGTGATCGGGATCAGGTAGTAGGGCCTAAATCAGGAGCCAGACCCATACCCTGTGCCTGGGGATGGAGGCATGGTTCCTGGGGAGCCTCAAAGAGAGGAAGTTGAGCTGATTTTGGAGGACGGACTGAGTCTAGGGGCCCAGAGGGAGCAGAGGGTCTAGGAGCACTTGGTAGGCAGCAGAGGTGAGGGCTCATTCTCTGCGTGTCCCAAAGGGAGTAGGAAATATGAATCCAAGAAATGAGAGGGGGATGGGGGTGGGCTGGGTTAAGGGACTGTTGTCTAGAAACAAAATAGCCAGCTCAGGGGACATTGTGGAAGCAGAGGTCAGAAACTCATCTCCTGGGAGGAAAGGAGAGAGAGCCAGGGAGAAGCCTGGCTACACACATGCACATCCCCACATGCCTCACACACATAATATCCATGTGTGTCTGTGTGTAGTAAAAAAGAAATGGGGAGGGGAGGGATTCATTTTGTGAGCTCCTATGTGGTTTATTCTCTCTTTATATGGCCAATAAACTAAGTCGCTCACACATAGAACCTGACTTCACATCCCAGATCTGGTTGGAACTAAGAAGTTTCTTTGTATTTTTAAAACCTTAATTTTATCAAAGTCATGTAGGCTTATGTTTAAAGAGTAAAACTGGACAAAAAACATAATAAAAAGCAGTCCTTTAACCACCTTCCCTTCCTCATCCCTTCCCTAGCCATCCCAGTCTTGTTGCCAGAGGGAGAACTTCGTGGCTTTTGGTTTTGGTTTTTCTGTAATGACTTCCTTATGTTTAAATAATGTGTTTATATCCACCAGTCCCTGTCTATTGACTCTCTGCTGGGAGGGATCAGGATTAAGTCATTTACACATCCTCTACTTTCTCACCCCTCTTCCCACATGACTATAACAGATTCATTTCCTCCCATACACACATCTATATTTCTGAACAATCATCTTTCAACTAAGAAAGTAAAAGAAGATCTTAAGAAATGAAGAAAATAGGAGAAATTATACTATTGAAGGAATTTATGGAAATAAAATACTGGAGGATATTTCGAGCAAAATGAACCCAAGGAAGGATAAAGTAGATGAGACAAGTAACACAAGAAACAGTGATATGCAACAAAATTGCCAGAGTAGTGATTGTTGCTATAACTGCTGCTAATGCATCCATGATTTTTAATGTAATTTTTAGAAAATAGTTCCTAAAATAGAAGAAGGAAAAATTATATGTAAAAGCATCTGAAACAAAGTTTCCAGAAGATTTCAATCAAACCTGGGAGTTTGAAGGAGGATAAGTAGAAGGGAAGGGAAAAGAAGTAAAAGCATATTCAATGTTTTGTCTCATTCAGAAGTGACCAGTACTTCTAGACATTGAGAAAGCAAAAGGTTACAGGTCTATACATTTTTAAGAGTTATTACAAATAGAAATAGGTTATAGAACTTTCAAACCACTAGAGGGAGCACAAAGAAAGAAAACTGTATGATTCACCCAGACAGGAAAGAAAATACAAGAGAAGAAAGCATGTTTCATAGGAACATAAAATAAGAGAACAAAAATAAGTCAAAGCAAATCAGTAAACACAATAAATATGACAAATTAAGTTCTCCTATTAAAAGACAGAGACTTTCTCTTATGGCAGATATTTTACCCATTGTTATGTTCTAACAATTTATGATATTTCATCTTAGAGAGATATACAATTTTAATGTAGGTAAATATGCTAATAATTTTATAGTTTCTGTGGTCTATTTAATGTTTTGAATGTAAATATGACTTTAAAGCCATAAATATTTAAATATAAAGAAAAATTTATTTCTTGCAGATGATAAAGTTGTCTACCTAGAAAGCAAATTGCCCAAAGTCACACAGGGAGGATGCAGTCTGGCCAAAATTTGAACCCTGTCTGTCTGGGTCCAGGATCCATCTTACCATCCTTCCCAGGAGGGTGTGGAGAATTTTCTCTGAGCAGAAGCAGCCTCTTAACCCTGGACAGCAGACATGTAACATACAAACCACCATAGTCTGTTCAGTTGCTTGAACAGACATCAATAACCAATAACAGAATTCTTTCACAAGGAGGCAGGACCAGGCATCACTAATAGACTGCAGCACTCCTTTCCCTGCAGAACTGGGACTCAGGCTCAGAATTCTCAACACAGACCCCAAGCAGCAACTAGAAACAGCTTTCCCCGAAAGTGCCCTGACCCTGGCCTTCAACAAACAGGGACCCACTGGCCTGGCCTCATCAGTACTATGTGCTCATCACTGACTTGATGAGCTCCAGTCCATCCCCAATGGAGGCAGGATAGAGTGAGGTCATCTGGAAAGCATTGCCAGAAAAATTCTTTCAAATACTCAAGGTCCTTGTAGGAAACCCTTCTGTCTTCCTCTTCATCCTTTCAGGATCAGTTTCTCAATATCTAAGTAAGATTGACAGCATCATTATGAAGACTTTTTAAAAAGAACATTCACATCACTTGCATGCTTACATCATTAGGTCTAGGACCTAGTAAAGATGCAAATCCCCAACTAAAATTGAGCAGGTATGTTCCCTGCACAGGACTCAAGAGGGCAGATGGTGGTCCCTTCCCAAGTTTGAAACTAATAATCAAGCTGTTTTGAATGAGTAACTGCTAAGGGAAATGTGGTCGAGGGTCTGTCTGTCTCCCAAATCTGGCCCCATCTGGCCACTTCTCCCCCTAAGCTGCCTGCACCCTGGTCTGACCCCCATCATCACCCACCTGGACCAGCATAGGCACCTCCCCCTGGTCCCCCAGCTCTCTCCCGTGCTCACCCTCCACAGTCTGTTCTCCTTGCAACAGCCAGAGGGTGCCCGTGAGCACCTGAGTCAGGCCCCGCCCCTCCTCTGCCCTCCAGGACCCCAGCTGCTTTAAGGTAAGAGCCCAAGTTCTCCCCAAGGCCCACAAGGCCCTGCACTATCTGCCTCATCCCCTCCCTGCCCTCCCCTCCTCCCACTCTTCCCCTTGCTCACTCCACTCCAGACACACAGGCCTCCTCGCCCGTGCGTCACAACTATTGAGCTCGAGTTCCACAGCAAGAGAAGCCAGTGCAATGAGGAGCCAGTGAACCACAATGAAGAGTAGCCCCCATTCACTGCAACTAGAGAAAGCCTGTGTGCAACATCAAAAACCCAATGCAGCCCAATAGGTATCTGTTAGATGCATGGATGAATTAAGAAATGAGCTGAGTCAAATCTGGGGTCCTATAACCAGCTCTGCTTGTCCCACGCTATGTGAATGCTTGTACATCCCTTCTGTCTCTGAGCCTCAATTTGCTCTGCTGTGAAATGGGCAGACATCACCAGTCTTACTCCATGGGGATGATTCCGGCTGCTTGGAGACACGGGAAGCTCTCAGCCCAGAGCCCAGCACATAGTAGGTCCTCATCAAGTGGATTCTGTTATCCTGTGTCAGTGACCCTCCCCTTTTCCCTGGCAGGCAGCCTGCTCCCAGCTCAGAAACGTCCCAATATTTTACATTCTTTCAGTTCAGAAAAGTCATGACAATACTGGGGGACAAGGGCAGGGACTGTAGCCTGAGGAGTCAGGAGACGGCATGGATGACACAGAGGAGCTTACCCCATGCTGGGGAAGGAAGTGCAGATTTAATACCCATGAGTGTGGAACATGTTTAAGAAACAGCCCAATCATTTTTTTCCATGAAAACCTCTTTATGTAACTCAATCTCTGTCAAATTCTAAGTTTGAACTGGCTGTTCCAAAAAGCATAATCAGAGATTTCCCTGGTGGCGCAGTGGTTAAGAATCCGCCTGACAATGCAGAGCACGTTGGTTCGAGCCCTGCTCTGGGAAGATCCCTCATGTCACGGAGCAACTAAGCCTGTGCACCACAGCTACTGAGCCTGTGCTCTAGAGCATACAAATCACAGCTATTGAGCCCATGTGCCGCAACTACTGAAGCCCACGTGCCTAGAGCCCGTGCTTCACTAGAGAAGCCGCGGCAATGAGAAGCCTGCTCGCTGCAGCTAGAGATAGCCTGTGTGCAGCAATGAAGAACCAACTCAGCCAATAAATTAATAAATTAATTAATTAATAAAAGTAGATTTGTGTTATTTAAAAAAAAGAAAAAAAAATGCAAAAGCATAATCAAGTTATACTTGTCAGAGCCTATTCACTTCCCCCTTGTGTGAACACTGTTCTCAATAGGGCCTGTATTCAGCTGGTGGCTCCTTTACAACCAATTCTCATTCTACATAGTTCTACACATTATAAGAGGACACTGGCTAATTCTTTTTTTTTTTATAAATTTATTTATTTTATTGGCTGTGTTGGGTCTTTTTTTTTTGCTGTGCGTGGGCTTTCTTTAGCTGCAGTGAGTGGGGGCTACTCTTCATTGTGGTGCACGGGCTCCTCATTGCCATGGCTTCTCTTGTCATGGATCACGGGCTCTAGGCTCATGGGCTTCAGTAGTTGCAGCACATGGGCTCAGTAGTTGTGGCTCACAGGCTCTAAAGTGCAGGCTCAATAGTTGTAGCACACGGGCTTAGTTGCTCCGCGGCATGTGGGATCTTCCTGGAGCAGGGATCGAACCCGTGTCCCCTGCACTGGCAGGCGGATTCTTAACCACTGTGCCACCTAGGAAGCCCTGGCTAACTCTTTACTAAAAAGGAATTCCTCTGAGGCTGGAGTGCCCAATGCCGATGCCTTTGGACAACGATCTTCAAGTCACCCCAGAAATTCCTGTTGACCTTGGAGACTGGTGGTTGTGCAGTGGAAAGGTGTGTGCAGCCTCTTTACACCCCCCAGGACCCAGCTAAAGATGAGAGCCTGCAGCTCAGAGAGTGGGTCATGTGCTTCTCCCCCTCTCTCAATGCGTGTGTGCACTTCACCATCTGTGTGACAAAAGCACAATAGAGGGCACCCTGCCAGCTGACAGGCAGAGGATTTTCAGTCTGAGTTTCTTGGAAAACAACAAAAGAAGGTATGTAATGAGGAAAGCTCAGGGGGTCACGCCTTGAGCTGGGGGAAGGTTGGTGAGAAATTAGCAAATCTTTCTGCCTGTGCGCAGTGCAGAGCAAAAATCATCTCCCTTAATGACTGTCTCCTCTTTTGTGTATTAACTCATGCAATTGGCTAACATCTTTTGTGAGGAGGAATCTCTGCTGGTACCCAAGAATATGCCAAGGGTCAAGGAGACTTGGCCACTGAACACCAGGAGACAGAATTATAGAGGAAAAGAAAATATAGTCACACAAAGACATTTGTAAATGTGGTCCCATGAGACATTTATACGAGTTCAAACTATATGGGGCAACTTGAAGAATGATAAAGAGGAAGTGCGTACACAGAGGAGGAGGAATTCATCCATGAAGACATTGGAAGAAGAGATTTTGAGCAGGATCTTGGGGAAAGAGACTGTCAGAGAGAAGAGGTGGGTAGGATGCCGGGTGAAAATGCAAGGGGGTGGAAGTCACCACCACAGGTGCTTGGCTGGTGAAGATTAGGGGCGAAGAATAAAAAGAGAGAAGGCCAGAAAATCTAGAATGAGCACTGAGAGGTAGAGAGAGAGTTGATACAATTTCCTGCATGGACTCTGAAGATGTGGGAAAACATATTATGTATTTTCAAACTCAGGAGAGAAGGTGACTCCTCCCTATCCCCCAAACCTGCATCTGTGCTCACAAGTTTCTTAAGCTGCTCTTTCCGCCATTTCTTTTTCTGTCTTTCCCTAGCAGAAGAGAATGATTAATTCAACTGCTTGTGAGTTTGGCATTACTTTTTAAAAAATTAATTAATTAATTTTTTTGGCTGTGTTTGAGTCTTTGTTGTTACTCGTGGGCTTTCTCCAGTTGTGGCCAGCAGGGGCTACTCTCTGTTGCGGTACATGGGCTTCTCATTGCGGTGGCATCTCTTGTTTCGGAGCATGGGCTCTAGGCATGAAGGCTTCAGAAGTTGCAGCACGTGGGCTCAGTAGTTGTGGCTCATGGGCTTAATTGATCTGCGGCATGTGGGATCTTCCCGGCCCAGGGATCAGTCACGTGTCCCCCTGCATTGGCAGGTGGATTCTTAACTGAACCACCAGGGAAGCCCCTGGCATTACTTTTTGTTCCACCTCCCTATGTTGTAGGTGAGAATGGCCTTTGGGCTGGGGTGTTCTCCTGCTTCCCTACCCCTGACAATCTCATGGTGAGGGCTGGTATACATCGAGGAGAATTGGTCTAAGTGACTCAATGGAGTAACGGTAACAGGCGAGTTCCCCACTGTCCAAGGGCAGGTGGGGGAGGCTTCCCTTTTCACTTTCAGCTCTCCAGGAGTCTGGAGCTCACCCTCTTTTTGGGTACAGGCACTTATGCATTTCTTGAGGCCTTGTTGGAGTGGAGGTGCCTACATGCAGCTGGTGGGATGGGGCACTTGGCCCTGTCCTTGCTGGTGGATGCACCCTGAGGTGTAGAAAGTGGCAGGTGGGGTCTCCCTCCCACGTCCCAGCAGTGCTGTGTCTGGAAGTCACAGAAGTGAGCTCTGCCTGCTGCCTTTGCATTCCTGCTGTAATGTTCTCACCTCTCCCCAGGTGGTGTGGAGGACCACAGGGGAAAGCCAATGAAAAGCTCAGGATTAACCTTTCCAAACAGCCCCTCTGTACAGCCACCATTTTCCTCTTTAGCCTGAATCACTTCAGGTCCTTTGAACTTCCAAATGGCTCTTGGCTGCCCAGTAGATCAAAGTTCTACTTTTCTGTGTGGAATGAAAGGTCCTTTGCAATTTGGTCCCACCTATTTTTGTCCAGCCTTCCCTTCCACTGATGAGTTTCATTAAACACTCGTGGCAAGCCCTTAGCTTTTTCCTGCCCTGTACGTGCTAACCACCTCCCTCCACTCAGCATTTTGGTCCCCCTCGCCTCGCCCCCATCATTTCCCTGATCCTGTTCTTTATTCATTGCCAATTTTATGTTTAATCTATCCCTGAGACCTCCTCTGTCTCCCCAGCCCGGGGGACCTGGGCCCACCATTTGAGCTCACCACTCAGCCCCCTTTGCTGTCTTGGGATGTCGCAATGCATACATGAGCCTGGGACGTATGTACCAGTTTGCCTGAATATGGACTGTTACCTTCAAGTTGGTGCCCCAGATCTCACTGTTTTCACCTATCCACTAACCTAGAACATGCACAGGTCCCTCCCCAGACATCAGGAATTTCTGGGAGTCCTCCATGTGCTTGAGTTACCCCATGCCACAGCCCTGCCTTGTCCCCTAGGAAGGATGTCAGTGTGGGGGTACAGCCAGGTGGCTGGCACCTTGGTACACTGTGCTTCTCTCCCCCAATACCAAACTTGTGCAGTGGCATATGGCAAAACGGGGTGGGGTGGGGTAGCCATTGCTTCTTTTTCGAGTTCCTCTCCATTAGAGAAATCTCAGTACTGCACCCCACCGTTTTTCCAAGTTGTATGTGAACAGCTCTTGCAAGTTTTATTTATGGCAAAGTTCCCAGATTGTTTTTCTTACTGTCCTTACCCTGCAGAGGAGAGTATAGCTGCTTAAGAGCTGAGCACCAGACCTTTCCTAACCCTTAGTTAGTGGATATTCCTGTCTTGTCTCTCTAACTTTTGCTATGACAGTGAAGAGAGAGGGGCTAGCCAGACATGGTTATCCTGCCTCCCTGGAGCCCCAGAGATCCTGGAAGTATTTTCTCCCTGCTATGAGCCTCAGAAGTTTGCAGTCTCTACAAACCCCTCAGATACCTTTCCACTCCTTCTAAGACCAGGGAGGGACATTTTCCAAGGAAATTCAATTCATCACACAGGCAGGATGTGACAGAGATTTCCTCGTTTTGTTCTATCTATCTTGGTTTTTATAGCAAAGGGCAGAGCAAGCAGCGTGTGTCTTAAGGTGGAAGGTGGGTGGGTAATTCTGTCAAAGATGAGTTGGTCCCTCTCAACTGAACTGCCAGCCTATGTCTAGGGGACCTTAGCATCCGGGACCAGGATACTTCACAATTGTCTCCCTTGCAGGGAACTTAAGATCACCAGGATTCATTTGCCATTTTGGACCCTTTGCTGCTATTTGCCAGGTATGTGGCTCATTTTCAATGCCTGTCTATGCCTCCACCTTTCAGAAACGGGATGAGAAAATGAGGGCTTAGGAGAGGGCACAAGATGGGTTGGCACCATCTCATCAGCTGAGCCTGGCTGCAGGATAGGGATGTCAGTGTGACTAAGGGGAGATGATGGTTCAGGCAGCTCCACTTGAAGAGGCAGGATTCTGACACATCCCATTTCCCCCTCAAGCCATGTGAAGCCTCATCAAGGGTCCTTCCTTGGGGCAATTCATCTCCCTTAGAGACTAGGGGTGGAAACCCTCTTGTGGACCTATTGAAATAAAACCAATGCAAGCCAGTCAGCGTTAACTGACAGCTTGTGGAGGGCAAAACATTGCAGCAGGTGCTAGAAGGAGAGAGGGTGCAAGAGTGCAAAAGCCCTATCCCTGGGGGCTTATAGCTTAGGACACAGGGAATAGGAGAAGGGAGGGAAAGCACACACAGTTCAAGCTTACAAAAGTAGCAAAAGCAAAATATAATAATCTTTAAAGAGAAACTCAAGAGCTGAAGGACTGGAAATCAAGAGAAAATAAGTGTTGTTCAGGAATTGGAGATGCAGGAGAAAACTGGAATGGGTGTGGGGCCAGGGAAAAATGAGAAGGAAAGAAGACGGAAGAGTAAAGATAGGCCTGGGTGAAGGGTAGTGGCATTTCAGCAGCATTTCTTTGGCATTGGTGTGCATGTCCCTTATTCCTCCTCGCGTCTTCAGAGGCTCCCTGGAGAGCAGGGAGCATGTACCCTACCAGCAAAGATTAGCTCCAGCCCAAGACCCCCTTTCTGGCCATGCTTCCCCTCACTGGGTCCTCTGTCTTCCCCAAATATGCAACATGTCCAGTCTTTCACCTTTCCCCAGCACAACCTCGTCATCAGAAAAAGAATCTGGAATCCATTCACACTGTGATGTGAATAGCTGAAATCAGAAAGTGTTTCCCATCAGAGGGGTAAGGACCAGAGACTTTCAACTGTGGAGGGAAGTTGGAAAAGGCGAACTTCAGGCAGCAAGTAGGAAAGAGAGTGCCCTTTAGAGCAAGAAGGGGCATTCAGCCCCTATGAAATCCTATTAAGAATTTGCCAGATTGCCTCCCTCCAATTAAAGTCTTTAAATTCAGGTCCTTGAGTGTTGGAAGCAAAGGTACCACAGGGCACTACCTCCTGCTGGAGAAGATGCTGTTGACAAGGTGTGAGGGAAATTCCAGGTTTAAATTGTTTTATCCGAAGTGGATTTTTTGGATTTTTATTCATGTGCTGGTTGGTTGGTCTCGTGGCTGACATCTGACTCAAACTACTTCTTCAGTGCATGTGAGATGCTGTCAGAGTGAGCACAGCAGTCTGTGACCAGGTGGTCCCTAATAGGGGGTCACGATTTGGGGGACAGGAAAACTGAGGGTGCACCCAGCCTTGACACATGACACAGCTGGTGAGAAGTCTGTATTTAGAGAAGTGCAGAGCTTGGGAGGAACCCCCACTCCACTACCTTGAAGCTGTGTGTGCAGGGCAAGTCACTTAGCCTGCCTGTGCCTCAGTTTCCTTGTCTGTAATTTGGTCCTATAATAATATCAATAATACTTCTGATATAGGTAAGTGCTTGGTAGATAGTAAGCGCTCAATTCATATTAGTTTTTTTATTTTAAAATTTCTTTTATTTCATTTTATTGAGACGAAAGCTTATGAATCCATATACAATGATGAAGCTAGTAAAAGTAGGCTCCAATTTGGCAGAACTTTTCGAATATATAAAGAGTAGTTCCAGGCTAGTTTTGTCTCTCTTTTATTACATCCATTTCTTCTTCTCCCCTTGCAGAACCTATCATTTGTAAGGGTTAATTTTTTTCTTTATCTCATAGATATTCTTGGCTGAGGTCACCAACAATGTCCTTTTGACATTTGCATAAGTTTAATGAATGTTGGGCTCTACACACATTTTATTGATCATCTGAAATCATTTTTCTGCTACACAGTTTCTTAATGGCATTTTTCATCTGATTATTTCTCAAGGTATAGATTAAAGGATTTAACATGGGATTTATCATACGGTAGAATACAGTATATTAGTTTTTATTACTGTGGGCACATACGTGTGTGCGTGTGTGTGTGCGTATGCGTGTGTGTGTGTGTGTGTGTGACCTTCTCCCTCTGCAGCCTCAGTGATTGAAACCACATGAGTGTATCACAACTGAGAACTGCAGTCCTGATAGTAATTCCAGCGTCTGGAACACACTGACTGACATGTGGCAGCCTCCGCCTGCCTGGGAATGTTGGAGCACGTGCTCCTGCTATGAGGTGCCCAGCTATAGGCCTGTCTAATGCCCCATTGCTGCCTTGGGAAGGACTCAAGTTACCACCTAGCACAAGTCTTGGCTAACAGAGTCTGGTCAATCCAAATAGATCCATAAATACTCTCTGAGCCTGTCTTGTTTTGGAAGGTGTCAGCTGGTGCTGATATAGCCTCATGGCTTCACCCCCATGGGGCTCTATGTCCTTTGCTGCTAATTTCTGGGCCTGTTATAGACACATTCCTGCCATCGGCCAAAAGGTCAAGAGGCTGGACTGTCCAGCCTGAGCCTGGAGCCTGACCCAAGGCCTCCGTTCTGCTGGTCATTGTGTGAATAGTGATTCCAATAGCTGCTGGCTATCAGCCCCCTTTAGAGGGAACTCCGATCTCCTCCCCGAGGGGTCCCTTCTGAAGCATGAATGGATGGAGCCGCCCCAACGTGCCCCTCTGCCTCCCCACCTGCATGTGGAAGGGCAGGGCCCGCAGGCCCTGGCCCTCTTGACTCACAGTCCATTGCCCCTCCTTCCCTCTGTAGTACCGTCAGCCAAGGTCCTTCCATCCCAGAGCTCACTGAGGGAGCCTCCCTTCCATTAACTCACCTGCACACCTCCTCAGACCGCTCTTCTGCTGCATGACCAGCAGCTTTCACCTACCATAAGCTTTCTTTTTTTATTGTTAACAATTTTATTCTAAGAATTTTGTCAATTTAGGTAAATTAAATAAATCAATTGAAAAACAGATGAAAGGAAATACAGAAGAAAAAAACATATGACCACCTGAATAGTTGAAGAAAAATAATTTACTAAAAGCTAATACTTTTTTTCTCTCTGCTTTATGAAGTATGATTGACAAATAAAAATTGTATATATTGAAATTATACAATGTGATATTTGATACATGCACTTGTGAAATGATTATCATAGTCAAGCTAATTAACATATTCATCATCTCACATAGTTACCTTTTTGTGTGTGTCGTGAGAACACTAGAAATTTATTCTTAGCAAAATTTAAGTATACAATCCAATATTATTAATTATCACCATGCTGTACATTAGCTCTTCAGAAATTATTCATCTTATAACTGAAAGTTTGTATCATTTGACCAATATTTATCCTAATCCTCCCCTCTACTTCCTAGCCTCTGGTAACAATCATTCTATTCTTTCTTTTTTTTTAAAGCTCTTTATTGAAATGTATTTGCTTTACACTCTTGTACAAGGTTTTGAGGTACACCAAAGTGAATCAGCTATATTTATAGATATATCCCCATATCCCCTCCCTCCCGCGACTCCCTCCCCCCCCCATCCTGGCCCTCCAAGGCATCTCCCATCATCAAGTTGATCTCCTTTTGTTATACAGTAACTTCCCACTAGCTAGCTATTTTACAGTTGGTAGTGTAAATACGTCTATGCTACCCTCTCACTTCATCCCAGCTTCCCCTTAGCCCCCTCACCCCAGCCCCATGTCCTCAAGTCCATTCTCTACCTCTGCATCTCCACTCTTGCCCTGTCACTGGGTTCATCAGTACCACTTCCTCAGATTCCATATTTATGTGTCAGCATATGGTATTTGTTCTTCTCCTTCTGGCCTACTTCACTCTGTATGACAGTCTTTAGGTCCATCCACCTCATTGCATATAGTTCAATTTCATTCCTTTTTATGGCTGAGTAATATTCCATTGTATATATGTGCCACATCTTCTTTATCCATTCATCTGTTGATGTGTGGGAAGACATTCGGGAACCTTTCTGAAACCTTGAAAATGTTAAAGTATGTGGGCCGAGCGATGGGACTCAGAATGTCCTGCTTGAGCAGTGGAGGAGCTGAGGGTGCGGGGCGTGGAGACTAATATCACCCTGTTTGGCCCTGAAGGATGGCTGGTTAGCCAAAGACGGGTAAGATTCCTCAAGGGAGGAGCAACCTAAGACAGGCACAGTCGCAGAGGGGCCAACAGGGGTGGGGAACAGACCCCCAATATCTGAGAGAGGTCTCCTGCCCCCAGGGCTGTTTTGCTCTCCACGCCCAGCTCAAATCCACACCTGCTCAACTCGGACCCAGGAGGCAAACAAAGATAATTGCCTCAGTCATGTGAGGCCTTTGATTGTTTATGGGTGTAACCTGAGAATGTTAGCCGAAGAACTCAACAAAAGCAACCTGGGATGAGTCAGCAGGGCTCTTGATCCCAGAGGTCTTGAGCCCCCCAGTCCCACTTTTCTCTTCAGTCTGTGTCTGTGTCTTCTTCAAGCTTGCGGCACCCGTCACTCACCTCGAGTCGCCGAGCTGGTCTCGGCATTGATGGGCATTAAGGTTGCTTCCATGTCCTGGCTATTGTAAATAGTGCTGCAATGAACATTACGGTACACGTTTCTTTTTGGATCATGGTTTTCTCTGGGTATGTGCCTAGTAGTGGGATTACTGGGTCATATAGTAGTTCCATTTTTAGTTTTTTAAAGAATCTCCAGACTGTTTTCCATAGTGGCTGTACCAACTTACATTCCCACCAACAGTGCAGGAGGGTTCCCTTTTCTCCACAGCCTCTCCAACATTTATTGTTTCTAGATGTTTTGATGATGGCCATTCTGACCGGTGTGAGGTGATACCTCATTGTGGCTTTGACTTGCATTACTCTGATAATTAGTGATGTTGAGCATCTTTTCATGTGTCTGTTAGCCATCTGTATGTTTTCTTTGGAGAAATGTCTATTTAGGTCTTCCGCCCATTTGTGGATGGGGTTCTTTGCTTTTTTGGTATTAAGCAGCATGAGCTGCTTGTATATTTTGGAGATTAATCCCTTGTCCATTGCTTTGTTGGCAAGTATTTTCTCCCATTCTGAGGGTTGTCTTCTTGTCTTGTTTTGGTTTGTTTCACTGTGAAAAAGCTTTTAAGTTTCATGAGGTCCCATTTGTTTATTCTTGATTTTATTTCCATGATTCTAGGAGGTGGGTCCAAAAGGATCTTGCTTTGATGTATGTCATAGAGTGTCCTGCCTATGTTTTCCTCTAGGAGTTTTATAGTGTCTGGCCTTACATGTAGGTCTTTAATCCATTTTGAATTTATTTTTGTGTATGGTGTTAGGAAGTGTTCTAATTTCATTCTTTTACATGTTGCTGTCCAATTTTCCCAGCACCACTTATTGAAGAGGCTGTCTTTTTTCCATTATATATTCTTGCCTCCTTTGTCAAAGATAAGCTGCCCATATGTGCTTGGGTTTATCTCTGAGTTCTCTATTCTGTTCCATTGATCTACCTTTCTATTTTTGTGCCAGTCCCATACTGTCTTGATCACTATGGCCTTGTAGTATAGTTTGAAGTCAGGAAGCCTAATTCCACCAACTCCATCTTTCCTTCTCAAGATTGTTTTGGCTATTTGGGGTCTTTTGCGTTTCCATACAGATCGTAAGATTTCTTGTTCTAGTTCTGTGAAGAATGCTATTAGTAATTTGATAGGGATTGCATTGAATTTGTGAATTCCTTCGGGTAAGATAGTCATTTTCACAATATCGATTCTTCCAATCCAAGAACATGGTATGTCCCTCCATCTGTTTGTATCGTCTTTGATTTTTTTCATCAGTGTCTTACAGTTTTCCGCATACAGATCTTTTGCCTCCTTAGGCAAGTTTATTCCTAGGTATTTTATTCTTTTTGTTGCAATGGGAAATGGAAGAGTTCCCTTAACTTTTCTTTCCGCTATTTCGTTGTTAGTGTATAGGAATGGAAGAGATTTCTGCACATTAATTTTGTATCCTGCTACTTTACTAAATTCATTGATTAGTGCTAGCAGTTTTCTGGTAGAGTCTTTAGGGTTTTCTATGTATAATATCATATCATCTGCAAAGAGTGACAATTTTACTTCTTTTCCAATTTGGATTCTTTTTATTTCATTTTCTTCTCTGATTGTTGTGGCTAAAACTTCCAAAACTATGTTGAATAATAATGGTGAGAGTGGACACCCCTGCCTTGTTCCTGTCCTTAGAGGGAATTCTTTCAGTTTTTCACCATTTAGAACGATGTTCGCTATTGGTTTGTCATATATGGCTTTTATTATGTTGAGGTAATTTCCTTCTATGCCCATTTTCTGGAGAGTTTTTATCATAAATGGATGTTGAATTTTGTCCAAAGCTTTTTCTGCATCTATTGAGATGATCATATGGTTTTTATCCTTCAATTTGTTAATATGAAGTATCACATTGATTGATTTGCGTATATTGAAGAATGCTTGTATTCCAGGGATAAACCCCACTTGATCATGGTGTATGATCTTTCTGATGTGCTGTTGGATTCTATTTCCTGGTATTCTGCTGAGTATTTTCGCATCTATATTCATCAGTGATATTGGCCTGTAATATTCTTTTTTTGTGACATCTTTGCCTGATTTTGGTATCAGGGTGATGGTGGCCTCGTAGAATTAGTTTGGCAGTGTTCCACCTTCTGCTATAATTTGGTAGGGTTTTTGAGAAGCTTAGGTGTTAGCTCTTCTCTAAATGTTTGATAGAATTTGCCTGTGAAGCCATCTGGCCCTGGGCTTTTGTTTGTTGGGAGATTTTTAATCACAGTCTCAATTTCCATACTTGTGATTGGTTTGTTCACATGTTCTATTTTTTCCTGGTTCAGTCTTGGAGGATTGTATTTTTCTAAGAATTTATCCATTCCTTCCAGGTTATCCAATTTATTGCATATAGTTGTTTGTAGTAGTCTCTCATGATCTCTTGTATTTCTGCAGTGTCTGTTGTTACTTCTCCTTTTTCATTTCTAATTCTGTTGATTTGCATCTTCTCCCTTTTTTTCCTGATAAGTTTGACTAATGGTTTATCAATTTTGTTTATCTTCTTAAAGAACCAGCTTTTAGTTCTATTGATATTTGCTATTGTTTCCTTCATTTTTTTTTCATTTGTTTCTGATCTGATCTTTATGATTTCTTTCCTTCTGCTCACTTTGGGGTTTTTTTGTTCTGTATCTAATTGTTTTAGGTGTAAGGGTAGGTTGTTTATTTGATATTTTTCTTGTTTCTTGAGGTAGGACTGTATTGCTATAAACTTCCCTCTTAGAACTGCTTTTGCTGCATCCCATAAGTTTTGGGTCATTGTGTTTTCATTGTCATTGGTTTCTAGATATTTTTTGATTTCCTCTTTGATTTCTTTAGTGATTTCTTGGTTGTTTAATAGTGAACTGTTTAGTCTCCATGTGTTTGTATTTTTTACATTTTTTTCCCTGTAATTGATATCTAGTCTCATGGCATTGTGGTCAGAGAAAATGCTTGATACGATTTCAATTTTTTTGAATTTACCAAGGCTTGATTTGTGACCCAAGAGGTGATATATCCTGGAGAATGTTCTGTGTGCACTTGAGAACAAAATGTATTCTGTAGTTTTTGGATGGAATGTCCTATAAATATCAATTAAGTCGAGATGGTCTAATGTGTCATTTAAAGCTTGTATGTTGTTATTAATTTTCTGTTTGGATGATCTGTCCATTGATGTAAGTGGGGTGTTAAAGTCTCCTACTATTATTGTGTTACTGTCGATTTCCCCTTTTATGGCTGTTAGCATTTGCCTTATGTATCGAGATGCTATTATGTTGGGTGCATAGATATTTACAACTGTTATATCTTCTTCTTGGATGGATCCCTTGATCATTATGTAGTGTCCTTCCTTGTCTCTTGTAATAGTCTTTAAGGTAATTTGTCTGATATGAGTATTACTACTCCAGCTTTCTTTTGACTTCCATTTGCATGGAATATCTTTTTCCATCCCTTTACTTTCAGTCTATATGTGTCCCTTAGTTGGAAGTGGGTTTCTTGTAGACAGCATATGTAAGGGTCTTGTTTTTGTATCCATTCAACCAGTCTGTGTCTTTTGGTTGGAGCATTTAATCCATTTACATTTAAAGTGATTATTGACATGTGTGTTCCAATTACCATTTTCTTAACTGTTTTGGGTTTGTTTTTGTAGGTCTTTTCTTTCTCTTGTGTTTCCTGCTTAGAAAATTTCCTTTAGCAATGGTTGTAAGGCTGGTTTGGTGGTGCTGAATTCTCTTAACTTTTGCTTGTCTGGAAAGCTTTTGATTTCTCCCTCAAATCTGAATGAGATTCTTGCTGGGTAGAGTATTCTTGGCTGTATGTTTTTCTCTCTCAGGACTTTTAGTATATCCTGCCACTCCCTCCTGGCCTGCAGAGTTTCTGTAGAAAGGTCAGCTATTATCCTTATGGGTTTTCCCTTATATGTTATTTGTTGCCCCTCTCATGCTGCTTTTAATATTTTCTTTGTGTTTAATTTTCGTTAGTTTGATTAATATGTGTCTTGGTGTATTTCTCCTTGGGTTTATTTTGTATGGGACTCTCTGCACTTCTTGGACTTGATTGATTATTTCCTTTCCCATGTTGGGGACGTTTTCCACTATAACCTCTTCAAATATTTTCTCAGACCCTTTATTTTTTTCTTCTTCTTCTGGGATGCCTATGATTCAAATGTTGGTGCACTTAATGTTGTCACCAATGTCTCTGAGACTGTCTTCCATTCTTTTTATTCTTTTTTCTTTTTCCTGCTTTATGGCAGTTATTTCCCCCATTCTATCTTCCAACTCTGCCTCCGTTATTCTGCTGTTTATAGCATCTAGAATATTTTTAATTTTGGTTATTTTGTTATCTGTTACTGTTTGTTTGTTCTTTAGTTCTTCTGAGTCCTTATGAACTGTTTCTTATATTTTCTGTATTTTGTTATCAAGATTTTGGATCATCTTTACTATCATTACTATGAATTCTTTTTCAGGCAATTTTCCTATTTCCTCTTCGTTTATTTGGTCTTGTGTATTTTTACCTTGTTCCTTCATCTGTGACATATTTTTTTATCATCTCATTTCCCCCCAACATTGGATGGTCGGGATTGTGTTCCTGTCCCACTGGGTGTTTGGCCTGAGGTTTCAAGCACTGGAGCTTGTAGGCTGTTGAGTATTGCTGGGTCTTGATGCTGAGCTAAGAACCTCTGGGAGACCTCACTGTAAAGAATATTCCCTGGGAACTGGGTTTCCCTGTTAGTCCAATGTTTTGGACTCAGAGCTCCCACCTCAGGAGATCAGGCCTGACACTGGGCTTGTGTATCAAGATCCCACAAGCCGTGTGGAGCAGGGAAAATGAAAAAAAAATTTTTTTAAAAAGTAGGAGAACAGCAGAAAAATAGCCAGATAAAAAATATGATAATAGAAAACTAACAGATGTGTTAGAAAAAATTAAAAAAAAAAAAAGATGGAGCAACAACTGGAAGGTAAAACAACAGCTATAGCTTAAGTGAGGAGGTGGGAAGAAAAAAAAAGAAAAAGAAAAGCCAGAAAAGGCCTTGGCTGTGGGGACGGGGCTTAGACAAATGTGGGAGTGGGGGGGGGAAGTTAGGCAATGGGCAGGGCCTATGCTTAGAAAAGGCCCTGGGGGTGGTGGGGAATGGGGCTTAGGCCCAATGAGGCAGAGGGGCCCAGGAATGCCTCTGGTCCTGGGAGCAAAGGACCAGGTCAAGGTATCCAGCGGGCTCCCTGGGCCCGAGTTGGTGGGAGAGATGCTAGGCACCTTCCCTAGTCCTCTAGTCTCGGAGGGTCCCTCCCCCTTGGGTTCTCTTCTTTCTCACCCCCTCTCTCCTCTTACCCTAGAACCCTCACAGCTGCAGGGGGCACTGAAAGGCAGGAGACCAGACTCTGACACCCAACAGGCTTCCCAGGGCCAGCTGGGCTAGGGAAACGCCTGTGGCACTTCCCCAGATCTCCCAGTCTGGTAAGGTCCCTTTCTGCCTCACTTCCTCTCCCCCACCTGCCCCCCTCCTAGGTTCTAAGCAGCTGGAGGGTGCCCAGAGAGTGAAGGACCAGGCCCGGCAGCCTAGTTGGCCTCCCTAGCCAAGAGGGCAGGCGAAACACCCCTCTTGCCTCCTGGTACCCCAATCCCAAAGCCCCCACCCCCTCCTGTCTGCCTCTCCACCTCCTTGCCCCTTCTTCCTCCTTCCCACACCCCCAGGACCCAGGCAGCCCGTAGGGGACCCTGGAGGGTGGAGGACCCTGCTGGGGAGCCCAGCAGGCCCCCAAGCCAGGGAGCTCGGCAGGACTCCTGGCCTCCAGGGCAGAAGATACCCAGTTGCAGTTTCCCCGATCTCCCCAGCCCCCAACGGTCCCACCAGGTGGGAACCTCCCCCCTCCCCCAGCCAACCCCCAGGGGTGCCGGTCCAGTCTGGCTTCCCCTTCCCCACCCCCCTGACTTCCCCCAGGTCCTACCCGGTTGCTCTGGGGTTCCTGCCGCCTGCTTGGGTCTCAGGTCCCCCGCTGGCCTCCCTCATTCTATTCTTTTTGAGTTCAACTTCTTCTTTTTTTTAACTGTAAGCTTTTATATATAGAATGGATAAACAAGGTCCTACTATATAGCACAGAGAACTATATTCAATATCCTATGATAAACCATAATGGAAACAAATATTAAAAAAATGTATATATGTGTATAACTGAATCACTTTGCTGTGCAGCAGTAATTAACACAACATTGTAAATAAACTTTACTTCAACAAAAAAATAAAGTCCTTCATCTACACCCTGCTGGTGATATTGCTGACGGTGTGGCTGAGGCTCTGCAGCCATAGGATCCCAGGAACGTGTGCCACCTCATAGGTCTGTGGGAAAAGGAAAACCAAACAGTGGAGTGGGGAGGCAGGCAGAGGGAGAAGGGAGACTGGGGGATCTGGAGAGTAGAAATTGCCATGGCCCTTTCTGCTCTGGGGGTGCTATGATGGAGTGAAAGGAGAGGGATGCAGCCTCTGGAAGAAGATGGAGAGCAGAGAGCAGATGTTTGGAAGATGGAGGCAGAGAGAGGAGCTGACTTTTTATTCTTTCTTTTTTTTTGAATATATTTATTTACTTGGCTGCACTGGGTCTTAGTTGCAGCACGTGGGATCTTTGTTCCAGCATGTGGGATCTTTAGTTGCGGCATGCAGATGGGATCTAGTTCCCTGACCAGGGATCGAATTGGGGTCCCCTGGATTGGAAGTGCAGAGTCTTAACCACTGGACCACCAGGGTTAAGACTGACTTTTCTTGGGACTTTCCTGGTGGCACAGTGGTTAAGAATCTGCCTGCCAATGCAGGGGACACGGATTCGAGCCCTGGTCGGGGAAGATCCCACATGCCACAGAGCAACTAAGTCTGTGTGCCACAATTACTGAGCCTGCGCTCTAGAGCCCACGAACCACAACTACTGAGCACATGTGCCACAACTACTGAAGCCTGCATGCCTACAGCCTATGCTCCACAGCAAGAGAAGTCACCACAATGAGAAGCCTGTGCACCGCAATGAAGAGTAGACCCCACTCGCCACAACTAGAGAGAGTGCGCAGCAATGAAGACCCAACTCAGCCAATAAATAAATAATAAATAAATAAATAAAAAACCCTCACTAAACCAATTCTTAAAAAAAAAAAAAAAAAGACTGAATTTTCTTTAAAGACCACCAATCCCACCCATAGGAGGGTTAACAAACCTCTGGGTTAGATTGGTTTCTTCCTTGTTTAAGCAAAGAAATTAAGGTTCAGCACATTGCATAATCTGTCTAAATTCCCACAGCTAAATAGAAGAGAAATGTGGAGAGGCTTGTATACCTTCCAAAATGTATCAGCTGCCCAGGCTTACTGGTTCTCACACTGCAAGACATTACTTCAGATCCCAAAGGGGCGTCAGGAATGAAGAGGGAACAGCCCTTGCATACACTGGGGCTGGGTCTCCAGGGCCACAGATGGGGAGGGCCAGCTGGGACACCACCATCAGTATGGTCTTAAAGATGCTATTGACTCAGTGACAGTCACCAGCTGACCTCCTGGGAGCGCCACCTGAGGTCTCATGGCTGGAAGAAGCTGTCCTAGATGTGGTTGGAGTTAAAAGGCAGCCAGGCATGCATCCTACATTGGGAAGATTAGAACTCTATGTTTGTTTCTCTGTTTTGTGGACTTGATGTTCCAGGTCAAAGGGAATTGGGAGCAAGTTTGGGCAGAGAGAAGGGAAAGGCATCTGGGAGTCCTTATAGATTTCCCTTTGTTTGGACAAAGTCACTAAATCCTAGCTCAGCCTCCACACAATGCATGGCTCTATTCCTGGCTCTAAACAATGAGAAGCTCTGAAACTGCTTCCTCTGGGACCCTTTGGCCTTGTCCTCTCTCAACTCTGTGAGTCCAAGCAGGGCCAACAACACCATAAGCAGTGCTGCCTGTTAAAATTAGAAGCAGCTCTCACATTTGGCTATGATTGAAAAGAAGCCAGGCACTGGAGCTTGCAAGAACCAGACAAAAAATAATTGGGGCAGTGACAGGCGTCAGGCCTGATGCGTGGAGTTCCAGCTCTCCTGCGTCACTCCAGTACCTCTTTGTTCCTCTCCAGGTGGCCCCCACTGCTGAGGAAAAGCGATGGATTTCCTAGTCTTCCTGGACCGCTACCAGCGAGTACATCTGCTCAGCAGTCTCTTCGTCCTCACTCACCTACTCTTCCTCCTTCAGCCTGGGGAGATGCACTCAGGTAACATGTCTAATCTGCAGCCCAGACAGCCAGGATGTGAGCACCTCAGCTTCTGCCCATCCCTCCTGCAGGTGATCCCAGGGCTGAGATCTTGTAGCCTTGTACCAGGCCATGCCAGGGGCTAAAATATAAGATTTCTACCCTAGTTGTTAAAGAGCCACTGCCCCGAACACCATCCAGCCCCACAGTGCTCCCCCACTATCCCTGCAGCCACCCACAACCCCACAGCTCACAAGCATGGCAGAAGGCATAGCAGGAGGGTGCCAGGAAATTCTTATCTATCTGTGCTTAGGCTGAACTAGTTGGAAAATATTTTTAACTCCTGTCCTGCATATAAGCCATAGCTTTTGACGGACAGGAAGGATCCCAGTCTTACCATCTCTCATGAAAGAAGCAACTGAAAGTGGAAACTAATTATGCAAATACAATTCCGTAATTCCCTGAGCTGGAAACCAGCGATATCAAGGTGGCCAGGCACAGCCCAGATCCTCAGTCATTTAAGGGAAGGAGAGAGACATGACATACACGGTTGTCCAGCTGTATGACCAGAGCTGCAAGAGAAATGTATCCAAAAATTTGGGAGCACAGCTAAGAGGCCAATTTGTTTTTCCCAGAAAGCCAAGAAAGGCCATAGAGAAGAGATATTATTTCAGTAGAGCCTTTCAGGATGCATATTATCCAGGAAGATGACAGATGGGCAGTAAACTGAGGCAGGGTGTGCCCAGGAAGAGGGCCAGACATCAGGCATGGGGGCAGTGACAGATGGAGAGAACCTGGAGAGGGAAGCTGGTAGGGACCGTGTCAGAGCTACACCCAGTGTGCAACAAGAGGTCTCAAATGGAACGAAGAAAGGTGCCCCCATGCTATATGGGCAAAGTGAAGGATGGGAGGGATTCATAAAGGAAGAATTTGGGGTGGGATTGAGCTGAGCTTGGAAAGAAGGAAAGAAGGTGCACAGAAGCCAGAAAAAAAAATGAAGGCATGCAGGGTGGACAAGAAAGGCGCTGCAGCAGGAATAGCAACTCTCAAGGAAACTGCAGAAAACAGGGAGTAGAGGAGACATCACTGCAGAGGAAAATAAGGTGAAAGATCCAGATAAATTAAAATCTTGAAAGCAAGATTTAGCCTTAGATAGGAAAACCCATGAAGCAAGGAGCCCCTCTAGATTATTTTAATGCCCTGTGTTATTACAGAAGCTGTCCATGTGCATTATAAAATATTAGGAAATCAGACAAAGCAAAAAGAAGAAAACATCTATTCCCACCATGCAGAAATGATCACCATCAATAATTTGGTCATTCTCCTTTCAGATATTTTATTCTGCACCTTTATGCAAATATGTCAATTTTAAATCAAATAACAGGATAGTGTATATATGATTTTGAAACTTGCTTTTTTTTTTCCTTTTTTTTTTTTTTTTTTGCCAAGATCCCATTTAATTTAATGCCTTGGCCATATTTACATAACTGTCCCCAAAATAATATTTGCAGTTGGTTGGTTCAAACCAGCTACCAGTCCAGCACCACACATTTGTATTTGGTTCTAATGTTCCTTGTGTATTTTTTAAGTGGCACATTCAACTTTTTCATGACAATTACTTGTTCAAGCAGCCGGACCCGTTGTCCTTTAGAGTGTCTCACCTTTGACATTTGAATGGTTTACTGTGGATTTCTGAGCCACAAAAAAACAAACAAACAAACAAAAACACCCCCACCCCCATATTTGTGAAGAGCTGATTTGGGCCATTGTCTGGGTTCTCGTCCTAGAGGAGGTCAGGGTGGTAGGCCTTGGGGAACCTATTCTGGCACACGTCGGGGATGAGGTGGAATTCTCGTGCCACCTGTCGCCGTACCGGGACGCCGAGCACATGGAGATCCTCTGGTTCCGGAGCCAGACCTCAGACGTGGTGCACCTGTACCGGGAGCGGCAGGAGTTCTACGACCAGCAGATGGCGCAGTTCCAGAACAGGACCGAACTCCTCACTGAAAATATCGCTGATGGCAGCGTGACCCTGCGGCTGCGCGGTGTGGTCCCCGCTGACGAGGGTCCATACGGGTGCCGCTTCCTCTCCAGCGACTTCGCTGAGGAAGCCGTCTGGGAGCTGGAGGTAGCAGGTGAGCGACCTGGTCAAGGCCCAGTAGAGCAGAGAAAAGTTTCCATTTGGAGAGAGCTCAAGGGTAGATAGATAGAAAAGCACAGAAAAAAGGGGAAATATCTCTAATTAAAAAAAAAAAAGTATTAAAAAGAAAGATTCATTAGAAAGTAAACAAAAGGAATTCACACAGAAAAGATATGCGAATGGCCCTTAAACATAAGAAAAGGTGATTACTTTTACTCCTAGTGAGAAAAAGAGAAAGCTACAGAGATTCAGTTTTTTTGTTTTTTGTTTTTTGTTTTTTTTTTTTTACCTATTAGATTGGCAAACATTCAATAGTTGGGCCACACACTCTTGGAGGTGTGGGGAAGCAGGCCCCCTCCTACCTTGTTGATGGGGTTCAAAGTCCTACAGCTGCAGGTCAGGGGGATTAGGCAATAGCTAACAGGACTGCCTATGTATCTACCCTATGAACAGCAATGCCATCTCTAGGAGTTAACCCTGAAGATATACCTCCCACAGCTCCAATATGAAAAAAGGCATATGTATAAGTTTACATTATACAACAGTGGAGACTCCCTAAATATCCAAGCATACTATGGAGTGGAAAAAATGAGAAAGAGCTCTAAGCTGATGTGACGTGATTTCTAGGATGTTTTTAAGAGACAAAAGCAAGATGCAAAATAGGTTCTATAGCATGGTAAATTTTGTGTAAGAAAGGAGAAACATGGCACAAAAGAAACAGAAAGGATAAATTAGAAGCTAATGACATTGGTTACTTAAGGGAGGAGAGGGTGCAATGGAATGGAAAGGATGGAGTAAGAGCTGGGGCTTTTTGGATCTACTTTTTCTTTTTACAGTATTGACATTTAAACCATCTTAATGTTTTGCATATTCAAAATACAAGGGTGAGTCAAAAATTATCTGCATCCTGGCTGTAGAATTTATTATAACTAACTTTTAGAAAAGACACATCATTTTTCGACAGAATCTCCTTGCTTTTCAATAGACTTTATCCATCTGTCAACAAGCTTTTGTATGCCCTCATTAAAAAATGTTTTAGGCTGAACTGCAAGCCACGAATGCACCGCTGTCTTCATTTCTTCATCAGAAGTGAATCTTCACCCTCGTAGGGCTGCTTTCAGGGGACCAAACGGGTGAAAGTCTGATGGAGCAAGATCAGGACTATAGGGAGGATGCTTTAACACCTCAAAACGAAGTTTTTGCAGAGTGTCGACAGTGTGGGCAGAAGTGTGCATTGTCATGCAAGATCATAACACCCTTGGATAGCAGTCCTTTGCTTTTAATCTGAAGTTTAGGCTTCAGCTCTTCAATAAGCATCTCACTGTAATGAGCACTGTTGATTGTTGAACCTTTTTCCTGATAATGTTCCAATACTGGCCCTTGAGAATCCCAAAAAACTATAAGCATCAATTTTCCAGCTGATGGTTGACATTTGAACTTTTTCTTGGTCAGCAATTGAGGATATTTCCATTTCATACTCTGCCATTTACTCTCAGACTTGTAGTGATGAATCCAGGTCTCATCACCAGGAATGATTCTAAGAAACTTTCACCTTCCTTAGTGTATCAGTCCAAATTTTGTTTGCAGATAGCCAAATGCTTCTGTTTATGCCCTTCCGTGAGTTGTTTCAGTACCCATCTCGCACAAACATTTCAAAACCTAAGTCTGTCATGGATTACTTCATTTTGAGGTGTTAAAGCATCCTCCCTATAGTCCTGATCTTGCTCCATCAGACTTTCATCTGTTTGGTCCCCTGAAAGCAGTCCTATGAGGATGAAGATTCACTTCTGATGAAGAAGTGAAGATGGCAGTGCATTTGTGGCTCTCAGCTCAGCCTAAAACATTTTTTAATGAGGGCATGCAAAAGCTTATTGACAGATGGATAAAGTGTATTGAAAAGCAAGGAGATCATGTTGAAAAATGATGCATTTGTCTTTTCTGAAAGTTAATTAAAATAAATTCTACAGCCAGAGTGCAGATAATTTTTGACTCATCCTCGTATAAAGCTAGCTTACCTGGATAGAGAGATAAAGAAGTATATATAGCAGAGGCACTTGAGTGTTGGTGGGATTCAAGAGAGAGAGGAGACAATCTATTGAAATTTGGGGTGATTGCTCTTCATTCTAAGGGGATTGTCCCTTGCATTATATGACTAAATATCAGCTGCCCTTCCCTATTTTAAAATGCCCTTCAGAGGTAAGTGCTGTCCCCACATGCCACCAATGATTTAGCCTGTCATTTATAGTCCATGGTGGAGGGCTGCAAGCCCACAAGTGTGTTAAGAGTGGCCACAGTCACAATGCCTTATGATGACTGCAAATGGTGAATGGTGGCATGAACTTCACATACAACTTCTGGGAAGGAGCCTGATCTTTCCCACTCCTCCTTCCTCTCCCAGGGGTGGGCTCTGACCCTCACATCTCCCTTGAGGGCTTCAAGGAGGGAGGCATTCAGCTAACGTGCAGCTCCAGTGGCTGGTACCCCAAGCCACAGGCTCAGTGGAGAGACCATCAGGGACGCTGCCTGTCTCCAGAGACTGAAGCCATCGTCAAGGATGCCCAAGGCCTGTTCAGTCTGGAAACCTCTGTGGTCGTCCAAGAGGGAGCCCACAGCAACGTGTCCTGCTCCATCCAGAACCTCCTTCTGAGCCAGAAGAAAGAGTTTGTGGTCCAGATAGCAGGTCAGTGGGTGCCAGCTCACCCTCATCTTCCTGGTCCTCAAGTTCTTCATGCCCATTATCCCAAAGACCATCTACTAGGGCACAATGGCACTAGAGCCTGGCTGTGTATGGGGTGGGCTGAACTTGACACCTTCAAAGCCATAATATCAGGAACCTACTGAGAGTACGACTGATAACCTAAGCAGTAATCGGGGGAAGCCCCAGAAAGCCAACATTATGAACCAATGGCCATGCATTAAAATCCAGAAACTCTAGTGATTGGAGGGCATCATGAGAGCCCATGTGTTCCTAATTTTATCCCTCAAACAATATTTATTGAGCACCCACAATATTCTCTAAACCCCTGTCCTCAGGTCCACATTCCAGTGGGGGGGAACAGATACACAAAAGAGTAAATTACAGCACACGTTAGAAGGTGTTAGGTGAGACAGAGAAACAGGAAACAGGGAAGCATGCTAAGGTGGGGTGGGATGTGTTTATGGATTTAAAAGTGGTGGATCAGGGAAGAAGGCCATTAGGCATTGAGTTGAAAGTGAGGCCATTATCTAGGATCAAAGTTTTATTGTGAGGCATCTGAAGGATTTGATGTTCATGGCTCTAATTGTTTTAAGTCTTGAGGACAAACCCAATCTATGGGCCATGTTTCACATCAGTCCAAATCAATAATTATATTACCATAACAGAAAGAAACCTCACCCTTATAAGTGATAACTTGTCCTCAGGTAAGAGGACTTCATAGCACCATATGTCACACATAGTTCACCTGAAATTCACCTGGTAATTGGGTAACTAGTAACATCTGTGTTAGCTGTCTTTATCCAAAGGAGAAATAATATATCTCTTATCTCTATGACAAGCATGTATTTACAACTTGGAGCCAGGTGCCTAAGTGAAACTCCCAGGAGACCTGGAGAGAGGGGTACTTTATCCTTGATGTTTCCATTTCAAAGAGATGGCTCTGAGCTCCTTAAGAAAAAACATTCCTGGGTTGTAAAACTGGCAAGGAAGGGGCTTATTTAACTTTCACAAAGACTTAGATACGTCCCGAGGGGATAAAGAAAGAATTTACAAATTTTCTAAAGGAAATACTCTGAGAGAAGGGAAAGGGAATCTCCCTCCCCTTTTGCACTAGGAGAAACCCAATTTTTAAATTTGTGTCTACCTGACAAAGGGTGTGGACCACATGGATATCTCCAAGGAGTCCATTCAAGGAGAGGACATTCAGGTGGAGGGAACAGCAAGTGCAAAAGTCCTGAGATGGAAGTGTGTCTAGCTATTTGATTAGCTGGAAATATGCAGGAGAGGCTGTAACAGAAAGGCAAGGTGGAGATTACAGGTCAGGGAGGCATAGGACCCCAAGCTTCTTAACTCCTAGGTCAGTGCTTCAAAAACATCTGTAGTGAAGGACCAGTCCTTTGTGGCTCAATACTTTTAACCAAGACAATGAAAATGCACTGCTAGAAAAATAAAATTAAAAATCAAAAGAACACATTATGCTAAGTGAAATAAGCCAGACACAAAAGGACAAATATTGTATGATTCTCTTTATATGAGGTACCAGAATAGAGAGGGAAAGTAGAATAGATGTTACCGGAGGGGGGGGAGGGGCGGGAGGAATGAGGAGTTAGTATTTAATGGGTACTAAGTCTCAGTTTGGGAAGATGAAAAAAGTTCTGGTGGTGATGGTTGCACAACATTGTTAATGTACTTAATACCACTGACCTATAAGCTTAAAACGATTGAGATGGTAAATGTTATGTATATTTTAGTACGATAAAAAGAGAAAAAAATTTAAACACCACTGAGATAAAAGCACCAATTTCTTATGATTATCTTCAACAAACACAAAATTATTCTATTAAATTTTTTATTCTCTATTCTTTATTTTTAAATTAAATTTACTTAATTTATTTTGGCTTCATTGGGTCTTTGTTGCTATGTGCAGGCTTTCTCTAGTTGCAGCAAGTGGGGTCTGCACTTTGTTGTGGTGTGCGGGCTTCTCATTGCAGTGGCTTCTCTAGTTTTGGAGCACCGGCTCTAGGCACACAGTCTTCAGTAGTTGCGGCTCGCAGGCTTAGTAGGTGTGGCTCGTGGGCTCTAGATCACAGGCTTATAGGCTTAGTTGCTCCAAGGCATGTGGAATCTTCCCAGACCAGGGCTCAAACATGTGTCCCCTGCATTGGCAGGCAGATTCTTAACCACTGTGCCACCAGGGAAGTCCCTTGTGGCTATTAAATTGCCACAAGAGTTTCTAAAAGGTTGCTCTGTATTTTGCATTTATTTCTTTACTCTCCGACCATTGTCCTTGTGAGCCCTGCACCACATTCTGCCTCCAGGCATATCCTCACTAGGAAGCCTGGAGAGGGAAGAGGGGAACTGTCAGTCAGCCCTGCAAGGCTTTGCTATCAGTTCTTCCAAAGGTATGTCGAGAAGTAGAAGCCAGGCGTTTGCAAGAAACAGGAGAGGACGTGTGGATTCATCAGAGCAGTAGAGAGCAATTATTCACTGGGTTTCAGATATCAACACCTTGGATTCTCATGTCATTAGATGTAAAGCAAGAGTGGGAAGAAGTAGAGGGAGGTCAGGGCCGTGGTCACAGAAGTTCTAAGCTGGAGGACTGGGCAGAGCCCATCAGCTCCTTCTTTTCACATCCTTCAGTTTGCAGTCTTTTCCCCTTTGGGCCGAGCAAGTTCAAGTTCCCTCTGTTCCTCGGATGCTACCTCTCATGAGCACTGTGCAATGGTGCTCTTATATCCGTTTTACAGATGGCTATGGTGGGGGCAAGAAAAGGACAACCAATCACCGGGAAGATTTTCTGACACGCAGTGTCCAGACTAGTCTTCTCACTTAGTGTCTAGTGATGACTAAATCGAGACAACTCCATGTGGGGTGTTTCCTAGACATATTTTTACCGGGAACCTCCCCCTGGAAGAGAGCTTTCCTCGGGACTCTGGTAGGACTGCTGCTCCTCCTGGCTCCCCTCACAATGCTGGTGCTGTACTTCTTTCGGAAGCAACGGAGATCCCAAGGTACCAGGCAGGCTGGGGGCTGCCCTCCTGGAGCTGGCTTTGCGCGAGAGGAAAGTGGTGGAGGCGGCCATAGTGGGGCACTGCTGAGGGGCAACCTGCGGAGGCAGGGCTGGAGTGGGTGGTGGAAAGAGGCAGGGGAGGGCACATACTCACGTGCACTCCACTTTTTCCTTCCTTTCAGAGAAGCTGAAGAAGCAGGCAGAGAAGGACAAAGGTAAGCAGGGGGAAAGACACACTCTTCGCCCACATCACTGACTAGCAGAAGTGGGGGCGCTGGGTCAAAGAAGACCCTGAGGTCACACTGGGGGGCTTGGAAGAGGGCAGAGAGGGGGTGCGACAGAGGTTTTCTTCCACCTCTCCTGCCTCAGAGCCTGCATCCAGCTCAAACTGGCTCTCCAGAGCACATGGGGTTCCAAGTCTGTGTACTTTGGAGAAGCAAGGCCTCAGTGATTAATGGAGAATTTCCTGTTTTCTTTGTTTCTTTCTTTAGGAAAACTCAAAGCGGAGTTGGGTACGTTCTGGGTGCCATGCCCACAGTGCTGGCTGTGGGCTAGGTGGGTAGCCTGGCGCACAGCATAAGCAGGGGTTCAGTGATTTTAAGCCCCCTTTGGAGAGGAAAGGATGGCAGCAATCTAATTCTAAATCCATCCCTCTGCACCTCCCGCCTTTCCACTCCCAAACCAACTTGTGTGCACCTACCAAGGAAGTCTGACCTAAGACCCTCTGGATAGACTCTGCCAGGCTGTCTCCTGCAAATTATACGATTCAGTTACAATTGTACTGTTAAAGGTCTACGCCCTCTCATTTATCTTCCTAGGATAGCCTTCTCTTTTTAATGCAAATGTCACTGGGATGGAAGACATCTTTAATTTGCACCAAAGTAAAAGTAATTTATCAAATCCACTTTTCTCCCCAGGGAAACTCAGCACCTTGAAACCATGTAGGGGGAGGAGGGAAGAGTGAATCTAAAGGAAGAGGGGATACAAGAGAAGGCCACCATAGGTGGGGGAAGACTTTGAGAACCACCTTGCCTGGCTCAGTAAAACACCAGACAAAATAGTGAAGTTGAAGCTTTGCAGTCTACCTAGTCATGGAAGGGAAAACACACAAATAAGAAAGGTAGTCAACCAAACAACAAAAATAGCCACAATAAGTCATTAACACCATAGTCTGAATTAGTGTATTATTGTTGCCTTTCCCAGTCCTACTTTTAGAAGAGGATAAAGATTAGACAAATCAGAGGAATACATTTCTAGTGGCAAAATATCAGTTTTGATATCTGGCCAGGGGAAATAATTGAGTGTGATGTCCTCCCAGGTCAGTAAATAATGCACCCAGTAAATAATGTATCTCAGTGCCTGAACTTACATGGGACTTCCTCCCCAGGAAAAACTTGTATTTCAGGGCAAGTGAGCGGTAGCCTCTTCGAACCAGACCAGAACCCTCGAAAGAGGCTCCTCAGTATCGAGACATGTTTCCCCTTCCCAGCCCTGCGCAGACTTCTACCTTAGAGCAAAGAATAGGATGAGGCATAAGAATCCTGCAGATGGCTGATGCAGCATCTAGGATGGGATTGGGGTGAGCAGTGGTTTAGAACTAAGAAACCTCTTCCCAGTGGCCTAACTGCCATGGGAAGGTGGTTCCACTCATCTAAAGGCTGCTGTTTTCTCTGTGTGTTCTGCTTACAGAGAAGCTTCAAGTGGAGCTGGGTAAGTGACATCCCCTCCTCCTTTAGAACTATTTCTTCTTGTCCACCTTGTAGCATCTGGTTATCCATTGATAGCATCTGGTTATATGTTCTTCTCATCTCCCAACCAGGTATGATGGCCAGGCTGGAACTCTGCTGGCTGTGTGGGTGGCAGGAGAAAGGGGAAAGGAGTGGGGGGTTGGTGCAAAATTTGACATGTGAACAAGGAAGCTGCAGGGACTTCTGGTGTTCTAATTCTGTTTTTCCTTGGCTGCTTCAGAGTGGAGAAGGGCTGAAGGCCAGGCTGGTGAGTGAAGCCAATTTTCCTCCCACTGTCCACTTTACATCTCAGCATCCCTGTCACCTGCTCTGACTAACTGACTATGCTTCATTCTGGTTTATTCCATTGCTACACACATGTATTAATCTATGTCATTTGGTATAAGTTATATTTGAGATTTATTTATTTAATTTATTTATTTATTTATTGGCTGCATTGGGTCTTTGTTGCTGCACATGGGCTTTCTCTAGCTGTGACAAGTGGGGGCTACTCTTCCTTGTGGTGCACAGGCTTCTCAGTGCAGTAGCTTCTCTTGTTGTGGAGCATGGGCTCTAGGCATGTGGGCTTCAGTAGTTGTGGCACACGGGCTCAATAGTTGTGGCTCATGGGCTCTAGAGCGCAGGCTCAATAGTTGTGGCACATGGGCTTAGTTGCTCCGCGGCATGTGGTATCTTCCTGGAGCAGGGATCGAACCCGTGTCCCCTGCACTGGCAGACAGATTCTTAACCACTGTACCACCTAAGAAGTCCCTTGAGTTCTATTTTTATGTTTATTTTTATATTATCCTGAAGTGTAAGCATACGGTAAGTCTTTGGTGCTGATCCCGGTTGCACATCAGAATCATGTAGATTCCGGTGCCCACCCTCAAAGACCCTCACTACTCCTGGTGAGAGTTACCTTAAATGTAAATATGACATGTTACCTTATATGTAAATATTTCTCCGTATACCTTCTTCCATTTCCCCCAGAAAGTGAACAGTCTAATGCATGTCTTTGTTTCGTATGTATTTATGCAAGAGGTGAATTTCTGTTTTGTGCACATGCACTTTAGTTTCTGTAAAGACATTTACAGTCTCATGCTGTTCCTTGCTTTTCTCACTCAGCACTGTGTTTTAATATCCATCCCTGCTTCTGCATGTAAATCTAGTCAATATCTCCTTGCTTCAGAGCACTCCATTTGAGCCAGCCACCCTCCTGGAGTAGACGTCCAGCCTGCTTCTAACTCTAAACCACCACAAGCAATGCTAAATAAAGAGCCAAAAAATGTGTTGCCTTCTGGCCCTGTGTGGAGATTTCTCTGGGATGTATTCCCAAGAGGGGAACTGCTGGCCCATGGGGGATGTGTCCCTAAGTGGGAGAGAAGGATCCCCTGAAGGTAGTGCCATCATCCTGCACCAGCAGGGCATGGAGGCTCCATGTGCCCACGTCCCATGTGAGCCAGCTTTCTAAGTTTGCCAGTCAATGGGGATAAGTAGCTGTTCTTTTGGTTTGCAATCCTCTGGACACTGACAAGTTTGAGCATCTCTTTACATGCTAGCTGGCTTTGGGGGCTTCCTCTCCTGAAAATTGCCAGTTCCTGTCCTTTGCCTACTTTCCACATGGCATTGCTATCTTTTTCTTGTTGATTCACAAGGCAGGGCTGGTGTCAGTGCTGGGGAATGGAGCCTTTTGGTTTGTAGGCCTCCTTCATGCAATGTTGTTACTATTATTGTATATGATATATACATACAGGATATGAATCCCTCATTGTTAGTACACATTGTGAATTCCTTCTCTTCCGTCACCTGCTATTAGCTTTGTCCAATGGTGCCCCTTATTGAAAAGAAATAATTTTGATAAAATCTAATTCATCACATTTTTACCTTATGGCTTGTGTTTTTGAAGCTCTGTTGAAGAAGATCTTTCTTTCATTTAGGTCACAAAGATATTCTGTTACATTTTCTTCTATTCACTTATATGTGTTATGTATAGGTTTTTAATCCATCTGAAATTCACCATTCTATGTGGTGTTAGGTGAGAATTCAGTCATTTTTCTCCATATAAAAAGTCAGTTTTCCCAATGGCACCTACTACACCATCTGTGATTTCCCCATTGATGTGGGCATCACCTTTAGTGCATATTCAGTTACTGTGGCTTTTAAAGTACCTGAAAGTACAAGTCCTCCTCCATTTCCCCTTCCTTTTTAAAATTAATGGAGTTTTTTAAAATATAAGTTTGAGGATAAATTTATGAAGTTCCTAAAAAAATCCAAAAGTAGTTTTACATGCGACTGCATTGAATTTATAAATAAATTTAGGGAGAATTGACATCTCTATCTAATTGGGTTATTCTATGCAAGAGCTCTATATTTTTAAAGTTCTACTGGTTTTCTGATGCAAAATCAGGGTTGAAAGGCCTTGCTGTAAATTTATGGAGCTCTGAAAATGTCTTCTACTGCTTGTGCATTTTGTGGCTTTGGTACTCTGTTGTAAAAGAGAACAACATAAAACAAAACAGAAATTCACACAGAATTGTTCATGGTAAGAAAGAGGGCAAGACAGGTGTCTAGAGGATGTGTTAGGACAGGAGCCAAGCTCAGCAGGGACTCCTGGGGACTAAGCCAGTCAGAAATTGAGGCTCTTTTCCACTCTTCAAGGTATCCCACTTGCTTGTATTGGTTCTCTTTGCCCCTACTCTGTCATCCCACTGTTCCCAGCACAACTTCAGCCTGTACACAGCTTTGGTACAAGCCAGCACTGACACCAGCCCCCTATCCAATCCCAAATTCCTGGGAAGATGACATGGTGGACCCAGGCCAGTCTGCATCCAAACCAGCTATCACAGTGGGAATGAGGTTATTTACTTTGTTGGCATCCCTTTTGCATCTTGAACCTCCTTCAAGATTCCAGGGTTACCGACTCAGATCTCTGAGCCTCATTTTTCTCTGTGTTTGGTTTCAGAGTGGAAGGCAGCCCAACAACATGCAGGTAACTGACGGCAAGGAACTGTGTCTTATGAATTAGGTCGGCTGGATCTTAATCAGAAGGGAGGTATCTAGAATTGAGATCAGAGGAAGGGTCTGTCCAGGAGCCTGCATACAGACGCACGAGCTCACCTGCACACACATGACATGACACGTGTGCCTGAACACATACATTCTCTCATGCACAAATATGATTGCACATATACTTGCACACACATGCTCCCACACACACATCACTTTCTGGGTTTTACTAAATGTGTCCATTTGGCAGAAAGATTGCTACTAGGGCCTCTTTGAAGGAGAGAATACAGAGCTTGCAAGGAACCTCCCACATCATCTGACAGAAGGATCCTTAGGGATCCTATCCATCAAATCGGTGTGGGTTTTTGGGCGGTGTTGGAGTGCAAGATACTGGACTAGATGATCTTAGAGGTTTCCTTCAGTTTTAAAATCCTAAAATGGCTGTAAAAGAGGCCCCGAGCTCACTTGTGATCTCATGGTCACACAGGGTGGTGAGAGCAGCCAGGACAGGACCAGCCCTAAGCTCCTTCCTGTTGACCAGGTTTTGGGGAAAGTGAGCCTGCCTCCATCCCCACAAACCTACCTCATTTGCTGTCTCTGCTCTGCGTGGCACCGTGGAATTCAAGAACTTTCTGGTTCAGGAAAGAAATGGAATTCCACTTATCACTTTCAAAAACTAGGGAGTGACTTCCATGCCCCTTCAGTCCCGGGGTGGTGGGAGGGAGGTTTCAGGACAGGGGGTGACTACTCCACTGAGTGGTCCATCAGGAGAATTAGAGGTTTGCCTGTCGGGGGAGGGGGCAGAGGACAGGGTGGGGGCAGAACCGTCCTTCGCAGGCACTAACCCTGTGCCTCTATGCAGTGAATGTGACCCTGGATCCTGGCTCCGCCCACCCCAGCCTGGAGGTCTCGGAGGATGGCAAGAGCGTGTCCTCCTGCAGAGAGGTGCCAGGCTCGGCGGCGGGTGACCCTCAGCGGTTCTCTGAGCAGATGTGCGTGCTGAGCCGGGAGCGCTTCTCCTCGGGCAGCCACTACTGGGAGGTGCACGTGGGCCGCCGTAGCCGCTGGTTCCTGGGCGTGTGCCTGGCAGCAGTGCCACGCTCAGGACAGGCGCGCCTGAGCCCGGCGTGTGGATACTGGGTGATGGGGCTGTGGAACGGCTGCGAGTACTTCGTGCTGGACCCGCACCGCGTCGCGCTCACCTTGCGCGTGCCGCCCCGGTGCGTGGGCATCTTTCTGGACTGCGAGGCGGGAAAGCTGTCCTTCTTCAACGTATCCGACGGCTCCCACATCTTCACCTTTACTGACACCTTCTCGGGGGCACTCTGCGCGTATTTCAGGCCTAGAGCCCACGACGGTAGCAAACACCCGGATCCACTCACCATCTGCCCATTGCCAGTGAGAGAGAAACGCGTCTCTGAAGAGGAGGGCAGTGACACCTGGTTACAGCCCTATAAGCCCTCGGACCCCGCCCTGGGCCTGTGGTGAGGCTCCCTCATGGCCACAGGACTCGGTCCTGGGCGGCTTTCTGGATACCCATTCAGTGCTTTGCTCTCCCACTTCTTGCTTCCTCTAGAGCAAACAAATACACCGATCCCAGTGTCTGCGCAAAAATGTCAGCAAAGGTTAAAAGGCTCAGTGTTGCAGAAGGGGGGCAAAGAGAGACCTTTGTCTATGCAGATGTGTATGTGCACGTGTATGAATATGATTTTCTTTGAAGAAAAGGCAATTCCAGAAAGAGAAAAATATCGTATATTAACACATATAGGCGGAATATAGAAAAATGGTACAAATCAATCGGTTTGCAAGGCAGAAATAGAGACAGAGATGTAAAAAACAAACATATGGACACCAAGTGGGGAAAGTGGGGAGGGTTGGAGGGGAATGAGTTGGGAGATTGGGATTGCTATATATACATTACTAATAAGAAAAAAAATACCAAATAGTACACTCTAAATATGCAGTTTATTGTATGTCAACTGTATCTCAAAAGTTCTTTAAAAAATAAAAACACTGATACCCAAGCAAAAAAAAAAAAAAAAAAAGAGGCAATTCCAAAGCTTATTTGTGTGTGTTGTAGGATTGAGCTAATGAGTAAAAATATATCCGTGTTGCCAAGAGTCAGGGTGTTCACTGTGGAAGACGTGAAAGAAACTGGAATGGGGGAAAACGAGGAGAAACCTTACTGGATAAGACTAGAGGTATCAGTTAATTTGTGTATTTTAATAGTTTTGTATATATTTTCTAGCTCTAGAAAGGTTTAGAAACAATGACACTTCATAAGCAGTGAGTTCATTTAGGGCTCAGATCCTAGTTTTCACTGTCAAGTCCCACTAAAATGAACTTGGAGAAGTGGTGGGTTCTAGGGCTGGAGTAGAAAAGTACAGGTAAATCTGAAACATCTTTTGCTGTAATCTATAAACGTGCTCAGAAACTGATGGGGACATAGCAAAAAGACATAGGAGCTAGTTCGAAGGGGCTCCACTGACCAATTATGGGACAATTTGCACATTAAAATGAATAATGACAAGAATTACTCAACAAGCGGTGATCAAAGAAGAAAATTCACTGTGTGGTAAGAGATTTCTTCAGTCAGAGAAAGGAAATACAAATGCAAATAATAATAATAATAAATAAAACAGACAGGGGAAAGGAGAGAATCAAAGAATAATTATGAACTCATGGCTTTTACTATGTAATAGATGAAACACATATGATGGATGATAGATAGATGTGTGTGCACATATATGTAGTTCCTAGCTCTGTTTGCTTTGAGGGCTTAGAAAAACAATAACACCCCTGTACCAATGAAGACACTAGCACTAGCACCAGCACCAAGAACTTAGTACTGTTTACTACTGAAAGGAACCAAGTCTCCTTGGAGAAACGGTGGACTCCATGACTGGAGCAAGGAAAATACAAGATAGGTATGATATTCTGATTTCCACTATGAAATATTTATTTGGTCTTCGACCTAGATTTTAGAACAGAGCTCTTAAACTTTCAGAATTTTCTAAGCGATAAGAATGATAAGGGTGTCTTTGGATATACATAAGAAGCCCCTTTCAATCACACCTGAGTTTATGTTCATGAGATAACTTTTGGAAAGCCAGTAAGAATGGGGCTGGTTGCTGGGGGACCAACTGTATGACCAGAGGGTTGTAACTTAGCGACGCCCCCACCCCCCACCCCAGGAGGGGAAAGGGACTAGAGATTGAGTTCAATCATCAAGAGCCAATGATGTAACCAATCATGCCTATGTGATGAAGCTTTTCCATAAAACCACAAAAGGACTGGGTTCAGAAAGTTTTCAGGTTGGTGAACACTTGGAGATGCAGGGAGAGAGGTGCTCAGAGAGAGCAAGGAAGCTCTGTGCCCCTTCCCATATACTTTCTTATATGCATCTATTCCATCTGGTTCCTGAGCTATATCATTTTATAAAAAACCTGTGATCTAGTTAGTAAACTCTTCCTGAGTTCTGTGAGCTATTCTCGCAAATTGACAGAACCACAGGGGTCTTGGGAATCACCAATATATTGTGGGTGGGTCAGAAACACAGGCAACCTGGATTTGCAATTGACATGAAGAGAGAGGGGAGTCTTGTAGCACTGAGCTAGGGGATCTGACACTATCTCTAGGTAAATAGTGTCAGAATTGAATTAAGAGCTTGAGGGTGTTGAAAAATCACTGTGGGATCTGACAATATCTCTAGGTAAATAGTGTCAGAATTGAGTTAATTGCTTGAGGGTGTTGAATAAACACATGGCAGAATGAGTCTAAACCATCTTTTACCGGAATGCAAGGAAATCTTCAAAGAATAGTGGGGCGATATCAAATGGACAGCAATGCCAGTATGAAGGGACTCCCATTAGCCAAATTTGAACATCAAAGTAATTAATAGGAGTTACAGATTGAGAAAAATGGAATCCAAGATTAGGTTTATCTATATTGATATACATAAAATAAATGAATGAGTAAATAAATGGGGGAGAAGAGATAGCTTTACTCAACAATAGAAATCTCAAAGTATCTCAACACAAAATACTAATTATTTTAGAAGTACAAAACAATTATTAACTTTACAGTGGAAAAGCCTGGCAAACACCATCTTAACCAAGTGGCAAGTTAACATCACCAGATATGACATAAATTTCCGCAATGTGCTTCCTGATACAATATAGTGAGAAGAACACAACAGCATCACTTTCAAGGTATTCTTCCCCCCCCCCCCCAAATTCGTAAATCAGGAGGAAACATCAGACAAACTGGCTGATACTCTTCAAAAATGTCAAAGTCATAAAAAAGATAAAGCAAGACTAAGGAATTGTTTCAGATTAAAGGAGACTAAGACATGACAACTGACTGCAATAGGTGACTCTGGGTGGAATCCCAGACCTACACAAGACATTTTTGGAGAAAAAGAAACATTTTGAAAAATGGCTATGGAACAGATGTTAATGTTGGACAAATATTAATCTCCTGATTTTGATGTAGAAGAGCATCCTTATTTTAAGAAAATACACACATGTATTAAGGAGTAAAGGAACATAATTATTCCCAAATGCCTTATTTAAAAATATAGTAATATATAGAGAGTGATAAAGGAATGCAGTGGTGTCTGATAAATATTTAATAATTGACTTTCTGGGGGAAAATCTAGCAGTTTTTGACTCCCACTGTGGCTGATTTCAAGCTGCTGATGTGACTTCATTGGTGGAGTTGGGAAGAGATGCCCTCAATCAGCTCTCATGAGACACCAGCTCTAGCACATCACTGAGTTTATACAATTTCGCATAAGGCATTTGGTCACCTATTGTGGTTTCTCTAACAAGTAGAACATCTTTGAGCTTATGAAAATATGCTCGGTCCCCTGTTATAATAAAATGATAGCCTTATTTACATACCATGAGTGATATTCAGAGAGAGGAAGTTTTTTCTTTAATCATTTACATTAGTGTGCAGATATTTTGGAGTCCTACTCACAGGTGTTTTGTGATTAAAAATATGTTTCTTGACCATATGCAATCATTATCTATTCCTTTAAAAGATTTTTGTGTATTAAAGAAAAGCAAATATATAGCTGGTACAAAAGGCAATATTAAATTGTTTAAAAAACCAGTAGTTCCATCAGCTCCATTATAAATAATGGGGAAGCCCAAACTTAAGGTTGAAAGGGATCTTAGACATTCAGCTACATATTTTGTGACCCATAAAGGCAATGCTGTAGGCCACCTAGCAGGCTTGAACATTCAGAATACACACCCATCTCCTTCCAGCCCACACCCAGTGATCCTCTGGCAAGTTTCTAAAAATAGGACATGGTATATTTAGTTTTCCCCACTGTTCACATCGTCTATGCAGCTATCCCTCAAACCTGGGAAAGGCTGAACACAGTACTTATGTCTGGATCCCAATCCAGTGTACAAAATACACCTATGATGTGAGGCTCTCCCTACCTGAGGCAGCCTTTGTTATGGTTAGCTCACAAAGACTGGCAGAACTGAGAGAGGACTAGACTTTGACAGCATCATATAAGTCATCATTGGGTCCACAGGAGTCTTACATGAAAAGACAAAGATTCCCATGGGTTATAAATTGACACAGCCATTTTGAGGTCAAGTTTGGTAACATTTACCAATGTCTAAACATGAACATCCTCTGACCAACAATTCCACATCCAGGAATCTGTTCTACAGAAATATTCATGCCAATATCTAATGATACCAGAGGATGCTCACTGCAGCAGTGTGAAAGCAGAGGTTTGGAACCACCCACTTGTTACTAGGAGAACAGATATATATAATTAATTCATACTATGGGGGACTATGGCAACTATAAATTTTTATGGTGTACATACTTGTAAATTTTTACAGGGAGCATATATTGCTTCTGTAGTTTGAAAAGTAAACTGATGATTCTTTTCCTTCTGCCTCATCTCAATGGGAAAAAAAATCACAAGAAATGTGATTTTTTAAATGTACAATTGAGTCAACCTGATTGAACAGTCTTAATTAACACCACAAGGTAGTAACATGACATGTCATGTCTGTTAGAGTTTTCAAATCACTTCTTTTGATTTCCTCTGTGGAATCCTTCCTTTTTGTCCCTCAATAGCATGTTAAACAGAGCACATTGTTTTCATACAACTTTTTTTTTTTTTTTGCCTTGTGTTGGGTGTTCGTTGCTACATGTGGGCTTTCTCTAGTTGTGGCAAGCAGGGGCTACTCTTCGTTGCGGTGCATGGGCTCCTCATTGCGGTGGCTTCTCTTGTTGTGGAACATGGGCTCTAGAGTGCAGGCTCAATAGTTGTGGCTCACAGGCTTAGTTGCTCCATGGCATGTGGGATCTTCCCAGACAAGGGATCAAACCCATGTCTCCTGCATTGGTAGGCGGATTCTTAACCACTAAGCCACCATGGAAGTCCAAAGCAACTTTTATTATACTGTTCAGCTTGCAAACTCTGAGCTTGTATCCAATTCTGACCCCAGCAGGTTGGGGGTGTGCCCTGGGGAAGGGCCTATTCTTCCTCTGGAAACTTCCTTTTGTTCCATCTCACAGGCTCTTGCTGTTTCTTCAGCGTTGAGGCCAGAAGGGGAGGTGAGAGAAATGGTGCAGCCACAGCCTCCCCAGATCCTCCCTATTCCTCAGTTCCCCCAGCTCAGGCTGAACCCCTAATCTCTGCTCCATCCTGTTCATGCCAGGACAGCCCAGTGCTCCTTTGATTCTGGATCCACTCACTTGGGAGACAGCATGCTTGGAAAGGATGCAGCAAACTGGCTCAATGTGGCTAACTTCTCAGGTGTTCTTTTGACCCATTGGAAATTCACATGTGTGTGCATATTGAGTGCAGTCTGGGTATGCTCTCTTCAGGGACCACATCTGCCAGCTTCCTCTTCCTCTGGGCATACCAACGATCCTAACAAACAAGATGCCGAGCTCTTTTTGCAGGCATCACTGAAAATTACATGATTCTTTGAGGGTTGGCTTAGGGGAATGGCAAGTACTTTCACCCTCAGACAGGGTAATTGCCTCTCACTATATGTATTCAAACTCCCAAGACTTCGATGACCCCCCTCTCCAATTTCCTTCCCGTCCTCTGTCACCCAAAGGAAATGATCTCTTTTAACCACTTATTCCACATATTTATTTCTTGTATTTACAGTTTATTGTCAATACGTATTGGTTCTATAAAATGAGAAATTATGAATAATCATAATCAAAGCATAATCATGCAAATTCAAAATAGATATTCAACTCAAAAAATACAACCACAAAAGCAGGTTCACATATCAACACGCGATGCAGCAGATTTTTCAAAGAACAGCAAATGCTTGCTTTTTCATTTGAAGACTGTGCCCATATCAGATACTAGAATGCCTCAGCTTATCAGTGTGTGTTCACCACGAGAGCCAAAATTCATTTGTAAAAATGTTTCTCACATTGAAACTGTTGTAAAAGATGCACTTCCCAGAATTAAGCCTCCTCTCAGCCTTCTTGCCAGTTTCTAATACCTAAAAACTAACTGATACAGAAAATGTTCCAAATGTAACTATTCTGATTCTTAAAGGTTAAACAAGTATCTTCAAAAATAATTTAAAAGAATTATTGCAAACGATAATGCTGTTGCTCTCCCAGCCTTACTCCAGCATGGGCATCTCTGGTTCTGCATCTGCAACCTTGGGCTAAGCCTTCACCACACTCCCATCACTCTGCTTGTATCCTTCCCTGGTTCTTCTACTTGTAGTTCCATATTGGCTCCAGGCAGCTTTGTGTCTAGTCACTGTGCCTGCTCCCAAATTGTTGGTCCGAAACTCAGTCCTGCTGGGGCCAAGGCTCAGGACCCCCCCAACACTGATGAAACTTTGGGGCCTCCTCCTCCAGCCATTGGACCCCTGTATACTGGTTGCCACAGTCCACATCAGGCCGAGGAAATCTCACCGTTACCTTCTTTCCCAGAAATAATTTGGAGAAGATATTGTAGATGAAGGTCCAAAACCTCATCATTGCTGGCACTCTGGTTATGATTATGTCACTGCTACTGCCTCCCTAGATGTTCTCTAGACTTTCCCTGGAGGGGGCCCTTGGAGAAGATCTTGTCAGTGAGAGACCTGGGAGAACCCTAGGACTGGGAAACAGAGAAGTAGCAGGTGAGTTGAGTAGCATGGGGGTGCTGGCCAGAGTCTTTGTTGGACCTGCAGCTGGTGTTAGAATAGTAAACCCCACACAAGCTGGAGCCCACCTGTCATCTGCCTTCTACTAATTTGGAAGCTTACAACCTCATTGTAGGGCCAGATACTGAGCACAGTTTTAATTGTCACCTTCTTGGGGCTCTCCGTAGGTCAAACAAGCAAGAGAAGACACAGTAGTATGAAAAAAAAAAAAGTCAGTGAAAAGAAATGGGTCATTTGGGTGGAATTAGGTACCTCTGTTGGTGGCCATGGTAAGGAATCTTGGGCACAGTAACCTAGATTTCAGATTTCTGCTCTGCAATATAAAAAGCTTAGAAGCATGATTCCCATTCTTACAATAAGAAAATAACTGACTAAGCTGAAAAACAATATCTCTTCTTAGGTCCAACAGATAATTGAAGTCATGAGGCAAACTGTTACCCTAAAAGCTAGAGAGAAAGGTAGTTACAGAGAATCACTGCTTACAGGTGAAACTGCACAACTCAGATGAGATTCAAACTCAGCCAACACTCAGATTGGGTCTTAAACCCACAGGCTGAGACTTTTACTTAGCCAAAACCCTGATTGGGACTTGAACCCTTGGGCTGGGACTTGAATTCACTGTCTTTTAGATTAAATAACTCACCTGGTGTTATTACCAAAAGCTTGGCCTCTCTGTACACCGGTGCTGAATCAAATCCTGGAGACAGACTTTTGGGTGAAGTAGAAAAGGATAGGTTTATTGCTTTGCCAGGCAAAGAGAGACACGCTGGGCTTCTGCCTCAAAAAACTGTGGGTCTCAACCCCAGAGGATTTGAGGAGGGGCTTTATAACAGTGGTTCAAATGTGGGGGGGTCTCTGACAAGATGAGGGTATGAGCAGGGCTTGCACTTCCTTAATCTTGTCTCAGGTGGTCTCTCTGATGAGCTTCTCTGGTCACTTTAATCTTGCTTTGGGTGGTTTTTTGGTTGCTCTTTCCTTGATTAGCAACAGTTCAAATCCACCCTTTGGAACTCAGGGAAGGTCATGGATGCTGGAATCTTGCCTATAATAAATGATGGACAAAAGGAGGACTCTGTGCCCAGGCTCCATTTGGTTTCAGTGCCTTGGAGCCCCACAGGGCCCCACTCTGTTTCAGTGTCAGGACTTACTGAAGCTTAGGTTATGTCTCAACGCGGAAGGAATTCAGTGAGAGACAAAGTGATAGGGTGAGGGGCGAAGGGGAAGCTGGGATGCAGTGAGAGAGTAGCATAGACAGAAATACACTACCAAATGTAAAATAGATAGCTAGTGGGAAGTTGCTGTATAACAAAGGGAGACCAACTCGATGATGGGTGATGCCTTAGAGGGCCAGGACAGGAAGGGTGGGAGGGAGTCACGGGAGGGAGGGGATATGGGGATATATGTATAAATACAGCTGATTCACTTTGGTGTACCTCAAAAAATGGTACAAGAGTGTAAAGCAATTATATTCCAATGAAGAGCTTAAAAAAAAAAAGGAAGTGGATTGATAAAGGGAAGAGCCAATTTTGACTCCGTGTTGGATCTGTTTCTTTGGCTTTAGCCTTTGCTTTTTGTTGCTTTTGTTATTATAATCATACATAATGGCCTGCCTCAGGGAACCCTACCTACCTGTGACTGGCTGCAAGAAAGAATCGGAGGCTGGCCATTCCAGGAGATGTTTTGCAAGACTGATGGCCTTTTTTACTTTACTTCCACCCCACCTCTCCTTCTCAATTCTGCCTTTTTCCTTTCCTTTCCTTTCCTTTCCTTTCCTTTCCTTTCTTTTCTGATTCTATAAAAGAAACTGACATCCAGACCCCGATAAGATTTTTTTTGGGGGGTGGACTTTAGTCTGCCATCTTCTCAGTCTGTTGGTTTTCTGCATGAAGTCATATTCCTTGCCTCATCTCCTCATTTCCTGATTTATTCCCTGTCGTGCAGTGAGCATAGCAAGCTTGGACTCAGTAACAGATTTATTTAGAGATACACATTCCATAGACAGAATGCAGTCCATCTCAAAAAAGGTGAGTGTGGCCCAGAAATATGGGGTGGTCAATTTTTATGGGCTGCATAATTTCATAGATTGATAAATTGGAGGATTATTCCAACTCTCTTGGAGAAGGGGCGAAGATTTCCAGGAACTGGGGCACCACCCACTTTTTGGCCTTTTATGGTTGGCCTTGGAAGTGTCAAGGTGCCTGTGGGTGTATAATTTAAATGCTAAGGTATTACAATGAGCATCTAATGAGGCTCAAGGTCTACTGAAAGTTGAATCTTCTACCATCTTGGGCCTAGTTTGTTTTAACCAGTTTATGTCACAACCTCTACAGCTATGTCATTCTTTAAGGTTGTGCCCTGCCCCCTTCCCTCTTGTTTCACAGGGACCCCAGGAGGAGAAGCCTGTTTGTGGAGCCAGTAACCAGCATGAACACAAAGTGTAATTAACTAACTGCTAGAGACAGAGTATGTAATAGCTTGAGAGTTCAAAACTCCAGGGGGCACCAGTTTTACCCCCTCCACCCACTTTCTTGAGTTTTACCTCCAGGAGGCCCATCAAGTTCTCACTGTGAAAATTGGAGGAAAATCCCCTCATGCTTCTAGCAGGAACAGTGTAAAAGCAACCACTTTGAAATCTGCCAAAGCACTCTGTTCTTCCTCCAAATCTCTGTAACAAAGGCCAGCATTCAAGGGAAACTACTTTAACCTGCAGAAGGGCAATTAGCCAGCTCCAGCCCCTCTAGCCTTCCTGTCACATAGAAGGGGGGAGGCAAAAGCTAAGAAGTACTTGTGAAGATCATATCCCAGACCCACAAAAAGACTGAGATATAATCATAGGACTATAGAATGTTCCCTCTCCCCAGTGCCTTGCACACTAACAGAGGGTTATAGTTGAAAAAAACTGAAAGTCTCAGACTCTAAGAAGGACTTGCTAGGAGAAACAAAAACAAGGACACTAGAGGAAGCTGACATCTCAGACAACTACAGCTATAGCAAACAGCAAACACAGTGTAACTCCAAGGCAGATCAACACACACCACCACACAAAACCCAATTTACTTGGTTTCTATTACCTAATACATCATGTTCAGTTTTCAACAAAAATTACAAAACATGCTAAAGGGTGAGAAAAAAAATAGTCTGGGAAGAAAAAGGAAGCAACAGAACTGAATTCAGATATGACAATGATTTTGGAGTGATTGGACTGGGAATTTAAAATAACTATGATTGATATGCTAAGAATTCTAATGGAAAAGGTGGACAACATCATAAGAATGATGGTTAGTGTAAGCAGGGCTACTGAAACTCTAAGAAGGAATCAAAAAGAATTGCTAGCAATAAAAAACACTATAATACACTACCAACTGTAAAATAGATAGCTAGTGGGAAGTTGCTGTATAACAAAGAGAGAGAAACTTGATGACTGGTGATGCCTTAGAGGGCCAGGACAGGGAGGGTGGGAGAGAATTGCAGGAGGGAGGGAATATGGGGATATATGTATAAATACAGCTGATTCACTTTGGTGTACCTCAAAAACTGGTACAAGAGTGTAAAGCAAATATATTCCAATAAAGAGCTTAAAAAAAAAAAAAACTATAACAGAAATGCAGAATACCTTTGATGGGCTTACCAGTAGACTGGACACGGCTGAGGAAAGAATCTCTGAGCTTGAGAATATGTCAATAGAAACTGCCCAAACTGAAATAAAAGAGAAAAATGCAGAAAAAAATGGACAGTATAGAATATTCAGGAACTATAGGACAATTACAAAAGGTGTAACATATACATAATAAGAGTACCAAAAGGAAGAGAAAGAGAAAAGGGAACAGAAGAAGTATTTGAAGTAATAATGGCTAAAAATTTCTTTAAATTAATAACAGACAGCAAACTACAAATCCAAGAAGCTCAGAGAATACCATACATGATAAAGTACTAAAAACCTACATCTAGGCATATCATAATCCAATTGCAGAAAACAAAGAAAAAAAATCTTGAAAAAAGTCAGAAGGATAAAAAGAAAACATTACCTATAGATGAACAAGGATAGGAATTACATTGAATTCTTGTCACAAAGCATGTAAGCAAGAATTGAGTAAAGTATTGAAAATATTGAAAGAAAAAACCATCAACCTAGAAATTCATAGCCAGTAAAATTATCTACTGCAATAAGATAAGGAAATAAAAGGTACACAGATTGTGAAGGAAAAAATAAAAATGTCTTTGTTCAAGGATGACATTTTTTCTAATTATCTTTATAGAAGATCCCAAATAATTGATGAAAAACTCCTGGAACTAAGTGAATAAAGCAAGGTTACAGTTTACAAGGTTGATATACAAAAGTCAAATGCTTTCCTATATACCAACAATGAACAAGTTGGATTTGAAACTAAAACCACAATACAATTTACATTAGCACAAACACACACACAGAGAAGTATTATACTTAAGCATAAACCTAACAAAATAGATATAAAATCTATATGAAGAAATCTAAGAAGTCTGATCAAAGAAATCAAATAAACTCTAAATAAATGGAGAGATATGTGATGTACATGGAAAGGAATATTCAATATTGTTAAACTGTTAATTTTTCCTATTGATTTATAGATTCAATATAATCCCAATCAAAATCCCAGCAAATTATTTTGTGAATATCAAAAAGCTAATTCTAAAGCTTATATGGAGAGGCAAAAGACCCAGAGTTGCCAGCACAATCGTAAGGAAGAACAAAGTCAGAAGACTGACTCTATCCAATTTCAAGATTTCCTATAAAGCTATAATTTTAATTATGACAGTGTGGTATTGGCAAAAGAATAAATGGATCAATGTAAAGGAATATAGAATCCAGAGGTAAACCCATACAAATATAGCCAACTGATATTTGACAAGCAATGGTACTGGAACAACTGGACATCCACATGCAGGAGAATAAGAAGGAGAAGAAGGAGAAGAATTTAGACATTGACCTTGCTCCTTTCACAAATATTCAAAATGGATCATAGAGCTAAATGTAAAATGTGAAACTACAAAACTTCTAGAAGATAACATAGGAAAAAATCTAGGAGACTTTGGTTTGGTAATAAGATTTAGATAGACACCAAAAGCATGATCTATGAAAGAAAAAATAAATGCACTGGACTTCATTAAAAACTTCTGCTCTGTGAAAGACACTGTTAAAAATAAAAATAGAAGCCACAGACTGGTAGGAAATATTACTATTTGCAGAATACATATCTGATAAAGGACTTGTATCCGAAATATACCAAGAATGCTCAAAATTCAACAGCAACAAATCCAATTTTTAAATGGGCAAAAGACTCAAACAGACACATGAGAGAAGATGTACAGATGACCAATAAGTGTATGAAAACATGCTCAACATCATATGCCATTAGAGAATTGCAAAAAAAAAAAAAAAAAAATCAGTATATCACCACACATCTATTAGAATGGCTAAAATCCAAAATACTGACAAACACAAAACACTAACAAGGATGTGGAGCTACAAGAACTCTCATTCACTGTTGGTTGAGAATGCAAAAATGATGTAGTCACTTTGAAAGACAGTTCAGCTTCTTTCACAACTAAACAGTCTTACAACCATGATCCAGCCTTGCCATATGATCCAGTCTTACCATATGATCCAGTCTTACCATATGATCCAGCAATCACACCCCTCAGTATTTGCCTAAATGAATCGAAAACTTATGTCCACACACACACACAAAAAAAAGCCCTGAATGTGAATGCTTATAGAAGCTTTATTCATACTTGCCAAAATCTGGAAGTAATTAAGATGTTCCTAAAAGGGTGAATGGATAAACAAACTGTAGTACATCCATACAACGTAATATTATTCAGCAATTTCTTTTAAGAAATGACCTATCAAGCCACAAAAGACATAAAAACCTTAGATGCATATTACTTAGTGAAAGAAGCCAATCTAAAAGGCAATATAGGGACTTCCCTGGTGGTGCAGTGGTTAAGAATCCACCTGCCAATGCAAGGGACATGGGTTTGATACTTGGTCCAGGAAGATCCCACATGCTGTGGAGCAACTAAGCTCGTACGCCACAACCACTGAGTCTGTGCTCTAGAGCCTGTGGGCCACTACTACTGAGCCCGTGTCACAACTACTGAAGCCTGCATGCCTAGAGCCCATGCTCTACAACAAGAGAAGCCACCACACTGAGAAGCCTATGCACTGCAACAAAGAGTAGCCCCTGCTCACCCACATTGCATGCAACAATGAGGACCCAACACAGCCAAATAAATTTTTTTTAAAAAGGCAATATACTGTAAGATTGCAACTATTATGATATTCTAGAAAAGGCAAATATATAGAATCAGGGAAAAGATAAAATTGCTATCAGGCATTTGGGGGGAGAAAGGGAGGGATAAATATGTGGAGCACAGGGGATTTTTATGGCAGTGAAACTATTCTGTATGATACTGTAATGAGGATACATGACTATGCACTTGCCAAAACCTATATAATATACAACACCAAGAGTGAACCCTAATATAAACTATGGCCTTTAGTTAATAATAAAGTATCAATACTGGTTCATCAGTTGTAAAAAATGTACAACACCATTGCAAGGTGTTAAAAATAGGGGAAACTGTGAGTAGGGGAGGCAAGAGGTATGCAGGAATAGCTATACTTTCTGCTCAAATTTTTGTAAACCTAGAACTGTTCTAGAAGATAAACAAAATTGACAAAGCTTTATCTATACTAAGAAAAAGAGAGGAAGACTCAAATATATAAAGTTAGAAATGAAAAAGGAGACATCACCACTGATACCACAGAAATACATAGAATAAGAGATTGCTATGAACAATTATATTCCAACAAATTGCATAACCTAGAAGAAATGGATAATTTTTATCAAGACTGACTCAGTAAGTAATAGAAAATCTGAACAGAGCAATAATGAGAAAAGAGGAATTGAATCAGTAATCAAAAAACTCCCTACACAGAAAACTCTAGGACCAGACAACTTCATTGGTGAATTCTACTACACATTTAAAGAAGAATTAACAGCAATATTCCTCAAACTCTTCCAAAATACTATGGAGGAGGGAACACTTCCAAACTCATTTTACAAAGACAGCATGACTTTCATGCCAAAGCCAGATTAGGATACCACAAGAAAACTATAGGCCAATATCCTTGATTAACATAGATGCAAGAATTCTCAACAAAATATTAGCAAACTGAATTTGAGAACACATAAAAAGGATTATATACCATGACCAAGTGGGATTTGTCCCTGGGATGCAAGGATGGTTCAATATACAAATCAATAACTGTAACACATCACATCAACAAAATGAAAGATAAAATCAGGATTTTCTCAATAGACACAGAAAAAGCATTTGACAAAATACAACATTCTTTCATGATAAAAACCCTTAATGGATTGGGTATAGAAGGAACATACCTCAATATAATAAAGGCTATATATATACCAAGCCTACATACTCAATGGAGGAAAACTGAAAGCTTTCCTCTCAGATCAGGAACAAGACAAGGATGTCCAATCTCACCACTCCCATTTAGCACTAGAAGTCCTAGCTAGAGCAATTAGGCAAGACAAAGAAATAAAAGACATTCAAACTGGAAACGGAGAAGAAAAACTGTTGCTATTTGCTGATGATATGTTCTCATATACAGAAAAACCCAAAGAGTCAATCAAAAAACTAATTGCTCTAACTAGGACTTATAGTACTACATTGAATAAGAGTGGCAAAAGTGGTCTACTCAGCCATAAAAAAGAATGAATTTTTGTCAACTGCAACATGGATCAACCTGGAGGGTATGATGCTTAGTGAAGTAAGCCAGACAGAGAAAGATGAATACTGTATATTTTTGCTTATATGTGGAATCTAAAATAAATGAAACAAATGAATGAATATAAAAACAGAAACAGACTCACAGATACTGAGAACAAACTAGTGGTCACCAGTGGAGAGAAGGAAGGGAGGAGGGGCAAGATAGACATATACAATTAGGAGGTACAAATTACTATGTAATATACAATAAATAGGCTGCAAGGATATACTGTAAAGCACAAGGAATATAGCCACTAATTTATAATAACTTTAAAAAGAGTATAATCTATAAAATATTGAATCACTATGTTATATACCTGAAACTAATATTGTAAATCAACTATACTTCAATAAAAAATAAAAACAAAACACAAAAACTGAAAAAAAGAGAGAAAACTATTGGAACTAATCAATAGTTTCAGTAAAGTTATGGGTACAATATCAATATTCAGAAATCAGTTGCATTCCTTTATACTAATGATGAAGGAACTGAAAAAGAAATAAAGAAAACTATCCCATTCACAATAGCACCAAAAACAATAAAGTTCTTAGAAGTAAATTTAACCAAGGAAGTGAAAGCCCTCTACAATGAAAATTACAAGATTTTGCTGAAGGAAAGCAAAGGTTATCAAACAAATGGAAAGACTTTTCATGTTCATGTATTGGGAGAATTAATATTATGAAAATGGCCACACTACCCAAAGCTACCTTCAGATTCAGCACAATCCCCATCAGAACACCAAAGGCATTCTTCACAGAAATAGAGAAAATAATCCTAAGATTTGTGTGAAACTACAAAAGACCCTGAATAGCCAAAGCAATCCTGAGAAAATAAAATAAAGCCAGAGGTATCATGTTTCTTAATTTCACACTATATTACAAAGCCATAGTAATAAAAACAATATGGTACTAGTACAAAAATAGACACATAGACCAATATAATAGGATAGAGAGCTTAGAATTAAATCCCTGAATACATGGTTAACTAATATTCAACAAGAGATCCAAGAACACCCAATGGGGAAAGCATAGTCTCTTCAACAAATCATGCTAAGAAAACTAGAGAAATGCATGCAGAACAATGAATTTGGACCCCTATATCACATCACTCACAAAAATTAACTGAAAATGGATCACAGACTTCAACATAAAACCTGATACTGCAAAACTCCTAGGGGAAACAAAAGTGTAAGGAAGAAGCTCCTCAATATTGGTCCTGGCGATGATTTTGTTTTTGGTACATGACACCAAAAACAAACACCAAAAACAAAAATCAACAAATAGAACTACATCAAACTCAAAAGCTTCTGCTCAGCAAAAGGAACAATTAAGAAAGTGAAAAGACAACATATAGAATGAGTGAAAATTTTTGCAAACCATATATTAAATAAAGGGTTAATATCCAAAATATATAAGGAACTCATACAACTTAATAACAACAACAAATCCCCCCCAAACAATCCAATTTTAAAATGCACAGAAAAACTGAATGGGTGTTTTTCCAAAGAGGACATCAAAATGGCCAATAGGCACATGAAAAGATACTCAACATCACTAATAATCAAGGAAGTACAAATCAAAACCCCAGTAAGATATCGCCTCCCACCTGTTAGAATAGCTCTTATCAAGAAGACAAGAGACAACAGGTGCTGGTGATGATGTGGTAAAAAGGAAATCCTGCTGTTGGTGGAAATGTAAACTCATCCAAAAACTATGGAAAACAATATGGAGTTTCCTCAAAAATTAAAAGTAGATCTACCATAAGTCTCAGCAATTCTACTTCTGAGTATATACCTAAAGGAAACAAAATTATTATTTTGTAGAGCTATATGCACTCCCACATTTATCTCAGCATTATTCATGATAGCAAAGATATGGAAAGAGCCTAAGTGCCCATTAATGGATGAATGGATAAAACAGATGTGGTATATAGTCACATGGATCATTCAGCTATGAAAGGAAGATATCCTGCCATTTGAAACAATATAATTGGACCTTGACCACATTATGCTAAGTGAGATAAATCAGACAGAGTAAGACAAGTACTATATGACAATCAGTTATATTTGGAATCTAAAAAAAGTCTGATAGGTAAAAAACAGAGAGTAAAATGGTGATTACCAGGGGATGGGGGGGTGGGAAGGGGCATAAGATTGATGTTATTTAAAGGGTACAAACTTGCAATGAGTAGTAAATAAGCATTTGAAATCTAATGCATATTATAATGAATATAGACAGTAATATACTATAATTATGTAATGTGACAAGTATCACTACAATGGCAATCATATTACAATATATAAATGTATCAGTGACATGTTGCATACCTTAAATTCACACAATGTTATATGTCAAATTTATTCAATAAAAATATACACATACAAAATAAAAAACTGCTCTAGAAGATAAATTAATAAGAAAAAAGGTAGCGCAAAACAGGCCATCAACAAAATGAAAAGGCAATCTAGTAAATGGGAGAAAATATTTGCAAATCATATCTGATAAAGATGCTCAAAATCACTAACCATCAAAGAAATGCAAATCAAAACCACAATGAGATATCACCTCACACCTGTCAGAATTCCCATCATCAAAAAGAAAAAAAATAATGTGTTGGCAAGGATGTAAAGAAAAGGAAACAGTTGTGCATTGTTGGTGAGAGTGTAAATTGGTGCAACCACTATGCAGAACAGTATGAAGGATCCGCAAAATATTAAAAACAGAACTACCATATGATCCAGCAATTTTACTTCTGGAGTATTTATCCAAAGAAAATGAGAAGACTAACTCAAAAAGATATCTTCACCTGCCCTGTTCATTGCAGCATTATTTACAATAGCCAACATATGGAAACAACCTAAGCATCCATCAATGAGTGAATAAAGAAAATGGAATATTATTCAGCTGCAAAAAATAAGGAAATCCTGCCATTTGTGACAATACGGATGGATCCTGAATGCATCATGCTAAGTGAAATAAGTCAGAAAGATAAATACTGTATGATATCACTCATATGTGGAATCTATTAAAAAAAGAAAAAGAAAATGGGAAAAGATAGCCTAGATTTGGAGAAAGTAGGTTTCCAAAAACTCAGAGAAAGGAGGGCTAGGACCTGTGGCCTCACACTCATGCACAGTTAGTAGCTCCAGAACCATGGGGTGAGGCAGCCACAGCAGAATTCCTAGAGAAAGATGGCAGTGATCTTAACTGAAAAGAAAAGAAGTGAGGGACAATAGAGACCCATGTGGCAGCACAAGGACCTCTGCAAAATCAGGCAGGATAAATAGACGTGGAGTGCCTCTGGCCCTTCAGAAGACCTCACAGAGGCACAGATGGACCAGGTCTCTGGCCACTGTGGTCCTACTTTCAGAGAACAGGAAGCTTCATGTGCTGCAGGTGCTTGACTAATGTGCTCAAAGCTTAGAAGATGTCAGGTGCTACGCTGAGGGCTGAGGATCCAGTTTGGGTCTATGGCCTAGCAGGTGGTGAAGACATCAACCACTTATATGTGGCAGGAGCATGAGAGCTAGGAACTGGAAAACTGAGGAGCCAGATGGGTGCATGACAGGATCCCTACCTAAGCATGGGGGTGGGGCAGGGACAAGGAAGACATCTGAAAGGAAGAAAGGCTTTAAAGATGTCTCATCAAGGCCCAGAAGAAAGGGTCAGTGAGAAGGAAAGGCCCAGTCCGTGCCACAGAACCGAGGGAGCCCTTGGTTGAAAATTGGTTGAAAAGAACTTGAAAATTACAGCAGGGCTGGGGAAAGATGAGGGAGAGGAGCTTTAGGGGCAGGACAGAGAGGTCTTGGGGACATAACAAGAGAGCTAGGTGTTCCCCAAGGGGCAATAGGAGACAATGGTGCATAGGTCATACCCACAATTAAAAGCAAGTTTTTCATTTTAAGTGTTCTTTCAGGGTAAGTTAGAAAATATAAAGTGAGAGTAGGTCACAGACATATAAACCAACTTATGGTTACCAAAGGGAAAGGGGGGGAGGGACAAACATATACACACTACTATATATAAAATATAGTTTGGGATTAACATATACACTCTACTGTATATAACATAGATTACAATGAGTACCTACTGTGTAGCACAGGGAGCTATATTCAATATTTTGAAATAAACTATAAGGGAAAAGAATCTGAAAAAAATATAGATATATGTGTGTGTATGTGTGTATATATATATATATATATATATATATATATATATATCTGAATCACTGTGCTGTATACCTGAAACCAAGGAAACATTTTAAATCAACTGTACATTAAAAAATATTTTTTTAAAGTGAGGGTGGGGGACTTCCTAGGTGGCACAGTGGGTAGGGATCCACCTGCCAATGCAAGGGACATGGGTTCAAGCCCTGCCCCAGGAAGACACCATATGCCAAGGAGCAACTAAGCCCATGCACCACAACTATTGAGCCTGCTCTCTAGAGCCCGTGAGCCACAACTATTGAGCTTGTGTGCCACAACTACTGAAGCCCATGCACCTAGAGCACATGCTCTGCAACAAGAGAGGCCACCACAATGAGGAGCCTGTGCACCACAATGAAGAGTAGGCCCCACTTGCTGCAACTAGAGAAAGCCTGCATGCAGCAACGAAGACCCAAAACAGTCAATTAAATAAATAAATAAATAAATAAATAAATAAATAATTAAATTTAACATGAAGGTAGGGAGACAGGTCAGGAGATCATTTCTCAGGTGTAGGCAAAAGGGCATGGTGGCATGGATGGGTGGTGAGAGTAACCAGGACACCTGAGAGGCACAGCAAACATAACCTGAAGACAAGTGGGCCTCTGATGTCCCACCCTCTCCCCAACCAGCTTGTTCCCTGCCCTTGCAGGTAATGCTCACTCACTTCATTTTTCCTGTTGCTCAAGTCCTTGGTGCCATCTTTGTCCCATTTCAGCCTAGTCTTTCTGCAGATTCTGTCAGCTTTACCTCCCCACCAATAAACCCAGAATTGCACCACTTCTTATCACCTGATCTGAGACACCATTACTGGCACCTGGATTGTGGCAGTAGCTCCCCCTGTCTCCTAGCCTGCCTTTAGGGCTTGTCCATTTTGACAAGCTGTCCCTCAGGATGCTGAAAAACAGTGCAGAGCCCAATGCCTGCTCCTCCCCTGCAGCCTCTAGGATAAAGTAAGATCACCATCACTTCATTCCAAAACCATTCAGAATGTGCTCTGGCCAATGCAGCCAGATTTACACTGGGAAGCTTTGTGCTTTGTCTGGGGAATAGTGAAGCATGTCACCTAGCTTAAGTACAGCTTGTATACCAAAGCTTACCTTGGCCCCTGTTTAGCTGTCTTCCCACCACCCTGGAGATGTTCAGGTGGTGTTTGGCCACGTGGACCCTCGAACTGAATCCTATCACATCCTATCTCCAACTTGAACCGTTTTCACAGGATTTCTATTTCTGCTCTTGAGAGGGGCCCTGCCCATCCCAGTTATGGTCACTCACATTTTACTGGCAGGCTCAGCAGCTCCTCCAGACTCTGGAAGTGGATGGGGCTCCTGGAGATTCCACCTCAGAGGGACCCTGAGCCACTGTGTGTATCAACCAGTGACAAATACGTGGCCTGTGCTTCTCTTGCAGCCCTCTCTTCCTACCTCCTCTACAAGCCTCCATGAGAGACCCTATCAGGCATTTACCATTGGTGTGGGTGGAAAGGAGCATGGATCAGAGCTCACTAAGGGCCAGGCACTGCAGACCAAAGATGAATGCTATTCTCAAGGAGGCCGAGCTACAAAAAGACAGCTGGAAACAATCGCAAATCAGTAGGCAAGGCTCCAAGACAGGTGAAGGCAGGGCAGGCAGAGCTTTGGAAGCCCCCACTGCAGGCAGTGCTGGAGCCGGTCTTTACCCTTTAGGATGCTTCAGAACTTCTCAGGGGCTTGTCATAAATGCAGATTCATAAGCCCCACCCCAAAATACTCTGACTCAGGAAGTTGGGAGAGGAGCTCTAGAACCCACAGGTTTAACAGGGCCTGGGTGATTCTGACACAGGTGAATCTATTTTAGAAGCCTGGAGAAGCAGACTGCTGTGGGGAGGGGAGCAATGGGTTGATGGTCTTCACCGCTGCCAGGGAAGATTTGGAGCCCCAGTATATTTCCTAGCAGCTCTGGTTGGGCTGCATATGGGATGTGCAAGGAGTATAGATGGGGAAGGACAGGAGAGGCTAAAGGGCAGCTGTGCTCAACAGAGGTCCCAAGGTGGGTGTAAAAGGAGAATACTGTCCCAAATGTTCTCTAGGAGTGAAAGTCCCATACACCTTCCAGAGGAGACAGTGACACCTGATCTCCCAATCACTTCTCTAGAACAGATTAATTCTTCCTTCATGTCCCTCCTGGGGACCCAACAGTCCAGTGCTCAGTTTTCATCAGCTCTCCATTTGCACTGGCTTCCCAACTTCAGCACAAACATGAGGCTCACTGACTTCCAAAGCTGGTCCTGCCTCACCCTTAGAACTACCAGCTGCTGCTCTTTGAGCTACAAGAAGGACTTAGATGATGGCCCTTCAAGATTTTAACTTTTTTTTTTTAACCTGTATGGAGAGGTTCAGAATAAGGAATAGAAAAATCTGAGACACCCCCAGGGCCAGATGAAGTCAAAACTTGCTGGATGTGGGACTTCCCTAGTGGTTGAGACCCAACGATTCCATTACAGAGGGGTGCAGGTTTGATGCATAGTTGGGGAAATAAGACCCCACATGCCCCATAATGCAGCAAAAAAATCCGAAAAAGCAAACCAAACAAGAAAACCCAACAACCAAAACTTACTGGATCTCAAACTCCAGGGATAGTAGCTGACTCCTCCCCTCCCCAGCTCCACTGCCCCATTGATGAGTTTTCTTCTCCAGAAAACAGTTGGGAAGGATACCCACTGCTCCTGCTAGTCAGCAAGGGAACACGGCTCTGCAGCCACACAGTGGAAGGTAAGATAAAGGTGGAGGAAACTGAGGTCACTGACAGTGTGGACTGGCAATGCCCGATGAAAGACACGTGCCAGTTACATGGCAGACAGTAGAGGGCAGATCACAGGGCCACTGGGAAGAGGGTGGAATAGTGGTCACTGAGTGCAAGGCTGGAGGAGATGGGAGGGGCTGGAGGCAAAGGACAAGGAGCTATTCAGCTGGGCTAGATAGAGGTCAGAGGATAGAAGAACTTAGTTTTGTACCTTCCTTAACATTTACTAAAAGTTAGGGGTGGTGAATGGGTTTTTTTTTCCCTTGGGATTTAGTACTTTTCCTTTCTCCAGGCACCCCATACCCTAAGACAGCCAAAAGCTGTCGAGAGACAACTGAGTCAGCATGGTCATGGGAGGGACTCAGCTTCCAAGTGAGAGTGAGAGGTGCCTACTTAGTAGCAGGCACTTGGGCAGGATTTGCAGGGGAGCTGAACCAAGCATAAAGGGAGAGAAAAGCACCCCCAAACAGTGCTTCTCCAAATAAGGGCTGCTCACCTGCACCACTATCTCCTGGCAGCTTTTTGGAAAAATGACTTCCTGATCCCACATCTGATATACTAAATCAGAAGCTCTGAAGGTAGACCACCAAGTCTGCTTCATCAACAAGCAACCTGGGTGACTTTTAAGCAATCAACTTGAAAAGACCCACTGATCAAGGCCCAGAGCATCTGTCTGGGCCTTTCTCCAGTTTGTTAACAGTGTACTGGGGAGAGAAGTCTACACTGTACTCTGCTGCTTTCCCAGTAGGATTATTGGGTCATTTCAATTTGCTCTCTCTGCCCCAGGATTTGAGGGGGATGAAGAAGAGTTCATTGAAAGCAGTGGCTCCAAACTTTAGCTGCATATCAGAATCACATGAATATTTTGTATTTACTAATTTTGTATTTAACTGTAGTTGACTTACAATATTGTGTTAGTTTCAGGTATGCAGCTTCACATTCTTTTCCATTATAGGTTATTACAAGATATTGAATATAATTCCATGTGCTACTCAGTAAACTCTTGTGGCTTATCTATTTTATATATAGCAGTGTGTATCTATTAATCCCATACTCCTAATTCACCTCTCCACCTCCCCTTTCCCCTTTGGTAACTATAAGTTTGTTTTCTATATCTGTGAGCCTGCTTCTGTTTTGTAAATAAGTTGATTTGTATTACTGTTTTTAGATTCCACATATAAATGATGTGATATATGTTTGTCTTTCTCTGCCTAACTCACTTCACTTAGTATGATAATCTCTAGGTTCATCCATGTTGCTGCAAATGGTAATTTTTTATTCCTTTTTATGGGTGAGTAATATTCCATCACACACACACACACACACACACACACACACACACACACAACACATCTTCTTTATCCATCACATGAATAACTTTTAAAAATGAATTAGGCAAAGAAAGACAAATATATCACACACACACACACACACACAAAAGAAAATTACAGGCCAATATCACTGATGAACATAGATGCAAAAATCCTAAACAAAATACTAGCAAACAGAATCCAACAACACATTAAAAGAATCATACACCATGATCTAGTGGGATTTATTCCAGGAATCCAAGCATTCTTCAATATATGCAAATCAATGTGATATTAATAACTTAAATGTGATATTAACAAATCAATATGATATTAATAAATTAAAAAATAAAAACCATATGATCATTTCAATAGATGCAGAAAAAGCTTTCAACAAAATTCAACATCCATTTATGATAAAATGGGCACAGAAGGAACTTACCTCAACATAATAAAAGCCATATACGACAAACCTACAGCTAACATCATACTCAATGGTGAAAAGCCGAAAGCATTTTCTCTAAGATCAGGAATAAGACAAGGATGTCCCCCCTCACCACTTTTTGTTTGGTGGGTTCTCTTTTCTCCACATCCTATCCAGAATTTATTGTTTGTGGATTTTTTGATGATGGCTATTTTGACTGGTGTGAGGTGATATCTCACTGTAGTTTTGATTTGCATTTCTCTAAACATTAGTGATGTTGAACATCTTTTCATGTGCCTCTTGGCCATCTGTATGCCTTCTTTGGAGAAATGTCTATTTAGGTCTTCTGCCCATTTTTTGCTTGGGTTTTTTGTTTTGATGATATTAAGCCACATGATCTGTTTGTAAATTTTGTTTTTGTTTTTGTTTTAAATTAATTAATAAATTTATTTTTTGGCTGTGTTGGGTCTTCATTGCTACTTTCTCTAGTTGTGGAGAGTGGGGGCTACTCTTTGTTGTGGTGCACAGGTTTCTCATTATAGTGGCTTCTCTTTTTGTGGAGCACAGGCTCTAGGCACACAGGCTTCAGTAGTTGCAGCATGTGGGCTCAGTAGTTGTGGCTCATGGGCTCTAGAGTGCCAGCTCAGTAGTTGTGATTCATGGGCTTTGTTGCTCCTCAGCATGTGGGATCTTCCCGGACCAGGGTTTGAACCCATGTCCCCTGTATTGGCAGGTGGATTCTTAACCACTGTGCCACAAGGGAAGTCCCTGTTTGTAAATTTTGGAATGGCACTTTTATTCAACATAGTTTTGGTATTCCTAGCCAAGGCAACCAGAGAGGAAAAAGAAATAAAAGGGATCCAAACTGGAAAAGAAGTGAAACTGTCACTGTTTGCAGATGACATGATACTATACATAGAAAATCCTAATGATGATACCAGAAAACTACTAGAGCTCATCAATGAATTTGGCAAAATTGCAGGATACAAAATTAAAACACGAAAATCTGTTGCATTTCTATACACTAACAATAAAATATCAGAAAGAGAAATTAAGGAAACAATCCTATTTACCATCACATCAAAAAGAATAAAATACCTAGGAATAGAACTACCTAAGGAGACAAAAGTACTCTGAAAACTATTTTAAGATGCTGATGAAAGAAACTGAAGATGACACAAACAGATGGAAAGATATACCATTTTCTTGGATTGGAAGAATCAGTATTGTCAAAATGACTGTACTATCCAAGGCAATCTAGAGATTCAATGTAATCCCTATCAAACTATCAGTGGCATTTTTCACAGAACTAAAACAAAAAAATTTTAAATATGTATGGAAACTCAAAAGACCCTGCATAGCCAAAGCAATGTTGAGAAGGAAAAATGGAGATGGAGGAATCAGGCTCCCTGACTTCAGACTACACTACAAAGCTATAGTTACGAAAACAGCATGGTACTTGTCAATTACTCTATGACAAGGGAGGCAAGAATATACATTGGAGAAAAGACAGTCTCTTTAATAAATGGTGCTGCAAAAACTGGACAGCTACATGTAAAAGAATGAAATTGGAACATTCTCTAACACCATACACAAAAATAAGTCAAAATGGATCAAAGACCTAAGTGTAAGGCTGGACACTATGAAATCCTTAGAGGAAAACATAGGCAGAACCCTCTTTGACATAAATTGCAGCAAGATCTTTTTTGATCCACCTCTTAGAGTAATGGAAATAAAAACAAAAATAAACAAATGGGACCTAATTAAACTAAAAACTTCTGCACAACAAAGGAAACTGTAAATAAAAAAAAAGACAAGCCACAGAATGGGAGACAATATTTGCAAATGAAGCAACAGACAAGGGATTAATCTCCAAAATATCCAAAGAGCTCATACAGCTCTGGGTCAAAAAAACAAACAACCCAATGAAAAAATGGGCAGAAGATCTAAATAGACATTTCTCCAAAGATATACAGATGGCCAAGAGGCACATGAAAAGATTCTCAACATCACTAAGTATCAGAGAAATGCAAATCAAAACTACAAGTATCACTACACACTGGTCAGAATGGCCATCATCAAAAAGTCTACAAACGATAAATGCTAGAGAGGGTGTGGAGTAAAGGGAACCCTCCTACACTGTTGGTGGCAATGTAAGTTGGTACAGCCACCATGGAGAACAGTTTGGAGGTTCCTTAAAAAACTAAAACTAGAACTACCATATGATCCAGTAATCACACTACTGGGCATATGCCCAGAGAAAACCATAATCCAAAAAGAAACATGTACCATAATATTCATTGTAGCACTATTTACAATAGCCAGGACATGGAAGCAAACTAAATGCCCATCAACAGATGAATGGATAAAGAAGATGTGGCATGTATATATACACAATGGAATATTACTCAGCTATAAAAAGGAATGAAATGGAGCTATATGTAATGAGGTGGATAGACCTGGAGTCTGTCATACAGAGTGAAGTAAGCCAGAAAGAGAAAAACAAATATTGTATGCTAACTCTTACATACGGAATCTAAAAAAAAAAAAAAAAAAAAATGGTACTGATGAACCCAGTGACAGGGCAAAAATAAGGATGCAGATGCAGAGAATGGACTGGAGGACATGGGGTTGGGGGGGCAGGAGGTGAAGGGGAAGCTGGGATGAAATGAGACAGTAGCATAGACATATATACACTACCAACTGTAAAATAGATAGCTATTGGGAAGCTGCTATATAACACAGGGAGATCAACTCGATGATGGGTGATGCCTTAGAGGGCCAGGACAGGGAGAGCAGGAGGGAGTTGTGGGAGGGAGGGGTTATGGGGATACATGTATAAATACAGCTGATTCACTTTGGTGTACCTCAAAAGCTGGTACAAGAGTGTAAGGCAATTGTATTCCAATAAAGAGCTTAAAAAAATAAAAAATAATACAAATTAAAAAATAAAAGTAGAGCTACCAAATGATCCAGCAATCCCACTCCTGTGCATACATTTGGAGAGAACCATGGTTTGAAAGGATAGATGCACTCCAATGTTTATTACAGTGCTGTTTACAATAGCCAAGGTAATGGAAGCAAACTAAATATCCATTGACAGATGAATTGAGAAAGAAGATGTGGCACATATGAGGGTGAGTCAAAAATTATCCACACTCTGGCTGTAGGATTTATTTTCATTAACTTTTAGAAAAGACAAATACATTATTTTTCAACATAATCTCCTTGCTTTTCAATACACGTTGCCCATCTGTGAACAAGCTTTTGTATGCCCTCATTAAAAAATGTTTTAGGCTGAACTGCAAGCCACGAACGCACAACTGTCTTCACTTTTTCATCAGAAGTGAATCTTCGTCCTTGTAGGGCTGCTTTCAGGGGACCAAACAGGTGAAAGTCTGATGGAGCAAGATCAGGACTACAGGGAGGATGCTTTAACACCTCAAAATGAAGTAATCCATGACAGACTTAGGTTTTGAAAACTTTGTGCGAGATGCGTACCAAAACAACTCACAGAAGAGCATAAACAGAAGCATTTGGATATCTGCAAACAAAATCTGGACTGACACTCTAAGGAAGGTGAAAGTTTCTTAAAGAGGATCATTACTGGTGATGAGACATGGATTTATCACTACAATCCTGATAGTAAATGACAGAGTATGGAATGGAAATATCCTCAATTGCTGACCAAGAAAAAGTTCAAATGTCAACCATCAGCTGGAAAATTGATGCTTATAGTTTTTTGGGATTCTCAAGGGCCAGTATTGGAACATTATCAGGAAAAATGTTCAACAGTCAACAACGCTTGTTAAAGTGAGATGCTTATTGAAGAGCTGAAGCCTAAACTTCAGATTAAATTCTGAGGACTGCTATCCAAGGATGTTGTGATCTTGCATGACAATGCACGTTCACACACTTCTGCCCACACTGTTGACACTCCGCAAAAACTTTGTTTTGAGGTGTTAAAGCATCCTCCCTATAGTCCTGATCTTGCTCCATCAGACTTTCACCTGTTTGGTCCCCTGAAAGCAGCTCTACGAGGACAAAGATTCACTTCTGATGAAGAAGTGAAGACAGCAGAGCATTCATGGGTCACAGCTCAGCCTAAAGCATTTTTTTAATGAGGGAATACAAAAGCTTGTTGACAGACGGGCAACGTGTACTGAAAAGCAAGGAGATTATGTTGAAAATGACGTATTTGTCTTTTCTAAAAGTTAATGAAAATAAATTCTACAGCCAGAGTGCGGATAATTTTTGACTCACTCTTGTATATACAATGCAATTTTATTCAGCCATAAGAAAGAAGGAAATATTGCCATTTGCAGTAATATGGATGGACCTGGAGATTATCTTACTAAGTGAAGTAAGTCAGCGAAAGAAAGACAAATATCATATGATTTTTCTTATATGTGGAATCTGAAAAATAATGATACAAATGAATTTATTAAACAGAAACAGACTCACAGACTTGGAAAACAAACTTATGGTTACCAAAGGGGAAGTGTGGGGTGGGTGGGGGGGCGAGGGATAAATTGGGAGTTTGGGATTGACATGTACATGCTACTATATTTAAAATGGATAACCAACAAGGACCTACTGTACAGCACAGCCACTCTGCTCAATATCCTGTAATAACCTAAATGAGAAAAGAATTTGCAAAAGAATAGATACATGTAAATATCTAACTGAATCATTTTGCTGTATACCTGAAACTAACACAACATTGTTAATCAGCTATACTCTAGGGACTTTCCTGGTGGTCTGGTGATTAAGAATCCGTCTTCCAATGCGGGGGACGTGGTTTTAATCCCTGGTAGGGGAACTAAGATCCCACATGCTGTGGGGCAACTGAGCTCTCGTGCCTCAACTGCTGAACCCGTGCTCTGGAGCCCATGCACCACAACTAGAGAGAAGCCCACAAGCCACAACAAAGAGCCCACTTGCCACAGTGAAAGATCCCATGTGCTATAACTAAGACCCATCACAGCCAAATAAATAAATAAATATAAAAAAATAACTATACTCCAACATGAAATAAAGATTAAAACAAAACAAAACAAAACATTCATTATGGTGAAAAATGCCAGGAAAGGTAAACGCAGCCCCTGAGAACTTGAAAGTCGTCTGACACCATCAGCCAGCTTATAACAAGGACTTGGTGTTCTGTTGAACATAAACAATTTCACAGAATACCAATATTAGACAAGGCCACTCTGATACTGAAATAAAAGAAGGAAAAAGCAAGATATTTGTACCCACCCCCTAGAACACTCATTCCTGCAACCCTCCTCCCCATATACACACTTCACACATTTGTGCTAACAAAACTTGTTATAGCCAAACCCAGAGGAAGGCAGGGTCCACCTTATGCTCTGACAGTCCCAGGACTCTGCTCACCTCACCCTCAGACCCTCCTGAAGTTCAGCCTTTGGTGATGATGTCTTACCTTGACTAGAGAGAGTGGAGCCAGATTTCCAGATTTCCAGTTTAGAAGTCATCACTCCATTCCAACAAATAAAAAGCTGAACAAACTGAAGAATCAACAACTCCTCTTAGATCTGTTAGAGAAGTGAGGTCACAGGGCAAACCACTGCCCCCCAAATTGAGGAGACAGGCAGATTCAGAGAATCACAACTTAATGAAGCCAAAAACCTCCTCACAAGCAGAAACCTCCTTAGGCACTGGTACTGAGGTAGAAAAACCTGAAATGTAATTGACAAATTGTTGGAGGCCCAGTGAGGTCAAGTCTGGAAGTTAAAAACTGCAGGGGCTCCAGTCATAGGGGGCCCCCACACTTTTGTAAGTTTTACCTCCAGGAGCTCTACCAGATTCTCACAGTGAAGATTCAAGAAAAATTCCCTCCTAATCCTGGCTGGGGTTAGGAGAAAAGTAACCACTTTGAAATACACCCCAACAGTCTGTTCTTCAAAGGCTGCCCTGAAGAGAAATTTTACCAGAGTCTCACCAACCTGGGTGAAGGTAACTACACAATCCCATCCCTCTAGCCATCCAGTCCCATCTAAGGATTGGAAAACACTGAGAAGCACTAGGGACTATATACATAGCCCAGGGGCACAGACTCACTAAAAGACTGGGACCTAATCATAAGATTATAAAATGCTTCTCCTCCCCACACCTCAAGATCACATCACTAAAGTCCTATTTACAGCAGTTCCTTTTACTCAGTACCTCATGTATGGCTTTCAGCAGCAACAACAAAAAATTTGGTATGCAAGGCATACCAAAAGGTAAAAAAGACAGCTTGAAGAGAGAGCAAGGGTAAGAACCAGGCTCAGCTATGTCAGAGACATTGGAATTATCAGACAGGGATTTAAAACAATTATGATTAAGATGCTAAGGGCTCTAATGAAAAAGATAGACAACAGACAAGAGCAAACAGATGGGTAATGTGTAAGCAGAGAGATGGAAATTCTAAGAATCAAAAGTGAACACCAGATTCAAAAACACTAACAGAAAGGAAGAGTGCTTTTGATGGTCTCATTAATAGACTGGATACAGCTGAGGAAAGAATCTCTGACCTTGAGGATAGGTCAAGAAATAGAAACTTCAAAACTGAAAAGTAAACCAAAGACAGAAAAAAAGGAACAGACTATCCAAGAACTGTTAGACAACCACAAAAGCTGTGACACACTCACAATGGAAGTACCAAGAGAAGAAACACAAGAAATAATTGAAGCAGTAATGACCAAGAATTTCCCCAAATTAACATCAGGTACCAAAACAGTCAGAGATCAAAGAAGCTCAGAGAATACCAAGCAGAAAAGATATCTTCAAACCCACACATATGGATATCATATTCAACCACAAAAAAAAAAAAAAAAAAAAAAAAAAGACATAATGGGGTTCTTATATTCAGAAAACATGAAGGAAATGAAATGAGGAACATGTAGAACCCAAATTCAAATTCTTACCACTCCACTGTCTTGTCAGTTCTCTACCACCAAGACTGAGGTGATACCAGACAAGGTATGTTAGGAAGTTTCCCCATGATTCTTGGTGCCTGGAAACCACTTGATACTTTATTTAAGGGTAATTAGGTTATCGTCTAATTACCCATAAATAAACACCTAAGCCTTTCTGTCCAAGGGAACACCACCCTTTGGTGAAGCTGCAGCCTCAGTTCCAGCGGAGGTCAGCAGAGGTCGAAGCCCCCAGACACTCATACCTGGGCAAGGCTCAGGGCCCCAGGGAGGAGGAGGAGGCAGAGACCACATCTTGGGTCTCCACTCCTATCCCCCACCTTCCTGACTAAGTCAGAGAGCACCTCTTGCTGGAGAACTACCCGCTCTGCCCTATGCCTGGCCCTGGGGGGCTGGAGATATATTTGCCTGCTTTAGGATGGCGGGGAGCCCCTAGGCCACCCATTTATCTTCAGGCACACTGCAGCTTTAGCCCTAGGCAGGGGTCAGAAACCCCTACCTCTAGAGCCCCAGAGGGCACAAGAGGAGATCCAGGGTGGGGTGGCCTGTGCCCTTAAGACTGCAAACAACGGGAGGAGGGTCTGGCCCAGGCTGCACTGCCTTGGTCCCTAAGGAGAAAGGTATGTGAGACTTTGGGCTCCAGAGAGATGCGAACAAGGGTCAGAGGTCTGATTGGACCTGGAAGACACCCTAACCAGATAGGATCCCGGAAAGTTTCCAATATGGATGTGGGCAACACTTGTGTTGGTATATAATGCATCCACCCCCAAACTCATTGACATTATAGGGAATCATTTGAAAACTTGCTTCATTAATGGCTTACAATATTGTTTTTTAATAAATGCTTTGATTACTCAAGTATATATGCATTTTTTAAATAGAAAGAGCTAACAAAGAGCTCAAAGTGCAAAACAGGGTAAGTGCAGTTTCTCATGTTATCCCTCCTAAAACCATGTGAGCTAATAACATCAGCTCCACTGAAAGCTAGAAAATCCTGTTGGCTTGACCTTCAAAATGTATCCAGAACCTATCCACTTCTGCTACCTCCTTTATTTCCACTGTGGTCCAAGTACCATCATTTTTCACATGAATTACTGTAGTAGCCTAGGGGTGGACCCTACAGAGCTGCCAGGGTGGTTCCGTGAACTAAAAATGCCACCTGCTACACCAGTAAACAAAGGATGTTGGAGTCATCAAGCCATCACATTATAGCTGCCCCAATGGTAAACCTGAGGGAACTCAGGATATAGGCAGGCTTTGCCCACCATCTAGCAGTCAGCCACTGCAGTCAAGCCTGAAGGTGCACCCTGAGGAGACTCAGAAGCACAGGATACGGGCCCCAAATAGCTGAGGTGCTTATGAAAGGAATGATTTCTGTGAGTCCAGAATTTGCATCTTCCCATACATAGAAAAGTACTAAGTTCCTTAAACTGAGATATCTGCTTTTCTTTAATTAACAGTAATCTTTTGATATTCCGACTACCTGGTCTTTGTTGCAAAGTTATCTGAGCTGCTGTATCCCAGGCATAAGTCCTCAGCTTTGTCCACCAAATAAAACATAACTCTCAGCTTTTAGGTTGTACATTTCTTTTCAGTTCTATAAAAAAAAGAGCAGGGACTTCCCTGGTGGCACAGTGGTTGAGAATCCACCTGTCAACGCAGGGGACAGAGGTTCAATCTCTGGTCTGGGAGGATCCCACATGCTGTGGAGCAACTAAGCCTGTGTGCCACAACTACTGAACCCACATGCCACAACTATTGAAGCCCATGCACGAAAAGCCTATGCTCCACAACAAGAGAAGCCACCACAATGAGAAGGCCATGCACCACAATAAAGAGTAGCCCCTGCTTGTCGCAACTAGAGGAAAAGCTTGTGTGAAGCAACAAAGACCCAATGCAGCCAATAAATAAATAAATAAATAAATAAACTCCCCCCGCCCCCCAAAAAGGGCAAAGCCTTACCTCTTCGTACTAGCCAATGAGGCTCTACAAGACGTGGGCTCCGTTTTCTGGCCAGCTCTAACGCTGTCACTGAGTCTCTGTGTTTTAGAACACTGTCCTCAGTCTTTGCTTACTTGTCCCCTCTGCCTGCAACACTCTGTATCGGTAGCCAGACTTCAAAATTTCCAAGGGCTGGAACATGCCCTGTCCTTCACCACTCTATGTGCACACCCACTTGGTGCCCAAAACCATACAGGCTCTCAGGATATGAGTTCAGGTCTCTTGGGAACAGCGTGATTGAATGATTGAGTGATTTTTGGTCCAGTGTGTTCAAGGAGATCTTTGTAGGGGACATGGGTCAAGAGATTATTTCCCAAAACTCTCCAGAGCCCCTGTGATGGAAACCTGATAGAAGCCAATTTCTGCTAGGATCTTACACTGACTTCACTCCCATTCCACCTTTGGTCTCAATGATCAAGAATTAATGGGCTCCACAAATTCCCTGATTGCATGGAGTGACACCTTTGTGTCTTCTGTTCCTTCGACAGTGTTATACTGAGAGACAGAATATAAAAATGTTCTGGCTGTTTTTCTCTGAGATTTTATACTTTGACACATATTTAAGGTACAATTTCAAGAAGGCACAAAACTCTTTACATTGCTTAATAACAAAAAAGAGATTGAAACGGAGTTTGTGCTACAGTAAGTAACTAGTAGTTAGTGTCAGGAAATGTTGGATTTACTTTATTGGTAGCTATGATGGTATGGGGATAAAGTAAAGCCCAGAGAATGAAGTAACATGGTCCGAGGTCACACAGCTCCTAAATGTCACACTCCACTTCTCACCTTTGCACCACATTTCAGTGAGCAATGAGTTCTGAATAGGTTCTAATGCATGGCTCACTTTTAACATGCAATTCAGAAGAAAGACTGCCCGTAGCAATTCTGGGGGAAAAGTAAATAATGTACCTATGGGCTTTCATTGGATGGAAATAGGGTTGCTCATGGAGGAAAGATTCATTGTGAAACTGATCACTAGCATCTGTTTCCTGGACAACTTCCATCCAAATGCTTTGAGGTTGCTCAGCTTATAGCCTCACCCCACCATCCAGAAGGGTCCAATGAGTACAGAGGAAGAAGATGAGCCTCAAGAGAACCCGAGCTTGAAGAGGAAGGACCAGAACAAGAGAGGAAGCCCCAGAAGGGTGGGCATGTCTACACTCTCCATCTCCCCAGCACCTTCTTCAGGGCCCTTATTACCTCCTTGTTCTTCAGGCTGTAAATGAGTGGGTTGAGCATTGGAGTGAGGATGGTGTAGAAGATGGAGGTGGCTCTGTCTCCCGCTGGTGTCCTAGCAGAAGCTCTCTGCATGTAGTTAAATATGCCTCCCCCATAGTAAAGGCCCACCACAGCCAGGTGGGAGGAGCAAGTGGTCAGGGCCTTCTGTTTCCCCTCCATGGAGGGCATCCTAATCACAGCAATGAGGATCCGGGCATAGGAAGCCACAATGACCCCCAGGGGCAGCAGCAGCATGAGCACACAGCAAGTAAAGATGAGGTCTTCAAAGAGGGAAGTGTCAGCACAAGAGAGCCTCAACAGGGCTGGGACCTCACAGAAAAAGTGGTCCACCTGGAGAGAGCCGCAGTAGGGGAAGGTGAAGACCATGCCCACGTCAATCACGCTGTCGGCCACTCCACCCATCCAGGATGCCAAGGCCATCAGACAGCAGGCCTTCCAGTTCATGAGCACAGGGTACCTCAGGGGGTGGCACACTGCCACATACCTGTCATAGGACATGACTGCTAACAGGAAGCACTCCCCTCCTCCTACCATGACCACGAAAAAGACCTGAGCCGCACAGCCACCCCGAGAGATGAACTGACTGCCCGAGAGGTAGTTGGCTGCCATCTTGGGCACCACCGTGCCCATCATGGTCAGGTCCATGATGGAGAGCTGGCTGAGAAAAAAGTACATCGGGGTGTGCAGGCACTTGTCAGCTTGTATGAGCAGGAGGAAGAGGATGTTTCCAGCCAGGGCGGCAGCAGAGGCCAGAAGGACAAGGGAAAAAAGGAAGAAGTCATATGGTGAGTAGCTGAACAGACCCAAAAGGATGAAATCTGATAGGGATGTGTGGTTCCAGAGGTCCATGGCCTTGACCCTGAGTGAAAAATAAAGGAGCAAACATAAGAACAAAATGACTTACCTGGCATCTCCATTATACAAGGAAAATAACTGTCTCTTGTGTCTTCTAAAGGACAATGCCCAGCCCGCTGTTATAACCCATTCTTTCCTCCTGCAGTGAAAATCCATTTCCTCTCAGTTGTCCTCAGGATTTGATTTTATTTCTCCTGAAAGACTAGGGAGCAAGCCCCCAGAGGAGGAGCTTCAGGGAATGCAAGGAGGAGAGAGAAAAGGGGTAGTAAGTAACAGGTGAATAGCTGTAGATGTAGGAGAAGGGGACACAGATTTAAGAAGATGTAGGGGAACAGAATTTGTCACCCGAAAATGTCTCTTTGGCATGTGGATTATTTCAAGCTTAAAACAATCAGGCCCAAAAGACTAAAGAGGAAACTTTGGCCTTCCCCCAAGTGCCTAAAAGAATTTCAATAGAGTATTTTTCCCGGAATAGAGCTATTACCAGAGGTATCTGCACAGAACATTCACCAAGTGTGTCTGTGTGGGGGAAACTCTAGGCAGGGTCTAGAGACCAGGGAGGATTCTGTTTCCCATTGTCACCACATGGCCCAGGAAACATTTATTTACCAAACTTTGGCTTTTTTATCTCCATGTGAATTGCCTTCCTCCCTTTGAAATCCCAAACCACTACCCCCAAATCCTCTTTTGTCTTGAAAGCTGAAGATGGTATTTAAGAGGAGGGCTTTAGCCCTTTTGGTGAGTTACTTAGTTTTCCCAAGTCTCTCTCAAGTATGCATGTTATTAAACCTATGTTTGATTTTGTCCTATGAACCTGTGTCATGTCAATCTAATTCTTGAAGCAGCCAGAAGAACCCAGAGAGGCAGAGGAAAGTTTCTTCCTCTTTGACAGGGGGGAAGTGAGTACTGAGGATGGAGAGAGAGAGAGAGAAGGAGGTGAGAAAGGGGGTGGGAAAGCACAGGTGTAAGGACAAATACAAATTGAAAAGAACAGAAAAGACTCCTTTCTCCATTTTCCTTAGCAAGTACTTTAAAAATGTGCAATCATAAGTTCCTTCTCTCTCTGAAATATGTAAGCCTTTAAAAGTAAAATAAGCTCTAGCCAGATTTCTGACCCAGGAATGTCTTCTCAAGGACCTAGAAACCATCTTCTTGAAATGTAATCATCAAGGAAGATAGAGCCCTTACCTCTCAGGCTCTGTAAGAGGACAGGACCCTAACTTCAGCAGGCACTTTGCTCCAAGTTGTAGAATTATCTCTTGTCATGACATGTGAGAAGTCTGTATTTGCTTTGGATAAATCCAGCTAACACACGCAGATAGTCACGCCAATTACCAGGTGAGTCAAGGATAAACTCTGTGTGACAAATAGTGCTGCCAAGTCCTCTTCATTGAGGATTAGTAATAGTTTAGCTTGTGAGCATGTGTATAATGGGTTGTCACAGCCTCACTATAAAAAAGGGTGACAATCTTTCTGTCTTTGCAATCTCTGAGCAGATCACCTGTGATTCACACCATATTCTGATTTAATGTTTATTCAAATATAAGACCATTCTCTTTCTCTTCTACCTTTGTGGAGTGTTTTTCAGGGTATGGGTAAGATTAGGTTTTTAATTATATTTTCCCAACACAAGAGACATTGTAACAGAGATTTTTCTGTCAAATGTATCATGAGAAACTCAAAAGCTCAGAAATGCCTCTCTGGACATAGGCTTACTTCCACCTCACCCTGCTAATTGGACTGTGGGGTGTGTGAGGGCAGAGACTTGACAGATTTGTCTCACAGTTGTCCATTGGTCAACTCGCATAGTGCCTAACTTTGGTGGCCTCTAATCTGGTTTGAAAATGTGACTGTTTTAAGAATCAGTGACACTTGCTAACTTTACCAAGGATAGAACAGCCAGTGCTCACTGCACAAATGGCAGGCTTCCAGAGGTGGTTTTTTTTTTTTTTGGAATGTGAGTAATCTCACAATTACAATTAAAGAATTTCCCCTAATGGAAATTGTAAAGGCTATCAGAGAGTGACAAAGACCATGGAAACAGTTTGCTATAGGAGGATAATTATGAACAGACAAAAAAAAAAGAAGCAGCAGTGAGATTCCTGGGGTCCTGCAGCATGACTGGGGTCATGCTTATGTCTCTAAGACATATGAGAAGATGTTTTTGAAAATGTACATGTGCCTTGGTTCCACCCCGTGGTGGTCTGGCTACTGGGTCTGGATGCAGCATCATCATATGTGACTTTTTAAGAGCTCCCCAGGTGATTCTGATGGGACATAGGTTCACACACTGGCTTAGGACGATGTGCATGCACAATGCCATTTTCACATTAGCATCAGTGAGAAAGGTATCTAGAGGCGGAAGATCATGTCAGCAGACAGGCAAATCCTGGGACATAGCGAGTTACAGGGAAATGCCAGCAAAGGAAGCCAGAAAACAGCTCAGGGAGGTAGATTTCTAAATCAGCAAAGGCAGGAATGAAGAATAGCCACAGATACCAGACTGATGAGGGCACACATATGGCAATGACCCACCAGGTCTGTTTGCCTATTTTGGAACTGAGTCCAGAGACTGGAGAACAAATAAGCAATGATAACAAGTTTGCCCAAGTAAACTAGGATTACCATCTTTCAGGTCTCTGATGCTGACAACCTTTGGCAACAAGGTTGTCTCTGTGTGCAGCTTAACACTTTATAGGCTGAAGCTAGAAGTTAAATCTACTTCTTCCCCATCCTGGTCACCTTTAATCCCTCATTTGTCAGGTGTTCCCTTATCCTGTTCAGCACCTACCACACCATTCAGCTCTCCACAGTTCAGCATCTACTCCATTCTGTGGAGCTCAGCAGAAATGGATCAGAATCAAGAAATATGTAAAAATCTATTCTGCAGTGCAGTACAGGAGTAGGTGGTGGCTTGAGAAAGATCCTAACACAGAGACTGTCTTCCAGTTCCATGGCTCCAAATAAAAATTTATAGAATTAACCATCCAAGATGTTCTTCTACATCTCACAACGTTGATGAGCTCATGTTCCAGGTTTACACCTCTAGTTGCAGAGGAAATATCCTTGGAGACCCAACTCAGCTCATAACCACCTTGGGACCAGAGAGACGCTCCATCACAATTGGGAAAACAAAATTAATGAAATGGCTTCAGGACAAATTAATGAAATGGCTTCAGGACAAATTTCATTTCCCATTTCCTGAGCTCTGAAAAATGCACGAGACTCCCTTCTAAACAAAGGAAGAAGCACCCATGACACATCTCTTCACTCATCCACTTCCACTTCCCACAAGGGTCTTCACCCTCGCCTCACCCATGGGAGCTGGGGGAGAATTGATCACTACTGCCTGCCAGAGTGAATAACTGGCTACACTCCAGGAATTTAGTCATGAATGCCAAGAAGTGGAGCTTAGTCAGTTCTTCTCAAACCTTGTACTCAATTGGAGTCCTATAATAGTTCTTCTCAATTATTGGCTTTTCATTGCTCATTCAACAAATAATTATTTAGCATTGTGGTTATAAATGAAGAACAGTCAAATGAGAAAAGTAAAAGGTATTCATTCAGACCTTGGTACAGCAAGGGAATCAGCTGTTACCACTTGCATTTTGGGAGGGACGCAATGGCAGACACTCTAACCTTCTGAGTTCTTAGCTGATAGCTGTAATAAAATATTCAATAATGTAAGAAAAACAAACAGAAATGTATTAACATGTATATCTTTTGTATACATGGGAGATAACTGGGGAGACTGAATAACTCTGAGCTGACTTAGAGTTTAGATTTAATATGATCTTAATTGCAAAAGATGAGTGAGGTTATAGGCCACTTAAGGGAGAGTAGGTGGTTTATAGAAAGATGGGGATTTGTGACAACCACCTTCCTTTGTAGGATATGTTTATAGACACATAAGGGGAGTTCAGAGAAAATCTCTCCCAGCCTTCATTTGTTTCAAATGTGTTTAGTTCAAAATAATTGATTTAGCAAAGTGGAATATCTAGAGGTATCATATTCTCCTTCTCTTCAAAACATATAATCGGTAGGTAAGTCACAAAACAGGGAAGAGAGGAAAATTTTTCCCTACTGTAAAATATTGACTCATAAGTATAGGGAAAGTATGGGCTTAGGAAACTAACCATTTTGCAAGTATCACAGTTGAACTATTCAGGAATGCACCAGTGGAAGCTAATTATGCTGTAACGGGGGACGGCTTAAGGAAAAACAGCCTTAAACTTTCCACATAACCACTTACCAATTACAAAGGAAAAAGTAAGCACACAGCAACTGGTCAAAGTTAGCATCAACAGTAAAGGGGCAAAAGGTCATGTGCTCAGAATGTGATTCTCTGAGAAGAACACAACATGAATTATGGAGTAGTCCAAGAAAAGTGCATTGCCTGAATCTAACCATGAGGCATCAGAGAATCTCAAGTGATGGTCATTTGATCATATAATAGGCGTGCATTCTTCAAAAACATCAACATGATGAAGGACAAAAGAAAGAAAAAGGCTGAGAAACTGTTCCATGTGAAAGGAGACTATAGTCTCCATGAAACTTGGACTAGATCTCGTTCTAGGGGCTCCAAAAGGGTCACCATATGGATTATTGATTAATTTGGAATATGAGCCATACTTTGAAAGAGTATTGTGCAATGTTAAATTTCCTGAACATGATAACTGAATTGTGGTTAAGTAAGGGATTATTCTTTTTTTTTTTTAATTTTATTTATTTATTTATTATTTTGGGGGGGGTACACCAAGTTCAATCAGCTGTTTTTATACACATATCCCCATATTCCCTCCCTTCCTTGACTCCCCCCTCCCAAGTCCCCCCCACCCTCCCCGCCCCAGTCCTCCAAGGCATCAAGTAAGGGACTATTCTTGCTCAATGTTTTAAGGGGTTCAGGGTGCATTCACTTGCAACCTACTCCCTATTAGTTCCAAAAAAAAAGTAATTATATCTATATATAAAAGTAGGGGAGAAAGAGACTGAACAAGGTGGAGCAAGTGTTACAAAGTGGTTTCAAAATGGCATATCTGTAAGATCATACATTTCTTTGAACTCTTCTTGCAATTTTTTGTAAGTCTAAAACTATTTCCAAAAAGGGGGTGTGGAGAAGCCCTCTGCATGTTTTTTCCTCTACAGTTTCATTGTTAAAAAATTATAAAACATGCAAAAAGGCAAGAAAAAACCTTTTACCTGCCAAGAAAATAATGCCCTCCATACAGGTATATCCATAGCTGACACAGACTTAGGATTAGAAGACAACAATTTAATTTATATTTATTTATTTTTTTATTTTATTTTATTTTATTTATTTTGGCTGCATTGGCTCTTTGTTGCTGTGTGAGGGCTTTCTGTAGTTGTGGCGAGTGGGAGCTACTCTTTGCTGTGTTACATGAGCTTCTCATTGTGGTGGCTTCTCTCGTTTTGGAGCACAGACTCTAGGCATGTTGGCACCAGTATTTGTGGCATGTGGGCTCAGTAGTTGTGGCTTGTGGGCTCTAGAGCACAGGCTTGGTAGCTGTGGTGTACAGGCTTAGGTGCTCAATGAGTGTGGGTTCTTCACAGAACAGGCTCAAAACTGTGTCCCCTGAATTGGCAGGTGGATTCTTAACCACTGTGCAACCAGAAAAAACCCAGAAGATAGGAATCTTTAAATGACTAGTGTAAGTAGATTAAATGCTGTAGAGATGAGTATGGGGTAGAGTGAAAAAAGAGAAATGGAAGTTCTGAGAGAACAATAATGAAATTCTGGACCTAAGAAATACAATCTTAAAGAACAAATTAGTGTATAAAAACAGATGATTGAACTTGGTATAGCCCCCCAAAAATAATAAATAAATAAATAAAATTAAAAAAAAAGAAATTAGTGGATGAGATTAAGAGCATCTTGGATACAACAGAAGAAAAAAAAATTGTGAGCTACAACAGAAATTGTCAAACTTTCTCTACATTACCAGATAGTATATTTTTAGGCATGGCAAGCCACATGATCTATGTCACAGCTACTGAAATCTGCCATTTTTGCACAAAAGTGGCCTTAGACAATGTGTAAATGAATGACTGTAGCTTTAATCCAGTAAGACTTTATTTTAAACACAGGCAGTGAACCATATTTGGTCCATGGGCCATAGTTTCCTGACCCCTGCACTATAAGACAAGTCAAGAGAAAGTCCTCAAGCTAAATGCAGCAAGAGAACTGAATGGTAACAAATAACTGTATTAGAGACCTGTGAGAAAATATCAAATAATGCAACAAATGTGTTGAGAAGTCCCAGAAAGAGAAAAGGGAAATATTTCCCCCAAACACTTGACAAGGTAATGGCCTAAAATTTTCCGTCAGTATATTGATATATAATGCCAGCTCAAAGATGCAACAATCTCAGGAACACTCAAGTTGAATGATAAAAAAAACAAAACAAAGCAAAACAGACTTCAACATATTATTATCAAGTTGCTGAAAACGTATAGTAGAGAGATAGTTTTAAAAGTAACCAAAGAAAACAAGACACATCATAATTAAGGATTGCCATTGAATACACACCTGAACTCATCAGAACTAGTGGGGAAAAGAAAGCAATGGAAAAACATATTTAAAGTTTAGAAAGAAAAATTCTGTCCACAATTACAAGGAAAAAACTGTAAAAAATAGAAACACATGGAGGCTAAACCATATGCTACTAAATAACCAAGAGATCAATGAAAAAAATCAAAGAGCAAATTAAAGAACACCTAGAAACAAATGACAATGAAAATACAATGACCTAAAATCTATGGGATACAGCAAAAGCAATTCTAAGAGAGAAGGTCATTGCAATACAATCCTTCCTCAAGGAACAAGGGAAATATCAAATAAACAACCTAACCCTACACCTAAAACTATAAGAGAAAGAAGAACCAAAAAACCCAAAAGTGAGTAGAAGGAAAGAAATCATAAAGATCAGATCAGAAATAAATGAAAAAGAAAGGAAGGAAACAACAGCAAAGACCAATGAAACTAAAACCTGGTTCTTTGAGAAGATAAACAAAAGTGATAAACCATTAGCCTGACTCATCAGGAAAAAGGGAAAAATGAATATCAACAGAATTAGAAATGAAAAAGGAGATATAGCAACTGACACCACAGAAATACAAAAGATCATGAGAGACTAGTATAAGAAACTATATGCCAATAAATTGGATAACCTGAAAGAAATGGATAAATTCTTAGAAAAGTACAATCTTCCAGGCCGGAATCAGGAAGAAATAGTAACTATGAACAGACCAATCACAAGTACTGAAATTGAGACTGCGATTAAAAATCTCCCAACAGACAAGAGACCAGGGCCAGATGGATTCACAGGTGAATTCTATCTAACATTTTGAGAAGAGCTAACACTTATCCTTCTCAAACTCTTTCAAAATATAGCAGAAGGAGGAACACTCCCAAACTCATTCTACGAGGCCACCATCACCCAGATACCAAAACCAGGCAAAGATGTCACAAAAAAAAGAAAATTACAGACCAATATCACTGATGAATATCGATGCAAAGATCCTCAACAAAATCCTAGATAGAATCGAACAGCGCATTAAAAAAATCATACACCATGATCAAGTGGGGTTTATCCCTGGGATGCAAGGATTCTTCAATATATGCAAATCAATCAACGTGATATATCATATCAACAAATTGAAGAATAAAAACCATATGATCATCTCAATAGATGCAGAAAAAGGTTTTGACAAAAGTCAACATCCATTTATGATAAAAGCTCTCCAGAAAATTGGCATAGGAGGAAATTACCTCAACATAATAAAAGCCACATATGAGAAACCAACAGCCAACATCGTTCTAAATGGTGAAAAACTGAAAGAATTCCCTCTTAGAACAAGAACATGTCAAGGGTGTCCACTCTCACCATTATTATTCAACATAGTTTTGGAAGTTTTAGCCACAGCAATCAGAGAAGAAAATGAAATAAAAGGAATCCAAATTGGAAAAGAACTAAAACTGTCACTCTTTCCAGATGACATCATATTATCCATAGAAAACCCTAAAGACTCTACCAGAAAACTGCTAGCACTAATTGATGAGTTTAGTAAAGTAGCAGGATACAAAATTATTGTGCAGCAATCTCTTGCATTCTTATACACTAACAATGATAGAGCAGAGAGAGAAATTAAGGAAACTCTCCCATTTACCATTGCAACAAAAAGAATAAAATACCTAGGAATAAACATGCCTAAGGAGGCAAAAGACCTGTATGCAGAAAACTTTAAGACACTGATGAAAGAAACCAAAGACAACACAAACACATGGAGGGACATACCATGTTCCTGGATTGGAAGAATCAACATCGTGAAAATGACTGTACTACCCAAAGCAATTAACAGATTCAACACAATCCCTATCAAATTACCAATGGCATTTTTCGCAGTAGTAGAACAAGAAATCTTACTATTTGTATGGAAATGCAAAAGACCCCAAATTGCCAAAGCAATCTTGAGAAGGAAAAATGGAGTTGGTGGAATTAGGCTCCCTGACTTCAAACTATACTACAAGGCCATAGTGATCAAGACAGTATTGTACTGGTACAAAAATAGAAAGGAAGATCAATGGAACAGAATAGAGAACTCAGAGGTAAGCCAAACACATATGGGCACCTTAACTTTGACAAAGGAGGCACGAATATACAATGGGAAAAAGACAGCCTCTTCAATAAGTGGTGCTGGGAAAATTGGACAGCAACATGTAAAAGAATGAAATTAGAACACTTCCTAACACCATACACAAAAATAAATTCAAAATGGATTAAAGACCTACATGTAAGGCCAGACACTATAAAACTCCTGGAGGACATACATCAAAGCAAGATCCTTTTGGATCCACCTCCTAGAATCATGGAAATAAAATCAAGAATAAACAAATGGGACCTAATGAAACTTAAAAGCTTTTGCACAGCGGAAGAAATGATAAACAAGCCAAGAAAGCAACCCTCAGATGGGAAAAAATAATTGCCAATGAAACAACAGACAAAGGATTAATCTCCAAAATATACAAGCAGCTCATGCAGCTTAATACCAAAAAAGCAAATAACGCAATCCACAAATGGGCGGAAGACCTAAATAGACATTTCCCCAAAGAAGACATACAGATGGCTAACAAACACATGGAAAGATGCTCAACATCACGAATCATTAGAGAAATGCAAGTCAAAGCCACAATGAGGTAGCACCTCACATCAGTCAGAATGGCCATCATGAAAAAATCTGGAAACAACAAATGTTGGAGAGGGTGTGGAGAAAAGGGAAGCCTCCTGCACTGATGGTGGGAATATAAGTTGGTACAGCCACTATGGAAAACAGTTTGGAGGTTCCTTAAAAACTAAAAATAGAACTACCATATGATCCAGTAATCCCACTACTGGGCATATACCCAGAGAAAACCATAATCCAAAAAGAGACATGTACCATAATGTTTATTGCAGCACTATTTACAATAGCCAGGACATGGAAGCAACCTTAATGCCCATTAAACAAATGAATGGATAAAGAAGATGTGGCATATATATAATGGACTATTTCTAAGCTATAAAAAGGAATGAGATGGAGCTATATGTAATAAGGTGGATAGACCTAGAGTCTGTCATACAGAGTGAAGTAAGCCAGAAAGAGAAAAACAAATATTGTATGCTAACTCACATATATGGAATCTAAAAAAAAAAAAAAAAATTGGTGCTGATGAACCCATTGACAAGACAAGTACAAGGATGCAGATGCAGAGAATGGACCGAAGGACACACGGTTGGGGGGGTGGGGGTGAAGGGGAAGCTGGGACGAAGTGAGAGAGTAGCATAGACATATATATACTACCAGCTGTAAAATAGCCAGTGGGAAGTTGCTATATAACAAAGGGACGTCAACTGGATGATGGATGATGCCTTAGAGGGCCGGGACGGGGAGGGTGGGGAGGAGTCGAGGGAGGGAGGGAATAAGGGGATATGTGCATAAATACAGCTGATTGACTTTGATGTACCTCAAAAACTGGTACAAGAGTGTAAAGCAATTATATTCCAATAAGAAAAACACAAAATAAACAAATTTGCTGGAAAAAAATCAATATATGAAAACCTGTTGCATTTTATACCCAAATAACAAACTATTAAAAAATTAAGAAAATTTCATTTATAAATGCATCAAAAAAGAATAAAATATCTAGGAACAGATTTAACCAAGTATATGAAAGTCCTATACAATGAAAAGAATAAGACATTGGTGAAAGAAGTGGAGGAAGACACAAACAAATAGAAATGCATTTCATGCTTGCACATGGGAAAAATTAATATTGTTAAAATGTCCAAACTACCCAAAGCAATCTACAGATTCAATGCAATCCCTATCAAAATTCCAATGTCATTTTCACAGAAATAGAACAATCTTAAAATTTCTAAAGAATCACAAAATACCCCAAGTAGCCAAAGCAATCTTGAGAAGAAAAAACAAAGCTGAAGGCATCACGTTCCCTTATTTCACACTATATTACAATGCTATAAAATGATAACACTATGGTACTGGCATAAAAATAGACACATGGATCAATGGAACAAAACTGACCAGAAATAAACCCATGCATACATTGTCAAATAAATTTTGACCCTATTAAACTTCAACCCACATGTTTACAAGATAATATTTTGAGCCAAGAAAACAAAGGGGGAAAAAGGCAGTCCCTCAGTAAGTGCTATTGGAAAAATTGGACAGTCACATGCCATAGAATGAAAGTGAACCGTTATTTTCCACCATAAACAAAAATTAGCTCAAAATCGTTTAAAAAGTTGAATGTAAGACCTGAAACCAAAGAACTGTTAGAAGAAAACATAAAAAAGGGGCTCCTTGAGGTTAGTCTTGGCAATCAGTTTTTGGATCTGACACTAAAAATAAAGGTAACAATAGCAAAAATAAATAAGTGGGACTCCATGAAACTAAAAACCTTTGCAGAGCAAAAGAAACCATCAACAAAATGAAAAGACAACCTACTGAATGGGACAAGTATCAGCAAATCACATATTGGATATGGGGTTTATATCCAAATTATATAAAGAATTCATAGAACTCTATAACAATAAAGCCCAAATAGATCAATCAAAATATGGGCAAAAGAATCTGAAGAGATATTTTTCCATAGAAAATGGCAACCAGCACATGCAAAGATTCTGAACCTCACTAATCATCATGAAAATGCAAATTAAAACCACAATGGTATATCACCTCACACCTGTTTGCCGAGACCAGCTCGGCGACTCGAGGCGAGTGACGGGTGCCGCAAGCTTGAAGAAGACACAGACTGAAGAGAAAAGTGGGACCGGGGGGCTCAAGACCTCTCAGATCAAGGGCCCTGCTGACTCATCCCAGGTTGCTTTTATTGAGTTCGTGGGCTAACATTCTCAGGTTACACTCATAAACAATCAAAGGCCTCACATGACTGGGGCAATGATCCTTGTTTGCCTCCTGGGTCCGAGCTGAGCAGGTGTGGATTTGAGCTGGGTGTGGAGAGCAAAGCAGCCCTGGGGGCAGGAGACCTCTCTCAGATATTGGGGGTCTGTGCCCCACCCGTGTTGGCCCCTCTGCGACTGTGCCTGTCTTAGGTTGTTCCTCCTCTGAGGAATCTTACCCGTCTTTGGCTAACCAGCCATCCTCCAGGGCCAAACACGGTGATATAAGGAAGGCTCTATGCACCACCCCTGTTGGCCCCTCTGCGGCTGTGCCTGTCTTAGGTTGTTCCTCCTCTGAGGAATCTTACCCGTCTTTGGCTAACCAGCCATCCTTCAGGACCAAACAGGGTGATATTAGTCTCCACGCCCCGCACCCTCAGCTCCTCCACTGCTCAAGCAGGACATTCTGAATCCCATCGCTCGGCCCACATACTTCAACATTTTCAATGTTTCAAAAAGGTTCCAGAATGTCTTCCCACACCTGTTGGTATGGCTGTTAAAAAAGAAGCCAGAAATGTCAAGTGTTGGGATGGATGTTGGGAAAAGGGAACCCTCATGCACTGTTGGTGGAAGTGTAAATTGATGCAGCCACCATGAAAAATGTATGGAGGTTCCTCAAAACATGAAAAGCAGAAATACCCTATCATCCATCAGTTCCACTTCTGGATATTTATCTAAAGAAAATGAAAACACTAACCCCCAAAAATCTATATCCCATGTTCATTGCAACATTATTTATAATGGTCAAGATGTGCAAACGACCTAAGAGTTCATCAATGGAAGAATAGATAAAGAAAATGTAATATGTACACACACACACACACACACACACACACACAGACCTGATAGGGTGTTATTCAATTATTAAAAAAAAAAAAAGAAAATCTTGCCATTTGTGACAACATGGATGGACCTTGAGGGCATTGTGCTAAGTGAAATGTGTCAGACAGTGACAATTACTTTATGATTTAATTTACATGTGGAATGTGAAAAAGAGCGAAACCAAAGTCATAGATACAGTGTACAAATAGGTGGTTGCAAGAGGTAGGAGTTGAAGGGTTGGTGAAATGAGTAAAGAGGGTCAAAATGTACAGCCTTTCAACTATAAAATCTATACATCTTGGGGCTGTAATGTCCAGCATGGTTAATAATGTCTGTAGTTAATAATACTGTCACATTTCATATTTGAAAATTGCTAACAAAGTACGTAATTATGTATGGTGACCCACGTTAACTATACTTATTGTGGTGATTCTTTTGCAATAAACACAAATATCAGACCATTTTGGTGCACACCTGAAACTAATACAATGTGATATGTCAGTTATTCCTCAATGAAAAATGAATACCAAAACACCTCACAAACAAAAGAAAAACCCTATACTTTAGGTATACCATACACAAACTGCAAGAAAAGCAAAGATAAAGAGATAATGGGGTCCAGACTTCTACTTGGAAAAGAATGAGAAAATAAAATGGGAAAGGGAAGTACCAGAATTCATATCATTCCTGCTGTTCCAATCATCAATTCTCTCCCACAAAAACAGTGACATCATACTAGGAATATTCTGGAGTTTTCCATGGTGCTTGACACCTGGGGGTCACTTGATAAGTTAATGTCCACCTAATTGCCCAGAGATAAATACAAATGTTCCCCACCTTATGGTGTTTTGACTTAAGATGTTTCAACTTTACGATGGTGTGAAAGTGATATGCCTTCTGTAGAAACTGTATGTCAAATTTTGAGTTTTGTAATTTTCACAGGCTTATCATATAAGGCCCAATACCTTTTCGAGATGCTGAACAGTGGCACACAGTTTAGGTGTATTCAATGCATTTTTGATTTACAGTATTTTCAACTTAGGGTAGGTTTATCCATATTTAACCCCATGGTAAGTGGACAATCTATACATAAACATCTTCACCTGTGGAACTTGCATTGTTTGGATAAGCTGCAGCCTTGATTCCAGCTGGGGTCAGCATACGTGAAGGCCCCAGAACCCCACGCACTGGGAAGGAACCTGGCCATGGAGGAGGTGGCTGTGTCCCAGCCCTGGGTCCCCATCCTGCAAATGACCATCCGCCTGCTTCCCTATGGCTGGTGCTGGAGATACTGATATTTGACTTCGCAGGGTGAACAGCCCACACACCATCAGCACTGCCTGCCCACCTGCATCATCTTCCCTGCAGGTGCCCTGGAGGTCTGATTCTGGGCTAGTGGTATGTGATGACGCCCACATACCCACGGCCTCCAGTGTAGCCCCCGAGGGAGAAGGAGGAGACCTGGTGTGGGGCTGGTCCAATACAACTGACAGACTTGTGGCTATGAACAATGGGAGGAGAGCCAGACCAAGGCTGAGTCACCTTGGACCCTGAGAGTTTGCAGAATTAATGTTGGGCAAAACATATGTTGGTCTATAATATATCTACTCAAAACTCTTTGACATTATAGAGATCCATTTGAAAACTTGCTTCCTTTAAATGGCATAAATATGTCCATCATTTTATACAAATTGGTTGATTAGTAAAGTATATACATGCATTAAAAATCTATTCATTTATTTTTATTTTTTTGGCTGCATTGCATCTTAGTTGAGGCACGCGGTATAGTGGCATGTGGAATCTTCCACTGCAGCGTGGGTTCTTCCTTGCATCACACAGACTCCTCTCTAATTGTGGAGGGTGGGTTTTCTCTCTCTCTAGTTGTGGTGTTAGGGCTCCAGAGGACAGGGTTCTGTAGTTTGCTGCACGTGGTCTCTCTAACTGAGGCATAGGCTCAGTGGTTTTGGGGCACTGGGTTACTTGCCCCAAGGCACGTGGGATCTTATCCCCAACCAGGAATCGATATATATATATTGCATCACTTTGCAATATATATTTTGCAATATAAATGTATGTATGTATGTATGAGTGTATTTATTTATTTATTGGTTGCGTTGGGTCTTTGTTGCTGTGCAGGCTTTCTCTAGTTGCAGAGAATGGGTGCACAGGCTTCTCATTGCGGTGGCTTCTCTTGTTGTGGACCACGGGCTCTAAGCACGTGGGCTTCAGTAGTTGTGGCACATGAGATCAATAGATGTGGCTCATGGGATATAGAGCACAGGCTAAGTTGTTGTGACACATGGGCTTAGTTGCTCCATGGCATATGGGATCTTCCCAGACCAAGGCTCAAACCTGTGTCCCCTGCACTGGCAGGTGGATTTTTAAGCACTGCATCACCAGGGAGGCCCTATATATTGCAATATATATATTGCATCATTTTGCTGTACACTTGAAACTAGCAAAATATTTTAAACTAACACAACATTGTAAATTAATTTTACTTCAATTAAAAAAAAAAAGTACCCAGAACCTGCCTACTTCTGATACCTCCTGTATTTCCAGTCTTCTTCAAGTGCTATCATTTTCTCACCTTAATGATTATTGGGAGACTTGGGGTGGACTCTACACAGCAGCCAGTGTGGTTCCATTAAAAACTGGGCATATCATACTGCCTCTCTACTCAAAACCCTACCTCCTCAAATAGCCAAACAGGCCCTATGAGATGTGGGCTCTGCTTTCTGGCCAGCTCTCCCTCACTCTCTCCTTGGCTCTCTCTGCTCTAGAACACTGTCTTCAGCCTTTGCTCAGCTGTCCCTTCTGCTTGCAACACTTTGTATCAGTAGCCAGACTCCAAACTCTCCCAGGGCTAGACCACGCCTTCCCCTTCACCACTCTGTGTGCACACCCACTTGGTGCCCCAAACCCGACAGGCTCTCAGGATCTGAGAGTAACTCTCTTGGGAGCAGTGTGATTGAATGACTGAGGGGAGACTTTTGGTCAAGTGTGTTTTGGGAGATGTTGGTAGAAGACATGGCTCAAGAGATTATTTCCCAAATCCCTCCAGAGCCCCTGTGATAGAAACCTGACAGAAGCCAGGTCCTGCTGGGGTTTTCTCCTCACACTTCATTTCCCTTCCAAACTGGTGTCAATGATAAAGAATCCATCTGCTCCCAATTTCCTTCTAGCATGGAATGACACATTTGTTGTCTCTGTACCTTCCATGGTGTTATAAAAATTATAGCTGCATATCCTTGATATTTTACACATTGATAGTTATATTTAATGTACTAGTTCAAGAAGGCACAAATCTCTTTACTTCATTTAATAACATAAGATACATTGAAATGGAGTTTGTGTTACAGTAAGAAAATAGCAGTTAGTGCCAGGAAATATTGGACTCACTTTACTGGTAGCAATGATGGTACAGATATCATGAAGCCCAGAGAATGAAGTAACCTTGTCCAAGGTTACACAGCTCCCACATGTCAGACTCCACCTCTGTGCTTTGCACCACTATTCACTGGGCAAAGCGTTCTTAAATTGGTTCCCACTCCTTGATCACATTTAATATGCAATTCAGAAGGAAGTCTGCCCCCAGCAATTATAAGGAAAAGGTAAATAATGCATCTATGGGCTGTCATTGGACAGAAATAGGGTGCTCACAGAGGAAAGATTCATAGACAAACTGATCACTAGCATCTGTTTCCTTGACCTTTTCCACCCAAATGCTTTCAGGTTGCTCACTCATAGCCTCACCCCAACAAATCACAAGGGCCCAATAGGTACAGAGGAGGAAGATGAGCCACAAGAGAACCTGAACTTGAAGAGGAAGGACCAGAACAAGAGAGTGAGAGTTCTGGGGGCTGACTCGGCTGGGGCAAGGGCAGGAGAACTGGAAAAAACATAGTTAACATTGATTAATACTACTCCTTCTTTAAGTTTGGACTTTATGATTCTCTCCCGTGATTACGACAAGGGAACTAGAGTAATGGTCAAGTGAAAAGTAATAGATCATTGAGTAAAATGAACCTTGTTCTGATAGTTATCTCGATGTTTGTGAGCTCCTGAGAAAACAATAAATCTTTAGCTAAAGGTGGAACTTATAATTAACTCTATTCTGAAGGTATATAATCTACTCATGGGAAACCCTTCACGGGTCTCTCCACCCCCTTCTGGTGTCTGTGCCAGAAGCTGTTGTGCTCTCTTCTTAATAAACTGTTATTCTGTGCCTTAAACCTGAGTGACATCTTGTTATTGATCGCAAGGAGAAATTCTTTTCCTTCGGAGATCACAAATCCACTCCCTAGACAGATTTTACGGCAACATTTGGGGGGCTCATCCAGGATCTTCGACAAGGTAAGGTGGCTCAGGATTTTCTGTTTTGCCTCTTCTGTTTCTACTAACCTGTTCACTGCAGCATGAATGATTGAGAGAGTGAGATGTCCAATTAAGGATAAAGCGAGTGTGGAGTTGCACTCTGCGGTTCTGTGAGTGTCTCATAAGGCTAAGGGAAGCCCATAAGGGAACGTGTCAAGGGCTTATACTGACCTGCCAATGCTAAGAGACACTCCATGTCCCCGAGAGGGGAGCAGCCTGATACAGACAAAGTGTTTGGATTATTTTCCTTCTTCTATGACGCTTCCACTCTTTCCTGGCCTTTTCAAACATTTTTCTGTAACCCATGGTGTAATAGGAACTAACTTGGTAATTAAAATGTGTAGACAGAAAGGTATTTGTTCTCCTTGTTGTCACTGTTGTTTTCTGTTAACCCCATTTCTGAGCAACATTTTTGGTATACTCGGCCTCATCCTCATAGAGATGCTAGCTTACATCTGGGCTGTTTCCTGACCCACTGCCAAGAGGGGCATATTAAGGAATTGGGTGGGACTCTGGCACCAGGCACCACTTTAAGGCTAGAAATCACATTATTAGCAGCTAGTAGTCGAGCTCAGCCAAGATGGAACTGTTCACTTCAGTGGCTATGTCTTGAGAATTTATGGATAGAGATTCTCCTGACTTGTATGAATTTTCTTAAAACTCTGAACAGGAACCCCTCCAGGTGGGCTGATTGGAAATGTAATGGGATCCTTCCTTTAATCTCTGTATCTAACAGTGAGACCCCATACGTGCTTAGAAAATTGTTAAAGAGATTATTGCAATATTCCTTTTGTTCTGTTTGCCGCTTGCAAGTAAGCATTTTTGAGGATCTGGAAGATCTCCCATTAGGATGTCCCAGCCCTGAATGGCCATCCTTACACCATTTCTTTTGTTATCATTTTAACTGGTGTGGGAACCCCAGGTTAAGACACCATGGAATTCAAAATCAACCTATTAAGTTATATTTCTTTCATAGAGACTTTAAGCCTCTGATATTATGCCCCTGGAGGCCAGTTCAGGTGCCTTCACTTCAACAACTAGCATGGGAAGCCTGTTGGCAAACTACCCTGTTATATCCAGGATGGCATGTTAAGCAGAGAGATAATCCAATACAGGTATTGGTGGTGAGGAACTGACGACAGATTTGGGATGATGCTGGAACCACTTGTTGGTAGAATAAGTGGGGGTGAGCAATAGATTTGGGATGACACTGGATCTACCTCCAGCTCATCTCTGCCCCTACTTGTTGGTGGAATGAGTGGGGATGAGGGACACCTGTGTCAGAATAAGTCTGACCAGAGGGAGGAGTAAGCTTTTGGTGGAAATCTGCCTCCACCCCCATTTGTGACTAGGAGGGATGCCTCCTGGAGGAAAATTGGCACTGGACACCGTACTTTTGTCTTACAGATGGGAGCTTCACAAAGTTCCAGTCCCACCCCTTTGGATTGCATCCTGGAGAACTGGGACAAGTTCAATCCACAGAGCCTAAAAAAGAAGATGGTGAACGATGGCCCCAGGGAGGGACACTTAATTATAACTCCATTCTCCAACTTGATTTGTTTTGCAGAAGACAGGGAAACTGGGTAGAAGTTCCTTATGTAGTGCTGTTTTTTTGCCCTAAGGGATAGACCAGAGATATGTGCCAAGAAAAATATCATGGTGATGACCCCCACTCTTCCCCAGTTACCCCATATTCTGACTCCCCTGAGGGAACTAAGCAGATGCCTCAGTCACCCTCGGCTCCCCTGGAATCAGATCAAGAGTTAAAGTCTATTCAAGGAAGGAAGAATAAGTTACCTGTTAAGACCTCTTTAAAGTCAGGACCTCCTAAAATGATGCCGCTTCAAGAGGTGGCTAATGGGAAGTTTGGACACACTAAGGTTCAAAGATCATTCTCATATCAGGAAATACAAAAAGTAAAAGAGGACTTAGGAGACTATTTGGAAGATACTGACAAATATATAAAGGCCTTCACTGACCTTAGTCAGTTGTATGATTTAACCTGGAAAGATGTGATGACATTACTAAGCCAGATCTTAACTAGGGACTCCCAAGATCAAGTATTGTCTGAAGCTTGAAGGTTTGGTGATGAATTGTATGAATTAAATGCCAGGGGGAGATCAGAGGAAGAACAAAAGACATTCCCTGTTGGGATACAAGCTCACCCTAATGTAGAACCTTTAGATTTGAATCCTGATACAGAAGGAAGGGAATGGTATAGAAATCAGTCTGCCACATGCATCCTTGAAGGGTTATGAAAAGCAAGGACTACTGGCAGACATTGAAGAGGGAGAGAGAGAGTCTCCTGGCAAATTCTTAGAAAGGCTGAGAGAAGATTTGCGAATTATTTACTGAATTGGATCCTGATACAACCGAAGGGAAGGTTATTTTAAAGGATAAATTTCTCACTCAGTCAGATCCAGACATCTGAAAGAAACTGCAAAAACATGCTTTTGGACCAGATCAGTCTTTAGGAAGGCTATTAAAATTGGCACAGTGTATTATGGCCAAGAGTCAGAGGAGGAAAAATGTAAACAAAAGAGAACAAAGGAGAAAGCTGAGGCCTTGGCAATGGCAGTCCAGGCTGTAATGAAACAACCCAGAGCCCCAGGAGGTTCCTCAAATCAGGGCTTCTCTGGTAAGGAACCAACTTACTTTCTGTGTGGAAAGGAGGGGCATTTCAGACGAGAGTGTCCCCGGGGCAATAACGCCGCCCCTGGCTCCTTGTCCCATCTGCAAGGGGCTACACTAGAGGGGGAACAGCCCCCAGAGGCAAAGGTCTCAGGGATCAAACCTCCCAGAAACCCAAGACTGACGGGGCCTGGGGGTCCCCACACAGGCCTCTGTCATAATAACATCTGTCTGGTCAAACAAAATGATATTACTTTAGTCAGCCTTTAAGCTGTAATTGGGACTCTGTTCTTTTTTCTCATGCCTTTCTGATGGTGCCTGAGACTCCATCTCCCCTATAAGGCTGAGACATCTTAATGAAAGTTCAAGCATCAGTGCACATGAATGTCGAGGCCTCTGCTCCTCGATGTCTTCCCCTGGTAGAAGCACATGTAGATCCTGAAGTATGGGCTGAAGGAGGAAAAGTTGGTAAAGCTAGATATGCAAAACCTGTGGTAATTAAACTCAAAGATTCTAGTCTTTTTCCCCATCAAAAACAATATCCTTTAAGGCCAGAAGTTAAAGAAGGATTAAAGCCAATCATAGAAAATCTAAAATGACAGGGACTACTAATACCCTGTAACAGTCCTTGTAATACTCCAATCTTAGGAATTAAGAAACCTAATGCTCAGTGGCAGTTAGTACAAGACTTGAGAATTATCAATGAGACTGTAATTCCTTTGCATCCTATAGTTCCTAACCCTTATACCTTGCTCTCTGACATATCAGAAAATGCAGCCTGGTTTACTGTTTTTGATTTAAAAGATGCTTTCTTTTGTATTCCACTGGAGGCCAAAAGTCAATTTCTGTTTGCCTTTGAGGACCCTACCCAACCGGCTGTTCAACTCACTTGGACTGTGCTACCCCAAGGCTTTTGAGATAGCCCTCATTTATTTGGCACTATGAATGTAACTTATGATCCTAATGCCACTACATTGTGGCCTGGAACCGATTGGAAATTTAACCCTGGTTGGAGATGGTTGGCTCCAAATGGAACCCACTGGGTATGTGGAACTAATTTAAGGCCCTGGCTACCCCCAGGATGGGTGGGCTGATGCACCTTCGGTCTAGCTTTTGCCCAGGAAAAACCTTTAACTGAGCTATCTGAAGCACCTGTTAATCTGCCCTACTTGCAGACTTGATGGACTTGTTCTATTTTTCAATGGTATGATTACTTGGCTGCTATATTTGTGCCACTTTAGGTACTACTGACATAATGATTAGAGTAGAGACCTTGACAAATTTTACTCACCAAGACTTAAATAACAGCCTGATGGCCACAAAAGCCCTTAACACAGAGCAGATTCAAATAAAAAGAGCAGTATTACAGAACAGGATGGCTTTAGACATAATAACAGCAGCTCAGGGAGGAACCTGTGCAATCATTCACACTGACTGTTGTACTTATATTCCAGATGAGAGTTCTAATATGACCCATTATACTAACCCCAATGAGTCAAATGATAAAGTCCTTAAGCTCACCCGAAGTCTCCCTTTATGATAATTTTAGGTCCTGGATTACCTGATCATCATGGGGGAGAATGTTATTATCTGCTACTATATGTATCATTTATTCTTATTGTTTGCTCCTTGTCTTTTTAACTGTATAGGAAAAATAATATTCAGTCAGCTGTGAGCCTTTAACTTACAAATGATTGTGGAACATTCTTCCATTTATCCCCCAGCCTATACTGGATATTACTTAGGCCCTTTTGATCCAGGGTCCCCCAGAAGGGATGGAAATAATGCTGCTCTTCCTTAAATGACAACACCCCCTCTCAGCAGGAAGTAGTTAGAAGAAAATGGTGCCTCTTTCTCAATGGGATTAATTTCCAACTCAAAGAGGGAGGATTATGAGAGTTCTGGGGGCTAACTCAGCCGGGGGAGGGTGGAAGAACTGGAAAAACATAGCTAATATTGATTAATCCTACTCCTTCTTTAAGTTTGGACTTTATGACTCTCTCCTGTGATCACAAGGGAACTAGAGTAAAGGCCAAGTGAAAAGTAATAGATCATTGAGTAAAATGAACCTTTGTTCTGATAGTTATCTCAATGTCTGTGAGTTCCTGAGAAAACAATAAATCTTTAGCTACAGGTGGAACTTATAATTAACTCTATTCTGAAGGTATATAATCTACCCATGGGAAACCCTTCGCGGGTCTCTCCACCCCCTTCTGGTGTCTGTGCCAGAAGCTGTTGTGCTCTCTTCTTAATAAACTGTTATTCTGTGCCTTAAACCTGACTGACATCTTGTTATTGATCCCGAGGAGAAATTCATTTCCTTCGGAGATCACAAATCCACTCCCTAGACAGATTTTATGGCAATAAGAGGAAGCCCAATAAGGGTGTGCATGTCTACACTCTCTATCTACCCAGCACCAGCTTCAGGGCCCGCATTACCTCCCTGTTCCTCAGGCTGTAAATGAGTGGGTTGAGCATTGGGACAAGGATGGTGTAGAAGATGGAGATGGCTCTGTCTCCCGTTGGTGTCCTAGCAGAAGCTCTCTGCATGTAGTTAAATATGCCTCCCCCATAGTAAAGGCCCACCACAGCCATGTGGGAGGAGCAAGTGGTCAGGGCCTTCTGTTTCCCCTCCGTGGAGGGCATCCTAATCACAGCCATGAGGATTCGGGCATAGGAAGCCACAATGACCCCCAGGGGCAGCAGCAGCATGAGCACACAGCAAGTGAAGATGAGGTCTTCAAAGAGGGAAGTGTCAGCACAAGAGAGCCTCAACAGGGCTGGGACCTCACAGAAAAAGTGATCCACTTGCAGAGAGCTGCAATAGGGGAAAGTGAAGACCACACCCACATAAATCACGCTGTCAGCGACTCCACCCATCCAGGATGCCAAGGCCATCAGACAGCAGGCCTTCCAGTTCATGAGCACAGGGTACCTCAGGGGGTGGCATACCGCCACGTACCTGTCATAGGACATGACCCCTAAGAGGAAGCACTCCCCTCCTCCTACGATGACCACAAAGAAGACCTGAGCCGCACAGCCGCCCCAAGAGATGAACTTACTGCCCGAGAGGTAGTTGGCTGCCATCTTGGGCACCACCGTGCCCATCATGGTCAGGTCCATGATGGAGAGCTGGCTGAGAAAAAAGTACATCGGGGTGTGCAGGCGCCTGTCAGCTTGTATGAGCAGGAGGAAGAGGATGTTTCCAGCCAGGGCGGCAGCAGAGGCCAGAAGGACAAGGGAAAAAAGGAAGAAGTCATATGGTGAGTAGCTGAACAGACCCAAAAGGATGAAGTCTGATAGGGAAGTATGGTTCCAGAGGTCCACGGCCTTGACCCTGAGTGAAAAATAAAGGAGCAAACATAAGAACAAAACGACTTACCTGGCATCTCCATCATACAAGGAAAATAACTGTCTCTTGTGTCTTCTAAAGGACAGTGCCCAGCCCACTGTTATAACCCATTCTTTCCTCCTGCAGTGAAAATCCATTTCCTCTCAGTTGTCCTCAGGATTTGATTTTATTTCTCCTGAAAGACTAGGGAGCAAGCCCCCAGAGGAGGAGCTTCAGGGAATGCAAGGGGGAGAGAGAAAAGGGGTAGTAAGTAACAGGTGAATAGCTGTAGATGTAGGAGAAGGGGACACAGATTTGAGAAGATGTAGGGGAACAGAATTTGTCACCCGAAAATGTCTCTTGGCATGTGGAGTTTCGAGCTGAAAACGTTCAAGGCCCAAAAGACTAAAGAAGAAACTTTGACCTTCTCCCTAAGTGCCTAAAAGAATTTCAATAGAGGTCTTTTCCCAGAGTAGAGCTATCACCAGAGGTATCTGCAAAGAACATGGCCAAGTGTGTATGTGTAGGGGAAACTCTAGGCAGGATCTAGAGATCAGAGAGGACTCTGTGTCCCATTGTCACCACATGGCCCAGCAAACATTTTATACCAAACTTTGGCTTTTTTCCATGTGAATTGCCTTCCTCCCTTTGAAATCCCAAACCATTACCCCAAAATCCTCTTTTGTCTTGAAAGCTGAAGATGGTATTTAAGAGGAGGGCTTTAGCCCTTTTGGTGAGTTACTTAGTTTTCCCGTCTCTCTCAAGTATGCATGCTATTAAACCTATGTTTGATTTTGTCCTGTGAACCTGTCTCATGTCAATCTAATTCTTAGAGCAGCCAGAAGAACCCAGAGAGGCAGAGGAAAGTTTCTTCCTCTTTGACAGGGGGAAGTGAGTACTGGGGGTGGAGAGAGAAGCAGGTGGGAAAGGGGGTGACAGGTGTAAGGACAAATACAAATTAAAAAGAAAGGAAAAGACTCCTACACCCACTTTCCTTAGCAAGTGCATTTTTTTTTTTTAGCAAGTACTTTAAAAACGTGCAAGTGTAAGTTCCTTCTCTCTCTGAAATATATGTAAATCTTTAAAAGTAAAATGAACTCTAGCCAGATTTCTGACCCAGGAATGTCTTCTCAAGAACCTAGAAACCATCTGTTTGAAATGTAATCATCAAGGAAGATAGAGTCCTTACCTCTCAGGCTCTGTAAGAGGACAGGACCCTAACTTCAAAGTGCACCTTGCTCCAAGTTGTAGAATTATCTCTTGTCATGACATGTGAGAAGTTTGTATTTGCTTTGGATAAACCTAGCTAAATAACAGAAGTCACCCCATTTACCAGGTGTGATGGGAATAAACTCTGTGTGACAAATAGTGCTGCCAAGTCGTCTTCATTGAGGATTAGTAATAGTTTAGCTTGAGAGCATGTGTATAATGTGTTGTCACAGCCTCACTATAAAAAAGGGTGATAATCCTTCTGTCTTTGCAATCTCTGAGCAGATCACCTGTGATTCACACCATATTCTGATTTAATGTTTATTCAAATATAAGACTGTTCTCTTTCTCTTCTACTTTTGTGGAGTGTTTTTCAGGGTATGGGTAAGATTAGGTTTTTAATTACATTTTCCCAACACAAGAGACACTGTTACAGAGCTTTATTCTGTCAAATGCATCATGAGAACCTCAAAAGCTCAGAAATGCCTCTCTGGACATATGCCAACCACCCATCCCACCTGCAAATTGGACCGTGGGGTGTGTGAGGCCAGAGACTTGGACACAGTTGTCCATCAGTAAACTCACATAGTACCTAACTTTGGTGGCCTCTCATCTGGTTTGAAAATGTGACTGTTTTAAGAATCAGTGACACTCACTGACTTTACCGAGGATAGAACAGCCTGTGCTCACTCCACAAATGGTAGGCCTCCAGAGATGTTTGTTTGTTTGTTTGTTTGTTTGTTTGTTTGTTTTGGAGTGTGCATTATGTCAGAATTACAATTCAAGAATTTCAGATAATAGAAACTGGAAAGGCTATCAAAGAGTAACAAAGACCATGGAAACAGTTTGCTATAGGAGGATAATTATGAACAGACAAAAAAAAAAAGAAGCAACAGTGAGATTCCTGGGGTCCTGCAGCATGACTGGGGTCATGCTTATGTCTCTAAGACATATGAGAAGATGTTTTTGAAAATGTACATGTGCCTTGGTTCCACCCCGTGGTGGTCTGGCTACTGGGTCTGGATGGAGCATCACCATAGATGATTTTTTAAGAGCTCCCCAGGTGATTCTGATGGGACATAGGTTCACAAACTGGCTTAGGACAATGTGCATGCACAATGCCATTTTCACATTAGCATCAGTGAGAAAGGTATCTAGAGGCGGAAGATCATGTCAGCAGACAGGCAAATCCTGGGACATAGCGAGTTACAGGGAAATGCCAGCAAAGGAAGCCAGAAAACAGCCCAGGGAGGTAGATTTCTAAATCAGCAAAGGCAGGAATGAAGAAAAGCCACAGATACCAGACTGATGAGGGCACACATGTGGCAATGACCCACCAGGTCTGTTTGCCTACTTTGGAACTGAGTCCAGAGATTGAAGAACAAATAAGCAATGATAACAAGTTTGCCCAAGTAAACTAGGATTACCATCTTTCAGGTCTCTGATGCTGACAGCCTTTGGCAGCAAAATTGTCTCTGTGTGCAGCTTGACACTTTATAGGCTGAAGCTAGAAGTTAAATCTACTTCTTCCCGATCCTGGTCACCTTTAATCCCTCATGTGTCCGGTCTTCCCTCATCCCCTTCAGCACCTACCACGCCATTCAGCTCTCCACAGTTCAGCATCTACTCCATTCTGTGGAGCTCAGCAGAAATGCATCAGAATCAACAAATATGCAAAAATCTATTCCTCAGTGAAATACATGAGTAACTGATGGCTTGAGAAAGATCCTAAGACACAGACTGTCTTCCAGTTCCATGGCTCCAAATAAAAATTTATAGAATTAACCATCCAAGATGTTCTTCTACATCTTACAAAGTTAATGACCTCATGTTCCAGGTTTACACCTCTGGTTGCTGAGGAAATATCCTTGGAGGCCCAACTCAGCTCATAATGACCTCAGGGACCAGACAGAAGCTCCATCCCAATGAGGAAGCCAAAATTAATGAAATGGTTCAGGACAAATTTCATTTCCCATAGCCTGGGCTTTGAAAAATACCCCAGACTCCCTTCTAAACAAAGGAAGAAACATCCATGACACATCTCTTCACTCATCCACCTCCACGTCCCACAGGGGTCTTCACCCTCGCCTCACCCATGGGAGCTGGGGGAGAATTGATCACTACTGCCTGCCAGAGTGAATAACTGGCTACACTCTGGGAATTTAGTCATGAATGCCAAGAAGTGGAGCTTAGTCAGTTCTTCTCAAACCTTGTACTCAATTGGTGTCCTATAATTTTTCTTCTCAATTATTGGCTTTTCATTGCTCATTCAACAAATAATTATTTAGCATTGTGGTTATAAATGAAGAACAGTCAAATGAGAAAAGTAAAAGGTATTCATTCAGACCTTGGTACAGCAAGGGAATCAGCCGTTATACTTGCATTTTGGGAGGGACGCAATGGCAGACACTCTAACCTTCTGAGTTCTTAGCTGATAGCTGTAATAAAAGATTCATTAATGTAAGAAAAACAAACAGAAATGTATTAACATGTATATCTTTTGTATACATGGGAGATAACTGGGGAGACTGAATAACTCTAAGCTGACTTAGTGTTTAGATTTAATATGATCTTAATTGCAAAAGATGAGTGAGGTTATAGGCCACTTAAGGGAGAGTAGGTGGTTTATAGAAAGATGGGGATTTGTGACAACCACCTTCCTTTGTAGGATATGTTTATAGACACATAAGGGGAGTTCAGAGAAAACCTCTCCAAGCCTTCATTGCGTTTCAAATGTGTTTAGTTCAAAATAATTGATTTAGCAAAGTGGAACATCTTGAGGCATCATATTCTCCTTCTCTTCAAAACATATAATCGGTAGGTAAGTCACAAAACAGGGAAGAGAGGAAAATGTTTCCCTACTGTAAAATATTGACTCATAAGTATAGGGAAAGTATGGGCTTAGGAAACTAACCATTTTGCAAGTATCACAGTTGAACTATTCAGGAATGCACCAGTGGAAGCTAATTATGCTGTAACGGGGGACGGCTTAAGGAAAAACAGCCTTAAACTTTCCACATAACCACTTACCAATTACAAAGGAAAAAGTAAGCACACAGCAACTGGTCAAAGTTAGCATCAACAGTAAAGGGGCAAAAGGTCATGTGCTCAGAATGTGATTCTCTGAGAAGAACACAACATGAATTATGGAGTAGTCCAAGAAAAGTGCATTGCCTGAATCTAACCATGAGGCATCAGAGAATCTCAAGTGATGGCCATTTGATCATATAATAGGCGTGCATTCTTCAAAAACATCAACATGATGAAGGACAAAAGAAAGAAAAAGGCTGAGAAACTGTTCCATGTGAAAGGAGACTATAGTCTCCATGAAACTCGGACTAGATCTCGTTCTGGGGGCTCCAAAAGGGTCACCATATGGATTATTGATTAATTTGGAATATGAGCCATACTTTGAAAGAGTATTGTGCAATGTTAAATTTCCTGAACATGATAACTGAATTGTGGTTAAGTAAGGGACCATTCTTGCTCAACATTTTAAGGGGTTCAGGGTGCATTCACTTGCAACCTATTCTCTATTAGTTTGAAAAAAGTAATTATATCTATATATAAAAGTAGGGGAGAAAGAGATTGAATAAGGTGAAGCAAGCATTCTAAAGTGGTTTCAAAATGGCCTATCTGTAAAATTCATACAGTTCTATGTACTAATCTTGCAATTTTTTGTAAGTCTAAAACTATTTCCAAAAAGGGGGTGTGGAGAAGCCCTCTGCATGTTTTTTTCTTCTACAGTTTCATTGTTAAAAAATTACAAAACATGCAAAAAGGCAAGAAAAACTTTTTACCTGCCAAGAAAAAATGTCATCCATACAGGTGGACCCATAGCTGACAAAGACTAAGGATTAGAAGACAACAATTTAATTTATATTTATTTATTTTATTTTATTTTATTTTATTTTGGCTGCATTGGCTCTTTGATGCTGTGTGAGGGCTTTCTGTAATTGTGGCAAGTGGGAGCTACTCTTTGCTGTGTTACATGAGCTTCTCATTGTGGTGGCTTCTCTCGTTTTGGAGCACAGACTCTAGGCATGTTGGCACCAGTATTTGTGGCATGTGGGCTCAGTAGTTGTGGCTCGTGGGCTCTAGAGCACAGGCTTGGTAGCTGTGGTGTACAGGTTTAGGTGCTCAATGCATGTGGGTTCTTCTCAGAACAGGCTCAAAACTGTGTCCCCTGCATTGGCAGGTGGATTCTTAACCACTGTGCAACCAGGAAAACTCCAGAAGATAAGAATTTTTAAATGACTAGTGTAAGTAGGTTAAATGCTGTAGAGATGAGTATGGGGTAAAATTAAAAGAGAGAAATGGAAGTTCTGAAAGAACAGTAATGAAATTCTAGACCTAAGGAATACAATCTTAAAGAAGAAATTAGTGGATGAGATTAAGAGCATCTTGGATATAATAGAAGAAAAAAAATTGTGATCTACAACAGAAATTGTCAAACTTTCTCTACATTACCAGATAGTATATTTTTAGGCATGGCAAGCCACATGATCTATGTCACAGCTACTGAAATCTGCCATTTTTGCACAAAAGTGGCCTTAGACAATGTGTAAATGAATGACTGTAGCTTTAATCCAGTAAGACTTTATTTTAAACACAGGCAGTGAGCCATATTTCGTCCATGGACCATAGTTTCCTGACCCCTGCACTATAAGACAAGTCAAGAGAAAGTCCTCAAGCTAAACGCAGCAAGAGAACTGAATGGTAACAAATAACTGTATTAGAGACCTGTGAGAAAATATCAAATAATGCAACAAATGTGTTGAGAAGTCCCAGAAAGAGAAAAGGGAAATATTTCCCCCAAACACTTGACAAGGTAATGGCCTAAAATTTCCCATCAGTATATTGATATATAATGCCAGCTCAAAGATGCAACAATCTCAGGAACACTCAAGTTGAATGATTAAAAAAAAAACAAAACAAAGCAAAACAGACTTCAACATATTATTATCAAGTTGCTGAAAACATATAGTAGAGAGAAAGTTTTAAAAGTAACCAAAGAAAACAAGACACATCATAATTAAGGATTGCCATTAAATACACACCTGAACTCATCAGAACTAGTGGGGAAAAGAAAGCAATGGAAAAACATATTTAAAGTTTAGAAAGAAAAATTCTGTCCACAATTACAAGAAAAAAACTGTAAAAAATAGAAACACATGGAGGCTCAACCACATGCTGCTAAATAACTAAGAGATCAATGATGAAATACAAAAACACCTAGAAACAAATGACAATGAAAATACAATGACCTAAAATCTATGGGGTGTAGCAAAAGCAATTCTAGGAGGGAAGGTCATTGCAATACAATCCTCCCTCAAGAAATAAGGAAAATATCAAATAAACAACCTAACCCTACACCTAAAACAATAAGAGAAAGAAGAACAAGAAAACCCAAAAGTGAGCAGAAGGAAAGGAATCATAAAGATTAGATCAGAAATAAATGAAAAAGAAAGGAAGGAAACAACAGCAAAGACCAATGAAGCTAAAACCTGGTTCTTTGAGAAGATAAACAAAAGTGATAAACCATTAGCCAGACTCATCAGGAAAAAGGCAGAAGACACATATCGACAGAATTAGAAATGAAAAAGGAGAAGTAACAACTGACACCACAGAAATACAAAAGATCATGTGAGACTAGTATAAGAAACTATATGCCAATAAATTGGATGACCTGGAAGAAATGGATAAATTCTTAGAAAAGTACAATCTTCCAAGCCGGAACCAGGAAGAAATAATAACTATGAACAGACCAGTCACAAGTACTGAAATTCAGACTGCGATTAAAAATCTCCCAACAGACAAGAGACCAGGGCCAGATGGCTTTGCAGGTGACTTCTATCAAACATTTAGAGAAGAGCAAACATCTATGCTTCTCAAACTCTTCCAAAATATAATAGAAGGAGGAAAACTCGCAAACTTATTCTATGAGGCCACCATCACCCTGATACCAAAACCAGGCAAAGATGTCACAAAAAAGAAAATTACAGACCAATATCACTGATGAATATGGATACAAAAATTCTGCACAAAATACAAGCAAACAGAATCCAACGGCACATTAAAAAGATCATACACCATGATCAAGTGGGTTTTCTCCCTGGAATGCAAGGATTCTTCCATATATGCAAATCAATCAATGTGATACATCATATTAACAAATTGAAGGATAAAAAGTATATGATCATCTCAATAGATGCAGAAAAATCAGTTTACAAAATCCACCACCCATTTATGATAAAAAACTGTCCAGAAAATGAGAAGAGAAGGAAGTTACCTCAACACGATAAAAGCCATATATGACAAACCAACAGCCAACATCATTCTAAATGGTGAAAGTCTGAAAGCATTCGGTTTAAAACCAGGAACAAGACAAGAGTGACCATTCACACCACTATTATTCAACATAGTTTTGGAAGTTTTAGCCACAGAAATCAGAGAAGAAAATGAAATAAAAGGAAACCAAATTGGAAAAGAAGTAAAACTGTCATTCCTAGCAGATGACATGATATGATACATAGAAAACCCTAAAGACTCTACCAGAAATCTTCTAGCACTAATCGCTGAATTTAGTAAAGTAGCAGTATATAAAATTAATGCAAAGAAATCTCTCCCATTCCTATACACTCGCAACGAAAGATCAGAAAGAGAAATTAAGGAAACACTCCCATTTACCATTGCAACAAAAAAGAATAAAATACCTAGGATTAAACCTGCTTAAGGAGGCAAAAGACCTGTATGCAGAAAAGTATAAGACACTGATGAAAGAAATCAAAGATGATACAAACAGATGGAGGGACATACCATGATCTTGGTTTGGAAGAATCAACATTGTAAAAATGACTATACTACCCAAAGCAATTTACAAATTCAATGCAATCCTTATGAAATTATCAATGTCATTTTTCACAGAACCAGAACAAGAAATTTTACAATTTGTATGGAAACACAAAGGACCCTGAATAGCCAAAACAATCTTGAAAAGGAAAGATGGAGCTGGAGGAATCAAGCTCCCTGTCTTCAAACTATACTGCAAAGCTACAGTGATCAAGAAAGTATGGTACTGGCACAAAAACAGAAACATAGATCAATGGAACAGTCTGGAGAGCCCAGAGATAACCCACACACATAGGGGCACCTTATGTTTGATAAAGGAGGCACGAATATACAATGGAAAAAAGACAGCCTCTTCAAGAAGTGGTGCTGGGAAAATTGGACAGCTACATATAAAAGAATGAAATTAGAACACGTCCAAACACCATTCACAAAATTAAACTCAAGATGGGTTAAAGACCTACATGTAAGGGGAGACACTATAAAACACTTGGAGGAAAACATAAGCAGAACATCCTGTGACATCAACGAAAGCAAGATCCTTTTTGACCCACCTCCTAGAATCATAGAAATAAAATCAAGAAAAAACAAATGGGACCTAGTGAAACTTAAAAGCTTTCACACAGCAAAAGAAACCATAAACAAGACCAGAAGACAACTGTCAGAATGGGAGAAAATACTTGGCAATGAAGCAACTGACAAAGGATTAATCTCCAAAATATACAAGCAGCTCATGCAGCTTAATACCAAAAAAGCAAATAACCCAATCCACAAACGGGTGGAAGACATAAATAGACATTTCTTCAAAGGAGATGACATACAGATGGCTAACAAACACATGAAAAAACGCTCAACATCACAAATCATTAGAGAAATGCAAGTCAAAGCCGCAATGTGGCATCACCTCACACCCATCAGAATGGCAATGATCAAAAAACCTAGAAATAATAAATGCTGGAGAGGATGTGGTGAAAAGGGAACCCTACTGCACTGTTGATTGAAATTTAAATTAGTACAGCCACTATGGAAAACAGTTCGGAGGTTCCTTAAAAAACTAAAAATAGAACTATCACATGTCTCAGCAATCCCACTACTGAGCATATACCCTGAGAAAACCATAATCCAAAAAGATAGGTGTATCACAATGTTCATTGCAGCACTACTTGCAATAGTGAGGACATGAAAGCAACTGAAATGGTTGAATGGATAAAGATAATATGGCAGATATATATGTTGGAATATTACTCAGCCATAAAAAGGAATGAAACTGAGTTATTTGTAATCAGGTGGATGGACCTACTGTCTGTCATACAGAGCAAAGTAAGCCAGAAAGAGGAAAACAAAGACCACATGCTAACTCATATGTATGGAATCTAAAAAAAAAAAAAATGGTAGTGATGAACTCTGTGACAGGGCAACAATAAAGATGCAGATGTAGAGAACGGACTTGAGGACACAGGGTGGGGGGCAAATGGGATGCTGTGACTAAATGAGAGAGTAGCATTGAGAGGTATACACTACCAAATGTAAAATAGATGTCTAGTGGGAAGCTGCTGCATAACACAGGGAGAGAAACTCAATCATGAGTGAGGACTTAGAAGGCTGGTATAGGGAGGGTTGGAAGGAGTTACAGGAGGGAGGGGATATTGGGATATATGTATAAATATAGCTGATTCACTTTGGTGTGCAGCCACAACTGACATAACAGAGTAAAGCAATATATTCCAATCAATAGCTTAAAAATTAAAAATAAAAATAAAGGAAGTATTTCTGGCTAAAGGGAAATGATAAAGATGCAAGACAAGGAATGAAAAGCAGCAAAAAATAAAACAGTAAATGTGAGTAAATATAACAAACAATATTTTCTTTAAAGAGTTAAAATACCACACTGTTTCTAGATGATAATACTAAAAATTCACTGGGACTTAAACATATGTGGAAATAAACAGATGACAATAACACAATAGCCAGAAAAAACATAAATGGATTTAGAATATTGTAAATCCTCTATATTGTACCTAAATTGACACAACATTAAATCAATCTGTAAACTGTAGGAAGTAGAAGATGCATATTGTAAATATTAAACAGCCACTAAAAAATAAAATTTTAACAAAATTGTATGCCTAAAATATCCTTTGATGGGATGAAGTGGAGTGACAGTTTTGATTATTGAAGACAATGACATATAGTTACCTGGTGCCATAGTGGTTAAGATTCTAGGCTTTCAGTGATGCAGCCTGAGTTCCATCTCTCATTAGGGAACTGATATCCCACAAGTCATGTTGTGTGGCAGAAAAGAAGAAAAAAAAAGAAAGAAAAAAAAAAGAGAGTAAGTAAAAGAATGCCAATAGGAAAAGTAATTTTTTTAAAGGAAGAACAGATGATACAAGTATAAAACAAGGTGCAAAATGAAGATTTAAATCCATCCAGGGCAATAGCTACAATAAATATAAATAGACTAAACACTCCAATTAAAAGAAAGATATTGCCAGAGGCTTAAAAAGTAGAAAGAGCCTATGTTAAACTACTTCTATAAGCAACTCACTCTAAATTAAAGAATATATAAGAAAGGAAAAGGATAGAGAAAAAATATCTTGCAAACATTAACCGTAAGAAACCTGGTGAAATTATACTAATATCATAAAGGTATTAGAAAAAGATGCTAGTGGTAACACAGATATTCATCTCACAATTGCGTGTCAATTCTTCAAAAAGACCTACATGGGATGCTCCCACCACAACTTCTGGTATAAATAGAAGCTGAGTAGAGAAACTGCACTTCCACATCCACCTGGCACTAATGAGGTGGTGACCTCCTCCTTTTTATCCAAAGGAACAGTCTCAGAGGAGGCCTACAAAAATACAATATTGAAAACCACAGTCTTATAATACACAAGATGTCCAAGCTCTGACGAAATATCACTCATCACAGCAAAATCCAGGTAAAACTCAAACTGAGCAAAAAAAAAAAAAAAAAAAGCAACAGGAGCAAAATCGAGGTGACTGAGATGTCAAAATATATAAAAAGATCTTAAAGCATCCAAGATAAAAATACTTCCACAGCAGATTACAAATAGAATTGAGGCAAATAAAAAATAGAAGAAATAGCAGATATAAAGAAAAACAAATGCAAATTGTTTGAACTCAAAATACAACTGAAATTTAAAAATCCAGTGGTGTACTCAAGAACAAAATGGAGAAGTCACACGAATCAGTGAACTTCAAGATAGAACAAGAGGAAATACTTAATATGAACAGCAGAAAGAAATTTGACTATAAAAATAAAAGGACCAGAGATGCAGAACATTTAAGACTATAACAAAAGATCTAGCAATCATATTCTCAGAATTCCAGAAGGCAGGTGAAAATGGGTGGAGCTGAAAAAGTATACAAAGGAAATAATGGCTAAAAACTCACCAAATGTGGCTAACAAACAAACTTGCAGCTTCAAGAAGCTGCATGAACCTCAAAAAGGATAAAGCCAAAGAATCCCATGCAATGACAACACAGCCAAACTTTGGAAACTAAACACAAAGAGAATTTATAAATGTAGTGAGAAATGACTACATAAAGGAACAACATATCATTTGACAGCAGGTGTCTTATCAGAAACAGTGAAGGGCAGTAGGAAGTGGCTCAGTATTATTCAAGTCCTGAAAGAAAAAATCTGTCATTTGATATCTTGTGAAAATATATTTCAGTGAAGAAAGGGAAATGAAATACAATACAGGAATCTAAGAAAATCTGTTGCTAGAAAACCTACCTAAAAGAAGAACTAAAAGAAGACTTCTAAACAGAAAAAAATGATAAGGGTTCTTAGAAAAAAAGACTAGAGAAAGAACAAAAATATGTGAAATACAGTAGACTTTCTCCATTTGAGTTTTCTGAAATATGTTTGCAAGGTGAAGAAAAAATATTACATCATCTAATGTGGTTCTCAATAAAGACAAGAAATATTTGAAACAATTAAATTACACGTGGGTTGGCTAAAGGGACATAAAGGGACATAAATTTTCTCCACTTACTCAAGCTGATAAAATGGCAATAGCAGTAGATCTTGAAAAGCTATGTGTATACAATGCAATACCTAGAGGAGCTGCTGAAAAATGGTATGCAAAGAGATACTCTCAAAAACACTAATGTAAATCAAGATAAAACTGTATAAGGAAAAGAATGGCCATCTATATGCTGCGTACAAGAGACTAACTTCAGATATAAGGACACACAGATTGCAATCAAAGGGATTGGAAAAGCTATTCTATGCAAACTGAAACAAAGAAAAAAGCTTGGTAGCTATACTTATATCAGACAAACAGACTTTCAAACAAAGACTGTAGTGAGACAAAGAAGGGCATTACATAATGATAAAGGGGACTCTAACGAGAATATAACTTTTGAAAATATTTATACATCGGAAGTAGGAGCAGCTAAGTACATGAAGCAAACATTAGAGATATAAAGGGAGAAATAGAAAGCAATACAATAATAGTATGTCACTTTCATACCCTACTTACATGAATGAATACAATATCCAGACAGAAATTCAGTAGGAAAGCATTAGCCTTAAATAACATGGTAGATCAAATTCAGAACAGTCTGTGCAAAAGCAGCAGTATACATATTCTTCTCAAAGACCCATAAAACATTCCTCAGGATAGATCATATATTAAGCCACAAACAAATTCTTAAATTTAACAAGATAGAATCATATCAAGCACTTTTCCAACCACAATGATATGAAAGTATAAATCTATTAAAAGAAAAAAACTGAAAAAATCATTGATATGTGGCATTGAATAACATGGGATGGAACAACCAATGGGTCAAAGAAGAAACCAAAAGAAACAAAAAATACCTTGAGACAAAAGTAAAAATGGAAATACAACACACCAAAACTTATGGGATGCAGCAAAAGCAAATCTGAGAGGAAAGTTCACAGCAATAAATGCACACATTAAAAAAAAGAAAAAAAGAAAAATAAATATCATAACTTTGCACCTTAAGGAACTAAAAAAAGAACAAATGAGCCAACAGAAAATAGAAGGAAATACAAAGACCAGAGGAGAAATAAATGAAAAAGTTTAAAAGATAGTAGAAAAGAACAATGAGACTATGAACTGGTTCTATAAAAAGATAAATGAAATTGACAAAACTTTACCTAGACTCACCAGTAAAAAAACAGAATGCACCAAAAAGTAAAATCAGAAAGGAAACAAACACATTATAATGACAGTACAGAAATATAAAAGATCATAAAAGACTGCTATAAACAATTATATACCAATTAATTTAACAATCTAGAGGAAGTGAATGAATTCCAAGAAACATAAAATATAACCAAGACTAAAACAGGAAGAAAGAGAAAATCTGAGCAGATTCATTAGTAGTAAGGAGCTTGAATCAGTAATCAAAAACCTCTGAACAAAAAATGTCCAGAACCAAACATTCAATGAAGTATCAATATCAAACCTTCTCAAACTCTTCCAAAACACAAAAGAGGAGGGGATACATTTTCAACTTATTTTACAAGGTCAGCCTTACCCTGATACCAAAACCAGACTAGCATGTCACAAGAAAAGACAATGTCATGTCAATACCCGAATGAACTTAGATGAAAAATTCCTCAACAAAATATTAGCAAACCAAATTGCACAACACATTAAAAGAATCATACACCATGACCAAGTGGGATTTATTCCAGAGATGTAAGGGTGGCTCCACATCCACAAGTAAATCAGGGCAATACAACACATTAACAAAATGAATTATAAAAATATATGATTATCTCAATAGATGCAGAAAAAGCATTTGACAAAATTCAACATCTATTTCAGGTAAAAACTTTTAACAGTGTGTATAGAGGGAATGCAACTCAACATAATAGAGACCATATATATCAAGGTTACAGTGAACAACATACTCAGCAGTGAAAGGATGAAAACTTTCCCTCTAAGATTAGGAACAAGACAAGGATGTCCACTCTTGCCACTTTTATTTAACATAGCATTTGAAATCCTAGCCACAGCAATTAGACAAGAAAAAGAAATATATGTGATCCAAATCAGAAAGGAAGAGGAAAAATTATCTTCTATATGCAGATAACATGACATTATATTAAAAATCCCTAAAGACTTCACTAAAAAACCTATTAACTAATCAATAAATCTGGTAAAGTTGCAGGTTTAAAAAAAGTCTGTATACTAAAATCTGTTGCATTTTATACCCAAATAACAAAGTATTAAAAAATTAAGAAAATGATTTCATTTATAAATGCATCAAAAAAGAATAAAATATCTAGGAACAAACTTAACCAAGTATATGATAGTCCTATGCAATGAAAAATATAAGACATTGATGAAGGAAGTTGAAGAAGATGCAAACAAATTGTCTTGCTTGTGGATGGGAAAAATTAATATTGTTAAAATGTCCAAACTACCCAAAGCAATCTACAGATTCAATGCAATCCCTATCAAAATTCCAATGGCATTTTCACAGAAATAGAACAATCTTAAAATTTCTAAAGAATCACAAAATACCCCAAGTAGCCAAAGCAATCTTGAGAAGAAAAAACGAAGCTGAAGGCATCACGTTCCCTTATTTCACACTATATTACAATGCTATAAAATAATGACAACACAATAGCACTGGCATAAAAACAGACACATAGATCAATGGAACAAAACTGACCAGAAATAAACCCATGCATACACTGTCAAATAAATTTTGACCCTATTAAACTTCAACCCACATGTTTACAGGATAATATTTTGAGCCAAGAAAACAAAGGGGGAAAAAGGCAGTCCCTCAGTAAGTGCTATTGGAAAAATTGGACAGTCACATGCCATAGAATGAAAGTGAACCATTATTTTCCACCATAAACAAAAATTAGCTCAAAATGGATTAAAAGGTTGAATGTAAGACCTGAAACCAAAGAACTGTTAGAAGAAAACATAAAAAAGGGGCTCCTTGAGGTTAGTCTTGGCAATCAGTTTTTGGATCTGACACTAAAAATAAAGGTAACAATAGCAAAAATAAATAAGCGGGACTCCATGAAACTAAAAACCTTTTGCAGAGCAAAAGAAACCATCAACAAAATGAAAAGACAACCTAATGAATGGGATGAGTATCTGCAAATCACATATTGGATATGGGGTTTATATCCAAATTATATAAAGAATTCATATAACTCAATAGCAATAAAAGCCAAATAGATCCATCAAAATATGGGTAAAATGTTCTGAAGAGATATTTTTCCATAGAAAATGGCAATCTGCACATGCAAAGATTCTGAACCTCACTAATCATCATGAAAATGCAAATTAAAACCACAATGATATGTCACCTCACACGTGTTGGTATGCTTGTTAAAAAAGAAGCCAGAAATATCAAGTGTTGGGATGGATGTTGGGAAAAGGGAACCCTCATGCACCATTGGTGAAAGTGTAAATTGATGCAGCCACTATAAAAACTTATGGAGGTTCCTCAAAAAATTAAAAGTAGAAATACCCTAAAGTCCAGCAATTCCACTTCTGGGTATTTATCCAAAGAAAATAAAACAGTAACCCCAAAAATATCTATATCTCATATTCATTGCAATGTTATTTATAATGGCCAAGATGTGCAAACAACCTAGGAGTTCAGCAATGGATGAACAGATAAAGAAAATGTGATATGTAAATACACACACACACACACACACACACACACACACCCATAGGATGTTGTTTAGCTATTTAAAAAAGAGGAAAATCTTGCCATTTGTGACAACATGGATGGACCTTAAGGACATTATGCTAAGTGAAATGAGTCAGACAGATAATGGCAATTACTTCATGAGTAAATTTATATGTAGAATGTAAAACAGAGCAAAACCAAAGTCATAGATACAGTGTACAGATTGCTGGCTGCAAGAGGCAGGAGTTGAAGCATTGGTGAAATGAGTAAGGAGGGTGAAAATGTACAGCCTTTCAAGTATAAAATCTATATGTCTTGGGGCTGTAATATCCAGCATGGTTAATAATGTCTTTAGTTAATAATACTGATAGCCTCTGTGAGGAGGTAGGTAGGGTTTTGAAGAGAGGAGGTATGATCTGCCCCTTTTAAAAACAGAACCACCCTGGCTGCCCTGCAGGGACCATCACAAAGCTCTTGTGGTAATCCAGGTAAGAGACGTGGCATGTGGACCAGGGTGGAAATATAGGAAGCAGCAAAAATGGGCAGGTTCTGGGCAGGGTGTTGTTTTTTTTTTTGTCTTTTTATAAAAATTGAAGGATGTTGTTTCAGTTTCAAGTGTACAGCAAAGTGATTCAGATATAAATATATATACATTATATGTATATATATATTTGCATTCTTTTTTAGATTATTTTCCTTTAGAGGTTATTACAAGATGTTGAGTAGAGTCCCCTGTGCTATACAGTAGTCTAGGTTCATTTTGAAGTTCAAGCCAACGGGACTTTCTAGCTTACAGTAGAACTGATATTATTAGCTCGTATGGTTTCAGGAAGGATAAAATGAGTAACTGTAATTAACATGCTGGGCACCGAGAGCTCTTTGTTAGCTCTTCCTGTTAAGATGCATGTAGACCTTAGTAATCAACACACTTCTTTAAAAATAATAGACAGTTGTATGCCACTTAAAGGAGGCAAGTTTTCAAGTGGTTCACTATAATGTCAATGAGTCTTTGGGTGGATGTATTATATACCAACCTGAGTGTTGCCCAACATTCATTCTGCAGCCTCCTCAGGGTCCAAGGTGACTCAGCTTCAGTCTCTCCCTCCTACCATTGTTTTTAGCCGCAAGTGTCTCAGCTGTACTGGACCAGCCCCACACCAGGTATCCTTCTCCTCCCTCAGGGGCTCCATTGTAGGCCTGAGTGCATTGGCTCAATCACATACCCCTAGGCCAGGACCAGAGCTCCAGGGCACCTGCTGAGAAGATGGCAGAAGTGAGCAGGCAGCGCTGATGGTGTTGGGACTGCCTGCCTTGCCAAAGTCAGAGAACGGTATCTCTAGCACCAGCTCCACATGAGAGGGCAGTTCTGCAGCAGGAGGCACCCTTCTGCCTATAGGGGATGGTCTTTTGGGGCCAACGACACAGCGCTGGGACATGGGCACCTCCTCCATGGGGCCAGGGCTTTGCCCAGTGTGTGGAGTCCTGGGGCCTTCACCTCTGCTGTTCTCAGCTGGAACCAAGGCTGCCGCTAGGCCAAAGGCTGCAAATCCCACACACAGAGACGTTTATGTACAGGTCTTCCTCTGCTTACCATGGGATTATGTACAGACAAACCCATCCTAAGCTGAAAATATTGTAAGTTGAAGATGCACCTAATACACCTAACACAGATGCTGCTACCCAGCATCATGAAAGACTATTGTACCTTATATCACTAGCCCAAGAAAAGATCAAATTTCAAAATTTGAAATACAGTTTCTACTGAAGGCATATCAATTTCACACCATTTTAAAGTTGAAAAATCTTAAGCGAAACCATCATAAATTGGGGATCATTTGTATTTATTTCTGGACAATTAGGTGGACATTAATGTATCAAGTGAATTCCAGATGTCAAGTGTCATGGAGAACAGTAGAATATTCCTAGTTTGATGTCATTTCTGTATCTGCTGCAGAGTACTGATGATCAGAACAGCAGGAGTGGTATGAATTCCAGTGCATCCCTTTCCCCATTTTATTTTCTCCTTCTTTTCCAAGTAGAAGTCTGGACTCCATTATCTTTTTATTTTTGAGTTTTTTTAGGTGTGAATATGAGATACCTAAAATTTAGGGTTTTTCTGTTGTATTTGGTAAGTATTTTGGTACACTTTTTTTATTGATGTATAATTGACATAGCCCATTATATTAGTTTCAGGTGCACAATATAATGATCTGATATTTCTGATAAATGCAAATCAGTCACCACAATTATTTATCATAGGTCACCATACATAATTACAAATTTTTTTCTCCTGATGAGAATTAAGATCTACTCTCTTAACAAGTTTCAAATACACAATACAATACAATATTATTAACTATAGTCATCATTAACCGTGTTGGATATTACATCCCCAAAGCATATTTATTTTATAATTGAAAGGTTGTACTTTTTGACCCTCTTCACTCATTTCACGATTTCAACTCCAGTCTCCTGCAACTATCAGTCTGTACAACGTATTTATAAGTTTGTTTTGCTCTTTTTTAGAATCCATATGTGTATGAGATTATAAAGTATTTGTCATTCTCTGCCTAATTCATTTCACTTACCATAATGCTCTCAAGGTCTATCCATATTGTCACAACATTTTTTTTTTTATGGCTGAATAACATTCCATGGTGTGTGTGTGTGTGTGTGTGTGTGTGTGTGTGTGTGTGTGTGTGTGTGTGTGTGTGTATCATAGTACATTTCCTTTATCTATTCATCCATTGATGAACTCTTAGGTTGTCTGCACATCTTGACCATAATGAATAATGTTGCAATGAACAGGGGTTGTAGATATATTTTTGAGCTAAGATTTTCATTTTCTTTGGACAAATACCCAGAAGAGGAATTGTTGGATCATAGGGTAGTTGTGCTTCTAATTGTTTGAGGACCTTCTATACTGTTTTTAATAGTGGCTGCCTCAATTTACATTACCACCAACAGTGCACATCGGTTCAGTTTTCTCCACATTCTTGCCAACACGTTATTTCTTGTCTTTTTTCTTTTAAGCTCTTTATTGGAATATAATTGCTTTACACTCTTGTACCAGCTTTAGAGGTACACCAAAGTGAATCAGCTGTATTTGTACATATATCCCCATATCCCCTCCCTCCCATGACTCCCTCCCTCTCTCCCTGTCCTGGCCCTCTAAGGCATAACCCATCATCGAATTGATCTCCCTTTGTTATATAGCAACTTCCCACTAGCTATTTATTTTACATTTGATAGTGTATATACGTCTATGCTACTCTCTCACTTCATCCCAGCTTCCCATTTGCCCCCCACCCACCCAACCCCATGTCCTCCAGTCCGTTCTCTGCATCTGCATCCTTATTCTTGTCCTGTCACTGGGTTCATCAGTACCATTTTTTTTCTTTTTTAGATTCTGTATATATGAGTTAGAATACAGTATTTGTTTTTCTCTTTCTGGCTTACTACTCTGTATGACAGACTATAGGTCTATCCACCTCACTACATATAGCTCCATTTCATTCCTTTTTATGGCTGAGTAATATTCCATTGTATATATGTGCCACATCTTCTTTATCCATTCATCTGTTGATGGGCATTTAGGTGGCTTCCATGTCCTGGCTATTGTAAATAGTGCTGCAATGAACATTATGATACATGTTTCTTTTTGGATTACAGTTTTCTCTGGGTATATGCCCAGGAGTGGGATTACTGGATCATATGGTAGTTCTGTTTTTAGTTTTTTAAGGAACCTCCATACTGTCTTCCGTAGTGGCTGTACCAATTCACATTCCCACCAACAGTGCAGGAGGGTTCCCTTCTCTCCATACCCTCTCCAGCATTTATTTTTTCTAGATTTTTGATGATGGCTATTCTGACCAGTGTGAGGTGATACCTCATTGTGGCTTTGACTTGCATTTCTCTAATGATTCGTGTTGTTGAGCATCTTTTCATGTGTTTGCTAGCCATCTACATGTCTTCTTTGGAGAAATGTGTATTTAGGTCTTCCGCCCATTTGTGGATTGGGTTCGTTGCTTTTTTGGTATGAAGCTGCATGAGCTGCTTGTATATTTTGGAGATTAATCCTTTGTCAGTTGCTTCATTGGCAAGAATTTTCTCCCATTCTGAGGGTTGTCTTCTTGTCTTGTTTATGGTTTCTTTCACTGTGCAAAAGCTTTTAAGTTTCATGAGGTCCCATTTGTTTATTCTTGATTTTATTTCCATGATTCTAGGAGGTGGGTACAAAAGGATCTTGCTTTGATGTATGTCATAGAGTATTCTACCTATGTTTTCCTCTAGGAGTTCTATAGTGTCTGGCCTTACATGTAGGTCTTTAATCCATTTTGAGTTTATTGTTGTATATGGTGTTAGGAAGTGTTCTAATTTCATTCTTTTTCAAGTAGCTGTCCAATTTTCCCAGCACCACTTATTGAAGAGGCTGTCTTTTTCCCATTGTATGTTCGTGCCTCATTTGTCAAAGATAAGACACCCACATGTGCTTGGGTTTACCTCTGGGTTCTCTATTCTGTTTCATTGATCTTCCTTTCTATTTTTGTGCCAGTACCATACTGTCTTGATCACTGTGACCTTGTAGTATAGTTTGAAGTCAGGAAACCTAATTCCACCAACTCTGTCTTTCCTTCTCAAGATTGCTTTGGCTATTCAGGGTCTTTTGCATTTCCATACAAATCATAAGATTTCTTGTTCTAGTTCTGTGAAAAATGCCGTTGGTAATTTGATAGGGATTGCTTTGAATCTGTAAATTGTTTTTGGTAGTATAGTCATTTTCACAATATTGATTCTTCCAATCCAAGAACATGGTATATCTCTCCATCTGTTTGTGTTATCTTTAATTTCTTTCTTCAGTGTCTTATAGTTTTCTGCATACAGGTGTTTTGTCTCCTTAGGCAGGTATATTTCTAGGTTTTTTATTCTTTTTGTTGCAATCGTAAATGGGAGTGTTTCCTTAATTTCTCTTTCTGTTCTTTCCTTGTTAGTATATAGGAATGCAAGAGATTTCTGTGCATTAATTCTGTATCCTGCTGTTAAACTAAATTCATCAATTGGTGCTAGCAGTTTTCTGGTAGAATCTTTAGGGTTTTCTATGTATAATATCATGTCATCTGGAAAGAGTGACAATTTTACTTCTTCTTTTCCAGTTTTGATTCCTTTTATATCATTTTCTTTTCTGATTGCTGTGGCTAAAACTTCCAAAACTATGTTGAATAATAATGGTGAGAGTGGGCCAGCTTATGTTGTCCCTGTTCTTAGAGGGAATGCTTTCAGTTCTTCACCATTGAGAATGATGCTACCTGTTGGTTTGTCATATATGGCTTTTATTACATTGTGATAATTTCCTTCTATGCCCATTTTCTGGAGAGTTTTTATGATAAACGGATGTTGAATTTTGTCAAAAGCTTTTTCTGCATCTATTGAGATGATCATATGGTTTTATCCTTCTATTTGTTAATATGATGTATCACATTGATTGATTTGCGTATCTTAAAGAATCCTTGCATCCCAGGGATAAACCCTACTTGATCATGGTGTATGATCTTTCTAATGTGCTGTTGGATTCTGTTAGCTAGTATTTTGTTGAGGATTTTTGCCTCTATATTCATCAGTGCTATTGGCCTGTAATGTTCTCTTCTTGTGACATCTTTGCCTGGTTTTGCTATCAGAGTGATGGTACCCCCATAGAATGAGTCTGAGAGTGTTCCTCCTTCTGCTATAGTTTGGAAGAGTTTGAGCAGGATAGGTGTTAGATCTTCTCTAAATGTCTGATAGAATTCGCCTGTGAAGCCATCTGGTCCTGGGCTTTTCTCATTGGGAGATTTTTAATCACCATTTCAATTTCAGTGCTTGTGATTGGTCTGTTCATATTTTCTATTTCTTCTTGGTTCAGTCTTGGAAGATTGTACTTTTCTAAGAATTTATCCATTTCTTCCAGGGTATCTAATTTATTGACATATAGTTGCTTGTAGTAATCTCTCATGATCTTTTATATCTCTGTGGTGTCCGTTGCTACTTCTCCTTTTTCATTTTTAATTCTATTGATTGGCATCTTCTCCCTTTTTGTCCTGTTGGGTCTGGCTCATGGTTTATTAATTTTGTTTTTCTTCTCAAAGAACCAGCTTTTAATTTTATTGATCTTTGCTATTGTTTCCTTCCTTTCTTTTTCATTTATTTCTGATCTGATCTTTATGATTTCTTTCCTTCTGCTCACTTTGGGTTTTTTTTTTTTTGTTGTTCTGTATCTAATTGTTTTAGGTGTAGGGTAAGGTTGTTTATTCGATATTTTTCTTGTTTCTTGAGGTAGACCTGTATTGCTATAAACTTCCCTCTTAGAACTGCTTTTGCTGCATCACATAGATGTTGGGTCATTGTGTTTTCATTGTCATTTGTTTCTAAGTATTTTTTTTGTTTTCCTCTTTGATTTCTGCAGTGATTTCTTGGTTATTTAGTAATGTAATGTTTAGCCTCCATGTGTTTGTATTTTTTACATTTTTTTCCTGTAATTGATAACTACTCTAATGGTGTTGTAGTCAGAGAAGATGCTTGATACAATTTCAGTTTTCTTGAATTTACTTAGGCTTGATTTATGCCCCAAGATGTGATCTATCCTCAAGAATGTTCCATGTGCACTTGAGAGGAATGTGTATTCTGTAGTTTTTGGATGAAATGTCCTCTAAATATCTATTAAGTCAAAATGGTATAATGTGTCATTTAAATCTTGTGCTTCTTTATTTGTTTTCTATTTGGATGATGTGTCCATTGTTGTTAGTAGGGTGTTAAAGTCTCCTACTATTATTGTGTTACTGTTGATTTCCCCTTTTATGGCTGTTAGCATTTGCCTTTTGTATTGAGATGCTCCTATGTTGGGTGTATAGATATTTACAATTGTTATATCTTCCTTGATTGATCCCTTAGTCATTATGTTGTGTCCTTCCTTGTCTCTTGTAATAGTCTTTACTTTAAAGTCTAACTTGTCTGATATGTGTATTGCTGCTCCACCTTTCTTTGACTTCCATTTGTATGGAAAATCTTTTTCTATCCCCTTCCTTTCAGTCTGAATGTGTCCCTAAGTCTGACATGGGTTTCTTGTAGACAGCATATATAAGGGTCTTGTTTTTGTATCCATTCAGCCAGTCTGTGTCTTTTGGGAGGAGTATTTAATCCATTTACATTTAAGGTAATTATTGATGTGTATGTTTCTATTACCATTTTCTTAATTATTTTGGCTGTGTTTTTGTAGGTATTTTCCTTCTCTTGTTTTTCCTGACTAGAAAAGTTCCTTTAGCAATTGTTGTAAGGCTGGTTTGTGGTGCTGAATTCTCTTAACTTTTGCTTACCAGCAAAGCTTTTGATTTCTCCTTCAAATTTGAATGAGATTTCTTGCTGGGTAGAGTATTCTTGGCTGTAGGTTTTCCTCTTTCAAGACTTTAAATATAATCTGCCACTCCCTTATGGTGTGCAGAGTTTTGGCAGGAAGATCAACTGTTATCCTTATGAGTTTTCCCTTATATGTTATTTGTTGCTTTTCTCTTGCTGCCTTTAATATTTTTTTCTTTGTGTTTAATTTTTGTTAATTTGATTAATATGTGCCTCAGTGTGTTTCTCCTTGGATTTATTCTGTATGGGACTCTCTGCACTTCTTGGACTTGGTTTACTATTTCCTTTCCCATCTTGGAGAATTTTTCCACTATAACCTCTTCAAATATTTTCTCAGACCCTTTCTTTTTTTTTTTCTTCTTCTGGGACACCTGTGATTCAAATGTTGGTGTGCTTAATGTTTTCACCGAGGTCTCTAAGGCTGTCTTCCATTCTTTTTATTCTTTTTCTTTTTCCTCTTCTGTGGCAGTTATTTCCCCCATTCTATCTTCCAACTCACTTACTCGTTCTTCTGCCTCAGTTATTTTGCTGTTTATACCATCTAGAATATTTTTAATTTCAGTCATTTTGTTGTTCATTACTGTTTGCTTGCTCTTTAGTTCTAGGTCTTTATTAAATGTTTCTTCTATTTTCTCTTTTTTGTTTTTGAGATTTTGGATCATTTTTAGTATCAATACTCTGCATTCTTTTTCAGGCAGTTTTCCTATTTCCTCTTCATTTATTTGGTCTTGTGGATTTTTATCTTGCTCCTTTGCCTGCAGGGTGTTTCTTTTTTTCCTTATTTTTTCTAATGTGTATTATTTGCTGTCTCTTTTCCCTATGGTGCCTAATAGTAATTCCTCTTGTTTCTGCTCTGTACCCCCTGTGTTGGGGTTGGTCCAGTGTCTTGAGTATGCTTCCTGGTGGGATAGTCTGCTGTCTTCTTTCTGATGTGTGGATCTGAATCTTTTCCCTCTGATGAGCAGGTCCATGTCAGATGGTGTGTTTTAGGGTATCTGTGAGGCTAATATGGCTTTAGGTAGTCTGTGTGCTGATGGGTGGGTTTGTGTTCCTGCCATGTTTGTAGCTTGGTGGGAGGTATCCAGCACTGGCAGCTGCAGGCAGTCAGGTGCAGCTGGTTCTTAGATTCTGATAGAGGCCTCTGTGCAAATTCTCTGCTGTTAATCTTCCCTGTGGCTGAGGACTCTCTAGTTGTTTAGCATCCTGGACTCATTGCTCCCTCGCCAGAGTCTCCAACTTGACTTCTGGTTGAGGAATCCAGACTCCAGAGTTTGCTTGTCACAGCAATAAAGGGGATTTAAAAAGACCATCTACGCCCCAGACTAATGGCAAAAGGTTAAGTCAAACAAATACTAAAGCAAGGAAACACAAAAACACAGAGGAAAGACAAAAACTGAACTCAATAGAACATAAAGGTCTAGAACAATCTGATAGAAAAACCCCAGAATGCAGTCAGACAATCAAAGAGAGAACCAACAAAAATTCAAACAAACAAAACAAAACAAAAAACAAAAAACCAAACAAACAAACCACAAAACCAGGGAAACTGTGAAAATGAGGATCAAATATAACAAAGAGCAAGACAGCAACCAGACAGAGTGAAGATCCCCAAAACAAAATCACAAGTATAATTAAATCTAAGATAAAGACAAAACCTAATAACAAAAACCAAAGCTGTGTGTCATCTGAAGAATAAAGCAAGGAAACAGAGCAGACCAATAATATTAATTAAAATTATAATAAGATAAAATAAACTAAAAAGGGATAGAACAAGAGAAGAATGTAGTATGACTGGAAATATAAAAAGAAAAAGAAAAAAATGTATAAAAGATAGAGAAGAAAAGAAGATAGGGGAAATAAACTCAGCACTATAAAAAAGCTAGCTAGAAATAGAAATATATAAAAAGGCTAAAAATAAAAATAGAAGTAAAAAATAGAATAAAAAATATGTTATAAAACATGAAGATCCCTTAGGACTAAAATCTTAATTAAAAAAAAGTCTAGAACTAACCACAGAATGGATCAGATCAATAGAATTAATAATCATAATTCTGTTTCCTTGGGGTCTCAACTGTGTGCCCTTGTACCTGCCTTGGACCTCAGGCAACCTTCTCCTCCACAAGAGGCCTTCTTCTGCCTCTGGGTTGGACTCTGGAGCTGCCGTGGGTCCTATGGGGTCCACTTAGGCTCTGATCTGCCCCAATTCCTGTGTGTGCTTGCTCCCACAGTCCACGGCTTCAGGAGTTAGACCTTTTTCATTTGTGGGAACACTCATTGTTTACTCAGATCTTCCAAAGACATAGGGTCTACCTAGCTGATCACGGGGATTTAGTCTGCAGTGTGTATATCTGATGGAAAGATTTTAGAACCTATTCCTTCATCCCCCTGTTCCTGGTGTTCAGCTTTGGTCCTTGCTTCTGTGTGTTGTCTAACTGCCAGAGTCTGGTCCTGAGGCTGCCTTGGAGCTCCTTGGGTCTGCCTCAGTGAGGGTTTCCTTTATTGTTCACCTGCAGATGGATGTGTGTGGGGAGAGAGAGGCTTTGGTAACGGCTCCTCTCCCTGCATGTGACCCAATAGTAGCACCCTGCTTGGATCATGGGAGCTCTGGGGGTAATGCCAAATGTGCAGGGATGCCAGTGGCACGGGTCTAGGAAATCTGGCCTTAGTGTGGTTCTTTACTGGTGCCCAGTGCTAGGTGCCTGATGGGCAGCCCTCAGGAGCCTTTGTATTACTCTGTGACCAACAGAGCTTCTTTTACTGTTCATCTGTAGTGCCAGTGTGTGGGGAAGAGAGAGGGAACAATAGTGGCTCCTTCCCCTGGGTGTGAGTGGGCAGTAGAACTCTGCCTGTGTTGTGGAAGTCCTGGCAGTGGTGATGGTGCCTATTGCAGAGGGAAGCCAGCAGGCTCAGGTGTAAGCAGAATGTCTCCAAAGTTGGGCCACTCTGTGGACTTCTGGCTCTCAGCCACAGGCACAAGAGGCCAGCCCTGTCAGGAGGCTTTTTCTACCCCTTGTTGACTGCGACAGCAAGGCCCGGGGCGGGGGACCTCCCTTCGTTCATCACAGGCACTGAGAGAGAGGCTACAACTGTGGCTCCTCCCCACTGCTTGTGAGTCAACAGTAGTGAGCCACCACCATGGCTGCTCAGCTTTCCACAGTAGGCATTCTCCGCTGTGGATTTCTTCCCTCCTGTCCCCTCAGCCCACGTCCCCACAACCAACAATGTTTCTCACCATGAACTAGTACTCCAATTCCCACATTCCAGCTCCCAGACCCCCTGTATAGCTGTGAACCCATGTCTCAGTCTGGGATGTGCAAAGCCATGATACAGACCCTCTGTTTCTCACTCTTTTCCATCTGACACATCTCAGCCACTTCACCCTCTTTGGAGAGTCCCAAATGCCTCCCTTCTAACCCAATCAAATTCCCCACTGGAGAGTGGGTTTCCCCATTAGACAAGGGAGGTTTCCCTGAATTCAGAAGTGTCTCCTCTGTTTCAGCTCCCCCCACCCCAGGGTGTAGGACTCATCCCTTTCCTTTCTTCTCCTCCTCTTTCTCCTATTTTCCCCCACTCTGTCCTACCCAGTTTTGTAGGGATCTTTGCAGTCCTTTCTGATGTCCAATGCCTTCTGCTGGTGTTCAGCTGGTTTTCTTTGAGAATTATTGCATCTTTTGATGTATTCCTGATGAATCTTTGGAGAAGGATACATTCCATGTCCTTCTACTTCACCACCATCTTTTTCCCTGTTTTGTTTTTTTTTTATCATTCAACTTGAGTGTTCCTGAGATTGTTGGATCTATGAGCTTGGGTTGTATATCAATATAATGATGGAAAAATTTAGGCCATTACCTTGTCAAGTGTTTGGGGGAAATATTTCCTTTTTCTCTTACTGGGATTCCTCGACACATTTGTTTGATTATTTGATATTTTCTCACAGGTCTCTAATACAATTATTTGTTTCTATTCACTTCTCTTTCTGTGTTTAGCTTGAGGACTTTCTATTGACTAGTCTTATAGTTCAGGGGTCAGGAAACAATGGCCCATGGGCCAAATATGGTTGATTATTTTTATAAATAAAGTCTTACTGGAACAAAGCTACACTCATCATTGACACATTGTCTAAGGCCACTTTTGTGTAAAAACAGCAGAGTTCAGTAGCTGTGACAAAAATTATATGGCTTTCCATGCCTAAAAATTTACTATCTGGTACCTTTGAGAAAGTTTGACAATTTCTGTTCTAGTTCATGGTTTTCTTCCTTCTGCTATATAGAAGATGCTCTTAATCTCATCCAATAATTTCTTCATTGGAGATTTATTTTTTTGGTCTAGAATTTCATTATTGTTCTTTGAAAATTTCCATTTCTCTCTTTTCACTCTACCCTGTACTCATTTCTACATCATTTAACCTACTTACACTAGTCATTTAAAAATTCTTGTCTTCTGGGTCTTCCCAGGTGCCACAGTGTTTAAGAATCCACCTGCCAATTCAGTGGATGTGTATTCAAGCCCTAGTCTGGGAAGATCCCACATGCTGTGGAGCAACTAAGCCTGTGCACCACGACTACTGAGCCTGCACTCTAGAGCCCAGGAGCCACAACTACTGAGCCCATGTGCCACAGCTACTGAGGCTCACATGCCTAGAGCCTGTGCTAAGCAAAAAGAGAAGCCACCACAATGAGAAGCCTGCACACCACAACAAAGTGTAGCCCCCCACTCACTACAGTGAGAGAAAGCCCACACACAGCAATAAAGAACCAATGAGGCCAAAATAAGTAGAATAAAATAAAATAAAATAAATATAAAAAATATTCTTGTCTTCTAAATCTAAACCTGTGTCATCTATGGATCTACCTGTATTGATGGCATTTTCTCTTGGCAAGTACCAATTTTTTTATTGCCTTTTTGCATGTTTTATCATTTTTTAACAATGAAACTGTAGAAGAAAATAAAGGGGGGAAGGCTTACCCACCCTCTTTTTGGAAGACTTACAAAGAATTGCAAGAATAGTACAAAGAACAGTACAATATTTGCAGATATGCCATTTTGAAACCACTGTACAACACTTCCTCCACCTTGTTCACTATCTTTCTCCTCTACATTGATATATAGATATAATTACTATTTTTTCTGAACTAATAGAGAGTAGGTTGCAAGTGAATGCACCCTGAACCCCTTAAAATGTGGAGCAAGAATGGTCCCTTACATAACCACAATTCAGTTATCACGTTCAGGAAATTTAGCATTGCACAATACTCTTAAAGTTTGGCTCATATTCCAAATTAATCAATAGTCCCTATGGTGACCCATTTGGAGCCCCCAGAAGGAGATGCAGGCTGAGTTTCATGGAGACTATAGTCTCCTTTCAGCTGGAACAGCTTCTCAGCCTTTTTCTTTCTTTTGTCTTTCATGATGTTGATGTTTTTGAAGAATGCAGCCCTATTATAAGATCAAATGGCCATCACTTGAGATTCTTGGATACCTCATGATTAGATTCAGGCAATGCATTTTTCTTGGACTATTCCATAAGTGATGCTGTGTACTTTTCAGAGAATCACATTTTGAGCACATGACCTTTTGCCCCTTTACTGTTGATGTTAACTTTGACCAGTTACTGTATGCTTATTTTTTCCTTTGTAATTGTTAAGTGGTTATATAGAGATGGTTTAAGGCTGTTTTTTCTTAAGCCATCCCCTGCTGCACCATAGTTAGCATCCATTGATGCATTCCCAAATAGTTTACCTGTGATACTTGCAAAATGGTTAATTTTCTAAGCCCATATTTTCCCTATATTTATGAGTCAGTATTCTACAGTAGGGAAAAGCTTACCTTTTGTCCCTGTTTTCTTACTTACCTACCTATTATATGTCTTGAAGGGAAGGAGAATATGATACCTCAAGGTGTTCCACTTTGCTATATTGATTATTTTGAGCTAAAGACACTTAAAACACACTGAAGGCAGGGAGAGGCTTTCTCTGAACTCCCCTTATATGTCTATAAACATATCCTACAAAGGAATGTGATTATCATAAATCCCCTAACCAGCAGTTTCATCACACAGGGAAAATTGACTCTTATCATGAGAGAAGAGACAAGAAGTGACACCACACCCAGATGAACTTTGTCAGAAACTAACAAAGCTCCCATCTATTCTTCTAAAGCCCATTCATCTATCCTAAAAACCACCTACCCTCCCTTAAGTGGCCTATAACCTCACTCACCTTTTGCAATTACGATGGTATTTAAGCCTAATTTCTAAGTCCTCTCAGGGTTATTCACTTTCCCCTGTTATCTCCCATGTATACAAAAGATATACATGTTAATACATTTCTGTTTCTTTTTCTTATATTAATTGATCTTTTATTACAGGTGTCAGCTAAGGGCTCAGAGGGGCTGAGTGTCTGTCACTGAGTCACTGCCAATGTGCAAGTGATAACCACTGATACCCTTGCTGTACCAAGCTCTGAATAAATACCTTTTACTTTTCTCATTTGGCTGGTCTTCATTTATATCTACAGTTCTAAATAAGTATTTGTTGCATGAACAATAAAAAACCAATAATTGAGAAGAAAAATTATAGGACACCAATTGAGTACAAAGTTTGCAGAAGAACTGACTAAGCTCCACTTTTTGGCATTCATGACTAAATTCCCAGAGTGTAGCTAGATATTCACTCTGACACTCAGTAGTGATCAATTCTCCCCCAGCCTCCAAGGGTGAGGCAAGGGTGAAGACCCCTGTGGGACGTGGAGGTGGATGAGTGAAGAGATGTGTCATGGGTGCCTCTTCCTTTGCTTAGAAGGGAGTCTGGGGTATTTTTCAAAGCCAGGGCTATGGGGATTGTATTTTGTCCTGAAGTCATTTCATTAATTTTGGCTTCCTCATTGGGATGGAGCTTCTGTCTGGTCCCTGAGGTCATTATGAGCTGAGTTGGGCCTCCAAGGATATTTCCTCAGCAACCAGAGGTGTAAACCTGGAACATGAGGTCATTAACTTTGTAAGATGTAGAAGAACATCTTGGATGGTTAATTCTATAAATTTTTATTTGGAGCCACGGAACTGGAGGAGAGTCTGTGTCTTAGGATCTTTCTCAAGCCATCAGTTACTCATGTATTTCACTGAGGAATAGATTTTTGCATATTTGTTGATTCTGACACATTTCTGCTGAGCTCCACAGAATGGAGTAGATGCTGAACTGTGGAGAGCTGAATGGCATGGTAGGTGCTGAAGGGGATGAGGGAAGACCGGACACATGAGGAATTAAAGGTGACTAGGATGGGGAAGAAGTAGATTTGACTTCTAGCTTCAGCTGTGTCAAGCTGGACACAGAGACAACCTTGTTGCCAAAGGCTGTCAGCATCAGAGACCTGAAAGATGGTAATCCTAGTTTACTTGGGCAAACTTGTTATCATTGCTTATTTGTTCTCCAATCTCTGGACTCAGTTCCAAAATAGGCAGACAGGCCTGTTAGGTTATTGCCGCATATATGCCCTCATCAGTCTGGTATCTGTGGCTTTTCTTCATTCCTGCCTCCGCTCATCTAGAAATCTACCTCCCTGAGCTGTTTTCTGGCTCCCTTTTCAGGCATTTCCCTGTAACTCGCTATGCCCCAGGATTTGCCTGTCTGCTGTCATGATCTTCCGCCTCTAGATACCTTTCTCACCGATGCTAATGTGAAAATGGCATTGTGCATGCACGTTGTCCTAAGCCAGTGTGTGAACCGATATCCCATCAGAATCACCTGGGGAGCTCTTAAAAAATCACATATGATGATGCTGCATCCAGACCCAGTAGCCAGACCGCCACGGGGTGGAACCAAGGCACATGTACATTTTCAAAAACATCTTCTCAGATGTCTTAGAGACATAAGCATGACCCCAGTCATGCTGCAGGACCCCAGGAATCTCACTGTTGCTTCTTTTTTTTGTCTGTTCATAATTATCCTCCTATAGCAAACTGTTTCCATGGTCTTTGTTACTCTTTGATAGCCTTTCCAGTTTCTATTATCTGAAATTCTTGAATTGTAATTCTGACATAAAGAACACTCACAAAAAAAAAAAAAAGAAAAAGAAAGAAAGAAAAGGAAAAAGAAGAAAAAACACCTCTGGAGGCCTACCATTTGTGGAGTGAGCACTGGCTATTCTATCTTTGGTAAAGTCAGTGAGTGTCACTGATTCTTAAAACAGTCAGATTTTCAAACCAGATTAGAGCCAAGCAAAGTCACCCACTCACACACCCCACAGTCAAATTAGCAAGGTGGGGTTGAAGGTTGGCATATGTCCAGAGAGGCGTTTTGAGGTTCTCATGATGCATTTGATAGAACACAGCTCTGTTACAGTGTCTCTTGTGTTGGGAAAATATAATTAAATGCCTAATCTCATCCCTACTCTGAAAATCACAAAGGTAGAAGAGAAAGAAAACGGCCTTGTATTTGAATAAACATTAAATCAGAATATGATGTGAATCACAGGTGATCTGCTCAGAGATTGCAAAGACAGAGGGAATATCACCGTTTTTTTAGCTAGGCAATCACAACCCATTATACACATGCTCGCAAGCTAAACTATTACTAATCCTCAATGAAGAGGACTTGACAGCATTATTTGTCACACAGAGTTTATCCTCGACTCACTTCATAATAGGGGTGACTATCTGTGTTAGCTGGATTTATCCAAAGCAAATACAAACTTCTCACATGTTATGACAAGAGATAATTCTACAACTTGGAGCAAGGTGCCTGCTGAAGTTAGGGTCCTGTCCTCTTACAGAGCCTGGGAAGTAAGGGCTCTATCTTCTTTGATGATTACATTTCAAGAAGATGGTTTCTAGGTACTTGAGAAGATATTCCTGAGTCAGAAGTCTGGCTGGAGCTCATTTTACTTTCAAAGATTTACATATATATTTCAGAGAGAGAAGAAACTTACACTTGCACATTTTTAAAGTACTTGCCAAGGAAAGTGGGTGTAGGAGTCTTTTCCTTTCTTTTCAATTTGTATTTGTCCTTACACCTGTGCTTTCCCACCCCCTTTCCCACCTCCTTCTCTCTCTCTGTCTCCACCCCCAGTACTCACTTCCCCCTGTCAAAGAGGAAGAAACTTTCCTCTGCCTCTCTGGGTTCTTCTGGCTGCTCTAAGAATTAGATTGACATGACACAAGTTCACAAGACAAAATCAAACATAGGTTTAATAACATGAATACTTGAGAGAGACTTGGGAAAACTAAGTAACTCACCAAAAGGGCTAAAGCTCTCCTCTTAAATACCATCTTCAGCCTTCAAGACAAAAGAGGATTTTGGGGTAATGGTTTGGGATTTCAAAGGGAGGAAGGCAATTCACATGGAGATAAAAAAGCCAAAGTTTGGTATAAAATGTTTGCTGGGCCATGTGGTGACAATGGGACACAGAGTGCTCTCTGATCTCTAGATCCTGCCTAGAGTTTCCCCTACACATACACACTTGGCCATGTTCTTTGCAGATACCTCTGGTAATAGCTTTATTCTGGGACAAGTACCTAATCGAAATTCTTTTAGGTACTTAGGGAGAACATCAAAGTTTCTTCTTTAGCTTTTTGGCCTTGATTGTTTTCAGCTCATAACAATCCACATGCCAAAGAGACATTTTCAGGTGACAAATTTTGTTCCCCTACATCTTAAATCTGTATCCCCTTTTCATAAATCTGCAGCTATTCACCTGTTACTTACAACACCTCTCTCACTCTGTTTCATTCTCCGCAGCTCCTCCTCTGGGCTCCCTAGTCTTTCAGGAGAAATAAAATCAAATCCTGAGGACAACTGAGAGGAAATGGATTTTCACTGCAGGAGGAAAGAATGGGTTATAACAGTGGGCTGGGCACTGTCCTTTAGAAGACACAAGAGACAGTTATTTTCCTTGTATGATGGAGATGCCAGGTAAGTCGTTTTGTTCTTATGTTTGCTCCTTTATTTTTCACTCAGGGTCAAGGCCATGGACCTCTGGAACCATACTTCCCTATCAGACTTCATCCTTTTGGGTCTGTTCAGCTACTCACCATATGACTTCTTCCTTTTTACCCTTGTCCTTCTGGCCTCTGCTGCCACCCTGGCTGGAAACATCCTCTTCCTCCTGCTCATACAAGCGGACAGGCGCCTGCACACCCCGATGTACTTTTTTCTCAGCCAGCTCTCCATCATGGACCTGACCATGATGGGCACGGTGGTGCCCAAGATGGCAGCCAACTACCTCTCAGGGAGTAAGTTCATCTCTTGGGGTGGCTGTGCAGCTCAGGTCTTCTTCGTGGTCATGGTAGGAGGAGGGGAGTGCTTCCTCTTAGGGGTCATGTCCTATGACAGATATGTGGCAGTGTGCCACCCCCTGAGGTACCCTGTGCTCATGAACTGGAAGGCCTGCTGTCTAATGGACTTGGCATCCTGGATGGTTGGAGTCACTGACAGTGTGATTTACATGGGTGTGGTCTTCACCTTCCCCTACTGCGGCTCTCTCCAGGTGGACCATTTTTTCTGTGAGGTCCCAGCCCTGTTGAGGCTCTCTTGTGCTGACACTTCCCTCTTTGAGGACCTCATCTATACTTGCTGCGTGGTCATGATGTTGCTGCCCCTGGGGGTCATTGTGACTTCCTATGCCCGGATCCTCATGGCTGTGATTAGGATGCCCTCCACGGAGGGGAAACAGAAAGCTCTGACCACGTGCTCCTCCCACCTGGCTGTGGTGGGACTTTACTATGGGGGAGGTATATTTAACTACATGCAGAAGGCTTCTGCTAGGACACCAGTGGGAGACAGAGCCATCTCCACCTTCTACACCATCCTTGCCCCAATGCTCAACCCACTCATTTACAGCCTGAGGAACAGGGAGGTAATGAAGGCCCTGAAGAAGGTGCTGGGGAGATGGAGAGTGTAGACATGCCCATCTTTCTGGGGCTTCCTCTCTTGTCCTGCTCCTTCCTCTTCAAGTTCAGGTTCTCTTTTGGCTCATCTTCCTCTTCTGTACCTATTGGGCCCTTCTCCTTGTTGGGGTGAGGCTCAGAGCTGAGCAATCTGAAAGCATGCGAGCAGAAGAGATCAAGGAAACAGATGCTAGTGATCAGTTTGTCTATGAATCTTTCCTCTGTGAGCACCCTTTTTCTGTCCAATGACAGCCCATTGATGCATTATTTACCTTTTCCCTAGAATTGCTGCAGGCAGTCTTCTTCTGAATTGCATATTAAATGTGATCAAGGAGTAGGAACTGATTTAAGAACTCATTGCCCACTGAAATGTGTTGCAAAGGTCAGAGGTGGTGTCTGACATGTAGGAGCCATGTGACCTTGGAAATGTTACTTCATTCTCTGGGCTTCATGTTGTCATCTGTACCATCATTGCTACCAGGAAAGTGAGTCCAATATTTCCCGGCACTAACTGCTATTTTCTTACTGTAACACAAACTCCATTTCAATGTATCTTATGTTATTAAATGAGATAAAGAGATTTGTGCCTTCTTGAACTAGTACATTAAATATAACTATCAATGTGTAAAATATCAAGGATATGCAGCTACAATTTTTATAACACCATGGAAGGTACAGAGACAACAAATGTGTCATTCCATGCTAGAAGGAAATTGGGAGCAGATGGATTCTTTATCATTGACACCAGTTCGGAAGGGAAATGAGGTGTGAGGAGAAAACCCCAGCAGGACCTGGCTTCTGTCAGGTTTCTATCACAGGGGCTCTGGAGGGATTTGGGAAATAATCTCTTGAGCCATGTCTTCTACCAACATCTCCCAAAACACACTTGACCAAAAGTCTCCCCTCAGTCATTCAATCACACTGCTCCCAAGAGAGCTGCTCTCAGATCCTGAGAGCCTGTTGGGTTTGGGGCACCAAGTGAGTGTGCACACAGAGTGGTGAAGGGGAAGGCATGGTCTAGCCCTGGGAGAGTTTGGAGTCTGGCTACTGATACAAAGTGTTCCAAGCAGAAGGGACAGCTGAGCAAAGGCTGAGGACAGTGTTCTAGAGCAGAGGGAGCCAGGGAGAAAGTGAAGGAGAGCTGACCAGAAAACAGAGCCCACATCTCATAGGGCCTGTTTGGCTATTTGAGGAGGTAGGGTTTTGAGTAGAGAGGAAGTATGATCTGCCCAGTTTTTAATAGGACCACATTGACTGCTCTGTAGAGTCCACCCCAAGGCTACCGTAATCATTAAGATGCGAAATGATGGCATGTGGACAAGAGTGGAAATACAGGGGGTATCAGAAGTAGGCAGGTTCTGGGCATTTTTTTTTGTCTTTTTTTTTAAATTGAAGTATAGTTAATTTACAATGTTGTGTTCGTTTGAAATGTTTTGTTAGTTTGAAGTGTATAGCAAACTAATGATATATATATATATATTGCAAAATATATATTGCCAAGTGATGCAATATATATATTGAACGCTGGTCAGGGAACTAAGATCCCAGTTACCTAGGGGCAACTAAGCCAGTGCCCCACAACTACTGAGGCCATACCTCAACTAGAGAGATCATGTACTACAAACCCACATGCTCTGGAACCCTAACAGCACAACTAGAGAGAGAAAACCCACCTTCCACAACTAGAGAGAAGCCTGAGTAATGCAAAGAAGAGCCCACGCAGCAATGGAAGATCCTGCATGCCACGATCCCACATGCCTCAACTAAGATGCAATGCAGCCAAAAAACTAAAAATGAATAAATAAACAGATTATTTAAACACATATATATATTTTAATAATCAACACATTTCCTTAAAAATGATAGACATTTGTATGCCATTTAAAGGAAGCAAGTTTTCAAGTGGTTCTCTATAATGTCAATGAGTTTTGGGATGGATGTGTTATAGACCAATATATGTGTTGCCCAACATTTATTCTGAAACTTCTCAGGGTCCAAGGTGATTTAGCCTTGGTCTGGCTCTCCTCCCATTGTTCATGACCACAAGTCTGTCAGTTGTATTGGGCCAGCCCACACCAGGTCTCCTCCTTCTCCGTCGGGGGCTACATTGGAGGCCATGGGTATGTGGGTATCATCACACACCAATAGCCCAGAATCAGACCTCCAGGGCACCTGCAGGGAAGATGATGCAGGTGGGCAGGCAGTGCTGATGGCGTGTGGGCTGTCCACCCTGCTGATGTCAAAGGTCTGTATCTCCCGCACCAGCCATAGGCAAGCAGGTGGACCCACTTCCAGCAGGAGGACCCTCCTACATGGAGGGGATGGTCATTTGCAGGATGGGGACCCAGGGCTGGGACACAGCCACCTCCTCCATTGCCAGATTCCTGCCCACTGCATAGGGTTCTGGGGCCTTCACCTATGCTCTCCTCAGCTGGAACCAAGGCTGTGCCAAGGCTTAGCCAAAAAGTGCAAGTTCCATAGGTGAAGATGTTTATGTATAGATCTTCATCCAATTACCATAGTGTTAAATACGGGTAAACATACCCTAAGTTGAAAATACTGTAAGTAGAAAATTCATTTAATACACCTAAACTACATGCCACTGTCTAGCATCATGAGAGAGAATTGTACCTTATATAATTAGATTGGAAAAATTACAAAATTCAAAATTTGAAATACAGTTTCTAGAGAAGGCATATCACTTTCACACCATCATAAAGCTGAAAAAGCTTAAATTGAGGGGGAGCCACGGAGCACCCAGAAGAGAGAGCAACAGCAGGTCTGCGGAGGGCAGAGAGGAGAGATCCCGCACGGAGGAGTCAGGCAGCACTCCCCAGCCAGAGAAGCTAATCTGCTCATCTGCAGAGGAGGTGGGAGCTGGGCCCTGAGGCTTGGGCTTCGGAGAACAGTCCCCAGGGAGAGAGTGGGGCTGGCTGCATGACAAAAACCTGGCGGGCTGGTGAGCCAGCAAGACAGGGAGTTTGGGGGAAAACCCGGGACATACGGAGAAGCAGGGGACTTTTATTTCAGAGCGTTTGGGAGGAAAATCCCTCTCTGCGAACCTGCAGGTGGCGGCGGGTGAAGCGGCGTGACTCCCAGCTGATGGCTCCAAAAGCCGGCAGTCTGGTGTCCCCGCCAGTGCCGCGCATCACTGGGTCTCGCCGAATGCCCACCCACCTGCCCACCTGCCCGGGTCCCCTGCCCCCGACACCACGCCACTGGCCCGAGGCTCATCCACCCACAGCCACCAAGGGTCCTGTGTGTAAGGCAAGTTATTGGCCATACATTCCCGGCAGCAGGGGAAGCCCACCAACATCTCAGACTCACACTGAACTCTGCTGCTGCAAGCAATTCTGGAGATTTTGCCCACAATAGGCTTGAAAGAATCTGTATCTGTGGATCACCTGATTAGATGAGTGTTTCTACAATAGAGGCTGCAGACAGAGGGGGCAACTGGGAACTGTGGGGACAAATACACACAAGACTAATACTAGATCACAGTCTGAGCTCTCCACAGTCTTCTCCACAGCAGGGGCAGGGCCTTACCTAGAAGTATTAGAGGACTTTTTGGTATGTTTATCTTGTTTCTGGTTTTAGGTATGTGTCAGTTAAACTTTTAATGTATATATGTGTATGTCAATTTGCTTGTAGTTGGTATGAGTACTTTCCTCTTTCTTTTCTTTGCTCTCCCCTTTTCTCTTCTCATTGGTTTCTTTTCCTCTTCTTTTTCTGCAAGTGCAAGCGTGATTTTGACTGATTAGAGTTGCATTTACCACCAATCTTGAGGATCTGTCTGCCCTTTCCCTTTCTTCCCTTTTTTTTCTTCCTTTTTTCTCTTTGCTCTCCTCTTCCTCCTTTTTTCTCCATGGTGTGCAGCTTCCAGGGTCTTGGTACCCTGGCTGGGGGCCAAAACTGGACCTCTGGGACAGCAAAGCAGAGTCTAGGACATTAGAGCACCAGAGAACTCCTGACCCCATGCAATATTAATCAGCAAGTGCTCCACCAGAGTTCTCATTCTCAACACCAAGCTCCAAACCCAAAGGCCAGCAAGCTCCAGTGCTTGACACCTCAAGCCAAACAGAACAGAGACAAGAGCAATTACTCCTAGGCAGCATAGGTACAGGAGACAGCAAATACAATAAATTGACAAAATGACAAAATAGAGAAACACCTTGAAGGCAAAGGAGCAAGATAAAAATTCACAAGACCAAATAAGTGAAGAAGAAATTGGAAAATTGCCTGAAAAAGAATTCAGAGAAATGATAGTAAAAATGATCCAAAATCTCAAAAACAAAATAGAGAAAATACAAGGAACAGTTAATAAAGACCTAGAAGAACTAAAGAGCAAACAAACAGTAATGAACAACACAATAATTGAAATTAAAAATACTCTAGATGGTATAAACAGCAGAACAACTGAGGCAGAAGAATGAGTAAGTGACTTTGAAGATAGAATGGGGGAAGTCACTGCCACAGAGCAGGAAAAAGAAAAAAGAATAAAAAGAATGGAAGACATCCTCTGAGACCTTGGGGATAACATTAAGCATACCAACATTTGAATCATAGGCATCCCAGAAGAAGAAGAAAAAAAGAAAGGGTCTGAGAAAGTATTTGAGGGGATTATGATGGAAAACTTCCCCCACATGGGAAAGAAAATAGTAAACCAAGTCCAAGAAGTGCAGAGAGTCCCATACAGAATAAACCCAAGGAGAAATACACCAAGGCACATATTAATCAAACTAACAAAAATTAAACAAAAAGAAAAATTATTAAAAACAGCAAGAGAAAAGCAACAAATAACATATAAGGGAAAACTCATAAGGCTAACAGCCAATCTTCTTGCAGAAACTCTGCAGGCCAGAAGGAAATGGCAGGATATACTGAAAGTCCTGAAAGAGAAAAACCTACAGCCAAGAATACCCTACCCAGCAAGAATTCTCATTCACATTTGAAGGAGAAATCAAAAGTTTTACAGACAAGCAAAAGTTAACAGAATTTAGCACCACCAAACCAGCCTTACAACAATTGCTAAAGGAAACTTTCTAGGGAGTAAACACAAGACAAGGAAAAGACCTACAAAAACAGAGCTAAAACATTTAAGAAAATGGTAATAGGAACATAAATGTCAATAATTACATTAAATGTAAATGGATTAAATGCTCCAACCAAAAGACACTGATTGGCTGAATGGATACAAAAATAAGACCCTATGCTGTCTACAAGAAACCCAGTTCAGACCTAGGGACACATTCAGACTGAAGGTAAAGGGATGGAAAAAGATATCCCATGCAAATGGAAGTCAAAAGAAAGCTGGAGTAGCAATGCTTATATCAGACAAATTAGACTTTAAAGTAAGACTATTACAAGAGACAAGGAAGGACACTCCATAATGATCAAGAGATCAATCCAGGAAGAAGATATAACAATTGTAAATATCTATGCACCCAACATAGGAGCACCTCAATACATAAGGCATATGCTAACAGCTGTAAAAGGGGAAATCGATAGTAACACAATAATAGTAGGACACTTGAACACGTCACTTTCACCAACGGATATATCATCCAAACAGAAAATAAATAAACACAAGCTCTAAAAGAGAAATTAGATGATTTTGACTTAATTGATATTTACAGGACATTCCATCCCCAAACTACAGAATACACTTTCTTCTCAAGTGCACACTGAACATTCTTCAGGATAAATCACATCTTGGGGCATAAATCAAGCCTCAGTAAATTCAAGAAAATTGAAATCATGTCAATCATCTTCTCTGACCACAATGCCATGAGACTAGATATCAATTACCTGAAAAAAAGCTGTAAAAAAACCAAACACATGGAGGCTAAACAGTAAGCTATTAAACAACCCAGAAGTCACTGCAGAAATCAAAGAGGAAATCAAAAAATACCTAGAAAAAAATGACAATGAAAATACGATGACTCAGAACCTATGGCATGCAGGAAAACCAGTTCTAAGAGGGAAGTTTATAACAATACAATTCTATCTCAAGAAACAAGAAAAATATTGAATAAACAACCTAACATTACACCTAAAACAATTAGAGAAAGAACAACAGCAAAAAAAAAAAAAAAAAAAAACCCAAAATGAGCAGAAGGAAAGAAATCATAAAGATCACATCAGAAATAAATAAAAAAAGAAATGAGAGAAACAATAGCAAAGATAAATAAAACTAAAATCTGATTCTTTGAGAAAATAAATAAAATTGATAAACCATTAGCTAGACTCATCAGGAAAAAAAGGGAGAAGACACACAGCAACAGAATTAGAAATGAGAAAGAAGTGACAACTGACACCACAGAGATACAAAAGATCAGGAGAGACTGCTACAAGTAACTATATGTCCATAAATTGGATAACCTGGAAGAAATGGATAAATTCTTAGAAAAGTACAGTCTTCCAATACTGAACCAGGAAGAAATAGAAAATATGAACAGACCAATCATAAGCACTGACATTGAGATGGTGATTAAAAATCTCCCAACAAACAAAAGACCAGGGCCAGATGGCTCCACAGGCAAATTCTATCACACATTTAGAGAACTAACACCTATCTTTCTCAAACTCTTCCAAAATATAGCAAAAGGAGGAACACTCCCAAACTTATTCCATGAGGCCACCATCACCCTGATACAAAACCAGACAAAGATGTCACAAAAAAAGGACATTACAGGCCAATAGCACTGATGAATATAGATGCAAAAATCTTCAACAAAATACTAGCAAATAGAATCCAACAGCACATTAGAAAGATCATACACCATGATCAAGTGTGATTTATCCCTGAAATGCAAGAATTCTTCAATATACACAAATCAATGAATGTGATATATTAACAAACTGAAAGATAAAACCCATATGATCATTTCAATAGGTGCAGAAAAAGCTTTTCACAAAGTCTAACATCCATTTATGATAAAAACTCTCCAGAAAATGGGCAGAGAAGGAAGTTACCTCAACATGATAAAAGCCATATATGACAAACCAACACCCAACATCATTCTAAATGGTGAAAAACTGAATGCATTCCCTCTAGGGACAGGGACAAGGCAAGTGTGCCCACTCTCACCACTATTATTCAACATAGCTTTGGAAGTTTTAGCCACAGAAATCATGGAAGAAAATGATATAAAAGGAATCCAAATTGGAAAAGAAGAAGTAAAACTTCCCTCTTTGCAGATGACATGATATCATACACAGAAAAACCCTAAAAAAGCTACTAGAAAACTGCTAGCATTAATCAATGAATTTAGTAAAGTAGCAGGATACAAAATTAATGCACAGAAATCTCTTGCATTACTATACATTAACAACAAAAGAGCAGAAAGAGAAATTAAGGAAACACTCCCATTCACCATTGCAACAAAAAGAATAAAATACCTAGGAATAAACCTGCTTAAGGAGACAAAAGACCTGTATGCAGAAAACTATAAGACACTGATGAAAGAAATCAAAGATGATACAAACAGATGGAGGGCCATACCATGTTTTTGGATTGGAAGAATCAACATTGTGAAAATGACTATCTTAACCAAAGCAATTTACTGATTCAGTGCAATCCCTATCAAATTACCAATGGCATTTTTCACAGAACCAGAACATGAAATTTTACGATTTTCGTGGAAATGCAAAAGACCCTGATATCCAAAGGAATCTTGAGAAGGAAAGATGGAGCTGGAGGAATCAGGCTCCCTGACTTCAAACTATACTACAAAGCTACAGTGATCAAGACAGTATGGTACTGGAACAAAAACAGAAATATACATCAATGGAACAGAAGAGAGAGCTCAGAAATAAATCCACACACATATAGGCACCTTATGTTTGATAAAGGAGGCAAGAATACACAATAGAAAAATGACAGCCTCTTTAATAAGTGGTGCTGGGAAAATTGGAAAGCAACATGTAAAAGAATGAAATTAGAGCACTTCCTAACACCATACACAACAATAAACTCAAAATGGGTTAAAGACCTACATGTAAGGCCAGACACTATAGAACTCCTAGAGGAAAACATAGGCAGAACACTCTGTGACATAAATAACAGCAGGATCCTTTTTGACCCACCTCCTAGAATAATGAAAATAAAATAAAATAAATAAACAAATGGGTCCTAATGAAACTTAAAACTTTTGCCCAATGAAAGAAACCATAAACAAGATTAGAAGATAACCCTCAGAATGGGAGAAAATTCTTGCCAATGAAGTAATGGACAAAGGATTAATCTCCAAAATATACAAGCAGCTCATGCAGCTTCATACCAAAAAAGCAAAGAACCCAATCCACAAATGGGCAGAAGACCTAAATACACATTTCTCCAAAGAAGACATGTAGATGGCTAGCAAACACATGAAAAGATGCTCAACAACACGAATCATTAGAGAAATGCAAGTCAAAGCCACAATGAGGTATCACCTCACACTGGTCAGAATAGCCATCATCAAAAATCTAGAAAAAATAAATGCTGGAGAGGGTATGGAGAGAAGGGAACCCTCCTGCACTGTTGGTGGGAATGTGAATTGGTACAGCCACTACGGAAGACAGTATGGAGGTTCCTTAAAAAACTAAAAACAGAACTACCATATGATCCAGTAATCCCACTCCTGGGCATATACCCAGAGAAAACTGTAATCCAAAAAGAAACATGTATCATAATGTTCATTGCAGCACTATTTACAATAGCCAGGACATGGAAGCCACCTAAATGCCCATCAACAGATGAATGGATAAAGAAGATGTGGCACATATATACAATGGAATATTACTCAGCCATAAAAAGGAATGAAATGGAGCTATATGTAGTGAGGTGGATAGACCTATAGTCTGTCATACAGAGTAGTAAGCCAGAAAGAGAAAAACAAATACTGTATTCTAACTCATATATACAGAATCTAAAAAAGAAAAAAAATGCTACTGATGAACCCAGTGACAGGGCAAGAATAAGGATGCAGATGCAGAGAACGGACTGGAGGACATGGGGTTGGGTGGGCGGGGGGCAAATGGGAAGCTGGGATGAAGTGAGAGAGTAGCATAGACATATATACACTATCAAATGCAAAATAAATAGCTAGTGGGAAGTTGCTATATAACAAAGGGAGATCAATTCGATGATGGGTTATGCCTTAGAGGGCCAGGACAGGGAGAGAGGGAGGGAGTCATGGGAGGGAGGGGATATGGGGATATATGTACAAATACAGCTGATTCACTTTGGTGTACCTCTAAAGCTGGTACAAGAGTGTAAAGCAATTATATTCCAATAAAGAGCTTAAAAGAAAAAAGACAAGAAATAACGTGTTGGCAAGAATGTGGAGAAAACTGAACCGATGTGCACTGTTGGTGGTAATGTAAATTGAGGCAGCCACTATTAAAAACAGTATAGAAGGTCCTCAAACAATTAGAAGCACAACTACCCTATGATCCAACAATTCCTCTTCTGGGTATTTGTCCAAAGAAAATGAAAATCTTAGCTCAAAAATATATCTACAACCCCTGTTCATTGCAACATTATTCATTATGGTCAAGATGTGCGGACAACCTAAGAGTTCATCAATGGATGAATAGATAAAGGAAATGTACTATGATACACACACACACACACACACACACACACACACACACGCCATGGAATGTTATTCAGCCATAAAAAAAAAAATGTTGTGACAATATGGATAGACCTTGAGAGCATTATGGTAAGTGAAATGAATTAGGCAGAGAATGACAAATACTTTATAATCTCATACACATATGGATTCTAAAAAAGAGCAAAACAAACTTATAAATACATTGTACAGACTGATAGTTGCAGGAGACTGGAGTTGAAATCGTGAAATGAGTGAAGAGGGTCAAAAAGTACAACCTTTCAATTATAAAATAAATATGCTTTGGGGATGTAATATCCAACACGGTTAATGATGACTATAGTTAATAATATTGTATTGTATTGTGTATTTGAAACTTGTTAAGAGAGTAGATCTTAATTCTCATTAGGAGAAAAAAATTTGTAATTATGTATGGTGACCTATGATAAATAATTGTGGTGACTGATTTGCAATTATCAGAAATATCAGATCATTATATTGTGCACCTGAAACTAATATAATGGGCTATGTCAATTATACATCAATAAAAAAAGTGTACCAAAATACTTACCAAATACAACAGAAAAACCCTAAATTTTAGGTATCTCATATTCACACCTAAAAAAACTCAAAAATAAAAAGATAATGGAGTCCAGACTTCTACTTGGAAAAGAAGGAGAAAATAAAATGGGGAAAGGGATGCACTGGAATTCATACCACTCCTGCTGTTCTGATCATCAGTACTCTGCAGCAGATACAGAAATGACATCAAACTAGGAATATTCTACTGTTCTCCATGACACTTGACATCTGGAATTCACTTGATACATTAATGTCCACCTAATTGTCCAGAAATAAATACAAATGATCCCCAATTTATGATGGTTTCGCTTAAGATTTTTCAACTTTAAAATGGTGTGAAATTGATATGCCTTCAGTAGAAACTGTATTTCAAATTTTGAAATTTGATCTTTTCTTGGGCTAGTGATATAAGGTACAATAGTCTTTCATGATGCTGGGTAGCAGCATCTGTGTTAGGTGTATTAGGTGCATCTTCAACTTACAATATTTTCAGCTTAGGATGGGTTTGTCTGTACATAATCCCATGGTAAGCAGAGGAAGACCTGTACATAAACGTCTCTGTGTGTGGGATTTGCAGCCTTTGGCCTAGCGGCAGCCTTGGTTCCAGCTGAGAACAGCAGAGGTGAAGGCCCCAGGACTCCACACACTGGGCAAAGCCCTGGCCCCATGGAGGAGGTGCCCATGTCCCAGCGCTGTGTCGTTGGCCCCAAAAGACCATCCCCTATAGGCAGAAGGGTGCCTCCTGCTGCAGAACTGCCCTCTCATGTGGAGCTGGTGCTAGAGATACCGTTCTCTGACTTTGGCAAGGCAGGCAGTCCCAACACCATCAGCGCTGCCTGCTCACTTCTGCCATCTTCTCAGCAGGTGCCCTGGAGCTCTGGTCCTGGCCTAGGGGTATGTGATTGAGCCAATGCACTCAGGCCTACAATGGAGCCCCTGAGGGAGGAGAAGGATACCTGGTGTGGGGCTGGTCCAGTACAGCTGAGACACTTGCGGCTAAAAACAATGGTAGGAGGGAGAGACTGAAGCTGAGTCACCTTGGACCCTGAGGAGGCTGCAGAATGAATGTTGGGCAACACTCAGGTTGGTATATAATACATCCACCCAAAGACTCATTGACATTATAGTGAACCACTTGAAAACTTGCCTGCTTTAAGTGGCATACAATTGTCTATTATTTTTAAAGAAGTGTGTTGATTACTAAGGTCTACATGCATCTTAACAGGAAGAGCTAACAAAGAGCTCTCGGTGCCCAGCATGTTAATTACAGTTACTCATTTTATCCTTCCTGAAACCATACGAGCTAATAATATCAGTTCTACTGTAAGCTAGAAAGTCCCGTTGGCTTGAACTTCAAAATGAACCTAGACTACTGTATAGCACAGGGGACTCTACTCAACATCTTGTAATAACCTCTAAAGGAAAATAATCTAAAAAAGAATGCAAATATATATATACATATAATGTATATATATTTATATCTGAATCACTTTGCTGTACACTTGAAACTGAAACAACATCCTTCAATTTTTATAAAAAGACAAAAAAAAAAAAAAACCCTACCCAGAACCTGCCCATTTTTGCTGCTTCCTATATTTCCACCCTGGTCCACGTGCCACGTCTCTTACCTGGATTACCACAAGAGCTTTGTGATGGTCCCTGCAGGGCAGCCAGGGTGGTTCTGTTTTTAAAAGGGGCAGATCATACCTCCTCTCTTCAAAACCCTACCTACCTCCTCACAGAGGCTATCAGGCTCGATGAGATGTGGGCCCATTTTCTGGCCAGCTCTCCCTCACTCTCCTCCTGGCTCTCCCTGCTCTAGAACACTGTCCTCAGCCTTTGCTCAGCTGTCCCCTCTGCCTGGAACAATCTGAATCACTAGCCAGACTCCAGACTCTCCCAGGGCTGGACCATGCCCTGTCCCTCACTACTCTGTGTGCACACCCACTTGGTGCCCAGAACCCCACAGACTCTCAAGATATGAGGGCAGCTCTCTTGGGAGCAGTGTGATTGAATGACTGAGGGGAAACTTTTGGTCCAGTGTGTTCTGGGAGATGTTGGTAGAAGACATGGCTCAAGAGAATATTTCTCAAATTCCTCCAGAGCCCCTGGGATAGAAACTTGACTGAAACTAGTTCCTTCTGGGGTTTTCTCCTCACACCTCATTTCCCTTCCAAACTGGAGTCAATGATAAAGCATCAGTCTGCTCCCAATTTCCTTCTACAATGGAATGACACATTTGTAATCTCTGTAGCTTCTATAGTGTCATTCTTACAGGAAGAGTGTAAAAAATTCTAGCTCTTTATCTGTGATATTTTACACATTGATAGTGATATTTAAGGCACAATTTCAAGAAGGCACAAATCTCTTTACATTGTTTAATAACTGAAGAAACGTTGAAATGGAGTTTGTGTAAGAGCAAGTAATTAGTAGTTAGTGCCAGGAAATATTGGACTTTGTTTACTCGTAGCTCTCTTGGTATGGAAATTAAAGTGAAGCCCAGAGAATGAAGTAAACTTGTCCAAGTTTGCACAGCTTTTACATGTCAGACTCCACCTCTGACCTTTGCACCACCTTTCAGTGGGCAATGGGTTCTACATGGGTTCTCACTCCCTGCTCACTTTTACTATGCAATTCAGAAGAAAGACTGCCTCTAGCAATTCTGGGAAAAAGGTAAATAAGTATCTATGAACCTTCATTGGACAGAAATAAGGGTGCTCAATGGTGGAAAGATACACTGTGAAACTGATCAGTTGCCATCTGTTACCTTTACCTCTTCCATTCAAATGTTTCAGATTTCTCATCTCACAACCTCACCCCAACCAGGCAGAGGGGCCCAATTTGCACAGAGGAGGAAAATGAGCCACAGAGCACCTGAGCCAGCAGAAGAGGGAGTGGAACAAGAGAGAAAGCCCCAGAACGGTGGGCATGTCTACACTCTCCATCTCCCCAGCACCTTCTTCAGGGCCCTCATTACCTCCCTGTTCCTCAGGCTGTAAATGAGTGGGTTGAGCATTGGAGTGAGGATGGTGTAGAAGATGGAAGTGGCTCTGTCTCCTGCTGGTGTTCTAGCAGATGCTCTCTGCATGGAGCTAAATATGGTCCCCCCATAGTAAAGGCCCACCACAACCAGGTGGGAGGAGCAAGTGGTCAGAGCCTTCTGTTTCCCCTCCGTGGAGGGCATCCTAATCACAGCCATGAGGATCCGGGCATAGGAAGCCACAATGACCCCCAGGGGCAGCAGCAGCATGACCACACAGCAAGCATAGGTGAGGTCCTCAAAGAGTGAGGTGTTGACACAAGAGAGCCTCAATAGGGCTGGGACCTCACAGAAAAAGTGGTCCACCTGGAGAGAGCCACAGTAGGGGAAGGTGAAGACCATGCCCACGTCAATCACGCTGTCGGTCATTCCACCCATCCAGGATGCTAAGGCCATCAGACAGCAGGCCTTCCAGTTCATGAGCACAGGATACCGCAGGGGGTGGCACACCGCCACATACCTGTCATAGGACATGACTGCCAAGAGGAAGCACTCCCCTCCTCCTACCATAACCACGAAGAAGACCTGAGCCGCACAGCCAGGCCGAGAGATGAATTTACTCCCTGAGAGGTAGTTGGCTGCCATCTTGGGCACCACCGTGCCCATCATGGTCAGGTCCATGATGGAGAGCTGGCTGAGAAAAAAGTACATCGGGGTGTGCAGGAGGCTGTCAGCTTGTATGAGCAGGAGGAAGAGGATGTTTCCAGCCAGGGCGGCAGCAGAGGCCAGAAGGACAAGGGAAAAAAGGAAGAAGTCATATGGTGAGTAGCTGAACAGACCCAAAAGGATGAAGTCTGATAGGGAAGTATGGTTCCAGAGGTCCATGGCCTTGACCCTGAGCAAAAAATAAAGGAGCAAACATAAGAACAAAATGACTTACCTGGCATCTCCATCATACAAGGAAAATAATTCTCTTGTTTCTTCTAAAGGACAGTGCCCAGCCCACTGTCATAACCCTATCCTTTCCTCCTGCAGTGAAAATCCATTTCCTCTCAGCTGTCCTCAGGAATTGACCTTTTTTCTCCTGATAGACGAGGGAGCAGGCCCCCAGAGGAGGAGGGTCAGAAAATGCAAGCAATTGAGAGAAGCTGGGTTTTTTTGTTTGTTTTGTTTTTTTGTTTTTTCCCCACATCTTTATTGGAGCAAAATTGCTTTACACTGTTGTGCTGGTTTCTGCTGTACAACAAAGTGATACAACTGTATTTATACATATACCCCCATATCCCCTCCCTCTTGAACCTCCCTTCCACCCTCCCTATCCCACCCCTCTTTATGATTGGTGTTATGCAATTGCTTCCCACTAGCCATCTATTTTACATTTGGTTTTCAGTAACAGGTGCATAGCTGTAGATGTAGGAAAAGGGAATACAGATTTAAGAAGATGTAGAGAAAGAAAATTTGTCACCCCTAACTGTCTCTTTGGCATGTGGAATTTTTCAAGCTGCAAACAATCAAGGCCCAAAAGACCAAAGAAGAAACATTGACTTTCTCCTAAATGCTTAAAAGAATTTCAATAGAGGACCTGTCCCAGAGTAGAGCTATCACCAGAGGTATCTGCAAAGAACATGCGCCAAGTGTGTCTGTGTGGGGGAAACGCTAGGCAGGACCTAGAGATCAGAGTCCACTCTGTTTCCCATTGTCACTGCATGGCCCAGCAAACATCTATATACCAAACATTGGCTTTTTTAAACCTCCATTTGAATTGCCTTGCTCCCCTTTGGAGTCCCAAACCACTTCCTCCAAATCCTCTTTTGTTTTGAAAGTTAAAGATGGTATTTAAGAGAGGCTTTTAGCCCTTTTGGTGAGTTACTTAGTTTCCCTGAGTCTCTCTTAGGTATGCATGTTATTAAATCTTTGTTTGATTTTCTCCCATGAATCTGTCTCAGGTCAGTCTATTTCTTAGAGCAGCCAGAAGAACCTAGACAGGTAGAGGAAAGTTTCTTCCTCTCTGACAGGGGGAAGTGAGTATTGGGTGTGGAGGGAGGGAAAGAAGGAGGTGGGAAAAAGGGTGACAAGTGCAAGGACAAATACACATTGACAATAAAGGAAAAGACTCCTACCCCCAATTTCCTTACCAATTACTTTTAAAAAGTGTAATTATAAGCTCCTAATCTCTCTGAAATGTATGTAAACCTTTTAAAAGTAAAATAAGCTCTAGCCAGATTTCTGACTCAGGATTGTCTTCTCAAGGACCTAGAATCCATCTCTTTGAAATGTAATCATCAATGAAGACAGAGCCCTTACCTCCCAGGCTCTGTAGGAAAGCAGGACTCTAACTTCAGCAGGCACCTTGCTCCAAGTTGCAGAATTATCTCTTTTCCTAACATGTGAGAACTTGGTACTTCCTTTGGATAAAGCCAGCTAACTAACACAGATAGTCAAATCAATTATCAGGTGAATCTAGAATGAACTCTGTGTGACAAACGGTGCTGTCAAGTCCTCTTTGTTGAGGATTAGTTATTGTTTATCTTGAGAGCATGTATATAATGGGTTGTCAGGGTCTGGCTACACCAAAGGGTAATGTTCTTCCTGTCTTTGCAATGTCTTAGCAGATTACCTGTGATATACATCACATTCTGTTTTAGTGTTTCTTCAAAAATAAAACTGTTTTCTTTCTCTTCTACCTTTGTGGGGATGTTTTCAGAGTAGGGAGGATATTTGGTTTTTAATTATATTTTCCCAACACAACTTACGCTGCAACAGAGCTAAGTGTTGTGTCAAATGCATCACAAGGACCTCAGAACCTCAGAAATGCCCCTCTGGACATACAACAACCCTCCAGCCCACTCTACTACTTGGACTGCAGGATATGTGAGGGCAGGGACTTCAACCCATCTGTTTCCCAGTTGTACTTCGTTCACCTTGCCCAGTTCCTAACCTCAGTTGACACTAAGCTGGCTAGAACCAGACACTGTTTTAAGAATCAGTGACACTCACTGAATTTACCAAGGAAAGAATAGCCAGTGCTCGTTCCACAAATGGTGGGCATTCTTGGGTGTTTTTTGGAGTGTGTTGCTTCTGCTTGGGAGGTGTCACAATTTCAATTCAAGAACTTCCCCTAATAGAAACTGGAAAGACTGTCAAAGAGAGATAAAGACTATTGAAACAGTTTGCAATAGGAGGATAATTGTGAACAGACACAAAAAAGAAGCAAGAGTGAGATTCCTGGGGTCCTGTGATCATGACTGGGGACCATGTTTATGTCTCTAAGACACCTGAGAAGATGTTTTTGAAAATGTGTATATACCTTGGTTCCACCTTGTGGGGGAGTGGGCCCACTCGGTCTGGATGGAGCTTCATCACAGCTGATTTTTTAAAACTCCCCACATCATTCTAATGAGATATAGGTTCACACACTGGTATATGTGTGTGATGATTCTGATAAGATACAGGCTCGCACACATGGCAGTGTGCAAGCACAATGCCATTTTCATCTCAGCTTTGGTGAGGAAGATATCTAGAGTTAGAAGGTCATGGCAGCAAACAGGGAAATCCTAGGACATAGCGAGTTACAGGGAAATGCCAGCAAAGGGGACAGAGAACAGCTTAGGGAGGTAGGTTCCAAGATGAGGCAGGAACGAGGCATAGCCACGGATGCCAGGCTGATGAGGGCGCACATGTGGCAATGACCTAATAGGTCTGCCTGCCTACTTTGGAACTGAGTACAGAGACAGGAGAACAAATAAGCAATGATAACCATTTTGCCCAAGATTACCATATTCCTGGCCTCTGATCCTGAAAACCTTTGGCAGCAAGGAGGTATCTCTGTGTCCATCCTGATCCTCCCTAGGCTGAAACTTGAAGTCAAATTCACTTCTTCCCCTTCCTGGTCACCTTTAGTCCCTCATCTATCAAGTCTTCCTTCACCTCCTTCAGCACCCAACACACCCATTCACCTCCCCACAGTTCACCTTCCACTCCACAGCGTGGAGCTCAGTAGCGATGGCTCAGACTTAAGAAATATGCAAAGAACCAGTCCTCAGAGCAACGCCTGAGTAAGTGTTGGTCTGAGAAAGACTCTTACAGACAGACTCTCCTCCAACTCCATGGCTCTAAATAAAAATTTGTAGAATTAAGCATCTGAGACATTCTCTTGCTTCTTCCAAAACTGATGAGCTCACGTCCCAGGTTTATACCTCTAGTTGCCCAGCAGATACCTTGGGAGATCCAACTCCACTCATAATGACCCCAGGGAATAGACAGAAGCTCCACCCCAAGGAAGAAGCTACAATTAATGAAATGGTTTTAGGACAAAATCCATTTCATTCCCATAGCCCTGGCTCTGAAAAATACCCCAGACTCCCTTCTAAACAAAGAAAGGAGGCACCCATGACTCATCCCTTGATACATCTACCTGCACTTCCCTCAGGGGTCTTCACCCTCACCTAACCTATGAAGGCTGGGAGAGAATTGATCAGTTCTGAGTGTCACAGTGAATGTCTAGCTACACTCTGGGAATTTAATTGTGAATGACAAGAAGTAGAGACTGGTCAGTTCTGCAAACCTTGTACTCAATTGCTGTCCAATAATTTTTCCACTCAATTATTGGTTTCTCATTGTTCAGTCAACATATGTTTGTTGAGCACTGTGGATAGAAATGAAGACCAGCCAAATGAGAAAAGCAAAAGGTATTTATTCAGATCTTGGTACAGCGAAGGAATCAGCCATTCTCACTTGAATTTTGGCAGGGACTCAATGGTAGTCACTCTAACCTTCTGAGTCCTTAGCTGACACCTGTAATAAAATATTGATTAATAAGAGAAAAACAAACAGAAATATATTAACATATATATCTCATGTATACATTGGAGATACCAAGGAAAGTGAATAACTCTGAGATGACTTAGAATTCAGGCTTAAATACAATCTTAATATATTGGTGAGTGAGGTTATAGGCCTCTTTAGGGAGACTAGGTAGTTTTTAGGAAAGATGAATTGGCTTTAGAAGAATAAACAAGAGCTATGATAGTTTCTGACAAAGTTTGTCTGGGTGTGGTGTCACTTTCAGTCTCTTCTATGATAGGAGTCCATTTTGCTTCTGGGATGAAACTCCTGAGGAGTGGATTAATGACAACCACATTCCTTTGGAAAATGTTTATAGACACATAAGGGGAGTTCAGAGAAAGTCTCTCCTGTATTCATTGTGTTTCAAGTGTGTTTAGCTCAGAATAATCAATATAGCAAAGTGGAACATCTTGAGGTATCATATTCTCCTCCCCTCCAAGACATATAATAGATAGGTAAGTAAGAAAACAGGGAAGAGGCCTGTCGCGCATCTGCAGTTGTGGTCCGCTAGCTGGCTGGCACCCAGCGGGGAAGATGAGGATTCATGATGACATTTAGTGGGTGCTCCACAAATATTTGTTGAATGAATATTTGAATATTTGCCTAGGAAAACCTCATGGAAGAACCCAAAACATTTTCCAGTTGGAGAGCAGGATGAGAGCACCAGAATTACAACAAACTACTGAATAATCATCGACAGAAAGACACTGGAACTCACCAAAAAAGACACCCCACATCCAGAGACAAAGGAGAAGCTGCAATGAGATGGTAGGAGGGACACAATCGCATTAAAATCAAATCCCATAAATGCTGGGTGGGTGACTCACAAACTGGAGAACAGTTATACTGCAGAAGTCCACCCACTAAAGTGAGGGTTCTGAGCCCCACATCAGGCTTCCCAACCTGGGAGTCCAACAATGGGAGGAGAAATCCCCAGAGAATCAGACCCTGAAAGCCAGCGGGATTTGATTGCAGGACCTCCACAGGACTGGGGGAAACAGAGACTCCACTCTTGGAGGGCACACAAAATAGTGTGCTCACCAGGACCCAGGGGGAAGGAGCAGTGATCCCATAGGAGACTGAACCAGACCTACCTGCTGGTGTTGGAGGGTTGCCTGCAGAGGTGGGGGGGGGGGGCAGCTGTGGCTCACCGAGGAGGCAGGGGCACTGGCAGCAGGGGTTTTGGGAAGTGCTTATTGGTGTGAGCCCTCCCAGAGTCCACCATTAGCTCCACCAAAGAGCCTGTGGGCTCTAGCACTAGGTGGCCTCAGGCCAAAAACCAACAAGGTGTGAACACAGTCCCACCCATTGGCAGACAAGCAGATTAAAGTTTTACTGAGCTCTGCCCACCCAGCCCTACCCACCATTAGTCCCTCCCATCAGGAAGCACACAGGAGGCTCCCAGATAGCTTCCTCCACAAGAGGGCAGACAGCAGTATCAAGCAGTATCAGCAGTATTTCATCTTGTGGAACTGAAAACCACAGCCACAGAAAGACAGAGAAAATGAAAAGGCAAAAGACTTTGCACCAGATGAAGGGACAAGATAAAACACCAGAAAAACAACTAAATGAAGAGGAGATAGGCACTCTTCCAGAAAAAGAATTCAGAATAATGATGGTGAAGATGATCCAGGACTTTGAAAAAAGATTGGATGCAAAGATCGAAAAGTTGCAAGAAAAGTTTACCAAAGACCTAGAAGAATTAAAGAGCAAACAAACAGAGATATGCAACACAATAACTGAAATGAAAAATACACTAGAAGGAACCAATAGCAGATTAACAGAGGCAGAAGGACAAATAAGTGACCTGGAAGACAGAATGGTGATCATCACTGATGCAGAAAAGAATAAGGAAAAAAGAATGAAAAGAACTGAAGACAGCCTAAGAGACCTCTGGGACAATGTTAAACACACCAACATTCGCATTATAGGAGTCCCAGAAGGAGAAGAGAGAGAGAAAGACCTGAGAAAATATTGGAAGAGATTATAATTGAAAACTTCCCTAACATGGGAAAGGAAATAGCTACCCAAGTCTAGGAAGCACAGAGTCCCAGGCAGGATAAATCCAAGGAGAAACACACTAAGACATATATTAGTCAAGTTGACAAAAATGAAAGACAGAGAAAAGTTATTAAAAGCAACAAGGGAAAAAAAATAACATACAAGGGAACTCCCATAAGGTTAACAGCTGATTTCTCAGTAGAAACTCTGCAAGCCAGAAGGGAGTGGCAGGATATATTTAAAGTGATGACAGGGAAGAACCTACAACCCAGAATACTCTACCCAGCAAGGATCTCATTCAGATTCGAGGGAGAAATCAAAAGCTTTACAGACAAGCAACAGCTAAGAGAATTCAGCACCACCAAACCAGCCCTACAACCAATGCTAAAGGAACTTCTCTAAGTGGGAAACATAAGAGAAGAAAAGGACCTACAAAAACAACAACAAAACAATTAAGAAAATGGTAATAGGAACATACATATCTATAATTACCTTGAATGTAAGTGGACTAAATGCACCAACCAGAAGACACAGACTGGCTGAATGGATACAAAAACAAGGCCCATATATATGCTGTCTCCAAGAGACCCACTTCAGACCTAGGGACACATACAGATGGAAAGTGAGGGGATGGAAAAAGATATTCCATGCAAATGAAAATCAAAAGAAAGCTGGAGTAGCAATACTCATATCAGATAAAATAGACTTTAAAATAAAAAATGTTTCAAGAGACAAGAAAGGACATTACATAAAGATCAAGGGATCCATCCAAGAAGAAGAGATAACAATGATAAATATATATGCACCCAATATAGGAGCACCTCAATACATAAGGCAAATGCGAACAACTATGAAAGAGGAAACGCAAGGCAGAAATAGAGACACAAGTGTAGAGAACAAACACACGGACACCAAGAGGGGAAAGCGGGGAGGGTTGGGGGGTAATGAATTGGGAGATTGGGACACCAAATTGTACACTCTAAATATATGCTGTTTATTGTCTGTTAACTGTATCTCAATAAAAGTTCTAAAAAAAAAAAAAAGAAAACAGGGAAGAAGGGAAAGCTCTTCCCTACTGTAGGATACTGACTCAATAAAATGGGGGGCGGGGAATGGGGTTAGAAAATTAACCATTCTGCAAGTATCACAGTAAAACTGATTCAGGGAAGCATCAATGGATGCTAAACGTGGTGGAGCAGGGGAGGGCTTAAGGAGAAACATAGTCTTAAAGTATCTCTACATAACCATTTACCAAATGCAAAGGAAAGTGTAAGCATACAGCAACTGGTCAAAGTTATCACCAACAGTAAAGGGACAAATTATCATGTGCTCAGAATGTGATTCTCTGAGGAAGACACAACATCACTTATGGAGTATTCCAAGAAAAATGTATTGCCTGAATCTAATTGTGAGGCATTAGAGAATCTCAAGTGATGGCCATTTGGTGATATGAGGCCCACATTCTTCAAATATCAACATCTTGAAAGGCAAAATAATAATAATAATAATAATAATAATAATAATAATAAAGCTGATGAAGTGTTCCAGCTGGAAGGATACTATAGACTCTACTGATTCTGGACTAAATCTTATTCTGGGATTGCCAAAAAGGTCACCATTGGGACCACTGATGAATTTGGGAATATGAACTATAGCTTAAAAAAAGTATTGTGGCAATGGTAAATTTCCTGAATATGTTAACTGAATGGTGGTTATGTAAGGGACTATCCTTGCTGAAAGTTTTAAGGGGTTTAGGGATGGATGGGCATGGTGTTTGCAACCTACACTCCAATAGTTCAGTAAAAAAGTAAATATATCTATACATCAAAAGGGTGAGTCAAAAATTATCCGCACTCAGTCTGTAGAGTTTAATTAACTTTTAGAAAAGACAAATACATCATTTTTCGACATAATCTCCTTGCTTTTCAATACACTTTGTCCATCTGTCAACAAGCTTTCATACTCCCTCATTAAAAAATGTTTTAGGCTGAGCTGCAACCCATGAATGCACCACTCTCTTCACTTCTTTTTTTTTTTTTTTTAGAGCTCTTTATTGGAATATAATTGCTTTATGCTGTTGTGCCAGTTTTTGCTGTACAACAAGTCAGAAGTGAATCTTTATCCTCATAGTGCTGCTTTCAGAGGACCAAACAGGTGAAAATCCAATGGAGAAAGATCAAGACTATAGGGAGGATGCTTTCTCACCTCAAAGTGAAGTTTTTGCAGAGTGTTTACAGTGTGGGCAGAAGTGTGTGGACGTGTACACCCGCAGCCCACAAAAAACGAATCACTACACGCTGCTCTTCTTTCATGCAAATCACAACTAGGGTATTTTTGCTTGCACCACAGTTACAAATGAACTGATGAAACATGTTCACACCTGCACAGCAGTGACTGGGGACACAGTAGCTTTGAATGGAAAACACTAAGACAGTGTGGCCAACAGAAGTTTTAATATAACTGCAGTGCGGATAATTTTTGACTTACCCTCGTTTGTGTGTGTGTGTGTGTGTGTGTGTGTGTGTGTGTGAACAAGATTAGCTGCTCTAAAAAGGCTCCACAATGGTAAATCTGGGTAAAGAATGTACAGTTCTTGCACTATTCCTGCAAATTTTCTGTAACTCTAAAATTATTTCCCCAAGAAAGGGGGGGAGCCCTTCCTTTTTTTTTTTTTCTTGTACCGTTTCATTGTTAAAAAAATTTTAGATCCTAGAACCACCTGAAATTTTGGAAATAACACATGAGGTAAAATACCTGACTTTAGTTCTATTTTTTTTCTTGACTTTATATTTTTTGGCCATCAGTCAGCAGACACCAAATCAGCAAGGTTCTATTTAAATTGAGTGAATTAATCCATTTGGTCCTGTCCTGGGAACCTGAAGGATCAACTTGGAGTGACAGGTAAGGTTAGGTTATGCTAAAAAATTCACACAATGCATATTGGAAGTAAGATTAAGATAAAGCTAGCAACTCAGTTCCCTTGTAACTTGTTAGTCTTTTTTTAAAAAAAATTATTTAGTATTTATTTTGTGTAAATGTTTATTTATTTTCTTTTTTTAAATAAATTTATTTATTTAGTTTTGGGTGTGTTGGGTGCTTTGTTGCTACACATGGGCTTTCTCTAATTGTGGCAAGCAGGGGTTACACATGATTACGGTGCAAGGGCTTCTCATTGTGGTGGCTTCTCTTGCTGTGGAGCACAGGCTCTAGGCATGTGAGCTTCAGCAGTTGTGGCTCATGGGCTCTAGAGTGCAGGCTTAGTAGTTATGACACACGGGCTTAGTTGCTTCCCAGCATGTGGAATCTTCCTGGACCAGGGATCTAACCCATGTCCCCTGCATTGGCAGGCAGATTCTTAACCACTGTGCAACCAGGGAAGTCCATAACTTGTAATTCTTTGCCAGATACATTAACATTAGTCTAAATTCCTTCCCCCAGGGCCTAGGCTGTACAGCCTGGGCCTTGTTCACCTTCTCATTATTTTCAGGCTCCAGTCTCCTTGGGGCCATGGACAACTCTACCCTTTATCTCCTTCAGTACCTTGAAGAACATTGGGGTAGGCTGCAGATATGTAGGTACCATCTTGGGCTCCAGTCTGGTCCAGGCACCAGAGCTCCAGCACAGCCCCGGGACAGATAGTGTGGGTAGGCAATGGGCCTCGTGTTGGAACTGCTCACATCCCTGAAATGAGGCAACCACATCTCCAGTGCCACATCCTGGCCTGGGGTAGGCAGTTCTCCAGCAGGAGGCACCTTTTTGCCCAAACAGGCTCCATCACCTCCATGGGGCATAGAACTCTGCCCAGCATGCACGGGTGTGGGAACCTCCTCCTCTGCCATCGTCCGGTGGAGTGAGGCTGCAGCTTCACCAAATCTCTCAGTCCCACAGACTGGGAGGTTTATGTATTTATTTATGGCACTTGGGATGGAGATGAATGTATCACATGGCTTCCAGTGCCAAGTAGCATGGAAACTCCTTAATATTCCTTGTCTGATGTCACCTCTGTCTTGGCAGGAAGAACAGATAAGCAGGACAGGAGTGGCAAGAGTTCAGGTTCTCCATTTTCCCCATTTTTCCTTTTCCGCATTTCCCAGGTCTGAACACCAATCTCTCCAGTCAGGGCAAGACATCAGCATCAGAAGGACTCAGAGAGGTTCTTAATGTCCCTGGACTTGGTTTGGACAGACTTGTGAGCAGAGGGTATGTAAATGTGCATGGGAAGCAGGAAGGGGGAAAATCAAATGATGGGGATGGAGAGTTCTTTATATTGTTTTTACAAGTTTTTAAAAAGAAACCTGAAATTACATGTCATGATTTTCTAGGTATTTGTTGTCAGCAAGGAAACAGAGAAGAGACATGGAATGTCAGCCCTTTTTGGAGACTCAGAACATTTTTCTTTAATCATACAACCCCAAAACCTACAGGTGGCCCCCATTCCTGTTTCCACTCACAGAGGACTCTGAAACAGGCTCACTTATCTGATGCAAATTCAACACCTGATTGTATCATCTTTGATTTCTTTCATCAGTGTCCTACAGTTTTCTGCATACAGGTCTTTTGCCTCCTTAGGCAGGTTTATTCCTATGTATTTTACTCTTTTTGTTGCAATGGTAAGTGGGGTTGTTTCCTTAATTTCTCTTTCTGATCTTTCATAGTTGGTGTATAGGAATGCAAGAGATTTCTGTGCATTAATTTTGTATCCTGCTACTTTACCAAATTCAGCAAAAGAAACCAAAAACAAGACAAGATGACAACCCTCAGAATGGGAGAAAATATTTGCCAGTGAAGCAACTGACAAAGGATTAATCTCCAAAATATATAAGCAGCTCATGAAGCTCAATATCAAAAATGCAAATAACACCATCCAAAAATGGGCAGACGACCTAAAGAGACATTTCTCCAAAGAAGACATGCAGATGGCCAACAAACACATGAAAAGATGCTCCACATCACTAATTATTAGAGAAATGCAAATCAAAGCCACAATGAGGTATCACCTCACACCAGTCAGAATGACCATCATTAAAACATCTCGAGATAATAAATGTTGGAGAGGGTGTGGAGAAAAGGGAACCCTCCCGCACTGTTGGTGGGAATGTGATTCAATGTGTTGGTGGGTACATGATTCAAAAAGGTACATGTACCACAATGTTCATTGCAGCACTATTTACAATAGCCAGGACATGGAAGTAACTTAAATGCCCATCAACAGATGAATGGATACAGAATGTATGGCACATGTACGCAATGGAATATTACTTGGCCATAAAAAGGAATGAAATTGAGTTATTTGCAGTGAGGTGGATGGACCTAGAGTCTGTCATACAGAATGAAGTAAGCCAGAAAGAGAAAAACAAATACAGTATGCTAACTCATATACATGGAATCTAAAAAAAAAAAGAAAAAGAAAAAAAAGTGGTACTGATGAACCCAGTGAAGGGGCAAGAATAAAGATGCAGATGTAAAGAACGGACTTGAGGATACAGCGTGGGGGGCAAATGGGAAGCTGGGATGAAGTGAGAGAGTAGCACTGACATATATACACTACCAAATGTAAAATAGGTAGCTAGTGGGAAGCTGCTGCATAACACAGGGAGATCAACCAAATGATGGGTGATGACTTAGAGGGCTGGGACAGGAAAGGTCAGAAGGAGTCACGGGAGGGAGGGGATTTGGGATGTATGTATAAATACAGCTGATTCACTTGGTTGTGCAGCAAAAACTGGCACAATAGTGTAAAGCAATTAAATCCCAATAAAGATCTTAAAAACAAAATCAACACCTGAGGAAACCAAATCTCCCAAGAAGAGTAATACCTTCATTCTTACCCCCAAGGCCCCAGAGAAAATTCAGAGTCACCACAATAGCTGGCCAGAAGAGGTACACAAAATTATACAAGGTATTTTTACAAACAAGTAGCAGAAAACTGGAAATTATTCTTCCCCTATCCTGAAAACTAAGGAATAGATGATTGAATAAATACTGGAAATCAAAGTGGTCCTTGAGGCCAAGAACAGATGGACCTGCTTAACAGGTATAGGCAAGGGTTTGGAGAATTACTGCAAATTGAGTTATCACTTTTCAGTCAGCAACCTTGAGGAAATTTTCCAATCTCTATGAACCTCACTTTTCCTTGTCTGTTAGATAAGGATAAAGACTTTACAGAACCATTAGGAAGGTTAAATGAATTAGTACCTGTGAAATGCTTGGCAAGCAAAGGGTTCTCAGCCAGTGACAACCTTGCATCCTCTGGTGCTTTCCCTTTACTCCTGACAGTGGTCATTCCAGAAAAGCATTATTCACATATCTGGGTCACAATTTCCTCACTGGAGTAACAACGAATATATCACAAGGTATTTGTGGTGAGTGTGTAAGTGAAGAGATAAGTGAAGTACCAGGTAGGTAAGAGGCATATATCCAGTTGGTTGGGGTTCAATCCTCACAATCATTGACTGGAAACAATGCTACTGTCATATTTATTATACATATTGTTTTTTTTTTCATACTATTGGGAAGGGAGTTGATCCATATGAGGGGAACAATGTGACATTTGCAAAAATTCTTCTACCTTTCATGTTTCCATCAAACCTAGCAGAAAGCAAATGAATTATTGGCAACATAGACTGGCATGAGATTGGAGTCTGGAAGAGTCCTAAATATAAATATAACTCTCTTGACTAACATTTTCTCCCACCAGAGAAATTCTGCTAATTGGCAGAAGGAATGGAGTTAGAAAACATGACTCCCTCAATCATGCATGAGCCAGTGTCTTGCTAGAGGTGAATGCCTAGGTAAACTGATACTACTATATGTGGAAACCAACCCTCTCTCAGCTCAAAACCTGATATGGTAAAAAATAACATTCACAGTGGGTGTGACACTAAAAGAATTTAAAGGTTGTACTGAAGGTCAATAATCACATTTTAAACCAAAGGGGAATTGAAATTAGTTGGCTCAGCCCCAACTCAGTTCTTCTAATGGTGGACTCTAAGTGTTCAGTACCTCATCCAAAACTGCTCAACAGAAGAAAGGGCATCACCTTTCTAGGAAGACAAAACAAATAAATTATCTATTTCAGTTTCCAGTGTTTTTATTCAAAATGTGCAACATAAAATAAAAAATTATAAAACATGCAAAAAGTCAAGAAAAAATTGTTACCTGCCAAGAGAAAACACCATCAATACAGGCAGACCCATAGATGACACAGATTTAGAATTAGAAGACAAGACTTTTAAAATGACTGGTGTAAGTAGGTTAAATGATATAGAGGATGAGCATGAGATTGAGTGACAAGAGAGAGATGCTGCAGAGAAATGGAAGTTTTGAAAGTACAATAGTGACATTCTAGACCTGAAAAATATAATCTGTAATGAAGAAATTATTGGATGAGATTAAGACCATCTCAGACATAGCAGAAAGAAGAAAAATCATGAACTAGAACACAGATTAGCAAACTCCTCTTAGTAACCAGATTGTAAATTTTTTAGGCATGGCAAGCCCTATGGCTCTATCACAACTACTGAACTCTGCTGTTTTTACACAAAAACAACCTTAGACAATGTGTAAATGAATGAGTGCAATTTGTTCCAGATAAGGCTTTATTTATAAAAACAGCCAGTGGACCATATTTGGCCCATGGGCCATAATTTTCTGACCTCTGAACTATAAGACTAGTCAACAGAAAGTCCTCAAACTAAACACAGAAAGAGAATTGAATGGAAACATACAACAGTATCAGAGACCTGGGGGAAAATATCAAACAATCTAACAAATGTGTCAAGGAGTTCCAGAAAGAGAAAAGGGAAATATTTCCCCAAAATACTTGACAAGGTACCAGCCTAAATTTTTCCATAATTATATGACCCCAGTGCATAGATCCAACAATCTCAGGAACACTCAAGTTGAATGATTAAAAAGAAACCCAGACTTCAGCACATTACTATCAAGCTGCTGAAAACATGGGTAGTAGAGAGAAAACCTTAAAAATAACCAAAGATAACAAGACACATCATAATTAAGGCTCTCTATTATATACATAGCTGCATTCATTGCAAGCAATGGAGACAAGGAACCAATGGAAAGACACCCTTAAAGTACTGAAAGAAAAATTCTGTCAATCTAGAATTTTATAACTAGCAAAGTAAGATTTTCAGACAAACAAAAGTTAGAGAAATTCCAGCACACTCAAACAAGACTTGTTAAAGAAATATTTCAAACTAAAGGGAAATGATAGAAGATGGAAGCACAAGGAATGAAAAGGAGGAAAACTCGTAAATATGTAAATAAATATAACATAATATTTCCTTAAATGGATTAAACACCACTGCTTGTCTAGAAAAAATACTAAAAATGCATTGGGTATTTAAACATATGTGGAAATAAACATATGATAATAACATAATACTCAGAAAATCATAAATAAATTTGAAATATTGTAAATTTCTATGATACAATTGAATTGATATAATGTTGAATTCAACTATAAAACATAGATATAGAAGATGCATAGTGCAAATATTAAAACAGCAACTAAAAAAATAATAATGAAAGAAAGTGGTACTCCTAAAAAGGTAACTGAGAGGATAAAATGGATTGCCAATTTTGAATAATTGAAAAAAATGCCAATAGGAGTAGTAATTTTTTAAAGGAAGAACAGATGATACAAATGTAAAACATGGAGAAAACTGAAGATTTAAATCCAACTACAGCAATAATTACAATAAATATAAATGGACCAAACACCCCAATTAAAGGAGGATCTTGCCAGAAGTTTAAAAAATAAGAGCCTATGGTATACTACTTTTTATAAGCAACACACTTTAAAACTAAAGAATAGATTTTAAAAAGTAGAGAAAAAATATCCTGCAAAACTTAATCATAAGAAACCTGGTGAAACTACATTAATATCATACAGGTATTAGGAAAGAATATTAGCAGTAACAAAGATATTCATCTCACAGTTATAAGTGGCATTCATCAAAAGACTTACAGAAGGTGCTCCCACTACAACCCCTGGGATCAATAGAAGCTGAGCAGAGAAACTGCACTTCCACACCCACCTGGCACTAATGAGGTGGTAACCCCCTTTTTGTCCAGTGCAACAGTCTCAGAGGAGACCTACAAAAATATAAAAGTGAAAGCCACAGCCTCATAATTCCCTAAATGTCCAAGCTCTGATTAAATATCAGTATTTATGTCAAAATCCAGGAAAATGCAAACAAAGTGAAAAACAGGTAATAGGTGCCAACATCAAGATGACCAAGATGTCAAAATATAGGAAAAGATCTTGAAGAGCCATCATAAAAATGCCTCCACAGGAAATTACAAATATATTTGAGACAAATGAAAAATAGAAAGTCTCAGCAATGAAAGAGAAGATATAAAGAAAAACAAATGCAAATTTTTAGAACTTAAATAAAATAGCTGAAATGCTAATAAAATCCAATGGTTGTATTCAAGAACAAAATGGAGAAGACATGAAAAAGAATCAGTGAACTTGAAAATAGAACAAGAAGAATTACCTTATATAAACAACAGAAAGAAGAGGAACAGAGCCTCAGGATATATGGGAATGTAACAAAAGATCTACCACTTACGTAATCAGAATTCAAGAAAGCAGATGAAAGAGGGTGGAGCTGAAAAAGTATGCAAAGAAAATAATGGCTGAAAACTCACTAAATGTGGCACCAAAAACAACCAACCAACCAACAAACAAACAAAAAACAAACTTACAGCTTCAAGAAGCTTCATAAATCTCAAACAAGATAAACCCAAAGAAATCCATGCAATGACATCATAGCAAAATTTCCAAAAACTAAACACAAAGAAAAATTGTTAAAGTAGTGAGGGAGAAATGACACATTACCTATAGAGGAAAAACAAAACATTTAAGAGCAGATTTCTTATCAGAATCAGTAAAGGTCAGAAAGAAGTGGCACCATATTATTCAAGTCCTGAAAGAAAAGATATGGTATTTGATAGTTTGTGAAAGTATATTTCAATAAGAAGGGGAAACGAAATACATTTAAGAAAACTAAGAAACGGTTGCTAGAAAGCCTACTCTAAAAAAAATGACTAAAATAAGTTTTCTAAATAGAAAAAACTGATAAAATAAAAATTCTTAGAAAATAAGAGAGCAAAAATATGAGAAATACAGTAGACTTCTTTCTCTTCTTGAGTTTTCTCAGTTATGGTTGCAAGGTAGAAGGAAAAATTATTTCATTATCTAATGTGGTTCTCAATAACTATAGGAAATATTTTAGACAATTAAATTGCATATGGATTGGATAAAGGGACAAAAAAAGAGAAAATATACAGTTACTGTAACTGATAAAATGTTGATATCAGTAGCTTTTGAAAAGTTATGTATGTATAATGAAGTACCTAGAGGAAAAAGGTATGCAAAGAGATACAATCAAGAACACTAATGGTAAGTTGAAATACTATAAGAAAAACAAGGCCCATAGATATATTACCCACAAGAAAATAACTTCAGATGTAAGGACACACGGACTGAAATTAAAGGGATGGAGAAAGACATTCCATGCAAAGTGACACAAACAAACAATAAAGTTGGGTAGCTATATTTATATCAGACAAATAGACTTTAAAACAAAGACTGTGATAAAGACAAAGAAAGGCATTACATAATTGTAAATGGGAATTTAACAAAAGAATATAACATTTGTAAATATTTATGTATCAAAAATAGGAGCACCTAAATACATGAAGCAAATATTATAGACATAAAGAGAGATCTAGAAAGCAATACAATAATAGTAGGGAACTTTTATACCCCAAATACATCAATGGATACAACATTCAGACAGAAAATCAATACAAAAACATTAGCCTTCAACAACATGTTAGACCAGATGGACTTAACAAATTCGGAAGAGCCTGTGCAAAAGCAATGGTAACACATTCTTCTCAAATGCCCATAGAACATTCATCAGGTGGATCATATGTTAAGCCACAAAACAAGTCTTGAATTTAAGAAGATGAAATGATATCAAACATTTTTCCAACTACAATGATATGAAACTAGATATCAATAACAAGAAGAAAACTGAAAATTCACAAATATGTGGTATAAACAAAATGCTATGGAGTCAAAGAAGAAATCAAAAGAACTATCAAAACATATCTTAACACAAACATGAAAATGGAAATACAGCATACTAAAATTAATGGGATGCAACAAAAGCAATTCTAAAAGGAAGTTCATAGCAATAGAAAAGGAAGAACAAATGAGCCAAAAGAAAACAGACAGAAGGAATTACGAAGATCAGAGCAGAAATAAGTAATATAGAGATGAAGAGACAATAGAAAATAACAATGAAACTACAAACTGATTCCATAAAAAGATAAACTAAATTAACAAAACTTTACCTAGGCTCCCTAGTATAAAAACAGAATGCTCAAATAAATAAAATCAGAAACAAAACAAACACATTACAATGGCACTACAGAAATATAAAAGATCATACAAGTCTGCCATAAACAATTATATACCAACTAATTTGACAACTTAGAGGAAATGAATAAATTCCAAGAAACACACACCCTAACCAATAGTATAATATGAAGAAAGAAAATCTGAACAGACTCATTAGCAGTAAAGAGATTGACTCAGTAACCAAAAACCTCTAAACAAACAAGAGTCTAGAGCCAAACATTCAAAGAAGAATCAATACCAAACTTTCTCAAACTCTCCCAAAATACAAAAGAGGAGGCACCGCTTTCAACTTATTTTACAAGGTCAGCCTTACCCTGATACCAAAAGCAAACAAAGATGCCACAAGAAAAGAAAATGACAGGCCAACACCCCCGATGAGCAAGGATGCAAAAATCATCAACAAAATATTGGCAAACCAAATTCAACAAGACATTCCAAGGATCATACACCATGACCAACCGGGATTTATTTCAGAAATACAAGGATGGCTCCACATCCACAAGTAACTCAAGGCAATATATCACATTAACAAAATGAAGCATAAAATCATATGATTACCTCAACAGATGCAGAAAAAGCATTTGACAAAATTCAACATCTATTTATGACTTTAAAAAACTTTCAACCGTGTGGATATAGAAAGAATGTAACTCAACATAGTAGAGATCATATAGGACCAGCTTACAGGAAACATCATACTCAGCAATAAAATATGAAAGCTTTTCCTCTAAGATTAGGAACAAGACAAGAATGCCCACTCTCTCCACTTTTATTCAATATAGTGTTGGAAATCCTAGCCACAGCAATCAGGCAAGAAAAAGAAATAAACGTGATCTAAATCAGAAAGGAAGAAGAAAAATGATCACAATTTGGAGGTAACATGCTATTATATGACAACCTTAAGTATGACACCAAAACAAAACAAAACAAAAACTATTAACTAATCAATAAATTCTGTAAAGCTGCAGAATAAAAAATCAACATGCAAAAATCTGTTATATTTTTATAAACCAATAAGAAACTATCAAAAAATTAAGAAAAGAATTGTAAATGGTTACATATGCATCAAAAAGAATAAAATGTCTAGAAATAAATTTAACCAAGGACATGAAAGATCTATACAATGGGAAGTATAAGATGTGAATGAGAGAAACTGAAGAAGACACAAATAAGTGGAAAGATATTTCTTGCTTACGGATGGGAAAAATTAATATTTTAAAATGTCCATACTACCCAAAGCAATCTACAGATTCAATGGAATTCCTATTAAAATTCCAATGGTATTTTCACAGAATTACAACAATCTTAAAATTTGAAAAGAATCACAGAATACCCAAAGTAGCCAAAGCAATCTTGAGCAGAAAGAACAAAATTGGAGGCATCATATTCCCTCATTTCACACTATATTACAAGGCTATAAAATAATCAAACTACGAGGGTGAGTCAAAAATTATCTGCACTCTGGTTAGATCAAAACATCTGTAAATTCTACACCCAGAATGCAGATAATTTTTGACTTACCCTTGTGCTATGGTACTTGCATAAAAACAGACACATTGATCAATGGAGCAAAACTGATCACAAGTAAACCCATGCATACACAGTCAATTAACTTTTGATCCAATTAAACTTCAACACAAGTGTTTACAAAATAATATTTTGAGCCAATAAAACAAAGGGGAAAAAAGACAGTTCCTCAATAATTTCCATTGGGAAATTTGGACAGCCACATGCATTAGAGTGAAACTGAACCACTATCTTACACCAGACACAAAAATTAGCTCAAAATGGATAAAAGAGTTGAAAGTGAGACCTGAATCCATAAGACCCCCAGAAGAAAACATGCAGGAAAATCTCCTTGACATTAGGCCTGGCAATTAGTTTTTGGATATGACACTAAAAACAAAGGCAACCATAGCAAAAATGAACAAGTGGGACTCCATCGAACTAAAAACCTTTTGCACAGCAAAAGAAACCATCAACAAAATGAAAAGGCAACCTACAGAATGAGAGGAATATCTGCAAACCATATATCAGATATGGGGTTAATATCCAAATGATGTAAAGAATTCATATAACTCAATAGCAAGTAATCCGATTAAAATATGGGAAAGAGGATCTTTTTCCCAAAGAAGACATATAGATGGCAACTGGCACATGAACAGATTCTCAACGTGATTAATCATCAGAGAAATGCAAATTAAAACCACAATGAGATATCACTACACACCTGTTGGTATCACTATTGAAAAAAAGACAAGACATAAGTTTTGGCAAGGATGTGGAAAAAAGGGAACCATGTGCACTTTTGGTGGAAAAGTAAATTGATGCAGCCACTGTTAAAAACAGCATGGAGGGTCCTCAAAAATTTTAAAGTACAACTACCCTATGGTCCAGCAATTCCACTTCTGGGTATTTATCCAAAGAAAATGAAAACCCTCACTCAAAAAGATGTCTACAACCCCTGTTCATTGCAACATTATCAATAATGGCCAAAATGCACAAACTACCTAAGTGCTCATCAATGGATGACTAGATAAAGAAAATGTAATATATATACACACACGCACACACACACACACACACACATATGCGTACACACACACACATACACACACACACACCCCATGGAATGTTATTCAGCCATAAAAAAAATTTGTGCCATTTGTGACAACATGGATGGACCTTGAGAGCATTATGGCAAGTGAAATGAGTCAGACAGAGAGTGACAAATACATTATAATCTCATTTATATGTGGAATCTGAAAAGAGCAAAACCAAAGTCATAGATACAGTGTACAGATTGGTGGTTGCAAGAGGCGGGAGTTGAAAGGTTGGTAAAATGAGTGAAGAGGGTCAAAAGGTACAACCTTCCAACCATAAAATAAATATGCCTGTGTAATATCCCAAACGTTTAATAATGACTGTAGTTAATAATACCGTATCACATTGTGTATTTAAAACTTAAGAGAGTAGATCTTAAAGTTCTCATTAGGAGAAAACAAGTTTGTAATTATGTATGCTGACCTATGTTAACTATACATATTGTGGCGACTGTTTTGTAATTATCAAAAATATCAGGTCATTATGTTGTACACCTGAAACTAATATAATGGGATATTTCAATTATACTTCACTAAAAAAAGAATGCCAAAACACCTGCCAAATACGAGAAAAACAACATAAACTAAATGTTAGGTATCTCATATGCATACTGAAAAAAAACCTCAAAGATAAAAAGATAATAGAGTTCAGACTTCTATTTGGAAAAGAAGGAGGAAATAAAATGGGCAAAGGGTATCACCGGTATTCATACCACTCCGGCTGTTCTGATCATCAATTCTCTCCCGCAAAGACTGAAATGGCATCAGACTGGAAATATTCTGGAGTTTTCCATGCTATTTGACATCTGGAATTCACTTGACACATTAATGTTCACCTAATTGCCCAGAAATAAATACAGATGGTCCCCAGCTTATGACAGTTTCGCTTAAGATTTTTCAACTTTATGATGGTGTGAAAGTGATATGCATTCGGTAGAAACTGTACTTCAGATTTTGAACTTTGGTCTTTTCCTGGGCTAGTATATATAAGGTACAATACTCTTTCATGATGCTGGGTAGCAGCACCTATGTTAGGTGTATTAGGTGCATCTTCAACTTACATTATTTTCAACTTGGAGTGGGTTTATCCATACTTAACCCCCTGGTAAGTGGAGGAAGAGCCATGCATAAACCTCTCTGTCAGTGGGACTTGCAGCCTTTGGCTAAGCTGCAACCTTGGTCCCAGCTGAGGACAGCAGAGGTGAAGGTCCCAGACCCACACACTGGGCAGAGCCTTGGCCCCATGGAGGAGGTGGCTGTGTCCCAGTCCTGTGTCCTGATTCCCCAGATGACCATGCCCTCCAGGCAGGAGGGTGACTCCTGCTGCAGAACTGCCCTCTCATGTGGGGCTGGTGCTGGAGATATGGTTCTTGCTGTTCAGCAAGGCAGACATTCCCACAACATCAGCCCTGCTTGCCCACCTGTGCCAACTTCCCTGCAGGTGCACTGAAACTCTGGTCTTGGCCTAGGGATATGTGATTGAGGCAATGCGCCCATGCCACCAATGAAGCCTCTGAGGGAGGAGGAGGAGACCTGGTGTGGGGCTGGTCCAGTACAGCTGAGACACTTGCGGCTGAAAACAATGGTAGGAGGGAGAGACTGAAGCTGAGTCACCTTGGACCCTGAGGAGGCTGCAGAATGAATGTTGGGCAACACTCAGGTTGGTCTATAATACATCCACCCAAAGACTCATTGACATTATAGTGAACCACTTGAAAACTTGCCTCCTTTAAGTGGCATACAATTGTCTATTATTTTTAAAGAAGTGTGTTGATTACTAAGGTCTACATGCATCTTAACAGGAAGAGCTAACAAAGAGCTCTCGGTGCCCAGCATGTTAATTACAGTTACTCATTTTATCCTTCCTGAAACCATACGAGCTAATAATATCAGTTCTACTGTAAGCTAGAAAGTCCCGTTGGCTTGAACTTCAAAATGAACCTAGACTACTGTATAGCACAGGGGACTCTACTCAACATCTTGTAATAACCTCTAAAGGAAAATAATCTAAAAAAGAATGCAAATATATATATACATATAATGTATATATATTTATATCTGAATCACTTTGCTGTACACTTGAAACTGAAACAACATCCTTCAATTTTTATAAAAAGACAAAAAAAAAAAAAAACCCTACCCAGAACCTGCCCATTTTTGCTGCTTCCTATATTTCCACCCTGGTCCACGTGCCACGTCTCTTACCTGGATTACCACAAGAGCTTTGTGATGGTCCCTGCAGGGCAGCCAGGGTGGTTCTGTTTTTAAAAGGGGCAGATCATACCTCCTCTCTTCAAAACCCTACCTACCTCCTCACAGAGGCTATCAGGCTCGATGAGATGTGGGCCCATTTTCTGGCCAGCTCTCCCTCACTCTCCTCCTGGCTCTCCCTGCTCTAGAACGCTGTCCTCAGCCTTTGCTCAGCTGTCCCCTCTGCCTGGAACAATCTGAATCACTAGCCAGACTCCAAACTCTCCCAGGGCTGGACCATGCCCTGTCCTTCACCACTCTGTGTGCACACCCACTTGGTGCCCAGAACCCCACAGACTCTCAAGATATGAGGGCAGCTCTCTTGGGAGCAGTGTGATTGAATGACTGAGGGGAAACTTTTGGTCCAGTGTGTTCTGGGAGATGTTGGTAGAAGACATGGCTCAAGAGATTATTTCTCAAATTCCTCCAGAGCCCCTGGGATAGAAACCTGACTGAAACTAGTTCCTTCCGGGGTTTTCTCCTCACACCTCATTTCCCTTCCAAACTGGAGTCAATGATAAAGAATCAGTCTGCTCCCAATTTCCTTCTACAATGGAATGACACATTTGTAATCTCTGTAGCTTCTATAGTGTCATTCCTACAGGAAGAGTGTAAAAAATTCTAGCTCTTTATCTGTGATATTTTACACATTGATAGTGATATTTAAGGCACAATTTCAAGAAGGCACAAATCTCTTTACATTGTTTAATAACTGAAGAAACGTTGAAATGGAGTTTGTGTAAGAGCAAGTAATTAGTAGTTAGTGCCAGGAAATATTGGACTTTGTTTACTCGTAGCTCTCTTGGTATGGAAATTAAAGTGAAGCCCAGAGAATGAAGTAAACTTGTCCAAGTTTGCACAGCTTTTACATGTCAGACTCCACCTCTGACCTTTGCACCACCTTTCAGTGGGCAATGGGTTCTACATGGGTTCTCACTCCCTGCTCACTTTTACTATGCAATTCAGAAGAAAGACTGCCTCTAGCAATTCTGGAAAAAAGGTAAATAAGTATCTATGAACGTTCATTGGACAGAAATAAGGGTGCTCAATGGTGGAAAGATACACTGTGAAACTGATCAGTTGCCATCTGTTACCTTTACCTCTTCCATTCAAATGTTTCAGATATCTCATCTCACAACCTCACCCCAACCAGGCAGAGGGGCCCAATTTGCACAGAGGAGGAAAATGAGCCACAGAGCACCTGAGCCAGCAGAAGAGGGAGTGGAACAAGAGAGAAAGCCCCAGAATGGTGGGCATGTCTACACTCTCCATCTCCCCAGCACCTTCTTCAGGGCCCTCATTCCCTCCCTGTTCCTCAGGCTGTAAATGAGTGGGTTGAGCATTGGAGTGAGGATGGTGTAGAAGATGGAAGTGGCTCTGTCTCCTGCTGGTGTTCTAGCAGATGCTCTCTGCATGGAGCTAAATATGGTCCCCCCATAGTAAAGGCCCACCACAGCCAGGTGGGAGGAGCAAGTGGTCAGAGCCTTCTGTTTCCCCTCCGTGGAGGGCATCCTAATCACAGCCATGAGGATCCGGGCATAGGAAGCCACAATGACCCCCAGGGGCAGCAGCAGCATGACCACACAGCAAGCATAGGTGAGGTCCTCAAAGAGTGAGGTGTTGACACAAGAGAGCCTCAATAGGGCTGGGACCTCACAGAAAAAGTGGTCCACCTGGAGAGAGCCGCAGTAGGGGAAGGTGAAGACCATGCCCACGTCAATCACGCTGTCGGTCATTCCACCCATCCAGGATGCTAAGGCCATCAGACAGCAGGCCTTCCAGTTCATGAGCACAGGATACCGCAGGGGGTGGCACACCGCCACATACCTGTCATAGGACATGACTGCCAAGAGAAAGCACTCCCCTCCTCCTACCATAACCACGAAGAAGACCTGAGCAGCACAGCCAGGCCGAGAGATGAATTTACTCCCTGAGAGGTAGTTGGCTGCCATCTTGGGCACCACCGTGCCCATCATGGTCAGGTCCATGATGGAGAGCTGGCTGAGAAAAAAGTACATCGGGGTGTGCAGGAGGCTGTCAGCTTGTATGAGCAGGAGGAAGAGGATGTTTCCAGCCAGGGCGGCAGCAGAGGCCAGAAGGACAAGGGAAAAAAGGAAGAAGTCATATGGTGAGTAGCTGAACAGACCCAAAAGGATGAAGTCTGATAGGGAAGTATGGTTCCAGAGGTCCATGGCCTTGACCCTGAGCAAAAAATAAAGGAGCAAACATAAGAACAAAATGACTTACCTGGCATCTCCATCATACAAGGAAAATAATTCTCTTGTTTCTTCTAAAGGACAGTGCCCAGCCCACTGTCATAACCCCATCCTTTCCTCCTGCAGTGAAAATCCATTTCCTCTCAGCTGTCCTCAGGAATTGACCTTTTTTCTCCTGATAGACGAGGGAGCAGGCCCCCAGAGGAGGAGGGTCAGAAAATGCAAGCAATTGAGAGAAGCTGGGTTTTTTTGTTTGTTTTGTTTTTTTGTTTTTTCCCCACATCTTTATTGGAGCAAAATTGCTTTACACTGTTGTGCTGGTTTCTGCTGTACAACAAAGTGATACAACTGTATTTATACATATACCCCCATATCCCCTCCCTCTTGAACCTCCCTTCCACCCTCCCTATCCCACCCCTCTTTATGATTGGTGTTATGCAATTGCTTCCCACTAGCCATCTATTTTACATTTGGTTTTCAGTAACAGGTGCATAGCTGTAGATGTAGGAAAAGGGAATACAGATTTAAGAAGATGTAGAGAAAGAAAATTTGTCACCCCTAACTGTCTCTTTGGCATGTGGAATTTTTCAAGCTGCAAACAATCAAGGCCCAAAAGACCAAAGAAGAAACATTGACTTTCTCCTAAATGCTTAAAAGAATTTCAATAGAGGACCTGTCCCAGAGTAGAGCTATCACCAGAGGTATCTGCAAAGAACATGCGCCAAGTGTGTCTGTGTGGGGGAAACGCTAGGCAGGACCTAGAGATCAGAGTCCACTCTGTTTCCCATTGTCACTGCATGGCCCAGCAAACATCTATTTACCAAACATTGGCTTTTTTAAATCTCCATTTGAATTGCCTTGCTCCCCTTTGGAGTCCCAAACCACTTCCTCCAAATCCTCTTTTGTTTTGAAAGTTAAAGACGGTATTTAAGAGAGGCTTTTAGCCCTTTTGGTGAGTTACTTAGTTTCCCTGAGTCTCTCTTAGGTATGCATGTTATTAAATCTTTGTTTGATTTTCTCCCATGAATCTGTCTCAGGTCAGTCTATTTCTTAGAGCAGCCAGAAGAACCTAGACAGGTAGAGGAAAGTTTCTTCCTCTCTGACAGGGGGAAGTGAGTACTGGGTGTGGAGGGAGGGAAAGAAGGAGGTGGGAAAAAGGGTGACAAATGCAAGGACAAATACACATTGACAATAAAGGAAAAGACTCCTACCCCCAATTTCCTTACCAATTACTTTTAAAAAGTGTAATTATAAGCTCCTAATCTCTCTGAAATGTATGTAAACCTTTTAAAAGTAAAATAAGCTCTAGCCAGATTTCTGACTCAGGATTGTCTTCTCAAGGACCTAGAATCCATCTCTTTGAAATGTAATCATCAATGAAGACAGAGCCCTTACCTCCCAGGCTCTGTAGGAAAGCAGGACTCTAACTTCAGCAGGCACCTTGCTCCAAGTTGCAGAATTATCTCTTTTCCTAACATGTGAGAACTTGGTACTTCCTTTGGATAAAGCCAGCTAACTAACACAGATAGTCAAATCAATTATCAGGTGAATCTAGAATGAACTCTGTGTGACAAACGGTGCTGTCAAGTCCTCTTTGTTGAGGATTAGTTATTGTTTATCTTGAGAGCATGTATATAATGGGTTGTCAGGGTCTGGCTACACCAAAGGGTAATGTTCTTCCTGTCTTTGCAATGTCTTAGCAGATTACCTGTGATATACATCACATTCTGTTTTAGTGTTTCTTCAAAAATAAAACTGTTTTCTTTCTCTTCTACCTTTGTGGGGATGTTTTCAGAGTAGGGAGGACATTTGGTTTTTAATTATATTTTCCCAACACAACTTACGCTGCAACAGAGCTAAGTGTTGTGTCAAATGCATCACAAGGACCTCAGAACCTCAGAAATGCCCCTCTGGACATACAACAACCCTCCAGCCCACTCTACTACTTGGACTGCAGGATATGTGAGGGCAGGGACTTCAACCCGTCTGTTTCCCAGTTGTACTTCGTTCACCTTGCCCAGTTCCTAACCTCAGTTGACACTAAGCTGGCTAGAACCAGACACTGTTTTAAGAATCAGTGACACTCACTGAATTTACCAAGGAAAGAATGGCCAGTGCTCATTCCACAAATGGTGGGCATTCTTGGGTGTTTTTTGGAGTGTGTTGCTTCTGCTTGGGAGGTGTCACAATTACAATTCAAGAACTTCCCCTAATAGAAACTGGAAAGACTGTCAAAGAGAGATAAAGACTATTGAAACAGTTTGCAATAGGAGGATAATTATGAACAGACACAAAAAAGAAGCAAGAGTGAGATTCCTGGGGTCCTGTGATCATGACTGGGGACCATGTTTATGTCTCTAAGACACCTGAGAAGATGTTTTTGAAAATGTGTATATACCTTGGTTCCACCTTGTGGGGGAGTGGGCCCACTCGGTCTGGATGGAGCTTCATCACAGTTGATTTTTTAAAACTCCCCACATCATTCTAATGAGATATAGGTTCACACACTGGTATATGTGTGTGATGATTCTGATAAGATACAGGCTCGCACACATGGCAGTGTGCAAGCACAATGCCATTTTCATCTCAGCTTTGGTGAGGAAGATATCTAGAGTTAGAAGGTCATGGCAGCAAACAGGGAAATCCTAGGTCATAGCGAGTTACAGGGAAATGCCAGCAAAGGGGACAGAGAACAGCTTAGGGAGGTAGGTTCCAAGATGAGGCAGGAACGAGGCATAGCCACGGATGCCAGGCTGATGAGGGCGCACATGTGGCAATGACCTAATAGGTCTGCCTGCCTACTTTGGAACTGAGTACAGAGACAGGAGAACAAATAAGCAATCATAACCATTTTGCCCAAGATTACCATATTCCTGGCCTCTGATCCTGAAAACCTTTGGCAGCAAGGAGGTATCTCTGTGTCCATCCTGATCCTCCCTAGGCTGAAACTTGAAGTCAAATTCACTTCTTCCCCTTCCTGGTCACCTTTAGTCCCTCATCTATCAAGTCTTCCTTCACCTCCTTCAGCACCCAACACACCCATTCACCTCCCCACAGTTCACCTTCCACTCCACAGCGTGGAGCTCAGTAGCGATGGCTCAGACTTAAGAAATATGCAAAGAACCAGTCCTCAGAGCAACGCCTGAGTAAGTGTTGGTCTGAGAAAGACTCTTACAGACAGACTCTCCTCCAACTCCATGGCTCTAAATAAAAATTTGTAGAATTAAGCATCTGAGACATTCTCTTGCTTCTTCCAAAATTGATGAGCTCACATCCCAGGTTTATACCTCTAGTTGCCCAGCAGATACCTTGGGAGATCCAACTCCACTCATAATGACCCCAGGGAATAGACAGAAGCTCCACCCCAAGGAAGAAGCTACAATTAATGAAATGGCTTTAGGACAAAATCCATTTCATTCCCCATAGCCCTGGCTCTGAAAAATACCCCAGACTCCCTTCTAAACAAAGAAAGGAGGCACCCATGACTCATCCCTTGATACATCTACCTACACTTCCCTCAGGGGTCTTCACCCTCACCTAACCTATGAAGGCTGGGAGAGAATTGATCAGTTCTGAGTGTCACAGTGAATGTCTAGCTACACTCTGGGAATTTAATTGTGAATGACAAGAAGTAGAGACTGGTCAGTTCTGCAAACCTTGTACTCAATTGCTGTCCAATAATTTTTCCACTCAATTATTGGTTTCTCATTGTTCAGTCAACATATGTTTGTTGAGCACTGTGGATAGAAATGAAGACCAGCCAAATGAGAAAAGCAAAAGGTATTTATTCAGATCTTGGTACAGCGAAGGAATCAGCCATTCTCACTTGAATTTTGGCAGGGACTCAATGGTAGTCACTCTAACCTTCTGAGTCCTTAGCTGACACCTGTAATAAAATATTGATTAATAAGAGAAAAACAAACAGAAATATATTAACATATATATCTCATGTATACATTGGAGATACCAAGGAAAGTGAATAACTCTGAGATGACTTAGAATTCAGGCTTAAATACAATCTTAATATATTGGTGAGTGAGGTTACAGGCCTCTTTAGGGAGACTAGGTAGTTTTTAGGAAAGATGAATTGGCCTTAGAAGAATAAACAAGAGCTATGATAGTTTCTGACAAAGTTTGTCTGGGTGTGGTGTCACTTTCAGTCTCTTCTATGATAGGAGTCCATTTTCCTTCTGAGATGAAACTCCTGAGGAGTGGATTAATGACAACCACATTCCTTTGGAAAATGTTTATAGACACATAAGGGGAATTCAGAGAAAGTCTCTCCTGTATTCATTGTGTTTCAAGTGTGTTTAGCTCAGAATAATCAATATAGCAAAGTGGAACATCTTGAGGTATCATATTCTCCTCCCCTCCAAGACATATAATAGATAGGTAAGTAAGAAAACAGGGAAGAAGGGAAAGCTCTTCCCTACTGTAGGATACTGACTCAATAAAATGGGAGGGGGGGGAATGGGGTTAGAAAATTAACCATTCTGCAAGTATCACAGTAAGACTGATTCAGGGAAGCATCAATGGATGCTGAACGTGGTGGAGCAGGGGAGGGCTTAAGGAGAAACATAGTCTTAAAGTATCTCTACATAACCATTTACCAAATGCAAAGGAAAGTGTAAGCATACAGCAACTGGTCAAAGTTATCACCAACAGTAAAGGGACAAATTATCATGTGCTCAGAATGTGATTCTCTGAGGAAGAAACAACATCACTTATGGAGTATTCCAAGAAAAATGTATTGCCTGAATCTAATTGTGAGGCATTAGAGAATCTCAAGTGATGGCCATTTGGTGATATGAGGCCCACATTCTTCAAATATCAACATCTTGAAAGGCAAAATAATAATAATAATAATAATAAAGCTGATGAAGTGTTCCAGCTGGAAGGATACTATAGACTCTACTGATTCTGGACTAAATCTTATTCTGGGATTGCCAAAAATGTCACCATTGGGACCACTGATGAATTTGGGAATATGAACTATAGCTTAAAAAAAGTATTGTGGCAATGGTAAATTTCCTGAATATGTTAACTGAATGGTGGTTATGTAAGGGACTATCCTTGCTGAAAGTTTTAAGGGGTTTAGGGATGGATGGGCATGGTGTTTGCAACCTACACTCCAATAGTTCAGTAAAAAAGTAAATATATCTATACATCAAAAGGGTGAGTCAAAAATTATCTGCACTCAGTCTGTAGAGTTTAATTAACTTTTAGAAAAGACAAATACATCATTTTTCGACATAATCTCCTTGCTTTTCAATACACTTTGTCCATCTGTCAACAAGCTTTCATACTCCCTCATTAAAAAATGTTTTAGGCTGAGCTGCAACCCATGAATGCACCACTCTCTTCACTTCTTTTTTTTTTTTTTTTTAGAGCTCTTTATTGGAATATAATTGCTTTATGCTGTTGTGCCAGTTTTTGCTGTACAACAAGTCAGAAGTGAATCTTTATCCTCATAGTGCTGCTTTCAGAGGACCAAACAGGTGAAAATCCAATGGAGAAAGATCAAGACTATAGGGAGGATGCTTTCTCACCTCAAAGTGAAGTTTTTGCAGAGTGTTTACAGTGTGGGCAGAAGTGTGTGGACGTGTACACCCTCAGCCCACAAAAAATGAATCACTACACGCTGCTCTTCTTTCATGCAAATCACAACTAGGGTATTTTTGCTTGCACCACAGTTACAAATGAACTGATGAAACATGTTCACACCTGCACAGCAGTGACTGGGGACACAGTAGCTTTGAATGGAAAACACTAAGACAGTGTGGCCAACAGAAGTTTTAATATAACTGGAGTGCGGATAATTTTTGACTTAACCTCGTTTGTGTGTGTGTGTGTGTGTGTGTGTGTGAACAAGATTAGCTGCTCTAAAATGGCTCCACAATGGTAAATCTGGGTAAAGAATGTACAGTTCTTGCACTATTCCTGCAAATTTTCTGTAAGTCTAAAATTATTTCCCCAAGAAAGGGGGGGAGCCCTTCCTTTTTTTTTTTTTTTCTTGTACGGTTTCATTGTTAAAAAAATTTTAGCTCCTAGAACCACCTGAAATTTTGGAAATAACACATGAGGTAAAATACCTGACTTTAGTTCTATTTTTTTTCTTGACTTTATATTTTTTGGCCATCAGTCAGCAGACACCAAATCAGCAAGGTTCTATTTAAATTGAGTGAATTAATCCATTTGGTCCTGTCCTGGGAACCTGAAGGATCAACTTGGAGTGACAGGTAAGGTTAGGTTATGCTAAAAAATTCACACAATGCATATTGGAAGTAAGATTAAGATAAAGCTAGCAACTCAGTTCCCTTGTAACTTGTTAGTCTTTTTTTAAAAAAAATTATTTAGTATTTATTTTGTGTAAATGTTTATTTATTTTCTTTTTTTAAATAAATTTATTTATTTAGTTTTGGGTGTGTTGGGTGCTTTGTTGCTACACATGGGCTTTCTCTAATTGTGGCAAGCAGGGGTTACACATGATTACGGTGCAAGGGCTTCTCATTGTAGTGGCTTCTCTTGCTGTGGAGCACAGGCTCTAGGCATGTGAGCTTCAGCAGTTGTGGCTCATGGGCTCTAGAGTGCAGGCTTAGTAGTTATGACACACGAGCTTAGTTGCTTCCCAGCATGTGGAATCTTCCTGGACCAGAGATCTAACCCATGTCCCCTGCATTGGCAGGCAGATTCTTAACCACTGTGCCACCAGGGAAGTCCATAACTTGTAATTCTTTGCCAGATACATTAACATTAGTCTAAATTCCTTCCCCCAGGGCCTAGGCTGTACAGCCTGGGCCTTGTTCACCTTCTCATTATTTTCAGGCTCCAGTCTCCTTGGGGCCATGGACAACTCTACCCTTTATCTCCTTCAGTACCTTGAAGAACATTGGGGTAGGCTGCAAATATGTAGGTACCATCTTGGGCTCCAGTCTGGTCCAGGCACCAGAGCTCCAGCACAGCCCCGGGACAGATAGTGTGGGTAGGCAATGGGCCTCGTGTTGGAACTGCTCACATCCCTGAAATGAGGCAACCACATCTCCAGTGCCACATCCTGGCCTGAGGTAGGCAGTTCTCCAGCAGGAGGCACCTTTTTGCCCAAACAGGCTCCATGACCTCCATGGGGCATAGAACTCTGCCCAGCATGCACGGGTGTGGGAACCTCCTCCTCTGCCATCGTCCGGTGGAGTGAGGCTGCAGCTTCACCAAATCTCTCAGTCCCACAGACTGGGAGGTTTATGTATTTATTTATGGCACTTGGGATGGAGATGAATGTATCACATGGCTTCCAGTGCCAAGTAGCATGGAAACTCCTTAATATTCCTTGTCTGATGTCACCTCTGTCTTGGCAGGAAGAACAGATAAGCAGGACAGAAGTGGCAAGAGTTCAGGTTCTCCATTTTCCCCATTTTTCCTTTTCCCCATTTCCCAGGTCTGAACACCAATCTCTCCAGTCAGGGCAAGACATCAGCATCAGAAGGACTCAGAGAGGTTCTTAATGTCCCTGGACTTGGTTTGGACAGACTTGTGAGCAGAGGGTATGTAAATGTGCATGGGAAGCAGGAAGGGGGAAAATCAAATGTTGGGGATGGAGAGTTCTTTATATTGTTTTTACAAGTTTTTAAAAAGAAACCTGAAATTACATGTCATGATTTTCTAGGTATTTGTTGTCAGCAAGGAAACAGAGAAGAGACATGGAATGTCAGCCCTTTTTGGAGACTCAGAACATTTTTCTTTAATCATACAACCCCAAAACCTACAGGTGGCCCCCATTCCTGTTTCCACTCACAGAGGACTCTGAAACAGGCTCACTTATCTGATGCAAATTCAACACCTGATTGTATCATCTTTGATTTCTTTCATCAGTGTCCTACAGTTTTCTGCATACAGGTCTTTTGCCTCCTTAGGCAGGTTTATTCCTATGTATTTTACTCTTTTTGTTGCAATGGTAAGTGGGGTTGTTTCCTTAATTTCTCTTTCTGATCTTTCATAGTTGGTGTATAGGAATGCAAGAGATTTCTGTGCATTAATTTTGTATCCTGCTACTTTACCAAATTCAGCAAAAGAAACCAAAAACAAGACAAGATGACAACCCTCAGAATGGGAGAAAATACTTGCCAGTGAAGCAACTGACAAAGGATTAATCTCCAAAATATATAAGCAGCTCATGAAGCTCAATATCAAAAATGCAAATAACACCATCCAAAAATGGGCAGAAGACCTAAAGAGACATTTCTCCAAAGAAGACATGCAGATGGCCAACAAACACATGAAAAGATGCTCCACATCACTAATTATTAGAGAAATGCAAATCAAAGCCACAATGAGGTATCACCTCACACCAGTCAGAATGACCATCATTAAAACATCTCGAGATAATAAATGTTGGAGAGGGTGTGGAGAAAAGGGAACCCTCCTGCACTGTTGGTGGGAATGTGATTCAATGTGTTGGTGGGTACATGATTCAAAAAGGTACATGTACCACAATGTTCATTGCAGCACTATTTACAATAGCCAGGACATGGAAGTAACCTAAATGCCCATCAACAGATAAATGGATACAGAACGTATGGCACATGTACACAATGGAATATTACTTGGCCATAAAAAGGAATGAAATTGAGTTATTTGCAGTGAGGTGGATGGACCTAGAGTCTGTCATACAGAATGAATTAAGCCAGAAAGAGAAAAACAAATACAGTATGCTAACTCATATACATGGAATCTAAAAAGAAAAAGAAAAAGAAAAAAAAGTGGTACTGATGAACCCAGTGAAGGGGCAAGAATAAAGATGCAGATGTAAAGAACGGACTTGAGGATACAGCGTGGGGGGCAAATGGGAAGCTGGGATGAAGTGAGAGAGTAGCATTGACATATATACACTACCAAATGTAAAATAGGTAGCTAATGGGAAGCTGCTGCATAACACAGGGAGATCAACCAAATGATGGGTGATGACTTAGAGGGCTGGGACAGGAAAGGTCAGAAGGAGTCACGGGAGGGAGGGGATTTGGGATGTATGTATAAATACAGCTGATTCACTTGGTTGTGCAGCAAAAACTGGCACAATAGTGTAAAGCAATTAAATCCCAATAAAGATCTTAAAAACAAAATCAACACCTGAGGAAACCAAATCTCCCAAGAAGAGTAATACCTTCATTCTTACCCCCAAGGCCCCAGAGAAAATTCAGAGTCACCACAATAGCTGGCCAGAAGAGGTACACAAAATTATACAAGGTATTTTTACAAACAAGCAGCAGAAAATTGGAAATTATTCTTCCCCTATCCTGAAAACTAAGGAATAGATGATTCAGAATAGATGATTGAATAAATACTGGAAATCAAAGTGGTCCTTGAGGCCAAGAACAGATGGACCTGCTTAACAGGTATAGGCAAGGGTTTGGAGAATTACTGCAAATTGAGTTATCACTTTTCAGTCAGCAACCTTGAGGAAATTTTCCAATCTCTATGAACCTCACTTTTCCTTGTCTGTTAGATAGGGATAAAGACTTTACAGAACCATTAGGAAGGTTAAATGAATTAGTACCTGTGAAATGCTTGGCAAGCAAAGGGTTCTCAGCCAGTGACAACCTTGCATCCTCTGGTGCTTTCCCTTTACTCCTGACAGCGGTCATTCCAGAAAAGCATTATTCACATATCTGGGTCACAATTTCCTCACTGGAATAACAATGAATATATCACAAGGTATTTGTGGTGAGTATGTAAGTGAAGAGATAAGTGAAGTACCAGGTAGGTAAGAGGCATATATCCAGTTGGTTGGGGTTCAATCCTCACAATCATTGACTGGAAACAATGCTACTGTCATATTTATTATACATATTGTTTTTTTTTTCATACTATTGGGAAGGGAGTTGATCCATATGAGGGGAACAATGTGACATTTGCAAAAGTTCTTCTACCATTCATGTTTCCATCAAACCTAGCAGAAAGCAAATGAATTATTGGCAACATAGACTGGCATGAGATTGGAGTCTGGAAGAGTCCTAAATATAAATATAACTCTCTTGACTAACATTTTCTCCCACCAGAGAAATTCTGCTAATTGGCAGAAGGAATGGAGTTAGAAAACATGACTCCCTCAATCATGCATGAGCCAGTGTCTTGCTAGAGGTGAATGCCTAGGTAAACTGATACTACTATATGTGGAAACCAACCTTCTCTCAGCTCAAAACCTGATATGGTAAAAAATAACATTCACAGTGGGTGTGACACTAAAAGAATTTAAAGGTTGTACTGAAGGTCAATAATCACGTTTTAAACCAAAGGGGAATTGAAATTAATTGGCTCAGCCCCAACTCAGTTCTTCTAATGGTGGACTCTAAGTGTTCAGTACCTCATCCAAAACTGCTCAACAGAAGAAAGGGCATCACCTTTCTAGGAAGACAAAACAAATAAATTATCTATTTCAGTTTCCAGTGTTTTTATTCAAAATGTGCAACATAAAATAAAAAATTATAAAACATGCAAAAAGTCAAGAAAAAATTGTTACCTGCCAAGAGAAAACACCATCAATACAGGCAGACCCATAGATGACACAGATTTAGAATTAGAAGACAAGACTTTTAAAATGACTGGTGTAAGTAGGTTAAATGATATAGAGGATGAGCATGAGATTGAGTGACAAGAGAGAGATGCTGCAGAGAAATGGAAGTTTTGAAAGTACAATAGTGACATTCTAGACCTGAAAAATATAATCTGTAATGAAGAAATTATTGGATGAGATTAAGACCATCTCAGACATAGCAGAAAGAAGAAAAATCATGAACTAGAACACAGATTAGCAAACTCCTCTTAGTAACCAGATTGTAAATTTTTTAGGCATGGCAAGCCCTATGGCTCTATCACAACTACTGAACTCTGCTGTTTTTACACAAAAACAACCTTAGACAATGTGTAAATGAATGAGTGCAATTTGTTCCAGATAAGGCTTTATTTATAAAAACAGCCAGTGGACCATATTTGGCCCATGGGCCATAATTTTCTGACCTCTGAACTATAAGACTAGTCAACAGAAAGTCCTCAAACTAAACACAGAAAGAGAATTGAATGGAAACATACAACAGTATCAGAGACCTGGGGGAAAATATCAAACAATCTAACAAATGTGTCAAGGAGTTCCAGAAAGAGAAAAGGGAAATATTTCCCCAAAATACTTGACAAGTTACCAGCCTAAATTTTTCCATAATTATATGACCCCAGTGCATAGATCCAACAATCTCAGGAACACTCAAGTTGAATGATTAAAAAGAAACCCAGACTTCAGCACATTACTATCAAGCTGCTGAAAACATGGGTAGTAGAGAGAAAACTTAAAAATAACCAAAGATAACAAGACACATCATAATTAAGGCTCTCTATTATATACATAGCTGCATTCATTGCAAGCAATGGAGACAAGGAACCAATGGAAAGACACCCTTAAAGTACTGAAAGAAAAATTCTGTCAATCTAGAATTTTATAACTAGCAAAGTAAGATTTTCAGACAAACAAAAGTTAGAGAAATTCCAGCACACTCAAACAAGACTTATTAAAGAAATATTTCAAACTAAAGGGAAATGATAGAAGATGGAAGCACAAGGAATGAAAAGGAGGAAAACTCGTAAATATGTAAATAAATATAACAGATAATATTTCCTTAAATGGATTAAACACCACTGCTTGTCTAGAAAAAATACTAAAAATGCATTGGGTATTTAAACATATGTGGAAATAAACATATGATAATAACATAATACTCAGAAAATCATAAATAAATTTGAAATATTGTAAATTTCTATGATATAACTGAATTGATATAATGTTGAATTCAACTATAAAACATAGATATAGAAGATGCATAGTGCAAATATTAAAACAGCAACTAAAAAAATAATAATGAAAGAAAGTGGTACTCCTAAAAAGGTAACTGAGAGGATAAAATGGATTGCCAATTTTGAATAATTGAAAAAAATGCCAATAGGAGTAGTAATTTTTTAAAGGAAGAACAGATGATACAAATGTAAAACATGGAGAAAACTGAAGATTTAAATCCAACTACAGCAATAATTACAATAAATATAAATGGACCAAACACTCCAATTAAAGGAGGATCTTGCCAGAAGTTTAAAAAATAAGAGCCTATGGTATACTACTTTTTATAAGCAACACACTTTAAAACTAAAGAATAGATTTAAAAAAGTAGAGAAAAAATATCCTGCAAAACTTAATCATAAGAAACCTGGTGAAACTACATTAATATCATACAGGTATTAGGAAAGAATATTAGCAGTAACAAAGATATTCATCTCACAGTTATAAGTGGCATTCATCAAAAGACTTACAGAAGGTGCTCCCACTACAACCCCTGGGATCAATAGAAGCTGAGCAGAGAAACTGCACTTCCACACCCACCTGGCACTAATGAGGTGGTAACCCCCTTTTTGTCCAGTGCAACAGTCTCAGAGGAGACCTACAAAAATATAAAAGTGAAAGCCACAGCCTCATAATTCCCTAAATGTCCAAGCTCTGATTAAATATCAGTATTTACATCAAAATCCAGGAAAATGCAAACAAAGTGAAAAACAGGTAATAGGTGCCAACATCAAGATGACCAAGATGTCAAAATATAGGAAAAGATCTTGAAAAGCCATCATAAAAATGCCTCCACAGGAAATTACAAATATATTTGAGACAAATGAAAAATAGAAAGTCTCAGCAATGAAAGAGAAGATATAAAGAAAAACAAATGCAAATTTTTAGAACTTAAATAAAATAGCTGAAATGCTAATAAAATCCAATGGTTGTATTCAAGAACAAAATGGAGAAGACATGAAAAAGAATCAGTGAACTTGAAAATAGAACAAGAAGAATTACCTTATATAAACAACAGAAAGAAGAGGAACAGAGCCTCAGGATATATGGGAATGTAACAAAAGATCTACCACTTATGTCATCAGAATTCAAGAAAGCAGATGAAAGAGGGTGGAGCTGAAAAAGTATGCAAAGAAAATAATGGCTGAAAACTCACTAAATGTGGCACCAAAAACAACCAACCAACAAACAAACAAACAAAAAACAAACTTACAGCTTCAAGAAGCTTCATAAATCTCAAACAAGATAAACCCAAAGAAATCCATGCAATGACATCATAGCAAAATTTCCAAAAACTAAACACAAAGAAAAATTGTTAAAGTAGTGAGGGAGAAATGACACATTACCTATAGAGGAAAAACAAAACATTTAAGAGCAGATTTCTTATCAGAATCAGTAAAGGTCAGAAAGAAGTGGTGCCATATTATTCAAGTCCTGAAAGAAAAGATATGGTATTTGATAGTTTGTGAAAGTATATTTCAATAAGAAGGGGAAACGAAATACATTTAAGAAAACTAAGAAACGGTTGCTAGAAAGCCTACTCTAAAAAAAATGACTAAAATAAGTTTTTTAAATATAAAAAACTGATAAAATAAAAATTCTCAGAAAATAAGAGAGCAAAAATATGAGAAATACAGTAGGCTTCTTTCTCTTCTTGAGTTTTCTCAGTTATGGTTGCAAGGTAGAAGGAAAAATTATTTCATTATCTAATGTGGTTCTCAATAACTATAGGAAATATTTTAGACAATTAAATTGCATATGGATTGGATAAAGGGACAAAAAAAGAGAAAATATACAGTTACTGTAACTGATAAAATGTTGATATCAGTAGCTTTTGAAAAGTTATGTATGTATAATGAAGTACCTAGAGGAAAAAGGTATGCAAAGAGATACAATCAAGAACACTAATGGTAAGTTGAAATACTATAAGAAAAACAAGGCCCATAGATATATTACCCACAAGAAAATAACTTCAGATGTAAGGACACACGGACTGAAATTAAAGGGATGGAGAAAGACATTCCATGCAAAGTGACACAAACAAACAATAAAGTTGGGTAGCTATATTTATATCAGACAAATAGACTTTAAAACAAAGACTGTGATAAAGACAAAGAAAGGCATTACATAATTGTAAATGGGAATTTAACAAAAGAATATAACATTTGTAAATATTTATGTATCAAAAATAGGAGCACCTAAATACATGAAGCAAATATTATAGACATAAAGAGAGATCTAGAAAGCAATACAATAATAGTAGGGAACTTTTATACCCCAAATACATCAATGGATACAACATTCAGACAGAAAATCAATACAAAAACATTAGCCTTCAACAACATGTTAGACCAGATGGACTTAACAACTTCGGAAGAGCCTGTGCAAAAGCAATGGTAACACATTCTTCTCAAATGCCCATAGAACATTCATCAGGTGGATCATATGTTAAGCCACAAAACAAGTCTTGAATTTAAGAAGATGAAATGATATCAAACATTTTTCCAACTACAATGATATGAAACTAGATATCAATAACAAGAAGAAAACTGAAAATTCACAAATATGTGGTATAAACAAAATGCTATGGAGTCAAAGAAGAAATCAAAAGAAATATCAAAACATATCTTAACACAAACATGAAAATGGAAATACAGCATACTAAAATTAATGGGATGCAACAAAAGCAATTCTAAAAGGAAGTTCATAGCAATAGAAAAGGAAGAACAAATGAGCCAAAAGAAAACAGACAGAAGGAATTACGAAGATCAGAGCAGAAATAAGTAATATAGCGATGAAGAGACAATAGAAAATAACAATGAAACTACAAACTGATTCCATAAAAAGATAAACTAAATTAACAAAACTTTACCTAGGCTCCCTAGTATAAAAACAGAATGCTCAAATAAATAAAATCAGAAACAAAACAAACACATTACAATGGCACTACAGAAATATAAAAGATCATACAAGTCTGCCATAAACAATTATATACCAACTAATTTGACAACTTAGAGGAAATGAATAAATTCCAAGAAACACACACCCTAACCAATAGTATAATATGAAGAAAGAAAATCTGAACAGACTCATTAGCAGTAAAGAGATTGACTCAGTAACCAAAAACCTCTAAACAAACAAGAGTCTAGAGCCAAACATTCAAAGAAGAATCAATACCAAACTTTCTCAAACTCTCCCAAAATACAAAAGAGGAGGCACCGCTTTCAACTTATTTTACAAGGTCAGCCTTACCCTGATACCAAAAGCAAACAAAGATGCCACAAGAAAAGAAAATGACAGGCCAACACTCCCGATGAGCAAGGATGCAAAAATCATCAACAAAATATTGGCAAATCAAATTCAACAAGACATTCCAAGGATCATACACCATGACCAACCGGGATTTATTTCAGAAATACAAGGATGGCTCCACATCCACAAGTAACTCAAGGCAATATATCACATTAACAAAATGAAGCATAAAATCATATGATTACCTCAACAGATGCAGAAAAAGCATTTGACAAAATTCAACATCTATTTATGACTTTAAAAAACTTTCAACCGTGTGGATATAGAAAGAATGTAACTCAACATAGTAGAGATTATATATGACCAGCTTACAGGAAACATCATACTCAGCAATAAAATATGAAAGCTTTTCCTCTAAGATTAGGAACAAGACAAGAATGCCCACTCTCTCCACTTTTATTCAATATAGTGTTGGAAATCCTAGCCACAGCAATCAGGCAAGAAAAAGAAATAAACGTGATCTAAATCAGAAAGGAAGAAGAAAAATGATCACAGTTTGGAGGTAACATGCTATTATATGACAACCTTAAGTACGACACCAAAACAAAACAAAACAAAAACTATTAACTAATCAATAAATTCTGTAAAGCTGCAGAATAAAAAATCAACATGCAAAAATCTGTTATATTTTTATAAACCAATAAGAAACTATCAAAAAATTAAGAAAAGAATTGTAAATGGTTACATATGCATCAAAAAGAATAAAATGTCTAGAAATAAATTTAACCAAGGACATGAAAGACCTATACAATGGGAAGTATAAGATGTGAATGAGAGAAACTGAAGAAGACACAAATAAGTGGAAAGATATTTCTTGCTTACGGATGGGAAAAATTAATATTTTAAAATGTCCATACTACCCAAAGCAATCTACAGATTCAATGGAATTCCTATTAAAATTCCAATGGTATTTTCACAGAATTACAACACTCTTAAAATTTGAAAAGAATCACAGAATACCCAAAGTAGCCAAAGCAATCTTGAGCAGAAAGAACAAAATTGGAGGCATCATATTCCCTCATTTCACACTATATTACAAGGCTATAAAATAATCAAACTACGAGGGTGAGTCAAAAATTATCTGCACTCTGGTTAGATCAAAACATCTGTAAATTCTACACCCAGAATGCAGATAATTTTTGACTTACCCTTGTGCTATGGTACTTGCATAAAAACAGACACATTGATCAACAGAGCAAAACTGATCACAAGTAAACCCATGCATACACAGTCAATTAACTTTTGATCCAATTAAACTTCAACACAAGTGTTTACAAAATAATATTTTGAGCCAATAAAACAAAGGGGAAAAAAGACAGTTCCTCAATAATTTCCATTGGGAAATTTGGACAGCCACATGCATTAGAGTGAAACTGAACCACTATCTTACACCAGACACAAAAATTAGCTCAAAATGGATAAAAGAGTTGAAAGTGAGACCTGAATCCATAAGACCCCCAGAAGAAAACATGCAGGAAAATCTCCTTGACATTAGGCCTGGCAATTAGTTTTTGGATATGACACTAAAAACAAAGGCAACCATAGCAAAAATGAACAAGTGGGACTCCATCGAACTAAAAACCTTTTGCACAGCAAAAGAAACCATCAACAAAATGAAAAGGCAACCTACAGAATGAGAGGAATATCTGCAAACCATATATCAGATATGGGGTTAATATCCAAATGATGTAAAGAATTCATATAACTCAATAGCAAGTAATCCGATTAAAATATGGGAAAGAGGATCTTTTTCCCAAAGAAGACATATAGATGGCAACTGGCACATGAACAGATTCTCAACGTGATTAATCATCAGAGAAATGCAAATTAAAACCACAATGAGATATCACTACACACCTGTTGGTATCACTATTGAAAAAAAGACAAGACATAAGTTTTGGCAAGGATGTGGAAAAAAGGGAACCATGTGCACTTTTGGTGGAAAAGTAAATTGATGCAGCCACTGTTAAAAACAGCATGGAGGGTCCTCAAAAATTTTAAAGTACAACTACCCTATGGTCCAGCAATTCCACTTCTGGGTATTTATCCAAAGAAAATGAAAACCCTCACTCAAAAAGATGTCTACAACCCCTGTTCATTGCAACATTATCAATAATGGCCAAAATGCACAAACTACCTAAGTTCTCATCAATGGATGACTAGATAAAGAAAATGTAATATATATATACACACACACACACACACACACACACATATGCGTACACACACACACACATACACACACACACACCCCATGGAATGTTATTCAGCCATAAAAAAAATTTGTGCCATTTGTGACAACATGGATGGACCTTGAGAGCATTATGGCAAGTGAAATGAGTCAGACAGAGAGTGACAAATACGTTATAATCTCATTTATATGTGGAATCTGAAAAGAGCAAAACCAAAGTCATAGATACAGTGTACAGATTGGTGGTTGCAAGAGGCGGGAGTTGAAAGGTTGGTAAAATGAGTGAAGAGGGTCAAAAGGTACAACCTTCCAACCATAAAATAAATATGCCTGTGTAATATCCCAAACGTTTAATAATGACTGTAGTTAATAATACCATATCACATTGTGTATTTAAAACTTAAGAGAGTAGATCTTAAAGTTCTCATTAGGAGAAAACAAGTTTGTAATTATATATGCTGACCTATGTTAACTATACATATTGTGGCGACTGTTTTGTAATTATCAAAAATATCAGGTCATTATGTTGTACACCTGAAACTAATATAATGGGATATTTCAATTATACTTCACTAAAAAAAGAATGCCAAAACACCTGCCAAATACGAGAAAAACAACATAAACTAAATGTTAGGTATCTCATATGCATACTGAAAAAAAACCTCAAAGATAAAAAGATAATAGAGTTCAGACTTCTATTTGGAAAAGAAGGAGGAAATAAAATAGGCAAAGGGTATCACCGATATTCATACCACTCCGGCTGTTCTGATCATCAATTCTCTCCCGCAAAGACTGAAATGGCATCAGACTGGAAATATTCTGGAGTTTTCCATGCTATTTGACATCTGGAATTCACTTGACACATTAATGTTCACCTAATTGCCCAGAAATAAATACAGATGGTCCCCAGCTTATGACAGTTTGGCTTAAGATTTTTCAACTTTATGATGGTGTGAAAGTGATATGCATTCGGTAGAAACTGTACTTCAGATTTTGAACTTTGGTCTTTTCCTGGGCTAGTATATATAAGGTACAATAGTCTTTCATGATGCTGGGTAGCAGCACCTATGTTAGGTGAATTAGGTGCATCTTCAACTTACATTATTTTCAACTTGGAGTGGGTTTATCCATACTTAACCCCCTGGTAAGTGGAGGAAGAGCCATGCATAAACCTCTCTGTCTGTGGGACTTGCAGCCTTTGGCTAAGCTGCAACCTTGGTCCCAGCTGAGGACAGCAGAGGTGAAGGTCCCAGACCCCACACACTGGGCAGAGCCCTGGCCCCATGGAGGAGGTGGCTGTGTCCCAGTCCTGTGTCCTGATTCCCCAAATGACCATGCCCTCCAGGCAGGAGGGTGACTCCTGCTGCAGAACTGCCCTCTCATGTGGGGCTGGTGCTGGAGATATGGTTCTTGCTGTTCAGCAAGGCAGACATTCCCACAACATCAGCCCTGCCTGCCCACCTGTGCCAACTTCCCTGCAGGTGCACTGAAGCTCTGGTCTTGGCCTAGGGATATGTGATTGAGGCAATGCGCCCATGCCACCAATGAAGCCTCTGAGGGAGGAGGAGGAGACCTGGTGTGGGGCTGGTCCAGTACAGCTGAGACACTTGTGGCTGAAAACAATGGTAGGAGGGAGAGACTGAAGCTGAGTCACCTTGGACCCTGAGGAGGCTGCAGAATGAATGTTGGGCAACACTCAGGTTGGTATATAATACATCCACCCAAAGACTCATTGACATTATAGTGAACCACTTGAAAACTTGCCTCCTTTAAGTGGCATACAATTGTCTATTATTTTTAAAGAAGTGTGTTGATTACTAAGGTCTACATGCATCTTAACAGGAAGAGCTAACAAAGAGCTCTCGGTGCCCAGCATGTTAATTACAGTTACTCATTTTATCCTTCCTGAAACCATACGAGCTAATAATATCAGTTCTACTGTAAGCTAGAAAGTCCCGTTGGCTTGAACTTCAAAATGAACCTAGACTACTGTATAGCACAGGGGACTCTACTCAACATCTTGTAATAACCTCTAAAGGAAAATAATCTAAAAAAGAATGCAAATATATATATACATATAATGTATATATATTTATATCTGAATCACTTTGCTGTACACTTGAAACTGAAACAACATCCTTCAATTTTTATAAAAAGACAAAAAAAAAAAAAAAACCCTACCCAGAACCTGCCCATTTTTGCTGCTTCCTATATTTCCACCCTGGTCGACGTGCCACGTCTCTTACCTGGATTACCACAAGAGCTTTGTGATGGTCCCTGCAGGGCAGCCAGGGTGGTTCTGTTTTTAAAAGGGGCAGATCATACCTCCTCTCTTCAAAACCCTACCTACCTCCTCACAGAGGCTATCAGGCTCGATGAGATGTGGGCCCATTTTCTGGCCAGCTCTCCCTCACTCTCCTCCTGGCTCTCCCTGCTCTAGAACACTGTCCTCAGCCTTTGCTCAGCTGTCCCCTCTGCCTGGAACAATCTGAATCACTAGCCAGACTCCAAACTCTCCCAGGGCTGGACCATGCCCTGTCCCTCACTACTCTGTGTGCACACCCACTTGGTGCCCAGAACCCCACAGGCTCTCAAGATATGAGGGCAGCTCTCTTGGGAGCAGTGTGATTGAATGACTGAGGGGAAACTTTTGGTCCAGTGTGTTCTGGGAGATGTTGGTAGAAGACATGGCTCAAGAGAATATTTCTCAAATTCCTCCAGAGCCCCTGGGATAGAAACTTGACTGAAACTAGTTCCTTCCGGGGTTTTCTCCTCACACCTCATTTCCCTTCCAAACTGGAGTCAATGATAAAGAATCAGTCTGCTCCCAATTTCCTTCTACAATGGAATGACACATTTGTAATCTCTGTAGCTTCTATAGTGTCATTCTTACAGGAAGAGTGTAAAAAATTCTAGCTCTTTATCTGTGATATTTTACACATTGATAGTGATATTTAAGGCACAATTTCAAGAAGGCACAAATCTCTTTACATTGTTTAATAACTGAAGAAACGTTGAAATGGAGTTTGTGTAAGAGCAAGTAATTAGTAGTTAGTGCCAGGAAATATTGGACTTTGTTTACTCGTAGCTCTCTTGGTATGGAAATTAAAGTGAAGCCCAGAGAATGAAGTAAACTTGTCCAAGTTTGCACAGCTTTTACATGTCAGACTCCACCTCTGACCTTTGCACCACCTTTCAGTGGGCAATGGGTTCTACATGGGTTCTCACTCCCTGCTCACTTTTACTGTGCAATTCAGAAGAAAGACTGCCTCTAGCAATTCTGGAAAAAAGGTAAATAAGTATCTATGAACGTTCATTGGACAGAAATAGGGGTGCTCAATGGTGGAAAGATACACTGTGAAACTGATCAGTTGCCATCTGTTACGTTGACCTCTTCCATTCAAATGTTTCAGATTTCTCATCTCACAACCTCACCCCAGCCAGGCAGAGGGGCCCAATTTGTACAGAGGAGGAAGATGAGCCACAGAGCACCTGAGCCAGCAGAAGAAGGATTGGAACAAGAGAGGAAGCCCCAGAAGGGTGGGCATGTCTACACTCTCCATCTCCCCAGCACCTTCTTCAGGGCACTCATTACCTCCCTGTTCCTCAGGCTGTAAATGAGTGGGTTGAGCATTGGAGTGAGGATGGTGCAGAAGATGGAAGTGGCTCTGTCTCCTGCTGGTGTTCTAGCAGATGCTCTCTGCATGTAGCTAAATATGGCCCCCCCATAGTAAAGGCCCACCACAGCCATGTGGGAGGAGCAAGTGGTCAGAGCCTTCTGTTTCCCCTCCGTGGAGGGCATCCTAATCACAGCCATGAGGATCTGGGCATAGGAAGCCACAATGACTCCCAGTGGCAGCAGCAGCATGACCACACAGCAAGCATAGGTGAGGTCCTCAAAGAGTGAGGTGTCAGCACAAGAGAGCCGCAGGACAGCGGGGACCTCACAGAAAAAGTGGTCCACCTGGAGAGAGCCACAGTAGGGGAAGGTGAAGACCATGCCCACGTCAATCACGCTGTCGGTCATTCCACCCATCCAGGATGCTAAGGCCATCAGACAGCAGGCCTTCCAGTTCATGAGCACAGGATACCGCAGGGGGTGGCACACCGCCACATACCTGTCATAAGCCATAACTGCCAAGAGGAAGCACTCCCCTCCTCCTACCATGATCACGAAGAAGACCTGAGCCGCACAGCCACCCCAAGAGATGAACTTACTGCCCGAGAGGTAGTTGGCTGCCATCTTGGGCACCACTGTGCCCGTCATGGTCAGGTCCATGATGGAGAGCTGGCTGAGAAAAAAGTACATCGGGGTGTGCAGGCGCCTGTTGGCTTTTATGAGCAGGAGGAAGAGGATGTTTCCAGCCAGAGCAGCAGCAGAGGCCAGAAGGACAAGGAAAAAAAGGAAGAAGTCATATGGTGAGTAGCTGAATAGACCCAAAAGGATGAAATCCGATAAGGAGGTGTGGTTCCAGATGTCCATGGCCTTGGCCCTAAGAAAAAAAATAATAAATGCACCGACATAAAACAAAACAACTTATCTCCTGTTTCTTCTATGTCTAGCCCCCGTCTTAGACCCCATTCTTTCCTCCTGTAGTGAAAATCCATTTCCTCTTAGTTGCCCTCAATGGTTACCAAACAAGATCTGATTCTTACTTCTCTTGAAAGACTAGTGAGTAGGCCCCCAGAGAGGGGAGCCTACATAATGCAAGAGAGAGAGAGAAGAGGTTTTAGGATGTATAACCTTAGGTTTAGGAAAAGTGGGTACAGATTTAAGTTAGGAAGTGAGTATTGGGGTTTTCTAGAGGGAGCAGGAGGAGTGAGTGTGTAACAGGCGTAAAGACAAATACCATTGAAAATATGAGGCTTAAATTCTCCCTCTGCCCTTTTCTTAGAGCATTTACTTTAGACAATTACAAGTTATTTATCTCTGAAATGTGCACAAACATTTTAAAAATGAAATAAGCCTCTAGCCAGCTTTCAGACCCAGGAATGTGTTTCTCAAGGACTTGGGATCCATCTCTTTTAATTGTAATCATCAGGAAAAATAAGGCCCCTACTTTCCCAGCTCTGTAGGAGGGCAGGACCCTAACTTCAGAAGGCACCTTGCTCCACGTTGCGGAACTACGTCTTTTAGAATGTGACAAGTTTGTTTTCCTTTAAATAAAGCCAATTAACTAAGTCACTCCAATTACCAGGTAAATCTAGGATGAACCCTGTGAGACAAATGGTGCTGTGAAGTTCTCTTACTTCAGAACTAGTCATTGTTTATCTCAGGAGCATATATGAAATGGGTTGTCACTTCCTGGCTATACAAAAAGGTGATATATTCCTTTTGTCTTTGTAATTTCTTAGCAGATAACCTGTGATGCATATCACATCTCATTTAATGCTTATTCAAAAATAAAATTGTTTTCTTTCTCATACCTTTGCGGAGAAGTTTTCAGGGTAGGGAGGCTATTTTGTTTTTGTTGTATTTCTGGAGTCAGAAAATCATGGCTGCGGAGAGGGAAATCCCAGGACATAGCTAGTTACAGAGGCATGACAGCAAAGGGAGCCAGCGTACAGCTCAGGGAGGTAGATTCCAAGATCAGCACAGGCAGGAATACCACAGTGACGTGGGCACATGTGTGGCAAGGGCCCAACAGATCTGCCTGTGACTTTGGAACTCAGTCCAGAGACTGGAGAATTATCAGTGATAAATTTTTTTGCCCAAGAAAAATAGGATTACCTTCTTCCTGGTCTTTGATGCTGACAACCTTTGTCACTTGACAGCAAGGAAGTATCTCTGTCTCCAGCCTGACACTCTATAGGCTGAAGCCTGAAGTCAAACTAACACCATAGTCCCTTATCTGTCAGATCTTCCCTCACCCCCTTTAGCGCCTACCACCCCCATTCTTTTCCCCGTAGTTTACCTTCCACTCTGACCTGCAAATCTCAACAGAAATGAGTTAGACCCAAGAAATCTGCAAAGATTTAGACCTCATAGCAATGCATGAGTCAGTGGTGGCCTGAGAAATGCCCTTACACACAGACCCTCCTCCAACTCTATGGCTCCACATAAAATTATATAGAACTAACCATCCAAGATGTTCTTCTGTTTCTTACAAAATTGATGAGCTCATGTCCCAGGCTTACACCTCTAGTTGCAGAGCAGATATCTTGGGAGACCCAACTCAGCTCATAATGACCCCAGGGAATAGACAGAAACTCCACCCCAAGGAAGAAGCCAAAGTTAATGAAATGGCTTTAGGCCAAAGTTCATTCCCCATAGCTCTGGCTCTGAAAAACACCCCCAGACTCTATTCTAAAAGGAAGGAGGCATCCCTTGATACATTCACCTACACTCCCCTCAGGGGTCTTAACCCTCACTTCACCCATGGGGACTGGGAGAGAATGTGATCACCACGAAGTATGAGAGTGAATATCTAGCTGCATTCTGGAAGTTTTGTCATGGATCACAGGAAATGGAACCTGGTCAGTTAGTCTATGAAACTTGTACTCAAGTGATGTCCTATACATTTATGGACTCAATTATTGGTTATTTGGTTTTAGTTCTATAAGTAATTATTGAGCATTGTGGAATTAAGCGAAGACCAGCCACGTGAGAAAAGCAAAGGGTATTTATTCAGAGCTTACTATAGCAAGGGAGTCAGCCACTGTCACTTGCATTTTGGCAGAGACTCAAAGGCAGGTAGAAGAGTGGGAAAGCTTTAGAAAAAGGGAAGCACCACATGTGCCCTGATTGGAGGATGTTGGTCGAACAGTTGTAGGTATGCTAACCAAGAGCAGGGTGATTGGTTAGGGTACATTTAGCTTTCTGTGGTTGGTCCTAAATTGAAAGTGGGGCACTTGGTGTACCTCCCCCAAAAAAATAAATAAAAAAAGAGAGAAAAAAAAAGTGGGGCAAAAATTAGGGAAGCTGTCTGTTATTAATCAATCTTGGCCATTTTGTGCCTATTATTACAGAAGTGATTATTTACCTTCCTAGATTGTTACTAAAGCTAACACTCTAACTTCCTACAAGTCTGACTTATAGCAGGCTGGCTCCCTGGGATGTTTATTGTTGTTAAGAAGGTTGATTTCTTGGGCAAGTTCCTGCAGGTTGTGGGTCAGAGTTCCATTTTCATGTATGGTCCAGTCATTGTGTGTATATTCAGTCTCTCCCCACCTATAAATGTAAATATCACATTGCTGCATGTTATATATGAAGTTTAAGAGAGAGTAAATCCTAAGACTTCTCATCACAAGGAAGAAAATTTGTATTTATGTGAGATAATACCTGAAGTTAACTAATTTTGTGGTAATCATTTCATGATATATTTAAGTCAAACCATCATGCTGTACACTTTAAAATTATACAGGGCTGTATGTCAGTTATACCTCACTAAAACGGGGAGAAAAAAGAACATTCATAATAAAGAAGGTTCTAACAATACTAAAAAAGAAAAAGAAAAGAAAGTGTACTGTATATACAACGGAATACAATTCATCCATTAAAAAATATGGAAATTGTGCCATTAGTAACAATACAGATGAAACTTGAGGGCATTCTACTAAGTGAATAAATCAGACAGAGAAAGACAAATACTATATAATCTCACATATATATAGAATTAAAAAAAAAACGCTTATAGAAACAGAATTTCTGCTGGTTGCCAGAAGCTAGTGGGTAGGGAGGATGGTGGGAGTATTGGGTGAAGAAGGTCAATAGGTACAAACTTCCAATTATAAGATAAATAAGTTCTTGGGATATAATGTACAGCATGGTGACTATAGCTGACAATACTATATTATATGTTTGAAAGTTGTTAAGAGAGTAGATCTTAAAGTTCTCAACTCAAGGAAAAAACTTTGTAACTATGTGAGGTGATGGATGTTTACTAAACTTATTTTGATAGTATTTCATAATTTATACACATGTAAAATCATTATGTTCTACACCTGAAACTTAAGCAATGCTGTATGTCCATTATATCTCAATAAAATTGGAAAAAAAGAAAGAGAAATTGGAATTTCAAAAAAACTGTGACTATCAAGACTCACTTTTGAGTGGTAAAACACTCATATATTCTTGGAATAAAACTGAATGTTTGTCATAGATTGTCCTATATTACTGAATCAATTTGCTAACTTTTTTTTTTAGGATTTCTGTTTCTATTCATATGAGAGCTTGGCCTGTAATTTTTCTTTCTTATAAAATCCTGATCATGTTATGATATCAAAGTGAAGCTCCTCTAATAAAATGAGTTGGAAAGTGTTCTTTTTCTATTGTTTGAAAGATTGTAAGATTGGTGTTATAAATGTTTGGAGGAGGCCCAGTTAACCCTTCTGTGCCTTTCTAATACATGTTTATAATGCTATAAAATTTCTTCTATGTACAACAATATTTTTTGTCATTCAGTTAAAAATATGTCGTAATCTCCTTTGTAGTTTCTTTTCTTATCCATGGATTACTAAAACTGTACTCTTTAATTTCCAATTAAGCAATATGAGTATTTTCTAGTTGTTTCATAGTTATTGACGAGAGCCCTCAAATCAGAACGGACTTCCATTTGAGTGCTGGCTTGGGTGAACTGAAACATCCATCTAATGTCTCATATAGCCACACCTATGAGGAGGTCAGATATGGGGAGGGCAGAGGAGGAGCATGTGACAGGATAAGCCGGGCAAAACCAGCAGGAAGCTCCTTATCCTAGATGCTGTGCACCAAAGCCAGTCTGGTCAACACTGCTCATACTTTGCGTGGTCTCCTTTGAGAAGGGTGTTTGCTCAGATGTTAGCTTAGTGCTCCAGGCTATGGGGACCCCAGGCCCTGTGCTGTCACCAGGATAATTAATGCCTCCACTGGCTTCACAGAAAGATAAACTTGACTGAATCATGAAGCCTGTATTTACTACTTTTTGTCCACCCAAATCTCCCAAGCAACTATCAGCTTAACTGAGTCACCATCTTCATTAACCTCTCAGTTGGTCTCATTCCTCTGCCCCTTGCATTTTTTGCTCCTTTCCAATCCATATTTTCACACTGCAGGCATGCCAATATTTTTTAAATGAAGACCAGTCATATCATGCCTTCATTGGTGTATTGGGTTCCTACTGTTGCTGTAATAAATGACCACAAAGTTTGTGACTTAATATAACACATTTTTTTTTCTCTTACAATTCTAGGAGTCAGAAGTATAAAGTTAATTTTATTGGCTTAAAGTCAGCAGGCTGGTTCCTTCTGAAGTCTCTGAGGAAAAAAAATATTCTTACCTATTTCAGATTCTACTGGCCTCATATTCTTTGACTTATGGCCCTGTCCTCCATCTTCAAAGTCAGTAGCATAGCATCTTCAAATCCTTTTCTGCTTCCATTGTCTTATCTCCTTCATCTATAGTCAAATCTCCCTATCCCTCCCTTCTGTGGTTCAATTTAGGGGAAGATAACCCAGGGAAATCTCCTCATCTAAAAATCATTATCTTAATAAAGATCTTTAAAGTCATTTTTCCCATTTTTATTCATTTCCCGAGGCTGCTGGAACAAAGTAACATACACTGGGTGGCTTAAGTGACAAACATTCATTGGCTCAGTTCTGGAGCTAGAAACCTGAAATCAAGGTGCCTGAGGGCCATGAGGGAGAATTGGTTCCATGCCCTCTCCTAGCTTCTGCCATCAGGCATTCCTTGGCTTTGGGTGACATTCTCCCTGTGTCCCTTCACATCATCTTCTGTGTATGCCTGCCTGTTTCTACATCCAAATTTCCCTTTTTGAACAGACATCAGTCATATTGTATTGGGCTTCAACATATCTCTTTCATGACTTTATTTATAAGAACATATGTGTTAAAAGATGCAATAATCATAAGTAGAATAGACACAGAAAATACCTAGTGAATCAGACAACGTTAATGACAGACATGCCACACCAACTGGAGTCTGAGGATTAAATAACGCTGATCCTTGTGACATTACCCTGTTAGTTCACCACCAACCAATCAGACAATGAGTATGAGATGATCACACAGCCTGCAAATCTCTCCCTCATGCAGTCTTTTAAAACCCTTCCCTGAAAGCCTTTGGAGAGTTCACGTCTTTGAGCATGAGCTCCCATTCTCCTTACTTAGTCCTGCAATAAGTGCTGTTATTTCTTTCACCACAACCCAGTGTCAATAAATTGGCTTTGCTGTGAAGTGGGTGGGCAGACTCAAGTTCAGTTTGGTAACAAAAGTGTTTTATATTCAATAATCCATTCCTTTGAATCTCTTCTTCTATCCTTCAGCAGCCATCTATCCCACTGTGTCTAACGCAGCAGTCAGGAGCTAACACGAAAATGCAGTAAACCTTCCCAATATGCCACAGTTAACTAAAGTATAAATTTATTACTGCAGATCTAAAATGCTACAAAGATGATTATAGAAGTTGTTAATTTACATGCAAAAGAGAAAATAGATGAACTGTCAATATGAATATTAAGAGAAAATATTGAGGCTGTTCATTAGAAAGAACATTTTATTTTTCACCAAGTGTTTATAAATATTTAAGCAAAAGGGAAGAAAATAAGTAATAGATTAGTATTTATAACATTAAACAAAGTAAATTTTGCTGAGTTTCATTTTTAATTCATTCAATTTGAGCTGTGAGTCATTCAAGAAAGAAACCTATCTGGGAATTTCCCTCACCTCCCAAGCACTATTGAACTCACCCACTTCTTGTCACCTGCAGGCTGCCCCACCCATCTCAGCCACCATCAAGGGTGACTCTAACTACAAAATAAATGTCCAGAAGTGCAACTCCTGGGGCTAACAATATATTTTCCATTTGGGGAGATATTGCCAAATTGTTCCAAAGGGTATGAGTCCCTGTTTCTCCAGAAAGAGGCACCCATTGGCCCAGGCTGATTGGTCAGAGACACGGACCCAGGGCAGTGATGCAACTCTGCTAGGCCCAGGGCTCTGCCCAGCATGTGAGGGTTTGGGGGCTTCAACCTTTGCTATCTTTTGCTGGCACTGAGGCTTCAGTTTCACCAAAGGGTGACAGTCCCAAAGGATGAGAGGTTTATGTATTTATTTATGAGAAATTAGGTGGAGATTAACGTATCAAGTGGCTTCCAGGTACAAGTACCATGACAAACTCCCTAAATTCCTTGTCTGATATCACCTCTCTCTGATGATCTGCACAGTGGAATGGTAAGAATTTGGATTCTCCATTTCTTCCCATTTGTTTTCCCTCTGTTTTCCATTCTGGGCCCCATTCTCTCCAGTCAGGGCCAGACAGCATCAGAAGTTCCCAGAGAGGTCCTTAACTTCTATGGGCTTCAGCTGCTGACAGACCTGTTTGTACAAAGTACGTATGTATACATGTGAGTGGGGAGGAATGGGGACTCAGGAGTGAGTGAAGGGGAGTTCTTTATATCATTTTTACAATTTTTTTAAAATAAGCAACACAAGACTATGTTCATTTCTTTATTACACTCACAATCTTATAGGTGTTTGTTGTTAGGGAAACAGAGAATAGGGATGAAAGTCAGCTCTTCTTGGGGACTCAGGACTTTCTTCCTAAATTATATTAGTTCCAACACCTAAAAGGTGGATCCCAATCCTGTTTCCACTCACAGAGTACTCTAAAAACACACTCATTTGTCTGATGCAAAATCGCCACCCAAGGAGGCCCAAATCTTTAAAGGAGTGAAATATTCCTGTTCTCACTCCCAAACTTCAGGGAAAATTTGGAGTCACCATAATAGTTGGCCAAAAGAGAACCACAAAATTATACAGGATTTTTTTAAGTGAGCACTAGAAAATTGGAAAATGCCCTTCTCCTTTTCTTAAAATTGAGGAATGGATAACCAAATTTATACTGTAAAATCAAAGTGGTCTTTGAGTACAGAAACAGATGGTCCTATTTCACAAACATAATTACTACAAATCATGGCTGTGCCACTTTTCAGCAACTTTAAGAACTTGCCCAACCTCTACGCACCTCAATTTTCTCTGTCTTTCAAATAGGTATAAAGACTTTTCAAAGCTGTTAGGAA